>NC_139027.1:106431506-107631506 GCF_964662115.1 Mustela nivalis | reverse complement strand
TTGGAATTAACACTATTTTAAAATTTTAGTCATTTTTAGAAATTTTTAAATTTATTTTTTAAATTTATTTGAGAGACAGAGAACATGAGGTCAGCAGCAGAGGAAGAGAAGTAGACTACTCACTGAGTGAAGAGCCTGATGCAAGCTTAATACCATAACCCCGAGATCATGTCCTGAGCCAAAATGAAGAGTTGGACACTTAACCAACTCAGCCATCCACGTGCCTCTAAATTTTAGTCATTTAGTAATTCTAATCTAATTTAGTAATTCTAAAATTGTATACATTCTACTGGATAGTAGTAGCTTATAATAGCCTTAATTAACATTTCATTATGGCCTGTGATGTTGAACATCTTTTTATGTGTATATTTTTCTTCCCTATATTCTCTTTGGTGAAAGGTCTAAGCTTTTGGATCTTTTCTAAAGTTTTTTTTTTTTTTTTAAAGATTTTATTTATTTATTTGACAGAGAGAGAGATCATAAGTAGGCAGAGAAGCAGTTAGAGAGAGAGGAGGAAGCAGGCTCCCTGCGGAGCAGAGAGCCCGACATGGGGCTCGATTCCAGGACCCAGGATCATGACCTGAGCCGAAAGCAGAGGCTTCAACCCACTGAGCCACCCAGGTGCCCCAATTTATTTAAAATCTTAAAAAATAAGGAATTGTGAGAGTATTTGCATGGCTTTATGCTAAAAATTTTGAAACTTGGTTGAAATGGATAATTTTCTAAGAAAATTTAAATTACCGGGGCACCTGGGTGGCTCAGTGGGTTAAAGCCTCTACCTTTGGCTCAGGTCATGATCCCAGGGTCCTGGGATTGAGCCCCACATCGGGCTCTCTGCTCAGCGGGGAGCCTGCTTCCTCCTCTCTCTGCCTGCTTCTCTGCCTACTTGTGATCTCTGTCTGTCCAATGAATAAATAAAATATTTAAAAAAAGAAAATTTATGGACATTGGGGAGGGTATGTGCTTTGGTGAGTGCTGTGAAGTGTGTAAACCTGGTGATTCACACACCTGTACCCCTGGGGATAAAAATATATGTTTATAAAAAATAAAAAAATTAATTAAAAAAATAAAAATAAAAATAAAAAAATAATTAAAAAAAAAAGAAAATTTAAATTACCAAATTTATTCTAAACAATAAGATCATTATGGAGAAAATGCAGTAAATAGATAAACATCTACCTACACCAAAGGAAAAAAAACACATGCATTGATCATTAATACTTTCAGAGGAAAAAACCCCACAAATATATGCATTTTATGTAATTTTATTTATTTAATTATTTTTTTATCTATTTATTTGGGGGGTAGGAAGAGAATCTTAAGCAGGTTCCATTTAAGTGGAAATGTAAGGCTGGATCTCAGAACCCTGAGATCATGACCTAAGCCGAAATCAAGGTGAGATGCTTAACTGACTGAACCACCCAGGCACCCTTGCATTTTATGCAATTTTAGAATACAGGAGAGAAAAAGCTTTCTACTGAGATAAATAAATGCAGTTATTACTGAAACCAAACCATGACAAAGTAGCGGGAGGAAGTAATAAAAGACCAATTTAATTACATTCAGTAAAAGTATGAAATATTATTAATTACAGTGATCAAGTGAGGATAATGCTAAAAATGCAGAAAGACTAAATTCCAGAAATCTGAGTTACTATACTAATAAGTCAGTGAAAAGGACAAGAAAGTTACACTTAGCACATTCAAAAAAGGCATATACTACAATTCAAATTATGTCTAAGGCACATAATAGTTTTAAAAATGTAGTAATAGAATAATATTTATTAAAATGTAACTTCCATATATGTATATGTGTATATATAGATAGATTTATATAGGTATTATATAATAGCCAACATCATGATTAATTCTGAAAAGCTAGGCAGTCTCCCATTTAAACTAGGAACAAAAGAAGGACAATTGTAATAATCACTGTTCTTTATAATTGCTCTGAAAATATAAGGGATATAAATACTAGAAGTAGGAAGGAAATAATTATTATTATTTACAAATTATGTGATTATTACACATTCAAGAAACCTTAAGAAAAGCAACAACGATTAGAATTAGTGGAAGAATTCAGTAGTGTGGCCAATTACAAAATAATCAAGTAGAGTTTTCTTATATAATAATAACTCTTTAGAAGTTGTAATAGAGAAAATGATTGCATTCACAATAGTAAATTATGAACAATATTATTTCACAAATATAAAATACCACAATAAATGGACAGGTACTGTATAAAAAATAAAATTCTGCAAAAGGGCTTAGAAGTGTAGAATCAATATGGAACTGTATCTTATGTAT
The DNA here is from genome assembly GCF_964662115.1 of Mustela nivalis. Taxonomy (NCBI): domain Eukaryota; kingdom Metazoa; phylum Chordata; class Mammalia; order Carnivora; family Mustelidae; genus Mustela; species Mustela nivalis. The sequence goes on along the minus strand of NC_139027.1, from coordinate 107,629,200 downwards.
AATGAGATATCACACTGGAAATAAGTCAATTTTTCCAAAATTAACCAATGTATTTAATTAAATTTACAGAGAAAATCCAAGTACAGTTTTGTTTTTCTTTCTTTTTAAGCAATGATAAAAATTATCTTAATATTTATCTGAAGTAAATGTGCAAAGGTGGTTAGAAAAAAACTGACAATGGAAGAAGCATACAGAGTGTAATTTACAATATACTAAAATATGTTGCATGAGATCACAAAAGATGACAGAGTAGAAAGCTTCAGTAATCGGTCTCTCCATCAGAACAAGTATTGAGCTGTCACGAACTGCTAGAATCAAATATTCTGGAATTCTAGATTCTGTTCAACACTAACCATGTCTAAGGGTAAGCTTGATGGAGAAAGAGGCATGGTCTGATGAGCACTGGGTGTTATATGAAACTGATAAATTACTGAACATTTTATTATTATTAAATTATTGAACTTACAAAACTAATGATGTACTGTAAGGTGGTTAATTGAGTTTAAATGAAAAAAAAAAAAGAAAGAAAGAGGCTGGTAAATTTCAATGTTTTGCATAGCAGTTAACTTACCTGCATCTCCTAGGCCCATGGCAAACAGTCATGGAATCACCCCCTTATGTTCCTGGTACTGCTTGCTGGTGCCAAAGTGGGGAATAAGGACTTTGTTGTCTGAAGATTGAGGTTGTGTGCTTTGACCTGCCTGGTGGATCACTACTGTCATCTAAAGCACATGAGTCCTTAGGTTTTTCCCCTTGTGACTAAATCTTACTTGCTCCTAATCGTTAAGGGTTTTGGGAGTAGAAGATTATGGACAAGCTAAGGCTGTTCCGAATTGAAGGCACTTGTAACAGCTATGCCCATTGACTAGAACGCTCCTCCCTCTGGGCTAATTTCTGCTAGACTGAATATCTTACCTCTTTCAAGCCTTTACTCGGATTTTATTTGCTCAATGAAGCCTACACTTTCCTATTTAATTCTACCCCTTACATTCACTCTGGTACTTACTGACTCTCCATCAAGCTCTACTGTGGGAATTATCACTTTCTTGTATGCTGTCTAGATTAATTACTTTTTTCTAGATTGTCTGTCTCTCCCAGACTAGAATATAAACTCCTTAAAGACAGGTTCTTCGTTCATTTTGTTACATGTAGTAGGTGTCAGTGTATGTTGCTGTGACAGCCCCTCAACCCACAACACACACACACACACACACACACACACACACACACACACATATTTCAGGGCTAAAAGCACTCATTCCCCTAGATCCTGGGAATGATGGAGGCTAAAAGCTCAAGAGATTATTTCTTTTGAAATTGTCTTCTGCTGAAGAGCTCCATCTTGCTCACCTTCATGCCCTTCCCTAAGGACCAGCCCCTGTCTAAAGACTTCTGGATGCAAAAGTACAGAGCCTCAAAATCCTTGCCTGAATTTGGGACCGCTCTGAAGAACTTGCAACGTCCACAGCTCTATGGGGGATGGGCTCCATGGATCAGCTTTCCTCTTTCCATATTTCGTTGACCTTCATGGGCGCCAACCCCAAGAACATATCCCCAAAATGTTCTTCCCCAGTAATTTCCCTCTCAGAGTCTGTTTCCCAGGGAACCCAACCCGCAACATCCACTAATATACCCCAGGTTCTAGAAAACTGTGAGACAGAAGTTTCTTTAAAAAGGTTGGATGTGTGAATCAATACAGATACACTGACAACTTCTTACAAAAGCTAAATGTTGACAATCGACACACCTACACATACCTTCCTACAAGTTAGATAGGAATTTCATGTTGTAGCTTTTATTTTATTTTATTTTACTTTATTTTATTTTTTACCCACTCAACAATATTTATTAAGCATCTGTTGTATCAGGCTGAGGATGCACAAGTAAATTAAAAGGACAAAATCCATTCTTCATGAATCTTAGAGTCTCATGGTCAAGTCAGAAAATACAGAAACAAAAGTGTATATAGTATAATGTCAGTTAGTGATGAGAGCCATGAGGACAAATAAAGCAAGATAAGAGGGCAGTAAATGATATAGTGGGGGTTGGAGTGATATTTGATATTTGAAACTGGGCAGTTTGGTAGGCCTCTCTAATGAGGGGGGTGGTTAGCTAAAACCAAAATGGAAGGGCATCACTTAGGAATGAACCATGAAGATGCCTGGGTTAAGAGTGTTTCATGAAGAGAGACAGCATGTGCCAAGGCCCTGGAGCAGGAATGTGCTTAGTGCTTTGAGAGAAAGGCAAAGAGCCTGGGATAGAGTGAGCAAAGTGGAGAGTGGCCAAGATAGTTGCATGCCTTTAGAGCAATAGTCAATTGCTGGGCCATGTATGGCTTATTGAGCGTTTGGGATTTTATTTTTTTATTTTATTTTATTTTAAAAAGATTTTATTTATTTATTTTCCAGAGATCATAAGTAGTCAGAGAGGCAGGCGGTGGTAGGGCGGGGAGGAACAGGCTCCCTGCTGAGCAGAGAGCCTGATGCAGGGCTCTATCCCAGGACCCTGAGATCATGACCTGAGCCAAAGGCAGAGGCTTAATCACTGAGCCACCCAGGTGCCCAGGGATTTTATTTTTAAGTGTAGCAGGATGACTTTGGGAGGGGGGGGCGGGGAACGTGGCATGACCTCTTCCCTGTTTTCAAAGGAATTTGTGTTTTTAAAGAAATCCCATGCCCTAATTGCTCCTGGCATTTTTAGACAGGTACTAATACCCTGTCAAGTTTTTCCATGGCACATAGTAGTTATTTAGTGTATGCTCACAGGACAATGCCTCTTGGAGTTTGCAATTTGGTACCTTTGGATGACCTGGAGCCCTTAGGTATACTTAATTCTGAACCACATTTGTGGTTTTGAGAGCCCACTTTGTGCCTGGAACAAACTTTATTTGATCTTCATATTCTTGAAAAATAGACCTCATTTCTTCTTTTGCAGATGAGAACACTGAGATTCAAAGAATTAAACAACCCACCCAAATTTGCACAGTCGCAAGTGACTATGGTGGTCTTGAACTCATCCTCTTATTCTGCCTCCTACCTTTTTCACACAACTTAACCACATGTATTTGCTCTCCTCTTTCATGGTCTGGGATAGGATAGGAAGTCTAAATAAAAATGACGCTCATTGTGCATAGTGCTAGACAATGTAGACACACCATTGAATTGGCCCCCAAACAACTCTATGAGTAGAAATATGATCTCCATTTTCTGAATGAAGACATTGAAATATAAGTGCTTGTGCTCAATCTGTGGTCTATCAGCTGGCATCATCTGCATCACTGGGGAGCTTGTTAAAAACAAAGAATCTGAAGTCTTAGTCTATGAAATGGAGAAGATAAAACCTTCCTCAAGTATTTAATGCCCTTCCACTTCTCATTGTTGGTATCACTGTTTGGACAAGCACCCTAGGCTCTTTTTGCAAATGTGGATTGTGATTTAGTATGTCTGCTAATATTCTATTGCCAATGCAGGCTATGCAGCCAAACTTGACCTCGACAGAGCTGGATGCATTCTCTGTCCATGAAGGGAAACAGGGAGAGAGAATGCTGAATTCACTGCTGAATGACAAACCAAATTGTCACAGAATTAGTAGGAAATAGGAATTTGGCTATTTTATTCAACCAACTACTTTTCTTAAATTATGACAAAGATTTTTCAGTTGTTTTCTGGGGTATCCTATCAAATTTAACTGACTATCAAAGGATCCTTTTTAAACATGACATTTAATGCCATCTCTGGAAGGAATTCTGGCTAGTACAATCTTCTCTCTTCTATCCCTTGTCAGACATTCGCATTCCTTATAAAATTGTACCTCAGACAGCTGTCTGGATGGACCCCCATTAATCCAGCTCTGTCCCTGTTCTAAGGAAAGATGAAAGGCTCCTGGTCAATAAATTAGTGATTCTGCATTAAATCAGTTGGACTCCTGGCCATCTTTTCTTTCAATGAGGTGTGCTAATTTTGGAAAAAATTTATTGAACTGTTAACTTGGTCCAGAAATAGAATATTAGGCGTGGCTGGTTGGCTCAGTGGGTTAAGCCTCTGCCTTCAGCTCAGGTCATGATCTCAGGGTCCTGGGACTGAGCCCAGTATTGGGCTCTCTGCTCAGCAGGGAGCCTGCTTCCCTTTCTCTGTCTGCCTGCCTCTCTGCCTACTTGTGATCTCTCTCTCTGTCAAATAAATAAATAAAATCTTAAAACAAAACAAAACAAAACAGAATTTTTCCAGCATGGCGGAAGCTGCTTTCACACTCCCTTCTAGTTACTGTGCTCCCAAGGGTAGCCATTATTCTGACTTTGATGAACATATGTGATTTTTGCCCATTTCTGTTTAGATAAAAGGAGTCATGGAGCATATACTCCTGCATCTTGCCTCATTCACTTAATACTATGTGAGATGCATCCATATTTTTATGTAAAATTGTAGATTATTACTCTTTAACTACATACTATATACACTTTTGTTTTCATATTTTCTGACTCGACTGTGAAACTAAGTTTCATGAAGAATGGATTTTGTCCCCTTAATTTACTTGTGTATCCTCAGCTGGATACAACAGATGCTTAATAAATATTGTTGAGTGGGGAAAAAAGACAAAAAAACAACAAAAAAAAAATGCTGCACCTATCTAACATATAGGAAGATATATGTAGGTGTGTTGATTGTCAACATTTAGCTTTTGTAAGAAGTTGTCAGTGTATTGTATTTATTCATGCATCCAACATTTACAAAGAAACTTCTGTCTAACACTCTTACTGTTCACTAATTATTTGCAAATGTCTATTTTTTAGATATTAGGAATAAAGCTGCTATGAACATTGCACTCTATGACTTTTGTTGAACCTGTGTATAAATTTCTTTTGATATACACCTCTGAGTGGGATCACTGGGTCACAGGATTCGTATAGTTTCATACTGAGTAGACACTTGCAGCTTCTTTCTTGAGTTTGGAGGGTGCTGTTGACTTAGTAAGGTGCATATGACTATGTTTCATTTATAACATTGTGAATTTCCAATTTAAATTTAGTAAGACTATTGCTTTCTGGGCCTAAGCTGTTCTTTGGTTGCAAATTAGGCAGTTTTGAAAGCAGCACTAACTTCTTTGACATCCTGGGGCTCTATCCAGTGTAGGCCTTTTAGATTAGTAAGATATGGAGGTTCTTGCCACCAATGCTGTGTGCATAGGCAAAATGTCCGAGTGTACCATCACCCAGTACTCTCCCGAGAGTGGATGATAGGTCTGGAAAATGATGATTATCCCTTTAGAGTCCAAATGACAGAGTCATTTATCATTTCAAGTCCTACAGACAGGGACAGGCCTGTTCAAGGGTTATGATAATTAGCTAAATGCTGTGCCATCCTGATGCTGGCAGGCTTGCCTCTCTATGGAGGGAGGCAGAGTCTTGGGATTTGACGGAGGTCACAACCCTATGGGGAAACAGAAAGAGACCTAGGAAAAGAAAGAGCTACTTATAAGCTATACCTCAGCATTCATAAGGCTCCAGAAGAGGTACCTGCCCAAGATAAGGCACCCAAGTTTTTTGTTCAGTGTGTGTCAGTTACAACTGATAAATTGACCCGAGACTTTTGAATATAGAGAAAAAATGTTAAGTTGGAGGTCTCCCTCCAAAAGGCATACTTATCAGATGGAAGTGGCCAGTGGGAACCAAAGACAAAATGCACAGAGGAAAGCTTCTTTCCAGCCCCTTCCTTAAGACCAGGTTGAATTTTCATGCTTTTTCCTGGTGATCTTTGTCTTCTGATGAGTACAAAAGCCACTGGGAAAGCTGCTTTCACAGAGTTACCACTCTGGTGGCGAAGCACATGGAAAATATGGGAAAAAAAATATGTAAATAAGGTACAAATTATGAATCAGAGTGATTCAGAAGAATATGAGAGAGTGAATATTTTTGACTCTAATTATATCAACAGGGAGGTGGCTAATTTGGCATTGAAATAGCCCAATGCCATAGTTATATCTTAAAATATATGCTTAAGGGGCACCTGGGTGGATCAGCGGGTTAAAGCCTCTGCCTTCGGCTCAGGTCATGATCCCAGGGTCCTGGGATGGAGCCTCGCATCAGGCTTTCTGCTCAGCGGAGAGCCTGCTTCCTCCTCTCTCTCTCTGCCTGCCTCTCTGCCTACTTGTGATCTCTGTCTGTCAGATAAATAAATAAAATCTTAAAAAATATATATATATATATATATATGCTTAAAAATATGCACTTAAATAAAAATTTAGCAATGTCTTGTATTTATTTTCTCATCCTAATGAAGAATGGACCCCCTAAGAGTAGTAGGCAGGGCCCCAGAAAGAACCAGATACACAATCAGATGGGGAATTTGAGGAAATTTAAAGGAATATGTTTACACAATTGCTGGCAGGATTAAGGGGAACCAACATAGAATTTTGAAGCCCCTGGAGCTATGGCAATCTTGCGGGGCTCTTTATCACACCTGGGGTGGAATGAGCTGGGGGAGAAAAGAGCTATCAGTACCCAGAAGCCATGTCTAGAGGAGAATCTCAGCCAGCTAGCATCACCTTGGCAGCAGGGAGCCAAGCGCACTTTCCCACCTCCCTCTGGTGTCTCTTCATTGGATGAATCCAGCTGGAAGCCCAGCTGTAAAGAACTTATTCATTGGTCCACGGAGGTAAGTTCCCTTTGCCCTCAAGTGGAAAAGGGCCAGAGGGATAAAGGGGAACCATTCAGCGTATGGATAATTAGGTTTCTCAAGAACCAAAACAAAGCTTGTTGTTTAGATAATGGCCTTTTTAATAAAATGCACACCTATGGTACTGTTATTATTTAATGTTCATTAAACACTTCTAGCTCATTAAGCATTCATTAATTAGGGTCTAATTCCACAAAAGCTTCTTTTCCCAGCCGTGAAAATCAGTATTGTTTTTTTTTTTTTTTCCTCAGCTGCCTTTATCTGGTGAAAGAAAAAAGCTTTTTTTAAAAACAATGTTACAGAGTTACGTAAAAACCCTGAAAAAAATATCAATAATCAGTTTCAAAAGGTGAACACAAAATTTCCTGAAGCATGTACAATTATATTAGGATTTTACAGAGAAAACACTATCTTCTAGCTGTAAGTCTATATTTAGGGCCTAAAATACCTGGTTATAGCCTGTTCAGCCCTAGCTATTGATTTAGGAATTCATAGAACTATTTATTCTTCTGCTCAATAGAAAAGATTGCTTACCATAGCAACCCCTGCATTAGCATTCAGCTTCCTGGTTGCAAAGCACCTTCGTAAGGAGGATGTACATCAATGTGCAAAGTGAGCCCAATTTTTAAAATATAATTTGAAGGGGGGGGCTGTTATATTAAAACTCACAACAAGGAAGACAACCTGAGCAAGAGAGACTCGCCATGGTCTCAGGTTTGTTTGCAATTATTTAAACTGCATATTTTCCCTGATTCCAGGCATTCTATTCCTCTTGTACCATCTATAAGCCAGGAAGGGTGGGAAATAATAAAATATTATGCACACCCCACACCCAGCATCAGAAGCTTGCTGCTCTCCATGGGGAGCTTTGACTTAGGTCAGGTTCACTCCCACTGTTCTCAGATTTATCTTTCTTTCTTCTGCTGGAAAAGGCAAATTCTTGGTCCTGCCACTCAAAATCTCAAAGAGAAAATATTTAGTCTACTTTTCTCGTGTGTTTCCTTGATGTCAATCAGGTGTCTGAAACACTAGTGATTTTTTTTTTTTTTTTACCACATATTGCGAAGTGAGGTAGCATTTTAATTAGGGGGAAAAAATTGACCTGTGCTTATAAGTGATAGTCTCTGCTTTTGTCAGTGAGCTCAGAATGGATGGAGGCCAAGAAGGCATGATCTGTGTATCAGTGATCAGGACCTTCAAAACTTTGTTTGGAGTTTCATAGGTTAAAAGGGGCTAGCTCACAGTTGTATTATGACATTGCTCATGGTCAAAGATAATACCAAAATATAACCCTTGAATGGTTAGTGACTTTGACATTCTTTTTCAGCTTTGGGACAATTTTTGCCTGATTGCAGACAATGACTGAACAGAAACTAAAATATGGGGGCTCAGGTAACTCAAAGGACTGGCAGATAGATAATCGGGGTCAAGAGAGGTGAACAAGGTGGTCTTTCCAAGGATGTGTGTTGGAGGAAGAGGGGCTGGAGAATGGGACTGTGCTTTGGGACAAGTAGAAGCCCTTTCTTCTGTATGCTTTGTGTCCGAGCCCCTTTTGAGTCTCATGAGGCAGGCTAGAGGGTTGAATGAGAACAGCATTTCTGATTGAAGCAGGAGCAAATATGTTGGTCTTCCTACATATATTTTTATCCTAGACACTTCCCTCAGAGATGTCACGGGCTTTGCTTTCAAGTGAAACTCCCTTTCTGCAGACTTGAGGGAAAATGAGATTCTGGGTCCTTGGCAGACCTATCATTGCATTAATTTTCATAAAGACTTGATTTAGCAATATGGGGTTCTTTCCATTTGAGCTGACCTCAGCATTAACAGGTACCGTCTGTGAGAGAATAAGGAAGTTTCATCCAAATGGACAAAGTGGGATGGGGAGTTGGTTCAAAAATAGATTTGGCTAGGTCTTCTACAGGTATCAGAGTTTTGTGGAATCATTTGAAAAGTCAGGCAGTTAATGAGAGATTGAAATATTAGCATTGCCTGAAATAGTAGTGCTGAGATATTATTTTCAGCTGTTATCAATGCTAAGGCATTCTTATTTGCCAACTTCTTTCTTTCTTTATTTTTTTAGAGAAATGGCACAAACGGGGGTGTGACAGAGGGAGAGCAAAAGAGGGAATCTTGTTTTTTTCTTTTTAAAAGATTGTATTTATTTATTTGACAGAGAGAGATCACAAGTAGGTAGAGAACAGGCAGAGAAAGAGAGGGAAGCAGGCTCCCTGCTGAGCAGAAAGCCCAAGGTGGGACTGGATTCCAGGACCCTGAGATCATGACATGAGCCAAAGGCAGTGGCTTAACCCACTGAGCCACCCAGGCATCCCAGAGAGAGAGTCTTAAGCAGCCTCCACCCTTAGCACAGAGCCTAGCACAGGGTTTGATCTCATAACCCTGAGATCATGCTGAGCCCAAATCAAGTCAAACGCTTAACCAGCCGAGCCACCCAGTTGCCTCACTTACCATTTTCTTTAGACCAGCTGTGCTCAGACTTTAGAACATCAGTAGTGCTTAGAGATTTAGTAATCCTGATGATTCAGAAGCTTCACCAGTAGTGACTCAGTCCTGAGTGGGACCAGAGAATATGCATTTCTAACAAGGTCCTGGGGATGCCATTGTGCTGGCTGGAGGGCCACACTCTGAGTAGCACTGAGTCAGTTCCCTGATAACTGGTTGTTGGACACAGGAGCCTCCAGGTGGTACAGATGCTCACCAAAGTCTGAGAAGAATTGCTTTAAATCACATGGTCTCAAATTTAGCTAACCACTGGATCTACCTGGTGAATTCCTTAAGGAAGGCCAATGCTTGGGCTCACCTAGCTGGTTTTGCTCAAATTGGACTGGCTAATAGTCTGAAATGGGGATGAGTTGCTGCTCCCCAGATGATTCTGATGCACAGACAAGGTTGAGAACCATTTCTTAAACCATCCCTTCGCTGCTAGGTTGCAAGACTAGACAGTCCGCAGTTTGTTCTTTTCAGTGTGTTGCTATGGAAGGGAAGAGATGTTTTGCCTAAAAATAAAAATTCTAGCATCTGAAAGGAAGAAAGTTTTCCCAGCTTTGTGTGAAGTCCGTCCCAGCTTACCTTACACGCTGTAGGGAGTGAGGAATGAAGGACTCTATTAGAAAGCACTGCCAGGGAGTCAGGCGGAAGAGGTAGAAATTTGGGCAGAAGAGCAAGTTGTATAAATCTGTAGAAGTGAAACCCATTTAGTTACCTCCAAAGGGCCAAATGTGCTATTTAAAATGCTCCAATAGAGCATTCAATTTCACAGCTGTCTATAGCTTTGAGGCCAAATTATCCTTCCCTAAAGTTAGGAAGCAGAAGTAGGAGCACTGCTCAAAGCCACAGGTACTACTGAGACACTAATTAAGCCCCAAAGACTTCAAGGACCCCTGTCCAGTCCTCTTAAATGCTTTATTCTTTGCCAACTGATACAGACAGATTTTTCTTGACCTTCCTCACACTTGACCCAAATTTCTAAGGCTGGGTATTATTAACATAAAGGGATGTCAACATTTTAAATTCCAGAGAATAGATGCCTCCAAAGCAAACCTGTATTCTTGATCTTGAGATTTACGTCTGCTTTTATTAAACGGTCTCTTCTAGGAATGTGTTAAATTAAAAATAAGCAAGATTCCTTATATTTGGGAAATCTATCTTGAAATTTAGGCAGCCAGTGTGTATATTATGCCAAATTTGAGCATAAGGAGACACAGGATCTTGATCCTCGTTTTCATCTTACCGTATGACCTTGAGAGTGTCTTTGAACTCTTCTAAGCCTTGTCAAATGGCAATGACATCTCCTGTTCCCTTTTGGCTTTAATCGTGTAAAAGAGTCTTAAGATATGGGTATCTGGCAAACTATGTGGTCAAAGTCAACTGCAAATTCGTTGTGCTAGTTTTCAGACTTTCAGCTGAAACACTAAGGAAGGAGATGGTTGCCTGTTTGCAATGACTCAGCTCCAGCTTCAGCGCCATCTCCTCCCTCCCTGCTTTCCTGCTGTGTACTAGCTGTTGTTTTTCATTGATATGATTTAAGAGACTGGAGAAAACAAGCCATATTCTTTAGCTCATTCCTCTTAGGGTACTAGAAGATAAACCACTTTTCCTATGATCTGCTTCCAAATCACTCTCACCAGCTGTGAATCTCCTGTTCACTGAAAGTTATCAGTTGAACTTTTCCCTGGTGTTGGTCTGTACTTAGTCATTCTTCTGAAAAGAAGTTCTACTTTGTTGTTTCCAGGAAAATTCAGCTATGTCAAGGCCTCATTCTGCTTCTTCCTAATTGCATCAGTGGGGGTGGGGAGATGAGCTTCTCTGATTTGCTGGTACATGGACAAAGACTCTCAAAAAACCCTGCTCTAGTCCTCCTGAGTAGAGCTATCTTTGCCAACCGATACAAATGCCCCATTCATGACTTTATAGCCATTGCACTCATGTCAAAGTTGGGACTACATTAACATAAAAGGATGTCAAAACTTAAAACATGGCAAAGCATAGATCCAGCCACACCTAACACTGGCAATGACTGACATTAATAGCAACTGAACTAGTATTAAGTGGTTGTGTGGGAAAATTTGCCCATTTTGCCTAAAAATGTATCAAAAGGCAGAAAGGAAAGCAGGGGAAAGGCATACTTCCGGAATTCAAGAGCCCTGGGCTTGAGGTCTGATCATTTGTTAACCAGCTAGGAGCCCTTGAAACAATTTCTTAGTTGTTCCAGATGTGAAACAGGTTTAAATCAGCGCATCTGAACTTTCATGTGCATTGGAATCCCCTGCAGACTGTTCAGTAGGTTTAGGATTCAGTTGGTTTAGGATTCCATCCTTCTAATATCTCCAAGGTGATGTCAGTGCTGTGAATCTGAGACCACACTCTATCAAGTGACCATAGAGTCTCCCCAAGTTATCTGCCAGCTCTGAAAGTAGATAAGGAGGTAAATAACTCTTAAGCTATTTTGAAGCATTCTCCTAAGAATGATGCTGCAGTCCAGATTTATTCAAATCATTATATGAATCCGTCATAGTATGTGAGTGGATTTTCTACATTTCACACCCTCATTGCAGGAAAAATGTCAACCACAGAAGTGAGGGTTTTTGGAGTAATGGTCGTCCTGTTTTCCCAAAATATTATTCTCTAGGCCTATTAGATGCCTTCTGATCTCCGTCCAAAATAACTCAGAAGAAATTGATAGTGAGTATTGGAAGCTTATTGGTTTTGTCTATCAGCCCAAGAATTGTGCCTAAAAAGGTTTTTGTGAAATTTATGAAACCTCTGCAATGGGTTGATGTTTTCATTGCCAAACCAGCTATTTTCTTCTCGCTGCTTGTATTGTAGCATGAGTGTCTAATTTTTATCCTGAGACTGAATCTTTATTCCAACTAGTGACACAGAATATTGACAAATATTTGCAGGCTCCTAATTTGAAATGCTCTGTTGACATTCTAACGTGAGTTACATGGACAAATCAAGAAACCTTTCTAGTGTGTCTGATGTGTGTGGCTTGGTTTGTGCACCTCAAGACGTGCTCATAAAATTAACAAATTTGAGGGTGAGGCTATAAGCTTGGATACCAATGTGTTTCCTTTTTTTTCTTTTTTTTTTTTAAACTGGCTAGTTTAACAAGGTTTCAGTGTGTTCGGGCTTTCAGTCAGAAATGTAGTCACTTGTGACTAGCTGCAGCTTCTTGGCAGTAGCAGCAGAAACAGGCTGCTGGTTCTCCTGAGGAAGTCATTTCTGAACTTCATTACAAAAGACTAACATCAGCAGCGAAGTCAAAGATGCGGCTTCTTTGCAGGATGTGCATGGGACACACTCCCTTTGATGAAATGGGAGGGGTGAACTGTGCACGGATTAGCTTCTGTTTTGCATTGGGGAGCAAAAAAGTTTAGGAGGAAGTTTCATTTGCCATGAACATCAGTGCTTTTCTGTTAGGTGTTGAAAAAAAAAATTCTGCTTAGAATAGAAAGTGATTGAAGATATATATTTTTTTAATTTTTATTTTTTATATACATATATTTTTATCCCCAGGGGTACAGGTCTGTGAATCACCAGGTTTACACACTTCACAGCACTCATCAAAGCACATACCCTCCCCAATGTCCATAATCCCACTCCCTTCTCCCAAACCCCCTCCCCCCAGCAACCCTCAGTTTGTTTTGTGAGATTAAGAGTCACTTATGGTTTGTCTCCCTCCCAATCCCATCTTGTTTCATTGATTCTTCTCCTACCCACTTAAGCCCCCATGTTGCATCACCACTTCCTCATATCAGGGAGATCATATGATAGTTAAAAAAAAAAAAGAAAGAAAGAAAGAAAGAAAAAGAACTACCTCAATGGGGGGGGGGGGAAACTAGTGTCTTTATTGTCTTGAAATATTATATCAAATAATCCCCCAAAATTGGAGCTCACATGAATCTTTATATGGTGCCAAATTAATGACAAAAGCAATGTACTTGGAATCAGAGCACAGTGAGTTGAAATCTGACTTGAGTCAATCACTGAAGAGTCTCTCACCTTCAGGTTTCTTTTCTATACAGTGCATTGTTAATTTAGATACTCACCAAGGACCCTATTAGCCCTGCAATTCCTTGATCAGTTTTCCAACGATATTTTGTTTTTCTCATGTTTATTTACAAATCCAAATTATGCTCACTGCGCTTCTTTACTAATTTTTTTTCTTTTTTACATTTAACATTTTTCATAACTTGGCCGTTTCTCTTAAAAAAAAGAAAGAAAGAAAGAAAGAAAGAAAGAAAGAAAGAAAGAAAAAACAGGGCACCTGGGTGGCTCAGTGGGTTAAGCCTCTGCCTTTTGCTCAGGTCAGGGTTCCAGGGTCCTGGAATCAAGCCCTGCATCGGGCTCTCTGCTCAGCAGGGAGCCTGCTTCCCCCTCTTTCTCTGCCTGCCTCTCTGCCTACTTGTGATTTCTCTCTCTGCCAAATAAATAAATAAATCTTAAAAAAAAAAAAAAAACTACACAGAGTTTCCTCTGATCTTTGGACTTTAAAATCCTAATAAAGCTCCAGTGGTCCAGGTGACAGAAAAGGGACTTGAGGAAAGGGAACAGGCAGGCCAAGTGTTCATCTGCTCCTTCTATCTTGTATTTTGGTGGGTTTGTCTTGTCAAGGAGCTGTGAACTTTGGAGGAGAGCTTCAAACTGACCACAAGTAATTGTTCTCTAGAAGCCACTTGTAAGTGGTTATCCATTGGCTCAGAAAAACCCTGGATGGAAAAATGAAGTCCAGTGGTGCACTGGGCTGGCTGGGCTCCTCCATCCTTATGAGACCAATGGTGTGCATCTCTGCCTAGCTCTTGGCTACAATAAGAATATTTATACCACAGAAATCAATAAGTGCTACACATGGAATATAACTTGTTAGAGCCAGTTGTTAAACATTTATGAGCATTACAACTAGATGTCACACATACACATAAAAACATACACAGTAATACCACTCACCTTCAGAATTTATGAATGTCTTTATCAAAGCAAAGAATTGAACTAAAAAGTCCCATTCCCAAATGCCCTTCTTTTATGACTTTTCCCCAGTTCACAATGCCCAGGCAGCTCTTCTTTTAAAAATGTGTACATTGTATCATTATTTCAGATACGCATGTGAAAGGATGACAGATTCATAATACTTCATATGGATTATGAATGAAGGGGAGAAAAAATAACCCAGGTTTGTATAATCCAAATTATTATAATTAATAATAGCACTAGTAGTTTATTATTGTTAGTATATTTTTTTCTATTTATAGTCCTGTGAAAAGGAAACAATTTCCTTAATCATTATGCTATGATTTAGGTTTCTTCTATCCACGGTATGAATAAATACCATGATGAACAACTTGATAATGACTTAGATGGCAGAGAAAGGCTATGGGATGGAAATATGGAGTGATTTTCTTTGGGCCCTGTACCCCCTGAATTGTTGGCAAGGTGGGGGAGAAGATGGCATGATCAATTTAATCTTGGCCAAGGAAAACTCAGCTGTCTGTCAAGCAGTTTGGAGAACCTGGAAATTTATGAAAGTCCTATAAAATGCTAACTGACTGGCACGTGTGGGTGTGTTGAAACTTAATACCAGGTGGTTTTGAGAAGAGCTTGCCAGGGTTTAAATCAACCTTATCATCAGGATCAGAGCAGATGCCAGCTATTTTTTTCTCCTGCCCCAATTCTGGACCTGATTGAGGACACCTGTTAGGAATATTTCTCACCCGATGCATATCGAGGCAAGCAACACTTCACGGAGAGTTTGGTAACAGGAAAGGTAGAACCTTTAGTGGTTGGGTAAGGCTGAAAACTTCCATGTACCATTGCTTGCCAAATCTATCTCCAGCTTGCTAGGCAGGCGTGTTCCTGAACCTACCAACCGAGAGGCCCATCAAGCCAAGTAATCTGGTGCGCTGTGTTCTCTGATAGCTGGGCTATGAGTATATTTGTGTATATCTCCACCTGCTCTGTTCACTCAAGTGGAGGCTCTGTCGTTGGTTTTGAATTTATTGAATTATTGAATTCTTCCTTTAATTGGATGCAGCAGACATTTAGTGTGAGATAGGCCGTGGCAAGACAGGGTATAATGAGGGTGCCTGGGTGGCTCAGTGGGTTAAGCCGCTGCCTTCGGCTCAGGTCATGATCTCAGGGTCCTGGGATCGAGTCCCGCATCGGGCTCTCTGCTCAGCAGGGAGCCTGCTTCCTTCTCTCTCTCTCTGCCTGCCTCTCAGTGTACTTGTAATTTCTCTCTGTCAAATAAATAAATAAAATCTTAAAAAAAAAAAAGACAGGGTATAATGGGTATGTCTCCGTTTTTGCAGACAGTATAAAAGAAATGATAAGATGTATTAAAATAATTAAAATACCCAAGATATAAGCCATATATATATATATATATATATATATATATATATGGTAATCACATGGGTTACTACTAAGATGGGGGGACAGGAAAAAGAGGATAAATCTGAGCAAGAAGATGTGGGAACAGTGACTTCAGGTGGGCAGTGGCATGACTAATTTTTCGACTGGCGAAGGATCCTAGGGAGAGGGTGTTCTGTGAATAAACAAGGTGATAACAATTGCTCATAATTACATAGTGCTTTTTGACAAAGGGCTTTCATGTATTTTATTACATTTAGTTAAGGTGGAAGTAGAAAACCCCCTGACTTGGCTGAGCATAGCTTCGAGGGACAGTGGTGGCGATGTTTCTGTGACAGTCAGTTGTTGCTAGACCACAGAGGATGTCTTAATCTGGATTCCTCCAAGAACCAGTCCTAACGTGAAGATTTTAGGTAGTTTATTTAGAAAACAACCCCAGGAGTCAGGATGCAAGGAGAGGCAGGGAAGGGAGAGAAGCACATAACAGGGAACATGCAGATGAGCACAGGGGTGAAGTGGGGGAAGCACTTACCTCAGAGAATGTAAGAAATGCCAACCATTTAGTAATTAAAAGTGAACAATATTTTAATGAAAAAAAAAAATCAAAATTAACACCAAAAAACACCTTGATAAAAAAATATCAGTATTTAAATTTTTAAAAAAGATTTATTTATTTTAGAGATAGAAAGAAAGAGAGGAGGGGCAAAGGGAGAGGGAGACTCTCCAGCAGACTCCCTACTGAGCACAGAACACTACATCGGGCTCAGTCTCATGACCCTGGGTTTATGACCTGAGCCAATGTCAAGAGTCAGAGGCTTAACTGACTGAGCCACCCAAGCCCCTCCAGAGAAATCATCAAAATTTTAAATAAATAAGGGATCTGAGAATGCTGTGTTAAGCCATATTGGGGCCTAGGTCAAAAGGAAAAATAAATAAAAATACATTTTTATGTCTTTTTAAAACAGTGAATTTTCTTCCAAACAATAACTGAAAAGTATATTGAAAAACTGAAAAGTAAAAAAAAAAGGAGAAAAGAAAAAGAAAAAGAAAAACTGAAAAGTAGGTGTATTAAAATTCACACCATTATTTTAAATTGAAACATTTTATTTATATCAAAAACAAAGTTTATTATGATTTTACTGTTTTTAGTGGAAATAAACTCATCAATAATATTTTCATGAAAACAAATAACAATTTAGAAATATGTTTAAAAATTATATGCTGGGGGGAGGGGGTTTGGGAGAAGGGGGTGGGATTATGGACATTGGGGAGGGTATGTGCTTTGGTGAGTGCTGTGAAGTGTGTAAACCTGGTGATTCACAGACCTGTACCCCTGGGGATAAAAACATGTTTATAAAAAATAAAAAATAAAAAATTATAGATAAAAGCATACGTATATCTTTTGCCTCAGGCTCTAGTATGGCTCCATATGGCACTAGTTACCTCTGTGGGCCATGATCCCCCTCTGGGTCCTCCAATAATTGCTCTGTTGAGGAGTTATAAGGCTGAGGTATTGTCCTCATTGGCTAAGGGCTCTTTCTGTGCACGTGAATTCTCTGGAACTCCCAGCATGCTCCTGGGGTAGATCAAGACCTGTGGGAAAGACACTACCACCATCATCTATGGTGGGATTTGATGCATATCCAAGGACCATAGGCTTTAATAGTGTATGCCCTATGATAGTACTGAAGGTATTTGCAAAGATATAGAATAATTATCAGAGCTCTAGTTTAGAAATATATGTTTTCTTTTTTTTTTTTTAAGATTTTATTTATTTATTTGACAGACAGAGATCACAAGTAGGCAGAGAGGCAGGCAAAGAGAGAGAGGAAGGGATGCAGGCTCCCTGCCAAGCAGAGAGCCCAATGTGGGGCTCGATCCTAGGACCCTGAGACCATGACCTGAGCCGAAGGCAGAGGCTTAACCCACTGAGGCACCCAGGTGCCCCAGAAATATATGGTTTTTTTTTAATTAAAAAAAAAATTGGAGATGGAGGGGGAGGGGCAGAAGGGGAGAGAGAGAGAGAGAGAAAGAGTGTTTTAAGTAGGATCCACGCCCAGTACCCAGTACAGACCCCAACGCAGGGCTCAGTCTCACAACCTTGAGATCATGATCTGATCCGAAATCTCTGCTCACAAAATTACACTTTTTTCTCACTCTCATCCTTTCTTTCAGAGACAAGAGAGGAAGAGGGAATTGGGTATAAATACAAATAAATTCTGAAGTAAAGAAAGAAGCTAAGGAGGACAATGGTTAGATGACTTATCTTTGGTCATGAAATAGGAATTCATGTTGTGTTCACTGAAAAATAAACCTTTAAGAATAGAAAATATTTAGATAAAACACATAGAATGAAATGCAGTAAAACAAAATGACTACAGAACAGTCTAGAGAACCTGTGGAGGCAGAGTGACCCACATCTGTGGTGCTAATAGATAGAATTGAGTTTATTGTTGTAGGCAGCTTCTAGAAGGACCCACAGTGATCCACACCTCCTGGCATTTACACTGGCATCATCTCCACGTTTTGAGTGTAGACTGGGCTCACATACTGTTGGGGTCTTTTATCAAAGGAACGAGACTGAGACAAGTGAAAGTTATGCAAAGCTTTATTCTATGCCAAGCATTAAAAGTCAGACTGACTGGCCAGGGCCGCCTCCAAAGAGAGCGACCCCTCCCAGTCTTAAAGGCTACCTTTTATTGGGTAAAACCGCAACCCATATCTTGTGGTTCGTGTGTCTTTTGCTGATTGGCTAGTTCCACCTGGTTTGAACTAGCCTATCACTCTGGTCAGAACTGGTGCCCAAGTTTGGTGCCCAAAAGGTGGGGTTTACATTTTGGGGAGGTTAGGGAGATAGTATGTGTGCTTTTTACTGATTGGATGTCTCCACCTGGTCCGACTTGTCCTTGTATTCTGGACTCTGTTATTAGGAACTGGCCAACCATATTTTACTGGTTTTCTGGACTTGCTTCTAATCAAGTTTTTCTGGGGGTGGGGTGGTTAATTTAAGTTTACTGCATAAACAACAAAATGGCTGTTTAACCGAGATGAAGTTGCTCTGGCTAAGCAGGCCCTACAGTACTAACTCACATCTAGCAAATGGAGAACAAAACAAGTGATGGCATGTCATTTCTGAGACTAGGTTGTAGAAAGACTGACTTGTATGTGTAATCTATAATGGAATATTACTCAGCCATAAAGAAGAATAAAATGTTGCCATTTGCAACATGAATGGATCTAGAGGGTATAATGCTAAGTGAAGTCAGAGAAAGAAAGGCATGATTTCACGCATATGTGGAGTTTAAGAAATGACTGAGCAAAGAGAAAAAGAGGCAAACAAAAAACATACTCTTAAATAAAGAGAACAAACTGGGGTTCGCCTTAGGGGAAGCAGTGGGGGATGAGTAAAATAGGTGAAAGGAATTAAGAATACACTTTTCATGGTCAGCACTGAGTAACCTACAGAGTTGTTAAATCACTGACACCTGAAACTAATATAAATTATATGTTAATTATACTAGAAATTTTTAAAAAAGAAAAAAAAAAAAAGACTGGGTCTGTCTTGGGAATTTACTCTCTCTTTCATCATGTGCACTGGGACGAAGCCAGGTGCCATGTTGTAAGGCAGCCCTGTGGAAATGCACACGTGATAGAGGCGTCCTCTTAGATGACATGCAGCCCCAACTGACAGTCTAACTGTACCCTTGGTAGAGGCTCGGACCTGCAGGCACTCAACTAAGCCACACCCCAGGAGTCCTGAGCCACAGAAAAGGTGAGATATAATTTTTGTTGCTTTAAGCTGCTAGGTTTTAACATAATTGTTACTTCGCATTAGATAATTAATATGCACCAGTCCTTAGTGAGCTGAAATAGAGGCACCTCACAAAAATGTTTTCCTGAGATTAGGGGTAAAGGAATGGGGACAGAGAGAGGACAATTTCTCCAATGTTATTCAGAAACACAGTGCTTTTTCCTGTACGATTCACTACCTCTTTCATGGCAGAGGGCATCTCTGGAGTTAGAGGGCTTTGGTCCTCACTGACATTGTGAAGGACAAGGTCAGCTTTCACTCCCCAGCTAGGTAAAACCCCCATGACCAACTGAGAGTAATAATCTCAGAAGTCCTGAAGCTGAAGTCCACAGTCAAAGTGTCTCACGCTCTAACCCTGGTGGGGACCGGCTTCCAGCCTGGTGTGCCTCCTAGCTGGACTGTTGCTTCCCATGCCCATTTTTCTAATTCATTCATGACTGTAATAGTAGGGATCTTTTGGAAATTACACATTAGGATTAAGAGGGAAGGTGTGTTTAAAGTCCAATCACGACTCACATCTTGCAGGGATGGTCTTCAATGGGGCTAAAACCCACAAGTGTGTGGACCTTCATTCTTTGGGATTCTCAAGGTCTGTCAAGTATGCATTGCATAAACCAGATGAACATGTAGGAAATTGTAGGAAAGGCCTTTTTTTACCTTTACTCTCTTTACCTTTACTCTCTTCAGTCTGTTTCCAGCTGAGCCTTTTTTTTTTACCTTTTTTACCTTTTCCAGGCCTTTTTTTACCTTTACTCTCTTTACCTTTACTCTCTTCAGTCTGTTTCCAGCTGAGCCTGGCTATTAAATTGACCTAGATAGATTAACAGGAGCAAAGCATACACTTTTATTTAATATTTGTTTTACATAACACTGGGCCTTTCCTAAGGAATGGAGAACCAAAGAAATGTAGAGAACTTTAGGCTTTTGTCTTAAGCTGAACAAAGAGACACAGTGATGGAAAAGTAACTAAACTTTGTGGGGGAAACTAAAGAAAGGTAAGAATGATTTTTAAAGGTCTGTTTGAACTTGATCTCAGCTTACCATCCTTAATAATGTACTTTCCTTTTGGTATGAGGAGGGCGTCTTTTACATAAGAATGTCAACTTCCACTCTTAAGAAAAAGAAGGAAGGTTTCGTTTTTGTCTCTTTTTTCTTTGTTCATTTGTTTCATTTCTTAAATTCCTCCTATGGGTGAAATCATACAGTATCTGTCTTTCTCTGACTGACTTATTTAAATCCTTTTTTTTTTTTTCCTTTAACTTGTACATTTCTCCTGTATCATCCATTCCCTGGGGCCACAAATGCACCATGATTAGCTGATGGGACTAAGGAGAGAACAAGGGGTAGAGAGACTCCAAAGGAAAAAGAGCCACGACATGGCTTAAATTCTTCAAATGCATTATCTGTCCCCATGTGCATAAATAAGTTTTTGGAATCCAGAAGCTGTTTATGATGCAACCATTTCTATAAACAGTAATTTATAAATAATTCATGCAGTTTTGGGTCCTTCAGTTGATAAAGTCCTGCAGCTTAGCAGTCTCTGGATAGTTATGGAAGCCAAAATATCACCCATTTCTGCACCCCTAATTTCCAGGGTGCCCCTGGGTTTTGCTCAGGCTATAATAACGATAATTGCTGCTATTTGTTGAACACTGATGCTGTGATAGACCATGTGCTAAGGACTACATTTTTTAAATTGATAATCAATATGCCTACCTGGGCAAGGTATGATTTTTCCTATCTTACAAAGCTAAAGCTCACAGAAGTTAAGCGACTTGTTCGAGATCTCCCAGCCAGGAAGTGGAAGAGATGATACATAGATTCAAGTTTGTCTGGTTCCAGCGACCTTGGTCTTTCTACTCTACAACTGGATTACTTTGTAGGACCTGAGGCAGGAGCTTGTGTATGGGTAATTTATTTGTGAGGTGATCTCAGAGACAAGGATAGAGGGACAAGGGGGAGTTTAAGGAAAAAAAAAAAAAAAAAGGAAGAAAAAGCCATGGGGGTGATTTTGTTGAAGTCACTGCTATGGCCCCTTGGATTTGTTCCTTTCCAGGGCTTTCTCTACTACTTATGTATGTCTCTCAGAATTTTCCTACAAAGAGCAAACCTCAGGACATATTTATCCATCAGCCCTCATGCCCCTGCGTTTGAGGGCCCTCCCTGGGCACTACGAGCCCTGTACTTCCAGGAATGCATTTGTGCCCAAGGAGTGGACTGTTACTTGATTTTGGAACATCAGAGAAACCTCAGAATAGAAAAGGAAAGACTCAGAGGGCAACTGAGATGAGACTCGGTGGGTATGAAGTAAGTCAAAGCCTGTTAAGAACCTGCCGGCTGCAGTCACAGCTGAGATCAGAGGTAAAGCTGAGAGGGTGAGAGCTGGGTCACCTAGCGCATCTGATAGAACCATACTCTCCTAGTTTCAGCCCTTCCAGTCCGCGCCAACATGTGATTCTTCGGACATAAATTGGCTTTTGGAAAGGTGGCAAAGCTCGAACATGCCCAGTCACACCCAAGTGACAAATTACTCCACCAAATTTAGGAGGGGGCCGTGGGGGGAGCATTGTGAAGTACACCAGTTAAAAAGGGCTTTCTTCCTCACTGAAACACCAGATGGATCAGGGATACCTGAGTTTGTTGTGGCCGTAGTTGTCACTTTCCAATAGACAACAGGAGGCTGGAAGAATTTGGTTAAAACCTTCTCTTTTTCTAGATCTGGAATATAAAAAACAACTTTTGATGACAGTAGGGCACTGTTATGAGACAAGATGAGAAAAAGGTACAACTTTGAGGTAGAAATTGCGAAGGGGCTGAGATTTTTAGCCACTTGTTAACTAATGAGTTAGCCTGCTGCCCTTTTATGGATGCCAGCAGAATGCAGAATATAGGGCTTTATTACTGAGGACACAGCCAGCAGCATGAGCAGTAGCACATTTGTTTCGGTTCTCCTCACCCTCAGGTCCAACAGGGGCTACACAGATGCCCAAATAGATGTCTGTACATGTTGGAGGTTTTCATTACAAGAGAGGAACCTTAAGCGTAAAGAACCTGGATTGCATATGGGCGGGTATGCCCTCCCTTTGCTCACTGGGGCATTATCTTATTTACCCTTGAGAATAAGGAGCCCTTCCCTTTCCTCCAGAAAGATATAATCACTACCTTCCCAGGGTGTAAGCAAACCTGCCCTCCACTTCAGAGGAAGACACTATCTTTGTCTTCCAAGGCTGTTCAGTGTACAAATATCTTTGAAAAGACAATTCGAAACAAAGGACATCCGGTGCCTCACTCATAGTAGATGTGAGATGTGGAAATGCAAGAGACCTATGCATAATTTTCTTTCAGTACTTTGTCTTTCATCAAGGAGCAGCAGGGATGACCTTTGGTTGAGCCATACATGAATGTTTTACTGTCTTTGCGAGGCATATAACTTTGACACATGAGGACATATTTCTTGACCTTAGACAGGACGGAGGAAAAGGTCACACCTAAAATACCTGGATAAGCAGTGACTTTGAATGGAGAGAAAGAGGTGGGAGAATGGAGAGAGACTGAGAGGAAGAGAGAGAGACAGAGTCAGGGAGAGAAACTTAGGAAAATAGAAAGTACGTAATAGATTCAGAAAAGCATATGGAGATATGGAAAGTATTGAGTGGATGGATGAATGAATAAAGAAATCAAGACAAATACAGTGATGGATGTATAAATGGGTGATAGGTAAAGAATTATATGAATAGAGGGATTGAAAGAGTAAAGGAAAGAAAAGAAATGGAAGACAGAGAAACAAGGAATAAGAAGGGCAGATAGAAACTCATGAGGACTGAGACGGAGTCAGAGAAAGACACAGAGCTAGAAAGAGAACAGAGAAAGACAAGGGCAGAGACATACATGAAGATACAGAGAATAACAGATAAAGAACATGGTTGGATGGACAGATGGATATAGGGAAGAGGAGAGAGAGAAACGGATAGATACCTGAATAAAAGATAGATTAAAGAAGAGGTAATAGGACTTTGGGCTTTGTATTCAGATCTACTGTTTTGGTTCTGCAATTATTTAACTGCGTGGCTTTGGGCAAGTTACTTTCTTCACCTGTCAAATGGGAATAATATTAACAATAGCACTGGGGCGCCTGGGTGGCTCAGTGGGTTAAGCCGCTGCCTTCGGCTCAGGTCATGATCTCAGGGTCCTGGGATCGAGTCCCGCATCGGGCTCTCTGCTCAGCAGGGAGCCTGCTTCCTCCTGCCTCTCTGCCTACTTGTAATCTCTCTCTGTCAAATAAATAAATAAATCTTTAAAAAAAAAAAAAAATAGCACTGACCTTGTAGGGTTGTTTTTAAGTTTGAATTGAAATAATCCTCATAAATGCTTGGTAAGCTGGCAGTCCCGTGATAATGCTGTTACACAGAAAGATAACCTGTGACGTCAGCTGAGATGCCCATCCCTGAATCTAATAGGGTTCAACATTTTCATCACTCCTCTTATATTTTTGTTTCCCATTGGAGCCGTAGCTGAGTCTGGCAGATGTGTCAAACCCTGATAAAGCCAGCTCTGGCATCCAACATTAAAATAGCAATTTTATGCAAACGGGATCTTCTCATTATATTATCCTTCTGCAATCCATAATTATTGCTTCTGAATGAATCTGAGGTTGTCTTCATCTCCATGAAATGAGGTCACACTACTTATACAGTAAATTAAAGGCAAATTGAGCAGATGATATGTATAAAATAAGAAACATGCAGTTTTTAGAGCCATTGACAGTGCTAAATGAGTTGATTTTCCATACAAACCAAGTATTTATATAATTTGGTTCAGCATCCCAACACTCAGATGGAAGCCCACACTCTTTACATACTTGTTACTCTTTTACTCTTTACAGAGTTAGCATTTATGGTGAGGAATTACTTCTTGAGTACTTTGATTTCAGTTTTATATCCAAGCACAGAATGTTTTACAGTTCACTCTTGCTAAAAAGAAAAAAAAGAAATATTCTTGCCTAAGTTATTTTGGTACGTCACATTATGGTGAAGCATTTCCAAATAAAGTGGCATAAAAAGCACAACCTAAAATGTTTGGCTACATCAGAATTCATTACAGACTCTTTATCTGGGCTGCTTCTTTAATTGTTCTTTATGTGCCCAGACATTTACATTTCAAAGGGAAGTTATTCTAATTTCTAGCACACACTTAATTCAATTAGTTCCTCACTTTTAATGAGGGTAGGATGAATAAAAATTATCCAGATTTAGGAAAAACTGTGTATTTTTTTTTCCAAATGCTTTTTTGCTTCTCCATTCTCTTAGTCTTGGTCAATCTTACAAGTAAACAATTACACAGATGGTGTAATTTGAAGAACAGCATGATAATGCATGTGAAAAATGCTTCAACATACTTTCTTGTTGCTTTTCTATTAAATATCCCTCTAGACAGAAATTCTACCATTAGATAGTCCTTCATTTGGCTTAAATATCTTTCTCTTTTATTTCTTTCCAGTTTTATTGAGAAGTATTTGATATACATCATTGTAAAGTTTAAGGCACATGAAATGATGGTTTGATTTACATATATTGTGAAATGATTATCACAGTATGTTCAGCTAACATTTATCATCTCATATACACAAAATATAAAGAATAGAAAAAAATTCTTGTTATAGCTCTTAGGATTTATTCTCTTACACAGTACTGCTAACTATAGTCATCATGTTGTACATTACATTTCTAGTACTTATTTATCTTAAAATTTGAAACTGGTGTGTTAGATCTCTTTCAAAATATAAAAGTTTCTGCATAGGAAAATTTAGGTTGTATTTTAGGCAAATTCATTTTATTTGGATATTTTCCCCTTTAAGCATTCAGATTCATCACTTTTGAACTTAACTTTAGTGATGATTTGGATGGAGTGACACAGTAGAGATGGAAGACCTGACACTCATCTATTCATTCATTCACCAATTGTTTATTGGTGAATAAACACTGTACTATTTATATCAACACTGTACTATTCACTGGGTATATCAAATAGACTTCGTCCTCATGAAACATAACAACTTATTGAGTGAGCTGATTGGTGTTTAAATAATCACAAAATTTATAACTAAAGATTGCAATGGCCTCAGTGAAGGAGAGAGAGTTGCAAGGAGTTCCAATGGCCTGAAATGGTTCTGTAGGAATTGGAAGTTGACCAGTCATCAACTTTTCTAGGGCCATGATGCTATCCGGGACAGCAAAATCATGTTTAAAACATTAGGTACTGGGGCCCTTGGGTGGCTCAGTCAGTTAAACATCTGCCTTCGGCTCAGGTTGTGATCCCAGGGTATTGGGATGAAGCCCTGTGTCAGGCTCCCTGCTCAGTGAGGAGTCTGTTTCTCCCTCTCCATGCTTCTGCGTATGCTCTCTTTCTCTCTCTCAAATAAGTAAATAAAATCTTTTTAAAAATATAAAAATAAAACATTAAGTACTCTTGAATGAGAAGCAGGCACTTTTGCAAAGAAGTGATAGAGAACAACTTAATGGGCCAGAGAGCTAAGCATGGAGAATGATGCTTGTTTAGAAACTAGGCTCCAAGTTATGCTTTTCTGTGGCTCAGGTAATTGCTTCTGAGTCATGCATGGTGTCTTCCTGTTTCCCCTGACAGATGTCCCATGCCATGCCTGCTAACACAGTGATATGGGCCGCTAGCTTGCCCCCGCGTGGACATTAAGCTTCTTGAGCTCAAAATCTGAGCTCAAAACATCCTCAGTAAATGCCAAGTATATGAATGAATGGCAACAATAACCTCTGAGAGGGATATTATTAGTCCTATTTGTCAAATAAGAAGCATGGCCAGAGTGCTTAAGTGATTTATCTAATATCACACACCCAATATGTGTCTATTTCCAGATTTCAACCCAAGTTCCTTTAGAGCAAATACTTCTGTTAGAAATCTTATTACCTCACAAAACAAGGATATAAGGATGGTACCCCCATACCACTTGGAATTAATAATAAATAATAAATATTATATTGGAACATAATAATAAATAATAAAATGACTCTAAACCTATGTCTCATTTGTATATAGTCTTGCAGAGATAAGGTATAAGTTAATTTATGCTACAGTAACAAACAAACCAGAAATCTCAGTGTTTAAGGCAGCAACAGTTTATTTCTCATGGACGTTACATGTCAAGCAGATGAGCAGGAGGGTCTGTTCACTGCTCCTGCACAGAAAGCAGTTATCATTGCAAAAATTCCTTCTCTCTACCAGAGGGAAAAATAAACGTTTAGAATGTCCTGAAATAGAGGCTGTAGTCTGGAAATGACACACTGTCACTTTAGTTTATAACTCATTGGTTGGAACTAATCACATGGCCCTGTGGTCTCTGTGAGAAGACGCAAAGACAGAATATTTGGTAAGCACTAATGACTCCCAAAAATAAAATGATTCATGGATATTTATTCATCAGTTTTTTTTAATCAGGTACTTATTATGTGCCAGGATCTGTGAATGTAACAGCATATTAGTTAGCTGTTGGTGCACAGCAATCTCAGCATCTCAGTGACATAAAATAATATGGATTTATTTCTCTTTTGTGTATGTGTCAGGTGATTAGGGTCTGGCTGATCAAGCTTGGGCTCAGCTGAGCAAGACTCTAACCTACAGGTTCTATAGTTTGTTTGAGTGAAAAACATATAGTCCATAACCTTCTGGGACCAATATCTACATGAGGCATATGCTTCTCATAGCAATGACAAAAGTATAAGAAGGGTGTGGAAACATATAGTTCCTCTTAAAGCCTAGGGTTGGATCTGCCACACAACCACGTCTGCCTAAATTCCATTGATCAAAGCAAGTTTTATGGCTGAGCCCAACAGCAATGGGGCAGAGAAATATAATCAACCTCTCTTGGTATAAACTACAAATCACCTGACAAGGTGTTAGGTTCCCGGGGGGGGGGGGGGATGATTGGCTAGTAACAAGAATGAAATCAATACAGGCTGTGATTAGCCTGAAATCCTTAACTTTGTGTAGCTTATATTCCATAGACAAGGGATCATAAATAAAATATGTAAAACTTTAGATGGATAGAGCTACTAAGGAGAAGAAAATCAAGCAAGAAAGGGGATTGAGAAGAATAGTGTTGGTGATGCTGGTTGATATTCTAGAAAAAAGGCCAAGGAGGAAGACCTTACAAAACAAGATGGCAACTCTTGCTTTTTTTAAGAAAGAAGTAAGAGAGACTTACTTCTTTTAAGAAAGAAGTAAGAGAGACATCTATGAAGATAGCTGAGGAAAACCAGAAAGGAGAAAGAAGAAAAGCAAGTACAAAGGCTAATGGTGCCTGGGAATGAATGGTGTGTGTGTGTGTGTGTGTGTGTGTGTGTGTAGATACAAGATAAGAAGCCATCACAATATTATAGGTGATAGTGATGGCTAGCCAAGGGTCTTGTGGTAGATGTAATGCTAAGTCACTGAATTGGTTGAATTTTTAAAATATTTTGATGCCTAGTCAATTAAGTTTGCTGATAGTTCAGATGTGCAGTATGAGAGAATGGTGTTAAGGATAATGGCAAGGATTTTTGCCCAATTGGCTGGAAGTAAGAAATTTCCATATTCTGAGATGGGAAGGACAGTGAAGGTCCTGTAATAAAATAAGATGAAGTTCAGTCTGGGCCTATTATGTTTAAGGTATGTGTTAGTCATTCAGGTAAAGAGGCCATCAGATAATGAGATGATTAGAGGAGAGGTCCAGGCTGTGGAGATGAATTTTGGAGCCTCTTATATGCTCGTGTGTATATCTGAAACTACTCAAGGCCATGAGACTGGTTGACATCATGAAAAGAATGAGTTCAGATAAAGCAATGACAAAAGCCAAGGCCTGAGTCCTGGGGCACTTGGAATTGCCAATGCCATGAAGATCGTAAGGAACTAGCAAAGGAATCTTAGAGTAAGTGCTTAGAGTACAGGAGAGAAATAATAGGAATGCAATGCCATGGACATTAAGAGAAGAAATGTTTTCAAGGAGCAGGGAGTTTTCAGCTTTGTGCAAAGCTACTAAGATAGGACTAAGATAAGGACAGATAACTGTTAGCCTGAGAAGCATGCAGACCACTGATGATCTTGTAAGAAGAGATTAATTGGAATGAGGGGGCAAATCTTGGTCGACATGGTTTTAATAGAGAATGGGAAAGGAGAAATTGATGATGGGTGAGTATAGATTTCTCTTTTAAGGAGTTTTGTGAAAAGAGAAAGTAAAAAGTTTTGTTTGTTTGCTGGAAGACAGAAATGATTAAGGGAAAATCATTTTCTTTATAAATGGGAAAAATACAATCATGTGACTTATAAGAACAAGGAAAATAATAATACAGAAAAGAGGGAAACATTGATGAATTGATTGCCTTGAGTATTGAAAAGGAAAAGGTTGGTGCAGATAGGAGGAGTGTGTTTTGTCTAAGATCATGGATCTTTTACCCACAGCATCTAGAGGAAAGGCAGAGTAACTGGGGACAGAGGCAGATAGGAGGAAGACGTGCTTGCAGGAGCTGGGAGCTTCTATCTGTGAGGAGGGAAACATTTGTTCATTGTTCAAAGTCAGTTCTGTTCCTTCCAATCAGCTAGACCAAATCAAACATTGTCTTAAAGCCATAGTGGTGCTGTAAGGCCAAATACACAATTCATTGGAAATACTCAACCCAGGGAACAGTGGATGGGCCTCCATAAAGGTAACAAAAGATAGTCATGACCCTTTTGTGACTTGGAACAGCTGGAATTGGAGAAATCAGATCCCTGGTCTTTCTGCAGAAGCTCTTTTAGCCAGAGTTGCCTTGTGACTCTCATTCCTCTGCTGCTAGAATGTATAGGTCTAAGAAGATTTATTTGCTTAAGGAAACTTGGATAGACCTCTAAGGGATGAATAGGGGTTGTTTTCTTAAACAAGAGTGTTGACAGTCCCCTTCCTGAGAGTAGCTAGAACTTAATCTGCTGTTGAACGTAGTTTTGAAGTTGTCTATCAGTTGCTTCCTTTGCAGCTATGTATAGCGTTGGTGCGTTCTAAATACCAACCTCATGACCCATCTCTACAAGTAGCTCAGATGTTACCTTCTTGAGAAGTCCTTTTCTTTATGTCAATTAACTAAGACTCAATAATTAAGTGATATTTTGGAGCACTTATCTTCCTTTCTGTATGGTCATATTACTGAAAGCACGGATTGTTCTATTCTTTGAGGCATCCCATTGAAGGTCTACCTTATAAAGAACAGGCTCTTAATAGATTAATGAATAGATCACTCTTTTTACTTTCCCTCAAGCATAATTAAAATTCAGCTAAGAAAGGACTGCCTGAGCAACGTGTTAAAGGTTAACAGCAAGTCTGTTTAGAACAATAGCAAATGTTAACTAATTATTAAAAGATGTCTTTTAATTTAAAAGTCTAGTTTTTAATTATTTTTATGACAGTTTATGTTTAATTTTACCTGCTTTACCCCTGGCTGTAGATGACAGATTTCTATTTTAATTATGCAGCCAGTGATTACTACAAATGTGTTGAGACCCATTATTTTTTTTTTTTTTCTTCTCTTAGCTTTCTTGGAATTGGAAGTGAGCAGCCGTTGGGTATTATCAAGTTCTCCTGGAAATGGCAGTGATACATGGTCAAATAATTAAAGCCTGCCAAATGACTGAGACTCACATGTCTCTGCACAGTCCTGGCGTATAGGGAATACTAAACAGAAGATAAAGTCTCAGGGCAGATACATGTGAGTGTGATCGCCCAGACTTTGATTATCTTTCTATGCTGCCTGTGGCCATCTGGAAAAAGCTAATGCTCTCTCTGTAGTAGCTGGTTTTTGTAGCTCAACAAAGCACCCCTTTGCTTAGTAGCTTAAACAACCATTTTGTTAATGCATGATTCTGCAGGTTTATGATTTGGGCTGGGCTCAGTTCAGTGGTTCTTCTGGCCTACGCTAGGACCACTTACTTGTCTGTGGTCAGCGCCCAGGTTGGCTAGGGTTGGATGTTTCCAAATGACTTCCACTGGGATAGCCCATTTTTACTTCATGTGTCTCTTATCCTAGCCAAGGCAGAGCCCCAGGAAAGAAGAGAAGTGCACATACCCTTACAAGGCCAAGACTCAGAACTGACAAACTGACAATTCTGTCATTCTGTTGACCAAAATAAGTTTCAAAACTGGTGATATTCAGACAGTGGGGAAATTAATTCCACAGCTTGATGGGAAGAGCTGGAAAATCATATCTGGGCAATAGGCCTGGATCCAGGGATGTCATTTTTGAAATCTACCATACCAGCTAAAATACAATTTATTTTAAAATATACATGAGCAAAATAAGCTCATTAGTTGAGTCTCCTGGTATCGAGAACCCAAAAGGGCTGGAGATTCTGTATTGGAGTCAGAAGTAGGGCCCAGATTACCCTGTAGTCTGTGTACTGCTTCTTGAAGATGGGTGATGGGCTCTGGTTTCAGAAATGATAGATCTTTCTGCTGACATTCATTACCAGTTTGAAAACAAAAGCAAGGCTCTAACAAGGAAACCAAATATGGTCAATGAATGCCCTCAAAAAACTTTAAGTCCAGATATGTCATCGTATACCAGCATTTCTTTTTCCATTTGAACATGTGATATCCCAAATCATTACTGCCTTGTCCTTAGCTAACTAGAACCTGGTCCTAACTATAGTGCTGGCTGATAGCTAAGGTGTTAAGAAAAATGTTAAAGGTATTTCCATTTTTGAAGGCATCTCTTGACATTCCAAAGACTTAAAAGGCCAATGGCATAAAGTTCAGATGGTGGAAGGATGTGCAGAAGTGCTCATGCTTTTCAACAGAGTACTCCAGCCAGCTCCCAGATGGTTCTTCTGCTGCTTTCACTCTAAGCATTAAACTTGTCAACCCTAAAG
Source organism: Mustela nivalis (assembly GCF_964662115.1). Lineage (NCBI taxonomy): Eukaryota > Metazoa > Chordata > Mammalia > Carnivora > Mustelidae > Mustela > Mustela nivalis. Next base: position 107,597,934 of record NC_139027.1, on the reverse strand, counting down.
TTGTATGGGTAGATCTCTGTATAAAGCACTCCCTGCTTACACTTATTAGAGGGTAAAGTTGGAGATGATGGCAGTGGTGTTCAGCACTGATAGTGCCTCAGTAGCATTCTGTTTGGATGTGGTGGAGCTTGGCTTTGTTTCTTTCTGCCTGACCTTCCTTGATTCCTGCCATTTTTTCAAGCTACATTCCCCCTACTTCCCACCAATTTCTGGAGCTACTTGTTTATAAAAATCCCTCTTGCTAATAATCCCCTTTGCTAATAAATTCCTCTTTTACTAAGTTGCCCCTAGTCTTTTTAAAAACTGTAGTATAGTTAACATGCCATGTCACATTATTTCAGGTGTGCACCATAGTGATTTGATAACTTTATACATTGTGCCTAGTGCAAGTGTTTCTACCATACAACACTATTACAATACCATTGACCATTCCCTATGCTGTACCTTTTATCCCCATGACTTATTCATTCCATAACTGGAAGCCTGCATCTCCCCCTCCCCTTTACCCATTTTGCCCATGTTCTACCCCCCAGCCAGAATAATTTTGAAAACATATTTTAATTGCTTGCAACAGAGAACTCTATTGATTGATTTTAAAATGTTTTTCTTTAATTCTCCTTAGGCTTTCTTAATTCCCAGTCAAAATATTTATTATATGGGGGCCAAATTGGTAATTAAGGCCATACTGACATGGGTTTATAGTGATTTTTGTAATGCAGGTGAATGCAAAGCAGTGGTGCCCTGTCCAGGTCCCCTTTAGGAGGCTGATGCCCCTATCCCCAGATGCCGTGTGTATGAATTGCTGCGGACCCACAGCTCCCTTCTCCAACCCTCATGCTCCAAATGAAAAATTACCCTCAGCACTCAGGGCCACTAATTTCTTTCTTTTCTTCCAGCCTCCAGGAGGCAGCTTAAAGCCAATGATGAACTCATAGGGAGATAGAAAGGCCACTCCCATGTTTCAAGGGGGTACAGCTCAAAAGGGTCTCAGAAGCCCCCATGGTTCAGGCCACATTCTTGCTCAGCAATTTCCCCTACCCTCTTAGCCTTCCCTGATTCCTCTCCTTCTAGGAGCCCTACCTCCATGAGCCACATGCATCTGAATCCCTGGCTCAGGCTCTGCTCCTAGGAAAGCCAGGGCAAGGCTGCTGATGGAGATCTGGGAGAGAAGTATATTAGTTATGGACTCTAATTGCCATAGCAGTTAACCTCAAATGTTAGTGGCTTAAAACGATAGCAAATTATTTCTTGCTCACCTTAGTCTAATGGAGTTTGTTTGGTTTTGTTTTGCTCATCAGGCATTGAGAGACCCAGGCGACTTCTATCTTGTGGCTTCTCCCTTCTCTAGGTCCTTACCATCTGCTGTATGGGCTGTTGATGGGAGGAGACAGGCTCGCATTAAGGCCGTTTCTGGAAGTGGTGACCTCACTTCCACCCATTTTCCATAAACAAATACCGGTGCAAGGGAGACTGACCAATAGTGGGTAGCTCTGTGCCCAGGCAAGAGAGAACATGGAGGAGGCCTCTGGACCTAAAAATAGGAGAGATGATGTGGGGAAGCCAAGGTAGGACTCTGTAATACTTGTAAGCCCCACTTGGCTCTAGCTCAGGTAACCACACTGACCAAATAAGACCTCTCTGGGCAGTGAAAGGATGTGCTTTTAATAATTATACCAGGATCCCAGGGGTAAGATGAGGTTGCTTCAAGCCAACACAGATGTAGAGTCATCTCAGCTGTAGATGACTCACACACAGTCAAGAAATGGCTGATTCACACCATGTGGGTAATAAAAATGTTTTAAATTTCTCCTTCCTGGGCCACAAGCCACAAAGCTGGGTAAAAGGGAAAGAGAATCAGGGGGTGGGATCTGTAACCTTCACAGGTAGTAACTGAGATGTATCCCTTCCCAGTGTCTCAGAATATTCAGGCTTCCATGTGTCCAAGTCCTCACCCCCATCCACAGCTCTTTCCTGCTTTCTGTTCTCTAGTCAGTCTCCCACAGTAGTGGGAAGCCGACATTAATTCTCACTGTGGCCTTTATCAGTTCCCTCTAGCTGAAAGAACTAGGAGTTTATAGTAGGTCTCTGAGGCTCTTCTGGAATAAACATTCTCTGTTGCTGAAACACTAAGATGCTCAGTTAGAACAAGAGAGAATCCAGTCATGCCCTGAGGAGCTGGTGTGACATTTTGATTTATAATTTAAAAACAAAACAAAAAAAATGTATATTTGGGTTTTGTCCCCTTTTCTGGGACAAAGCTCCTAAAAGCCTTGGAATTTCTTGAAGAAGAGCTAGAGGTCCCTTATTATGTGAATAAAGAGATTTTTAGACCCCACCTAAGGATGGGATCTGGTTGCCTGTAGAACCAACCTTGTGATTAGAAGGTTGGAACTTTCAGTCCTAGCCCCTCACTTCTTCAAGGGAAGAGGTGCTGGAGATTGGATCAATTGCCAATGGTTAATGATTTACTCAATCATACCTATATAAAAAACCTCCATAAAAACCCAAAAGGACTGAGTTCAGAGAGCTTCTGGGTTTGAGGAACAGAGAGGTATGTGGGAAGAGTGCCCGCTCGGAGAGGGTAGGGAAGCTCTATGCCCTTGCACTAAAACTTGACCTATGCATCTCTTCTATCTGGCTGTTCCTGGGTTGTATACTTTTATATTAAACCAATAATAATCTATAGTAATCTATAATACTATAGTAATCTAGTTGGTAAAACATCTGAGTTTCGAGTTTTGTTAGCCACTCTAATAAATTAATCAGACCCAAAGAGGGATTTGGAACCTTCCATCTGTAGCTGGTTGGTCAAAAGCACAGGTAACAATCTGGACTTGCCATCTGAAACGGGGTTGGTGGGCAGTCTTATAGGACTAAGCCCTTAACCTGTGGAATTCGATGCTGTCTCTAAGTGGGTAGTATCACAATTTAGCTTGGTTCACATGAGAACCCAGCCTAACAATATGAAGAGGAGGAAGGCGGAGAGGAGGGACTTGAGGCCTCCATGATTTCCATCGGCATGCTCCTATTTATTGATCTGTATGGTAGATATTATGTTGTGTCATTCAGGTCCCCCTTGAGGACAGTACACCCCTCCAAATTGCCAGAAATTTCAGCTGTTGTCTGCTCACAATGGGGGCTCTCCCAGGAAATTGCCCGTGGTCTGAGGGGCCTGCTGTGCTTAAGGAGAGGCAGCAGAGGCAGTGACTGACCAACGACACAAAGGCTTGACTATTTGCATCTTTTGGGACAACCGAGGTCATCCCAGCTCAAGAGCTCCTTGTAAGGTCATCAAAGTCTCTGTTGTAATGGCATTGAGGGCCAGATTTTCTCCCTGCTCAGTCCTACCTTTCTCACATCCATAGACGTATCTCCTGAGAAAGCATGACCTGGAAAACCCTTTGAGTAACAGCTCTGAGTCAGAGGCTGTATCCAGGGGATGCAAATGAAGACAGTCTGAGACATAAAACCTAAATAAACTATTTGTGCTGGGAAAATGGATTTTCGAGGCAAATGCTAAAGGTCCCATCACTAGCTCCCAACTGCCATTCCCCAGTGTCTTCCTATACAGACTTCCCCCCACATAAGGATGGGGAGAGATCTGGAAGGAGGGCCAGCAGAGTCTGTGAGCAGCCCCCCATGGCTCTTGTCTGCTGCTACTCTGCTCTTATATTCCCTCCCCTTCTGCCTTCTGTTAATGCTAATTCAAGGTCTTAAAAATAGATTTTTTTCTTCTTTGCTAAGTCCTATAACACACTTCCTCACTTTCTTCTCTCACAAGTCTTTATTTTCTCTGCCTAATGGGTTTGTTTTTATGTTTAAAGAAAAAGTCAGAGGTGCCTGGGTGGCTCAGTGAGTTAAAGCCTCTGCTTTCGGCTCAGGTCATGATCCCAGGGTCCTGGGTTTGAGCCCTGCTTTGGGCTCTCTGCTCAGAAGGGATCCTGCTTCCCCCTCTCTCTCCGCCTGCCTCTCTGCCTACTTGTGATCTCTGTCTGTCAAATAAGTTTAAAAAAATCTTTAAAGAAAAAGTCAGAAGTGTGTGTGTGTGTGTGTGTGTGTGTGTGTGTGTGTGTTAGCTTATCTCGTGTCTTTTTGGTATTTGGAACTCAGAGTACCAAGTAGACAAAATCTGTGATATGTCAGCTCAGGTCATAAGGCTCTCATTCTTATGAATTATCTAGGTATGTCTGTGGCCCAGGTATTCCCTGGTTATGACCTTGACTCAGAATCCATAAGCATCTTCCCTCAAACACTGCATTCTTCTTTAAGGTTCTAGAGACATGGGGATCCAGCCATAGATAGGTAGGGGCACAAAATCCATAGACAGTTTTCCCTTGGGGATATTCTTCCACCCACGCTGGTTCACTGGGGTAGAACTCGAGAGTGATTCCTGTTACTAGAAAAGAAGGGGGCTTACTCGCAACACATGATGAGCCAAAGCCCCCACAGTGTGAGGGTATAAGACACATACTTGCACACCATTTTCAGTCCTTCACAGTCTGTTGTGCAACTGCCAACTTTATGGTTTCAGTCCTTTTGTTAAGAGTCTATTTCTGGAATCATACATTTAACATCCTCATTCAAGGTGCAATTCCTGTCACACCCGAGTGCTGTTCCTGACAAGTGTGCATGCATTACTTCTCATGTGACCCTGGTTCTCTGAAATTTTGTTGTCTACCCTCCTGCCCCCTGAACACCCAGGAAATGAGGTCCCGAACCCCCATGCCTGTGGATTCTGTGCCTTTGTCACATTGACATGACTCCTGTATCTCTCATCCTGTGGCTGGTTATGAGCAGGTTGGTTTGACCCTTTCTTGTTTGGGTATAGCACACTCTTCTTTCTCCAGCTCCTAGAGAGAAATCCAGTCACACGCAGTTTATTGAAGATGTAGACCTGCTGTTCCATGGGGAAAGGAGGCAGGCCTGCTAACTTCCTGGCTTCATTTTTGTTCCAGTCTTTCTCTTAGAGTTTATTATGACCCTGTGTCCCTTCCAAAGCCTCTGCTCCCAAAGGTGACCCTAGAGGCATGATCTCAGCTCTCTGCTATCACTGCTGCCTTGAGAGAAAATAACCTTGAGATCGTCCTACTCCCTCAGAATCCTAGGAGGCTTTATCTTTATGTCTGCTCACTGTCTTCAATTAACCATGGTTTCTAAAGCTCTGTCTTCAAGTTCTCCTGCCCCCTGAACACAGTGTCTCTATCAAGCATAATGAGTTTTAAAACAGTAATGGGCACAGGTTACCTTCAGTTTCAAGGAATTTCCACCTAAGAGGGAGCCCCTCTAGGACAAGGTATCTTTCTAATTGATACTTCTACCTTCACCACCTAGTGGAGTTCCTAAGCACAAGGTGCTTTTGACTAAGTTGATTGAGTTAAAGCTACCATAGGGAATTATTTCATAAAGCAAAGTATCTTCCTTTGGGGATGATAAGCTCTACTTCAAATGTGATTATAAATATGTTTTTGTATTTGGGGATTTTCCTAACTATGAGCAGATGAAATGGACTTCATTACTCAGAGGAAAGTATAACCTGGTTCTTTTTCATATGGAGGTTGGTTGTGAGTATCTCTCTCAAAAAGGGGGTTTTTCTTCGGAAGCAACAGTAGGTGAGGGGCAAGAAAATCTTTCCTTATGTCATAGACAAAATTGTGGGAGGTACAGTCCAAACTCTAAGTAGCAAGCCAACATTCTCGTGCCTCCTGGTGCTTGGAAACTACGCTCTGATTTTTATTTTTTAAATTTTTAACATTTAAATTTTTTTTTAAATATATTATTTATTTATTTATTTGACAGACAGAGAGAGAGAGCAGGAACACAAGCAGGGGAGTGGGAGAGGGTGAAGTGGGCTTCCTGCTGAGCAGAGAGCCCTATGTGGGGCTTGAACCTAGGACCCTGGGATCATGACCTGAGCTGAAGGCAGACGCTTAACGACTGAGCCACCCAGGTGCCCCTGATTTTTATTTTTATTTTTATTTTGTTTCCAGTGCCAATGCTCCTGGGTCAGTATGTTAATTTGAAAACTGGTTGCATATATTTGCATGTTGTATATATTCTTGACTCCACAGTGGCAGAATTAAAATTAAATAGGGTTTTCTACCCTTCTACTTGTCTAGTATGATTATAAAATTCTACAAAAATATCCATTTTCCTTCATTTTTCTCACTCTTTGAAACTGCAGAAAAGATAATGGGGTTTAGCAATTATCAGCTTAATCTGGTAAAAGAAGCTTTGACTTTCTTGACATGAATTATTTAATCTACAGTGACAAGGTAATTTTCGTTAGTTCTTGACCTGTAGTCTACAGACTCAAATTGGGTAGTTAAGAGGAGGGTTCATGAACTTGTAAAGAAAAAAAAAAAATGAAAACATTTTTATTTCACTGAAATGTAGAGTTCTTTTCAGTTATGTATATAGGCAGCCAACTGCAGTAGTATCAACAGTATCTGGTTCTTTGGCTTCAAAAGAAATAATCACAATTATTTTAATAACAACAGAATTGTTCCCCATATCTTAAAATGTCATTTATTCTATCACTATTTTTAAATTATATTATTTGACTTGTCACTAGTTCTCGTTATTTAATATGCCAATAAAGTAGCACAAACATTACTATATCACAAATTTATGTTTTTTAATATTTAGTAAGTTTGGATATAATTCAGTTTTTACTTTGTACCCTGGTGCACTTCACCTTATGCATTGAAAAATATTATCCCGATAAAGGAAGGGCCCATCGGCTCATGAGACTGCCAATAGAATCCAAGAGACAGAAAAGACTAAGAACTTGAGATTTGCCTATTTGTCAATACCCCACCTTCTTTTTGTGTTTACGTATCTTGATTAACCACAATCCAAGTCTTTTCTGCCTCTCCTCAACACCACCCTCCTGGGGACATGGGTTCTTTGCTGAACACTCCCTTTCTCCAGTATGCCTGATAACACCTGAAGCTCAGCAGACTATTTCTGAAGAGAGAGCTTGTTCCATCAGGGTTTGTTGCTCTGAAAAAAGTCATTATGTTTTAGGATGAAGGTGATATTTAAAAAAATATATGTAACCTAAAGTCTGATCACTCAGTCAGCCTTTGAAAAAGGCAGCTCTCCAATTACACCCTTATCCATCCCAAATCTTTAGGACAGATTCTAAATGTAGAATCACCTTTTCACTTCCCTTAGAAGGACAGAAGCCACTTAAAATGGTATGTCATCTTCTGATACCACATAAATTGGAATCATTCTGAACTTACTGTGTTTGCCCCATGCTGAGGCTGGGGAACTATACTGAAACACTGCAGTTTGGAAGGAGTCTTGTCTTGCTTGGAGTGGGTATCTGACAAATAGGGGATTCAATACACTGGCTTGGTTCCTTAGGGGAGGTTAAGGGTGATGGTGCACTTAATTTTTCAGTCTGAAGTCAGTTGTATTACTGCAGCAATGACAGTCAGATTTTAGTTTGCCTAGGATTTGTGGAGGGGGAAAACACTGAAACGCTTCTCTCCCATGCCCAGTTTGGAGTGATGGGTGGCCTCCCTTGCCGTGAGAATAGACATGCTGACATGAGCTCAAGCACACATTTCCCGGTCTCCTGCAGCTCTGTCTGTGTCATCTGAAACCCACTGCCTGGGTGTCTGAGTCATCACAGTGCACAAGAGCCAAACCGGGTAAAAATCAGCCTCTGGCCCTTCAGTATTTACCTGGCATATTTTGGGAGGCAGTCCAGAGCCAAATGTGGGCTTTAAGCACTCCCGTTAAGTAGGCAACATCTGGGACTACAAACTGGACTTCTACTGTTTCATGTTTCCCGACCCCATTAGCTTCCCCCTTCCTCAGGCATTCTGTGCCTTCAGGCGACTGTTGCCTTCCCCAGTAGCCCATATACTTGGTCCCAGGATAATGGTAGCATAGCAACAGGCCCTCCATCAGGGGATGGCTGTCAACTGGAAGAAGCAAGTGTTTTAAAGGGATACAATTCTTAAAGCAAACTGGCAATGTTAAGTGGTGAAACCTGGAAGCCCCCCCCCCCCCTTGCTTGTCTTTCCCTCAGTTGACTTTGAGTTAATCAGAAGGAAGATTATATTTGGTGGGCCTGACCTAATCAGTTGAGTTTTATAAAAGAGGGTTCATAGGTAAGAAATGGAAGACTTACCTAAAAGGAAGCAAACTTCCATGTTGTAGAGAGAACCACCTTTGGCAGGTGAGGGCGGGCGGGGATAGTGTGCAATCTCGAGGAACTGTAAGATTCAGACTTATAAGTGGCAAGGAGCTAAACTGTGCCAATAATCTGAGCTTAGAAAGAGGCTGAACTCCAGATGAGAACCCCAGCTCAGCCAACAATTTGATTTCAGTCTTGTGAGACCCTGAGCAGAGGCTCTAACTGAACTGTGCCTTGACTGCTGACCCACAGAAATGCGGCAACAATAAATTGCAGTGTTTGAGGTTCTAAGTTGGCAGTAACGTTTTCGTACAAAAATAGAAAACTAATACAGCAGGACTCCAGAGATTCCTAACTTCTGTGTGTCATTGATCCCCCGGGAAGTCGGGTGAAGCCTGTAGACTTCTGCTCAGAATTAATTTTTAAATGCTTGCAGTAAAATACATAGGCTTATAAAAGAAACCATGTTTATTGAAGTGGGGTAACAAAAATGTTAAAAACATATCTAGGTTAGAGTAACATATGCATATATTTGTTAACATGTTAAGTAATAAGATATAGTAGTAAATCTAAGAACAACTATAATATAAAGAATAATCAGTGTAAGCCATATTTTAAGATATCTGCAGAAACAGTAATGCAATACAAAATTACCTGCCATTTTGTCAGGTGTCAAAGTGTCAATGCTAGCACTCTTATGGTTGGTAGATTTCATTCGCAGTTTAAGGAAAGACTAAGTTTCAGATAGAGGTTAATTAAGGATTCCCCCCCCCCCCAATCCCAGTGTATGGACTGCTGCATTCTATCCGGGTTAAGATCCCTACATGAGAAAGTTCTTGGGTTTCTTCTGACTGTCATATTCTCTGAGCTGGCTTCACTTTCCTGAACATTCCCCAGAGGGTTCCATCATCCACATTGGACCCTTTGCTCATCCCCTCCAAAGTGCCACTCTCTTGTTTATTCCTAGCTCATTTTTTTTCTTTAATTACATGGATCACTTGATTTGCATATGTGATTCTTGTCTTCTTGATGATGCAGAATTAATTTCAATAGAATACAGACTCTGGGTGTGTCTATCTGAGTTTCTGAAGGTCGATGTTACAAATAGCCTCCTGAGGCAGGGGTTGAGGGAGAGGGGCAAACTCCTAAGTCAAATGGCAAAGCCAGGGTTCCATGCTGGGGCCCTCCTTTAGCTGACATCCACCCATCCCAGCTCCTTTCTCTTTTCGGAGGACCTGGTGTGGGCCACAATGTCTGCTTATGAAAACTTGTTTTCCACCCACTGTTCACTGTACTGTCAGAGTTATAAATGGATGTTCTCTGCTCTTGGCTGTGCTGTAAATCAATGTAATGCGTGCTTCCCAATTATTTCTTTACTTCTTTCTTTATTCTTTACTTTCCCCCAAAATTACAAGCGTGCATGGATTTTAAAATTTAAAGAGTACTTACAAGCTTATGATGTATTCTTTCCCTCTCTTGTCCCAAATCCTGTTTTCATTTTCGTTTTCTCTGTTTGTTATTTCCTTAACTTTACATAACATATCTATTATTTCTTGATTTATTAACTTTACATGAAGTCTGTTGACTCACTGTTATGAAAGATGAGGGTTTAATTCACTTTCCTCCCCATTTCCCACGGATGGTAGTTTTATTGTTTGAGCTCTCTTGCTTGCCTTCATCATACCTCTATTTATATCAATACTTGGGCACCACCTCCGCCTCCTCATCCTTCTTGTCTATGTTTTATTTTCTTTCAGATATATATTTGCTTTCAGATTGTCAAGCTTAGCATTATTTCCTCTCTTAAGCCAAAGTTGTCTTCTATAACTTTCTGTATAGGTTAATTTTAAAAGCAGGAGATTAGCCAAGAGCTTTAATCTCATTTGACTCTCAAGATATTGTTCTTTGCAAGGCCAGGGGGTGGCTAGGACCCTGGGTCTAATGAAATGAAATCTTAGACCACTTGAAGAAGGAAGTGTCAGTTGCGAAGGTCAAACAGTTCATACTGTTTATACCATCAAGTTTTAAACTCATGTCTAATTTTTGTTTAACACTTTGATGAACATGATACGCAGAGGACTTTTTGTTTGTTTTATGTCTCTTTTTCAGTTACTTCTACTTTTTTTTTTTTTTGGTTAAGATTTATGTATTTATTTGACACAGAGAAAGAGACAGAGCACAAGCAAGCAGAACAGCAGGCAGAGGGGAAGAAAGAAGCAGTCTCCCCACTGAGGAGGGAGCCTGATTCGGGGCACGATCTCAGGACCCTGGGATCCTAACCTGAGCTGAAGGCAGATGCTTAACAGCTGAGCCACCCAGGTGCCATGATGGTTTTGGGGTTTTTTGTTTGTTTGTTTGATTGGTTTTTGTCTTCTTGATAAAAGAACAGCATGGCTTCTGTCCCCAGTTTTGTGGACCATCTCTGTGGACGCAAGTCCAGCATAAGCTTATTTCAAATCAATGTACTTATAAATAAATACAGAATTGAACCAGATTGATTTGAGAGAGGAAGAACAACATTGCAGGATAAATCCTACCTAAGTTATATTATTTAGAAGCTCTAGAAATAAGGATCCAGTGGACTGATTCCTTCAGAAGCACATCTAAACTTTTCCATCCAGATACTTTGGCTTGTGATCTATCTCTAGTAATAGCAGTACCACACAGGACTCAAACCTAGGCTATTAACATCTTGCCACTTTCCCATAGAAAGCGGGTATAGGTGGTGGCTCTTGGTCCCACTGCCAAGATTTTATATTTTGAAGTAAATAATTTGACCATCAAATATCAATAGCGTAAAAAATATATATATATCAATAGCGTTTAGACTATAGAATCTAATAACTCAGGGTCCTCCATCAGTGCTACAATGCTTCACGCTTCAGATGATTCCCGAGTTTCTTCAGAATTTCTTTTGGTAAGAAAACTTCTAGAAACTGAATCTACAGCCTCAGTTCCTATGTGAGTAAATGGGTTTATTTCCTAAACCCAATTAGTTTCTGTTGCTGAGGTAAAGACTTGCTGTTTAGATCTGAACACCACCGTCTATTTTGTAAATGATCCCCAGGCTGAAGCGAAACAAGACTGTTAATGTATTTTTGATGAATATTAAAAATTCATGGGAAAAAAAAGTAGGATAAATATTCAAAGGAGGCCGGTTTTGGTTTCCTTACCTTAAAGTTATTCTCTCTCATATCCTCTCCCCCTTACTCTACAAAGAGTATCATAAAACTTCTGTCTCTTTCTACATTAGGGAAAGTCAATTTGATAAGAATGTTGTGATGCCTGTAACCTGTCAGGGGTAAATTGAGTAGAAAATTATGCAGTACCGTGGTAAAACCAAATGTTAATATGGAAATTCTCATTAAAAGCCCTAAGAAGCTACAGATGTTTGAGTAAATTCTACTGATTGCTTTGACCTGACCTTTTAAACTGCCCCCATACCCAGTGTGCTGAAACCCTTCAACTGATCTCACCCCCATGTTATCAGTTTCAGAGCAGGAGGCTTTTCCAGAATCATTGGCTATGGCATTAACTCATTTTCTCCCCTCCTCCCCTGCTCCGTCCCCCACCTGCTGACAACCGCTCTCTGTACAGGGCTGTGAGCAGGAAAATGCAGCAAGTTTCTCCTTCAGTAAATAGGACATCCCCTTCAGGTCACTCATGCAGCTCATTTTAAATAAATTCAATCAACTTGTGCCTATTAGCCGCTTGTCCTTGAACTAAGATAACCTGGGATGTCCAGGTATCACTCACAGAAGGAATCATGAGGGTGACAAAATTTGCTGAATGCTCCAAGGCCAATTTTTGTGGAACTTTACTTGAATAGGGCTGGGGAAGGAACCTGCACTTGCTCTGAATGAAGTAGCATGTTAGCTATTTATAGTATGTTCTGTCCTTGGAGAAGAGCCTCAGAAAATTAGAAAATTTGAGAATGTTTTTTAACCAAGTTTTATTTTTGTGAAATGAACGAGGCACCAGGGAAGAATTTAAGAGATGTTGCTCATCCCAGGAGACTGGGACTGCTCAGGCCCTTCCCAGAGAAGCTCTTGTCGTTGGAGTTTGTCCTCGACAGCATCAGCAAACCAATGAATCAGCAAGCCTAATTCATATACAGGAGTTACACAAGGAGTAGCGTAAAGATTGTTTTCCTAAAGAAGGGTTTACATTGGATTGAAGTAAATCATCTCTGAGCTTCCCTTCTTTGACAACGAATTAGTTCTTACAGTTTCCCATTCTGTGGCTTTAAATGTGGTCAGAGTCTCCATTTATTCCATTCAGATTTTACTTTTGTTATTCTTATGGTTCAGCAATATATTAAGTTCCTCTCCCTCTCTGGACACATGAGATGACCTCATTTTCTTTTCTTTATTTCTTTTTTAAAAATATTTTATTTATTAATTTGACAGAGAGAGAGAGAGAGCGAGCACAAGCAAGAGGAGCGGCAGGCAGAGGGAGAGGGAAAAGGAGGCTCCCTGTAGAGCAGGGAGCCTGATGCTGGACTGGATCCCAGGAACCTGGGATCATGACCTCAGCCAAAAGCAGGCACTTAACCAACTGAACCAGTCAAGTGCCCCAAGATGATCTGTTTCCTGCTCCTTCAAGTGAGGCATGACCATGAGACTTGCTTGGCCATTGAAATGTGAGCGGAAATGCTATGTGTGATTTCTAGGCTGTCGGACCTAATTGCTGATGTTTGATTCTTTGGTTCTTTCTTACCCCCACACACCTGTGATCATGGAGGGAGAGGTTGGCATGGTGGGGCCGCAGGACTGATGCTGCATGAAAGGACAGTGGTCCTGACTCATGGGCAGATATAGAATAAGTGGGAAATAACTTTGTATTGGGCTCAGCCAGTAAAAGCTGGGGCTACTTTTACTGCTGCATGATGTACCCTATCTTTTTAAACATGCTCCATGTTCAGACTCTCCTGAATGAGGCCCTTTGGAGCTGCTATTCCTTTATTTCCAGGACATTTGTCTTGATTATTCTTGATGGAAGTTCTCAGCTGTTTTGTGCGATAGACTGCCATTTGGGAAGTTGTGAGCTGGGGGGTCCAGATGTTGACCTGGCAGCAGCACACAAGTGTATGCTTCATGAGGTCCTCTAATTAATGCAGAGGAACCTTATGGTATAATCAAAATCAGACTTAACACAAGGCTCTCTTGGGATCTCTGCCTATGATTATAGAAAGAAAAGAATCCCTGGTTTAATTGACATTTATTAATTGCTCTTGGCTACTCATATTAACTCACCTCCACACTGATAATGGCTTGCAGGGATAACCTTGGTAGGAATAGTTGTTCAAAAAGGCCTGGGTGGGATATCCATTTAAGAAATATAGATCTCTTAGAAATATTGAGGTCCCAAAGGGCAGATGCCAAGATGTTTTCTGTAAGTCCAAATGAACACCATCCACCTGAATGGAGTAACATAACTCACTTCTGTTATGGCTCAGGCTTGATTCTTCCTTAAGTTTACCAAAAGGGGAAAATTATTTTCATAATTCCTACAGTTCTTTAATATTTAAATTCAATTTAATTAACATATAGTGTATTATTAGTTTCAGAGGTAGACTTTAGTGATTCATCAGTTGCAAATAACACCCAGTGCTCATTCCATCAAGTGCCCTACTTAACCATCCAGTTACCCTGTTCCCCCCGACCCACTTCCCCTTCAGCAACCCTCAGTTTGTTTCCTATAGGTAAGAGTCTCTAATGCTTTGTCTTCCTGTTTTCATCTTATTTTTCCTACCCTTTCCCTATGTTCATCTGTTTTGTCTCTTAGATTCCACACGAGTGAAATCATGTGTGGAAGTCTTTCACTGACTTATTCTGCTCAGCATAATACCCTCTAGTTTGAATTTTTTGAAAAGTGGCAGTACACTGAATAAGGCATCCTCATTTTAGGAGGCTTTGAATTTAATATTTAAAAGGCCATATTTTCAGAAACCCTTTCCAAATTGGCAGGTTTGGGGAAGGAATTGTGTTCTGTGTAGTATTTCATAAATTACTTGGTAGAATAAAGGACTTTTAAAATAGAGTTATCATATTTCATGTGATCCCCCACTATGGAAGATCTATTAATAATAAACATAATACTGGTTTTATATAATTATTTATAAATATATAATTATATAATTATGGTTTTCTCCGATAGCAGGGAACTCGTTCCTTTCCTTTGAAGTGGGTTCACTCCCCTAAAGCATGATGCTTCTGAATTAACTTGCTATTGGGTTGAGGAGTGGGGAGGAGAACAAAACTGAAATGTTTTCCTAATTTATCTTGAAGGTTGAGCGAGTGATGATGAAGCGTCCATCAGCATTCTTTATTGCTGATAAATAGGAAAAGGTCCAGCTGGACAGGGGCTCGAGTCTCACTAATTTTATGAAGTCCTTACAGAGGGAGTGTGCACACATTCATTCATGCCTTCCTTGTTTATCATCTCCTTCTTGGCTTCAACTCCTTTGGAAAAAATGACAGACTCAATAAAGGTTCTGTCCCCTTAATTTGTACCTTGTTTAAAACAACTATTGAATTTACTCAGTCTACTGTGTTAGTACTGTTTTGTACATGTTACTTCTGATACTTCTAACCTCTTACTTCTTTTTTTTAAATTTTTTTTATTTTTTATAAACATGTATTTTTATCCCCAGGGGTACAGGTCTGTGAATCGCCAGGTTTACACACTTCACAGCACTCACCAAAGCACATACCCTCCCCAATGTCCATAATCCCACCCCCTTCTCCCAAACCCCCTCCCCCCAGCAACCCTCAGTTTGTTTTGTGAGATTAAGAGTCACTTATGGTTTGTCTCCCTCCCAATCCCATCTTGTTTCATTGATTCTTCTCCTACCCACTTAAGCCCCCATGTTGCATCACCACTTCCTCATATCAGGGAGATCATATGATAGTTGTCTTTCTCTGCTTGACTTATTTCGCTAAGCATGATACGCTCTAGTTCCATCCATGTTGTCGCAAATGGCAAGATTTCATTTCTTTTGGTGGCTGCATAGTATTCCATTGTGTATATATACCACATCTTTTTGATCCATTCATCTGTTGATGGACATCTAGGTTCTATCCATAGTTTGGCTATTGTGGACATTGCTGCTATAAACATTCGGGTGCACGTGCCCCTTTGGATCACTACGTTTGTATCTTTAGGGTAAATACCCAGTAGTGCAATTGCTGGGTCATAGGGCAGTTCTATTTTCAACATTTTGAGGAACCTCCATGCTGTTTTCCAGAGTGGTTGCACCAGCTTGCATTCCCACCAACAGGGTAGGAGGGTTCCCCTTTCTCCGCATCCTCGCCAGCATCTGTCATTTCCTGACTTGTTGATTTTAGCCATTCTGACTGGTGTGAGGTGATTTCTCATTATGGTTTTGATTTGTATTTCCATGATGCCGAGCTCCATACCATATCCATAACCTCTTACTTCTAAACGTTACTTCTAATCTCTTGTTCCTGGTATTCTACTAAAGTATTTTCCTGGAAACCATTTGATCTGCAATTTTCCTCATGAACATGGGAAGCTTTCTTAAGGTTGCTGGTCTCTCCTTAGCCTATTAAAGCTGCTTGTGCCCAAAGACTGTTAGGTTAAAAAAAAAAAAAAAAAAAGGTTGACTATCAAAAATGTCACATGGTTCAAGCTTTATTTGGTGTGATTAGAGATTGATGAGGAATTTTATTCTATTTTATTTTATAGAAAGCATCTTTATTTTCTGTCAAGATTGTATTTAAATTTGAGATAGTTAATATATAGTGTGGTATTAGTTTCAAGGGTAGAATTTAGTGATTCATCACTTGCAAAAACACCCAGTGCTCTTTACAAAAAATGCCTTCCTTAATGACCATTACCCATGTAGCTCGTCCCCCACCCACCTCCCCTCCAGCAATCCTTGGTTTGTTCCCTTTAGGTAAGAGTCCCCTGTGATTTTCCTCCATTGTTGCTTTTATCTTATTTTTCCTCTACCTCCCCTATGTTCATCTGTTTTGCTTCTTAAATTCCACATATGAGTGAGATCATATTGTATTTGTTTTTTTGTATTTCACTAAGCATTAGATACTCTAGTGTCATGTCATTGCAAATGGCAAGATTTCATTTATTTTTAAAGATTTATTTATTTATTTTAGAGAGAGAGAGAGAAAGCAAATATAGTATGAGGTGTGGGAGGGGGCAGGTCAGAGGGACAGGATCTTTCAAGCACTCTCCATTGACCACAGAACACAACACAGAGCTCAATCCCATGACCCATGAGATCATGACCTGTGCTGAAACCAAGAGTCAGTTGCTCAACCAACTGAGCCACTCAGGCACTCCAAGATTTCATTATTTTTTATGTCTGAGTAATATTCGTGTGTGTGTGTGTGTGTGTGTGTGTGTGTGTATACCCCACGTCTTCTTTATCCATTCATCAGTTGATGGACGTTTGGGTTCTTTTCACATTTTGGTTATTGTGGATAGTGCTGCTATAAATATTAGTGTGCATGTGTCTCTTCAAATCACTATTTTTGTATCCTTTGGAAAATACCTCATACCACAATTGCTGGCTCATAGGGTAGCTCTACTTTTAATTTTTGAGGAACCTCCATATTGTTTTCAGGAGTGGTTGAACCAGTTTTCATTCCCAACAACAGCGTAAGAGTGTTTCCCTTTCTCTGAATCCTCACAAACATCTTGTTTCCTAAGGTGTTAATTTTAGCCATTCTGACCAGAGTGAGATGGTATCTCATTGTGGCTTTGATTTATATTTCCCTGGTGATTAGTGATGTTGAACATTTTTCCATGTGCCTGTTGGTCATTTGGATGTCTTCTTTTGAGACATGTCTGTTCATGTCTTAACTGGATTTTTTATTTTTTAGAAGTTGAGTTTGATAAGTTCTTTGTAGATTTTAGTTACTAGTGTTTTATCTGATTGATATGCCATTTGTAAGTATCTTCTCACATTCCATTTGTTGCCCTTTAGATTTATTGACTGTTTCCTTTGCTTTGCAGATGTTATTATCTCCATGAAGTCCCAATAGTTCATTTTTGTTTTGTTTCCTTTGAGTCTGGAGATGTGTCTAGTAAGAAGTTGTTTTAGGGTACTTGCGTGACTCAGTTGGTTGAGCACCCAGTTCTTGATTTTGGCTTAGGTTATGTTGTCAGGGTTGTGAGACTGACCTGTGTATTGGGCTCCATGCTCAGCGGGGCAGCTGCTTAAAATTATCTCCTTTAAGTGAATCTTAAAAAATAAATAAATAAAAATTAATAAATAAGTTACTGCAGCTGACGTCAAAGAAGTTGCTACCTCTTCTCCTCTAGGATTTTTATGGATTCCTGTATCACATTTAGGTCTTTCATCCATTTTGAATTTATGTTTGTGTGTGGTGTAAGACAGTGGTTCAGTTTCATTCTTCTGCATGTTCTTATTCCCTGTTCCATTTATTGAAGAGACTCTCTTTTTTCCATTTGATATTCTTTCAAATGTCAAAGATCAGTTGGCTATATGGTTGTGGGTCTATTTTTGGATTCTCTATTCTGTTCCATTGTATCTGTTTTTTATGTCAGTACCATACTGTCTTAATGAATACAGCCTTGTAAAATAGCTTGAAGTCTAGAATTGTGATGCCTCCAGCTTTGGTTTTCTTTTTCAACATTATTTTGGCTATTCAGAGTCTTTTCTGGTTTCATACAAATTTTACAATCATTTGTTCTAGCTTTGTGAAAAATGCTGGTGTTATATTGAGAGGGATTGTATTTAATGTATAGATTGCTTTGGGTAGTATAGACATTTTAACAATATTTCTTCTTTCAATCCATGAGCATGGGATATTTTTCCATGTCTTCATGTCCTCTTCAGTTTCTTCCATAAATGTCCTATAGTTTTTAGAGTACAGATCTTTTACCTCCTTGATTAGGTTTATTCCTAGGTATCTTACCATTTTTGGTGCAATTGTAAATGGTATAGATTCCTTCATTACTCTTTCTGCTGTTTTGTTATTGGTGCATAGAAATGCAACAGGCTTTTGTGCATTGATTTATATTCTGTGACTTGGCTGAATTCCTATTAGCCCTAGTAGTTTTTTGGTGGAGTCCTTCAGGTTTCCTACATAGAGTATCATATCATCTGCAAAGAGTGAAAGTTTGACTTCTTTCTTGCTAATATGAATGCCTTTTTTTGTTGTTTGATTGCTGAGGCTAGGATTTCCCACACTCTCTTGTTGAACAACAGTGTTGAGGGTGGACATTTCTGTCATGTTCCTGACCTTAGAGAAAAAGATCTCAGTTTTTCCCTATTAAAAATGATATTAACTGTATGTCTTTCATATATATGGCTTTTGTGATATTGAGGTATGGTTCTTCTATCCCTACTTTCTTGAGTGTTTTTATCAAGAAAGGATTGCTGTATTTTGCTAAATGCTTTTTCTGTGTCTATTGAGAGGATATATGGTTCTTATACTTTTTTTAAATTGATGTAGTATATCACATTGATTGATTTGTAGATATTGAACAACCCCTGCAACCAAGGAATAAATCCCCCTTGGTTGTAGTAAATAACCCTTTTAATATACTGTTGGATTCAATTAGCTAGTATCTTGTTGAGAATTTTTATATCCCTATTCATCAGGGATATCGGTCTGTAATTCTCCTTTTTAGTTGGGTCTTTGTTTGGTTTTGGAATCAAGGTAACTCATAGAATGAGTTTGGAAGTTTTCCTTCCATTTCTACTTTTTAGAGCCATTTCAGAAGAATGGGTATTAATTCTTCTTTAAATGTTTGGTAGAATTCCCCTGGGAAACCTTCTGGTGCTAGACACTTGCGTGTTGGGAGATATTTGATTACTGACTCAATTTCTTATTTTTTAGTAATTTTATTTATTTATTTGAGAGAGAGAGAGTAAGAACACACACCAGGAAGGGGAACAGAATGCTGAGGGAAAGGGAGAAGCAGGCTCCCTGCCAAATAGGGAGCCCAATGCAGGGCTCTATCCCAAGACCTTGGGTCATGACCTGAGCAAAAGGCAGACACTTAACCAACTGAGCTATCCAGGCACTCCTGATTGAGTTTCTTTACTGGTTATAAGGTCTGTTCATATTTCCTTTTTCTTTCTGATTCAATTTTGGTAGTTTGTATGTTGCTAGGAATTTATCCATTTTTTTCTAGATTGCCTAATTTTCTGGTACATAACTGCTCACAGTGTTTTCTTATAATTATTTGTATTTCTATAGAATTGGTTTTGCTCTCTCCTCTTTCATTCATGATTTTATTTGGGTCTTTTATCTTTTCTTTTTGATAATGCTGGCTAGAGGTTTATCAATTTTGTTAATCTTTCAAAGAATCAGCTCCTGGTTTTGTTGATTTCTTCTACTGTTATTTTTTTAAATTTCTATATCATTTATTTTTACTTTAATCTTTATTATTTCCCTTCTTCTGATGGCTTTAGATTTTATTTGCTACTTTTTTCCAGCTCCTTTAGGTATAAGTTTAGGTTGTTTGTTTGAGACTTTTGCTTCTTGAGGAAGGTCTGTTTTGTTATATACTTCCCTCTTCTATGCATCCAGAAGGTTTTGGACTGTCATGCTTTCATTTGGTCCCATGTATTTTTTTAAATTCTTCTTTAATTTCCTGGTTTATCCATTCATTCTTTAGTAGAATGTTCTTTAACCTCCATGTATTTGTGGTCTTTCCAATTTTTTTCTTGTGGCTGACTTCAAGTTTCATAGAATTATGGTCTAAATATATGCACAGTATCATCTCAGTCTTTTCGGAGTGGTTGAGGCCTGATTTGTGACCCAGTATTTGATCTATTCTGGCGGGTGCACTCAAAAAGAATGTGTATTCTGCTGCTGGAGGAAGAAATCTCTAAATGTATCTGTTAAGCTCATCTAGTCTATTGTGTCATTCAAAGCCACTATTTCTTTGCTCATCTTCTACTTAGATGATCTGTCCATTGCTGTGAGTGGGGTGTTAAAGTCCCCTACTATTCCTGAACTATTATCAATGGATTTATTTAAGTATGTTATTAATTAATTTGTATATTTGGCTTCTTTCAAGTTAGGAGCATAAATACTTACAATTGTTAGATTTTCTTTTTGTATAAACCCTTTCATTATGCTGTAGTTCCAGTCTTCATCTCTTTACTAGTCTTTTGTTTAAAATCTAGTTTCTCTGATACAAATATGGTTATTCCAGCTTTATTTTGAGGTCCATTAGCATGATAAGTAGTTTTTTATCCCCTCAATTTAAATCTAGAGGTATGTTTGGGTCTAAAATAAGTCTCTTGTAATCAATATATCAATGGGTCTCATTTTTATACTGATATCCTCTGTTTTTGATTGGAACATTGAGTCCATTTACATTCAGAGTAATTGTTGATATTAATTTAGTGCCATTGTATTACCTGTAAAGTCACTGTTCCTATAGATTGTCTCCATTCCTTTTTATTCTTTGTTGCTTTTGATCTCTCTTTCCTACTCAAAGGGTCCCTTTAATATTTCTTGCAGAGCTGGTTTAGTGTTCACAAGCTCCTTTAGTTTTTGCTTGTCTTGAAAACACTTTATCTTTCCTATTCTGAATGACACCCTTGATAGATACAGTATTCTTGGTTGCATATTTTCACCCTTTAGAACACTGAATATTTCCTGCCACTTGCTTTTGGCCTGCCAAGTTTCAGTAGACAGATCTACTGTTAACCTTACGTGCCTACCCTCATAGGTTAAAGATTTTTTGTCATTAGCTATTTTCAGAATTCTCTATTTTTGTGTTTTACAAGTTTCTCTATGATATGTTGTGGTATTGGTCTGTTTTTATTGATTTTGAGGGGAATTCTCTGTGACTCTTGGACTTGAATGCCTGTTTCTTTCTCCAGATTAGGGACGTTCTTAACTATAACTTGTTCAAGTAAGCCTTCTGCCCCTATTTCCCACTCTTCTTCTTCTGGGACTCATATGATACAGATATTATTCTGCTTTACAGAATTGCTGAGTGTCCTATGCCTACCTTTATAATCTAATAGTTTTGTTTCCTTCCTCTTTTCAGCTTCATTATGTTCCATAATTTTATCTTCTATCTCATTATTCTCTCCTTTGCTTCTTCAATCCTTGTTGTGATTATATCTAGTCAGTTTTGCATCTCAGTTACAGCATTTTTTTTTATTGTAACCTGATGTGTTTTTAGGTCTTTATCTCTGTAGCAATGGCTTCTCTGGTGTTCTATCCTTTTTTCATGCTGAGGCAGTAGTCCTATGACTGTTGCTCTAAATTCTTGTTCTGATACTCTGTTTATATCTATTTTGAGCAAGTCCCTGGCTGTGATTTCTTTTTGACCTTTTCTGGGGGGAGAAGGCCTCCATCTTGTCATTTTGGCTGGGTTTCTGTCTTCCTTGTGTGTATGTTTTGAAACATTATTATGTTTCATACATCTGAGAGTAATGTTATATTAAAAAGGGCTCATACACTGTCCAGAGCCAGGAGCTTCAGGAAGTGTTTCTGTTGTATGCTGTATGCATTCTGCTATTGGGTTTCAGCTACTCTTCCTCACTGGTCAGTACTCTGCACAGTTCCTCCTTGCTTGCAGTGGAAAATCTTTGGAACTTTAAGGAGGTGTTCTTTGATTTGTTAAAGTTTTTCTGGAAAAAAAAAAAGAAAAGAAAAGGAAAGGGGGGGGGGGAACCTGATCCCCAAAAGAGAAAAGGAAGGAAAAACACCCAACCAAACAAAAAACCCCAAAGCCTGATTCTAATGAAAAAGAAAGGAAAAAAGAAAAAAAAAAAAAAAAAGAAAGAAAGAAGAAAAAAAGAAATTTGATTACTCCCACCCCACAAAAGAAAAAGAAATGAAACAAAAAACAACAAAAAACAACAAACAAACAAACAACAACAACAACAAAAACCCCAAAACACTAACAAACAAAAAACTCTATAAGTTTGATTCCAAAGAACAAAATCAAGAAAAAGAAAAAGGTCAAGCCTGGTCCTATTTCCACCAGAACTGCAGGTGATGTTTTGAAGCACTCTATGATTAGTAGACTTGGTGCATGTGGGATGCTGCCTATGCTGGTCTTCTGGGGAGTGGGGGAGAAGCTCACTGTACCAGCTTAGAGTCAGACCTGCCCAGTAAATTTGCACTTGTCAGGCACAAGAGGGCAGGGTTTGGTTGAAGTGGCTCCGGCCTCCACTGGGAACTGTTGTGTTGGTCTCTGAAATCCTTCCCTGCTGGTGGAAAGAGGAAAATGGTGCCACCCCATCTTCTCATCCCTGGCATGGGGATCTCACACCCTGTGCTGCTCAGGAAACCCCCACACAATAGTGAGGGCCATTAGTGTGCCCAGTGCCACAGCTTTCCTGAGTTTTATCTTTGGCATGTGGCTGGGATTCAAAACTCCAAATCTTAAAGGACCCTAAATCATATGGACCCACTCCCCTCCTCTGGAGTAGAGCCTCACAGTGCTGTGTCTGGTGTCTCTTGTCCCAGAAAAACAGTCCTATGCCTATGCAGTGTGCAGAGTCTTATGGTATGTCACAACAAAAAGCATGACCAGGTTATCCACTCTCCTCACCTGCCTCTGTCCCCATAAAAGACCATTTGCTGATGCCTGTAGGGTCTTTTGTATTCCCTCTTCTAAATGTACTCCAGGAAGAGGAGTACCCCGCTCCTGGGCCAGCACCTTCCTTCTCCCTGGGAGTGCATGCCACAACTCTGCTTCTTTGAAAGTTGTGCACTTCCAGAACCTCAGAATTTGAGCTCCACATGCTGTTTACACAAAACCTGTGACACTCAGTCCCCCTCACTCCCATAGTCCATGGTCCAGAGAGGTTTTCTTCTTGTGTGAACCCGGCATGCACTCTCTCCACCCCTCACTCTTTTTCTCCATTTTCTCTCCCTGTGGAAAGGCCTACCACCCCTCCAAGGCACCACCATTGTTCTCTCCCCCAATTCACTTCCTGCATCTTGCATCTGCCACACTGTCTCCCTCCAAATGTGGAGATCCTTCTCCCAGTCCTCAGATCAATTTCCTGTGTGTTTCATATCTGACTTCAGTACAGCTGTGTTTTAGGGATGAGGCAAACCCAGGATCCTCCTATTTCTCTGCCATCTTAACTCCTCCACATCCATGAAGAATTTAAAGAGCTGCCTAACAGGTGTAACAACCTGCTCTTTGTCATCTTATTTTCTGTTTTCTTACAAAGGAAACAGATGAGAGATAGAAAGAAATATCATAAGAACAGTCTATAGAAGTGGCATGAGGTTTCTGTGCAATGAGCATTGTTTACCCCACCCTGGTCTTGCTCCAGGCTGAGGGGCAAGAGAAAGAAGAGCAAAGGAAAAGAAGAGATGCTAGTTTACACATATGGTCTAGCAGCCTCAGGCATTATCTTTATTCTGGTGGGCCTCTGTCTCCCAATAATGAAATGAGGATAAATTCTTCCTACTTTAAAGAGTTCTCTTGAGAGAAAATAAAATAACATAGAAGTATTTTATACTTTGCACATCAAAAAGCAGATCAAATCTTAGACATCTGTAGAAACATTTATGAAATAACTAAACTTCCCCCACAACCCTCCCTCCAGAACTCCAGAATATAAATAGAAAATGCAAAAACACAATCATAAAACCTCAGGGTTCTCTAGATCTCCTTTGACCATATATCCACAGAGAAGAGAGAAGAGCATTTAGGAGAGAACAAATCAAGGGGAAAAAGAAGTGAGGATGTCTACATGTCCTCCTTGCCTACTCTTGCCTATTGCAAGCACTTTAATTGTGTTAACTTATTAAATTCTCCCACCCTTTGTATCATGTTCAAAAGAGGTGTATCATCACCCATTTTACAGAGGAGGAGACTAAGGCCAACAGAGGAAATATAACTTTCCCCAAATGGAAGAGTTTGTTAAGTGGCAGAGGAATAGTTTCAAAGGCAAGCTGATTGATTCCAAAGTTGTACTCCTTCCAGAATGATACATAACTACCCACAAGGATCCAGGCAGGTAGTGGATTTTCTGGGAACCAGGAAAGCAAAGGGTCAGGGGGGGTTGTGTGGGACAGGAACTCATCTGTCCACAACTTCTGTGACAATACATCCTGCTCCTTTCTGTGAGCCTTTCTCTAGCACATCAGTGAAGCCATATCCCTGATGCTCTCCAGAAAAGATTGAATAGCAATGGGAGTGTATGATGTGGGAATATTGTCTGTGCCCTATCGTTATCCTGTCCCACTTCAAGTAGCAGGTTCTGGGGAAGAGAACCTAAATGTCATATATGCCCTTTTGAGAGAAACACTATTTACAAATGCTCCCAAAATGAAGACACAGAAGACAGCAAATCATGGAGGGTAGGGAGTGGTCAGGTGGCTCGGCCACTTAACATTTGTGAGATATTAGACTTCTGAAAATGGAGATGATCATAGGATTTTTCTGAAACAGCAAGTATTTTTTGTTGTTGTTGTTTTGTTTTTGTTTCAGTGCCTTTTTCACACTTAAAAATGTGTTGGGAACCCAAAGGGGCTTTCACTTCATGACAGATGGATACTATCTATGCTATCTATTGATATTAATCACACTGGATCTTAAAACCAAGAAATTCAAAAATACTAATTTATTTTAAAATTATAGTATACCTATCACAGATTAACATAAATAACATATATTTCTTAAAAATAGTAACTGTGGTTACAAACAAAACAAAACAAAAAAAAACCCCACCCAAACCTTAGAGGACAGGCCTTGTTTTATAACTTTGTAGATCTCTTTAATGTCTGGCTTAGTATAAAACAACCAAATTCTCTTATCTGTTCCTGTATTCCATCTGCTATGATACACTGTTTTTATTGAAATGTTTAAAGAAAACCCAGCCTCAAACAACTTTGTAATTGAAAAGTATGGACCCTGTGGATTCCCTGAAAGGTGAACTCCACAAGTTCTGGCACTATGTTTTGGAAAGAACTGCTTTAAAGATTTAAATAGTCGGGGCGCCTGGGTGGCTCAGTGGGTTAAGCCACTGCCTTCGGCTCAGGTCATGATCTCAGGGTCCTGGGATTGAGTCCCGCATCGGGCTCTCTGCTCAGCAGGGAGCCTTCTTCCTTCTCTCTCTTTCTCTGCCTGCCTCTCAGTGTACTTATAATTTCTCTCTGTCAAATAAGTAAATAAAATCTTAAAAAAAAAAGAAAGATTTAAATAGTGAATGAATAGAAAAGATTTACTACAGTTCTATGACACAGAGCAGATAGATGCTCACTATATAGTATGAAAAATGTTATCCCCAAACTTCAATGTACCTACATACTTATGTCTAAGATAAATATCTCAAAATAATATGCATATCACAGTGAATTTCTCTCTCTCTAGCTAGCTAGATATGGATATAATAATAGGGAGGGAGGCGGGGAGAGAGAGAGATCACAGCCAAGCAAGTTGGATATGTAGATGGATGGATGAATAGACAGGTCATAGATAGATAGATATTACAACCATACAAGTTGATGGGGGCATAAATACATACAAAAGTACATACACACAAATGAAGCTTGTAATTCCCTTAACCTCCCTTAGGTCAAAATATTGATATCATTTTACAAATTATTTTAACAACATTCTTTTCTCTCTTTGCCTCTTACCTTCTACCTTTTTTTTTTTAATTAGGAAAAATGTATTTTGTTGGTGTGACCGATGGTGGTACCAGTGATAGGCAATGCCCAGCACCTATCTCTGTCATCAGTTCCCTTCCTCCCTCGATAAGGAGGACCCAATCCCAGAACCAAGCAGAATTTCAAACATGTTCACCAGGGGCATGTGGAAGTTATTTACCCTAGGCATCCTTTGTCAGGAATGGGGAGTCTATAAGAAGGGCTTCCCCTAGACAGTGTTCTTAATTCTGACCCCAAAACACAGAAAAATTATTTGAGTGATAACTTTTTCAATTTGCCAAAATATGATCCCTATAAAATACCACTCTAGATTCATAGGAGGAAAGATAAATGCTATACTACCATTAAGCACTAAATCTTATCTCTCTCCCAGAACCACATGGAAAATGGCTGTAAGACCTCCACTGGGTACCTGTGTCATCAGCATCTCCCTGGAATTATCCACGAGGTCCTCAGAGTTTGAAGTGTGAGAGTGTCCCATGAGATACGTGATTCCTGATTCACTGTTAATTTGATTTTATTTGAGTTCTTTCCTGACGTGGGCATCGTTTCTCAGAAATAACCAACTTTTCATTGAAACTCCTTGTTTCCATTTTTAAAAAATCTAAATATACTTTACATACAGGAAGAGCCATTATTTTCATTGCAGAGTTCTGTGTTTTGACAAATGCTAGAGTTGTATAACCACTGCAATAATGAAGATATAGAACCACCCCAACATCCCCCAAAGGTTTTTCATGCTTTTTATGGTTAATTCTTGCCCCCACATGCATACCCTAGAAAACACTGACTTTTTTTTTCTGTTTCTATAGATTTGTCTTTTTTTTTTTTTAATTTTAGCTTTGTCTTTTTAAAATGAAATGTCAATGGAATTACAGTCCTTTGAGTTGTCTTTTTTCATGTAGCATAATGGACTTTAGATTTATCATTATTTTAGGGTCTATCAATGGTTGGCTTCTTTTTTTCTTTCGGGATGCTATTCCACTGAACGGATATCCACATTTTTTTTTCAAAGATTTTATTTATTTATTTGACAGAGAGAAATCACAAGTAGATGGAGAGGCAGGCAGAGAGAGAGAGAGAGGGAGAAGCAGGCTCCCTGCCGAGCAGAGAGCCCGATGCGGGACTCGATCCCAGGACCCTGAGATCATGACCTGAGCCGAAAGCAGCGGCTTAACCCACTGAGCCACCCAGGTGCCCCAAGGATATCCACATTTTAATTATTCCCCAGTGCAGGAGCATTTCAGGTGTTTCCAGTTTGGGGCAATTACCAATAAAGTCTTTATAAACATTTGCATATATTTTGTGTACATGTGTGTAAACTTAGATATCCATTTTACTTTGTTCACTTTGGTTGCTGGGTCACACACAAATGTATATTTAACAATATTAGATACTGCCACAGTGTTGTCTAAAGTAGGTCTACTATTTTGATTTTGACTATTAATGGATGAAAATTTAAGTTGCCCTAGTCTCTCACTAGCCCTTTGGCAGCATTAATCCCAACCCAACTCTAACCCCTATCAGGATAGGCATGTGCACACACATTTCTGGGGTCTTCACTCGAAAAAAGTCACAAAAGAAGGAATATTAAAATAACTTAGATGGGTTTGAAGTGGCGGGGGGGTGGGAGGTCGGGATACCAGGTGGTGGGTATTATAGAGGGCACGGATTGCATGGAGCACTGGGTGTGGTGCAAAAATAATGATACTGTTATGCTGAAAATAAATTAATGAAAAAAATATATATATAAAGAAATTATTGTAAAAAAAATAACTTAAATGGACAATTTAGATTGATAGAATAAGTGGGCTAATAAAAAAAAATAGCAAAGACCTGAAATTCTCAACATGTAAGCATAGGACTTTATTATTATTTTTTAATTTAATTTAATTTTTTTTTCAGTGTTTGAAGATTCATTGTTTATGCACCATACCCAGTGCTCGATGTAATATGTGCCCTCCTTAATACCCATCACCAGGCTCACCCAACCCCTCAAGTATATATACTTTTATTCTAGGGATAATATTTAGCTAAATATTATCTTTTGAAATCCTCTAATCCTCATAAAAATTTTTAAAATAATTCAACATTGTAGGGTTTGGAGCTCAAACACTAGAGGTCACATTAAAGTTAACAACCAACTATAAAGTTGATCCCCTACGTGTCCTTCTGATGCTACATTGACTTCTATTAAGTTAATAGTTTTTTAAAAATGTTGAATGACCAGTAATTCAAAACAACTGAGTTTTTAATAATGACTGCATGTCCTGTAGTTGTTTAGTAACATTATCAAGTTTTAAATTGGGATTTCTATTTCCTCTTTTAAAAACAGCTTTATTGAGATATAATTTATATACCATGAAGCTCATCTGGTTAAAGTGTACATGTCACTGGTTTTAGTAGAGTTGCAGAATTGTGATTATAACATGATCTAATTATTCTATTTGCTTTTGAAAACAACAAAGACATATTGGTGTGTATGATTCCTATATTTATTTTTTAGTATATGTATCATTATTCATATTTTAAGAATGTCCAGTGATGAGAAATTCAGAGCAGCAAGGGTTTAATTTTCTCCAGAAGTAAACCTTTCAATGATTAATGTTAACATTCTTTTGCTGCTAAATTGATAGATGATATCAAACTAAATATATTGATAAAATTTTATTTAGGTCTTGAAAGCTATGAAGCTTACTTTTAATAACACAGTAATTAAGTTGAAATTAAGTTAATTAAAAACTCTTCTTTGAAGTAAGCAAATTTAAAAACAATGAGTGGAGAAGCAAAACTTCATTAGGTTTAAGAAAAGCTTAATTTATTTTTCTCCTCACTATTTTTCATCTTGTATGTCATGTTTTTCAAATAACATGATTACCTTAAAAATCTTTAGGGCACATTTTCTTTTGTTTGTATGATTGTATCCAGGTCAGTTTCCATTAAGCATATTGACATGTATTTATCTGTGCAAAGTGGAGGTAAGTATTTTAAGATGTTAATTAAACGGATTTAATAAAGTAATCTGAAAATCACCTAACATGGGTACGTAGGAGGTCATATTAATATAAACAGCCACATTTTGTGAGCTGGTGTTTCTCTGCTTAAATTTTGGCAGAATATTATCCCCCTTTCTATAAGTGTTGGGTTCATAGAATGAGTCTCAGCTCCCAGTCTTTATATACCCAAGTTGTTCCTCACAATCCCCTTTCCCCTTAGTGCTCTGAAATGAAGTGCTGAATTCCAATTAATATCCTCTAGTCACATGACTCCATCCAACCCACTCACAGCCCCATATCTTCTGTGAGCTCGTTCATAAAAGCATCCTCTGCTTTTGGGTTCAGTTCTCCTCTTTGGTGTTCAATGTTTTAAGAAGTTTATTATCTGTACATTTATAGACAGCCTCTTCCTCCCCTGGATTCTCACACATACCAGGGTCATTCTGTGTTCCCGGCAGTACCTCTATGGGATCCAGCTAGCCCCTGTCTCACCATCCTTAGCAAGAGTTCCCTTAGGGCCTTGACAACTCTGTCTTCAAGATTCTGCTGTACCTCTTTCCAATCTTTCCCACCTTCCAGACCATTGCCGCACCTCAACACAATATAGCCCACTGGTCAGAGACATTGCTGTAGGTGCCTAAAAGGACAGAGTTTCCCAATTGTCCAGACACTTTGACAGGAGCTAGAAAAGAGTTTGGGTAACAGATGCATGAACACCAGCTGGCTGTAACCAAGATTTGGTGGAATGTCAGCTGCAGAGACCGACATCTGTATATCTCTGCCCTGGTCTAACACTTTAATATTGAATGGTATTTGGCATAATGTCTGAGTTGGCAGTTGGGTTATCTGCTTACACCAGGGAGACCTGGCTATGCAGAGGCACTTGGGCTTTTGCCATCCCATTAAATATCTTTGAGGTACCTAAGAGTATTTTAATACGGAATGTGTCATGGGATATGGGATCCTGCCAATTTGATAATTGAATGGGGGGAGCTGATGTTTATTTTAACAAAACCAAATCCCTTCTTGACAAGTCTTTTTTTTTTTTTTTTTTTTTTTTGCATTATGAGAGAAGAATTGCATTATGAGACACCCTTCAGAAGCAGGCTATCACCCACTCATTTCTGATTCATGCCTCCAGCTGGTGTTCCACCCTCTCATACGTCCCTGGCACTGTCACTACCCAGTGGGGAAAGATAGAACTGCCACCACAACTTCCCATTTGAGTTCTCTCTGCTGGTTCTTTACAACTGATAGTTTGCTCAACACTCTATTTGGTATTGGTATTCAAAAGTAGTAGCAACAATAAAAAGAATCATCCATGGTGAAAGTAGTGGAAGGAAGACTTTGTTCTATATATTTTCCTTTCTTTTATGTAGAAGTTATTTGTAGGTTAAGATAATTCTAAGAGGATATGTATTCAAATTATTTTTTAAAGTAACATTTACAAATTTATTTCAGTTTAATTTATTCCTCTTATTTTGGGTTCTAAGCAATGGCATCAGTAGAGTTTTGGTAGACAGCTGCATAGATTGCTGCCCTAGACACCTAGGACCATCATTCATGTATCAAATGCATATTTGAGTGTCAAACTCCGTCCTGGGTGCTGGGAAATTCAGTAGTGAACAACATAGATGAGGTTCCCTCTTCATACAATCAAACAAATGATAAACACATAATCCAATAAATCCAACAAGAAAATATCAGATAGGTCCAAATGCTATGAAGACTCCAGACTTTAAAAGCAGCTCCCCAAAGAGTGTTTCAAGTTAATTCCAAGGGTTCAGTGGACAATATATGCAGGATATAGCTTTCTGTTCTGTCAGCAAAGGCCTGGAAGAAACATCAGGGGGGAAGAGCACAAGGCATGGTCTGATTCCCCAAAGAAAAGAGCTTCCATCACTTTCTTGGCATCCCATCCAATCTTTCCACATCTTCCCCCTCACCTGGCAGCTGAGCAGATACTACAGGAATGCTGCTCAATTGCAGGCAGAGGGGTGGGTGGGGGTAACCATAGAAGCTGAGAGACTAAATGCATAAAGCCTCACCACATTTTACAACTATGTTGTAACTAGCTTAAAAATGATTTGAAAAAAAAAAAAAAAGTTTCCTTCAGAAAATGTGAAAATTGGAAGAAGGTTGCCTGTTTGTAATCATCAAAAGCTTTCAGCTCCAGGGTGAGGAAAAAGTCATTTTTGATGCATTTACAAATGAAATAGCTACTCTTTTGTCTCCCCCCTCTGCTAATATTTCTCTGCTATAATAGACTCTTTCCCTCCCATGGACAATTGAGGGGGAGTAGTTACCTAAGATTTCCCTTCCTCTTCTCATTTTATATATATTTTTTGCCTGTAAAATGTTCTGCAGGTATGTCCTCAAGCCAGTTTGTCCCTGTACTTGGTACTTTGTGTGTGACTGCCATGACTGAGGGTCATTCCAACTTTGATATGCTTTCCCATCCTCATGCAAAGCAATTAGCAGAAAAGTTGTTAATCAGGGGAACACCTGCAGTCACCTTCCGCTTGATCTTGTTGGCATTAGTCACTGTGCCATTGTGGTGAATTGAATGATGTCTCCAGAAGATAGATCCAGGTCCTAACCTACAGGACTGTGACTGAAATCTTATCTCTAAGAAAGGTCTTAGCAGAGAAATTAAGCTCAGTATCTCAAGATGAAATAATCTTGAGCCCTAAACCCAATGAAAAAATATCTTTATGAGACATGCAGAGAAGATGAAGAGGCTACAGAGGCTACATGGCAACAGCTCTCTACAGAGTTTAGAGTGCCGTGGCCACAAGCCCAGGAATGCTAACAGCTTCCAGAAGCTGGAAGAGGCAAGAGGGAGTCTCCCCCAGTGCCGGTGCGGACATCTTGATTTTGAACTTCTCCAGAACTGTGAGAGAATACATTTCTGTTGTCTTAAGACCCCGGGTTTGTGGCAATTTGTTATGGAAGCCCTGGGAAACTAATACAGTCAATCTAGGTAGTAAATTCCATAAAAGCAGGGCCTAAGCAATATCCTGGGTTTGTATCCCATAGACAAGGCCAAATTGATATGATTTGATCAGGCGAGTTTGAGAATGGGGGTTCATTATAAAAGCATCTGTTGTAGAAATATCCCACTTTCTAGCATTTGTGTGACAGCTCAAGCAAAGTAAGGACAACCATATTTCTCTGTTAGAAGAAATGAACTGAAGATTTTTAGGGTACCGTTTAGTTAGCTCACAGCAGTCATACTTGTAAGGGCCTGACAGCAAACCAAGAAATTAAATAAAGCCAGTTTACGCCTACATTTTTCCTACAGATGTTCCTTCTCTCATAGAGATGTCCTTATATACACAAAACTCAATTTCTCACCCCAGTGCTTAAGTTCACCTCAGACTGTTTAATCAGCACAGCGATGCTGTGTGGATTCGCTATTCCTTTCATGCTGAAAAGAAAGTGACCTTGGAACTCTCTGGCACTTGAGCCACCATAAATTTCTTGCACTGCCAGAGAACAGCACAGGCCAACTGCAGGGAACGGTTGTTTTATTTTTTCAAATACTGATGAAAGGCTGTTGTCTTGTGGTAATTCAGTTTCAGATTTGCCAGGGGAAAAAAAAAGTAAAGAAAGAAAGAAAGAAAGATTCCCTCTCACTTCTCAGTAATAAAACTGGGTGGCTGGGAAAATGCAAAGACACCAAAAGAAACATTCATCAAGGTATAGATGCTATTTCATGAAAACAAAATATGCCAGACCAGTGACACAGAGTCATAAGCAGCTGTTTGATCTTGCTCTCCTTGTTTTGAGCTCCATGTCCAGAATGGGCAATGTTCTTACTGCAAGGCTTCATCCTGTCAACTGCTATAAACAGCCATATGCCATAAAATGAGAGTTTCTGCTTCCTCTGCTATTCTCTCTGGAACACAATTCAGTCCCACCTCAGGCTCTTATGAAACCCCAAGGCTTCTCTGGCTGTTAGAAAGGCAGCACACCATGAGACCATACAGATGACATAACTTGGGAATTACCTTTGGAGGCATAGAACCCTGTCCTGTAAGCCAGACTCTGGTGGAAGGCAGCTGTAGATTTCGAAATATGCTCCAGGAAAGCCTCCATTAGTATGAGTTATTTCAAATGCTTATTATACTCTATACCTTTAGAATACATTGATGAGGAAAATAGCATGGATGAATAAATAATTCTACCACATTCTGACGTTTAGGTCTTATTGGAAAGAAATCTTCCTTAAAGCTAGTGGAACTAGACTACAATCAGCAGAATGACTCAGAGATAGTTCAGGATTGAATGCAAATTTTAAACTTTCTGAGAAGAACTAGCCATGAAAGTCTAACAATTTTAGAGAGGAAGTCTCACACTCAATAATATTTTAAAAAATTCATTCATTCTATAACTATGAATAGTGCACCCACCATTTGACCAGAAGTACATATGTATTATGAAAGAAAAATGTATAATACAAATTTCATCTTCCATGCTCTAAAATCTACTAGAGAATAACAGGCATGCTTTCCTGAAAAGTTAAAAAAATATATTAAGAGCAATCACAAAGCAGTACCTAGTTAATGGACTAAAGAATCAGACATAAAATAAGTTATGTGTTTAAAGATAAGGAAGATATGGCCAGCTGATCTGGTAAAGGACCTTGGGTCTTCTTTCAAGCAACCTGGGTTCAAACTCCCCCTTTTTTTCCTGCCCCTTCCTAGCTATGGGTTTTGGGCCAATAAGTTAACAACCTCTATGAGCCTCAACTTCATCAGGATGTCTTTGTTGGATTGTTAAGGTGTTTGGAAAATGAGATAAAGTGTATATGCCCTACCTTTCACATAATGTGTCTTCAAATGCCTTGTTGCCTCCTCATTACTGCTTCTCTTCTCTAGCCCACATTTTCCTAAGAAAGGATACTCTGGTTCAGATTTTCCTGAAGTGTTTCACAGTCCTTGGGATAGCATTTGTGAAAATACTAGGTGTTGTGAGTAGGGAGTGCTAATTAAAAAAATCAAAAAACACAAAAGGTGCTGAACAGAGGGTTCCCATCATCCATATGGTCCAAAAAGTTGGTCAAATTTCTGTCTTATCATAGAGTTAGTGTTAGTAATTACCAGACCCCAATTTAGGCCTCAAAATGGGTCTTATGTAGAAAATCCCCTTCCCTAAATTCAGGTCTCATCTCCTTGGTTATGTTAATTATGTTTGAGCATAAAGTTAGCTCTAAACTTCCCAGTCCCCAGGGGAACAATGGAAACACAGCAGATTATATAATTTTCATTGACTGATAAAAAGGACATGTGGAGGCTTTTTGGAGATTAAATTCCAAGATTTAAAAGCTGTAGTAATAAAATATTGAGAATGCCTTTATAAATTACAGTCAAAAGTGTGCCTTATCTCTTGGCCTCCCATGTGTGGCTTCCAGCTCTTCTAGAAATGTTTGGGGTTGAGGTAGAAAAATACGCACCTGGTGGATATGACCTTTAGGACATTATGACTCAGGAGGAAACTTTGTAAGATCCAGATGTGTACACCTAAGAATGGAAATAAATGTGAACAACATTAGCATTTGTGAGATAAATGGAGAATGGAGTGAAAACAGGGCAAAGAAATTAATCTACAGTAACTTTCATCAAGAAAATCTTCATAAACTTGGGGCGCCTAGGTGGCTCATTGGGTTAATTCTCTGCCTTTGGCCCAGGTCATGATCTCAGGGTCCTGGGATTGAGTCCCGTATGGGCTCTCTGCTCAGCGGGGAGCCTGCTTCCCCCCCTCTCTCTGCCTGCCTCTCTGCCTACTTGTGATCTCTCTCTCTCTGTCAAATAAGTAAAATCTTAAAAAAAAAAGAAAGAAAGAAAGAAAGAAAGAAAGAAAATCTTCATAAACTCATAAGGTATGAGCAGCAATGGATATTTAGAGATTGGGATAAGGCCAAAGATATTGGCCCAGGCCAGATGCTTAAATTTAGGATGGTTTTTGTGAAAGAATAAATTGAGGTGATCTACTAGTTGAATTCCAGGTAAATGTAAGGAAATTTTGACCCATTTTTTCAGCCGACCAAAGGTATAGCTGGATTCATCCACAAAGGAATTTTCTTCAATAACCAAAGAAAGTGAGCACAACCATTCTTGTGTTAGATAGAAAATAGAGAGGGCCCAAGAGGAGATTGGCTGATCCTAGAATCACTTTCTGTCTTATAAAGTATTTTGCAGTTTAAGGAGTAGAAGTATTATCTTAGAGAAGTCACAAAGTGGTCAGATTTCTACAAGAAACAAAAATATATGGGAAAAAAAACCTCAGAGACAAAATCATTGAGTGATGATGCTTCTTCACTGTTCCATTGAGTTGAAATGATGAAAAATCACCCAGTGTAGAAAAGTGGTAAAGCCTTCCGCTCTGGCAGTCTTGATGGTCAATTTTCCCATGGATACACTGATTGCCAGCTTACTGTGAGGAAAAATCAAAACCAATAAGTTGTACGTTTTTTCTTTGTTTCTGATTTATGAGAAGTTGAAATATTCAAAATGAGCTGGTCCTTCTTTAATACAGTTATTTACCTTGACTGTCCATTAAAACCACCTAGAGAGCTTTCAAAAATCCACATGCCTGGGTCAATCCCATTCTCTGGCATCATTGTTTGAAAACATGCCCAAGTGATTCCAATGGGTTACAAAGGCTGGAATTAGTATGATTATTTATATTCCTATGACTGGAAATAGTAACATCAATAGTGAAGAATGTGGCTGACTGAAAATTCATGGTCATTGTAAGAAGTGGAGTCTGTTTCCCTATTCTTGAGTCTAGGTTGCCTCTGTTGTTTATTTTACTCAGTAGGATGTGGTAGAGTGACATGATGTGAGTCTCAGAGCTTTAGTACACTTTCTGTCTTCCTTTTTCAGAATATTCTCTTTGCCTTGTAAGGAACCCTAGGCTAGACTATTAGATCATGAGTGATCACATATAGAGATGCCTAATTACTAGGCAGCACCAGCCTCCAGCCATGTGAGTGGAGTCATCTTGGCTCATCCAACCAAAATGACCCATTCCACCTGAGCCTGATCAACCTGTATAAGAGCTTTGCCATCTTTCTCCCTTTTGCATAAAGAAACGGGTTACCATGCCATGAGAATGCTCAAGAAACCAATGGCAAGTTCTATATGGTAAGAATCAGAGTTTTCTTGCCAATAGCCATGTATGTGTGGCATATTAGGAGCAGATCCTCTAGTCCCAGCCAAGCTTTCAGATGAATGCTGCCCCTACCAAGATTCTGATGGTAACTTCATGAGAGATCCAAGCAAAATCCACTGAGTTAAGCTTCTCCCAAATTCTTGACCTACAGAAACTATAAGAGAATGGTTTTCATTTTAAATCATTAAGTCTAGGAGCCATTTGTTATGCAGCAATAAATAACTAAAGCAAGGACCTTTATTTCTGCAAGGACTGCACCTGAGAAAATAGGCCTACTGTGTCAAGTTAAAACCTGTAGGCAGAAGGAGAGTAATTTAGTATCTAGAATTAAAGGTCATGGTCTAAGGTCAATGGCATGGTGGTGAACTAGATAACAGTGCTTTGTAGCCTGGTGAAATGGAAAATGGTATACCTATTAGGAGTGCCAGGTGGTTAGCCTAACAGATGCTAATCCTGTCTAGGAATAGAATTTAGTCCTGCCAGAGGTGAAGATCTGCTACTAGATGGGGATTTAGGAACTTCAGTTATATAGATTGGAAAACTGCAGGTTAATAGATTGACCAGTATACACATCTCCCGGAACTAAGAAACCACTTAGTTTAAAGGAAAAAACATAAAAACTCATGTTAAGAGGTGATAAAGAGAAATGTGTCATGTTGGGGCCAAATTCAAGCTAAGCCCCAAATTAAGAAAGGAAAGGGAGTTGAGAGAATGAAAAGAAAAGTTATGCAACAGAATCAGGATGGAGAAAAAAAAGAAGGCATAAATGAGGAGAACAACATTTGAAAATAACTAATACGTTTTTTAAAACAAAGAAGTCAGGAGGTTTTGTTCTCTCGTAACGGCTGTTGACTATAACCAAGCATGTCATGATCTACAATAGGGATAAAATGTAGAGGTACAATGAAAGTGAATAATTTCAGGGAAGGACGCTAACATGTGAATTTTGAACAGATTGCCAGTTTCTCTGAAAACTGCGAGAAGAGCCCACATACAAACTGGAGTGGAAAGCTGCAAACAGCTCAGAAGCTAAGTAGAAGCAGAGGAGCAAAAATAAATAAATATTAAGTTACTCAAATAGAGGCCTACAGGCTATGGAATTTTATTTTGAGATGGGAGTCTTTGTGATTTTCTTAGCCAGTAGGAGTAATTAATTACTTAATGCTGAGGGAAAGCACAGACAAGGGGAGATTGCTGGGTTCTCCACCTCATGTTCCAGACACTCAAAATTGCATTGGTCAGCCATACAGAGTTTCAGTTACGTAAGAGAATAAGCATTAGAGATCCAGTGTACCGCAAGGTGACTATAGTTAGCAACATTATATTGTGTACTTGAAATTTACTGAGAGGGTAGATTTTGTGTTCTTTCACCATACACAAAAGAAAAGGAAAACAAAAGGAGACGGTATCTATGCAAGGTGATGGTTATGTTAATTAGCCTGATATTGTGATTATTTCACAAAATACATGCATATCAAAACATCAAGTTGTGGCACCTGGGTGGCTCAGTGGGTTAAGCCTCTGCCTTCAGCTCAGGTCATGATCCCAGGGTCCTGGGATGGAGCGTAACATCTGCTCTCTGCTCAGCAGGGAGCCTGTTTCCCCCCTCTCTCTGCCTGCCTCTCTGCTTACTTGGGATCTCTGTCTGTCAAATAAATAAATAAAAATCTTAAAAAAAAAAAGAAAGAAAACATCAAGTTGTGTACCTTACATACGTACAATTTTTATTTGTCAATTCTATCTCAAGAAAGCTGGAAAAAAATTGTAACAAATGACATCCCCATAAGCAGTCTTCAATAGGAACATTCCAAGAGGGTATCTTTAAATAGATGGAGCCACAATTAAAATAAATGAAAAAATAAATTGAAAATGAAGGGAAGAAAGATAAAAACCAAAAGCTGTTACAGGAATATGCATCAAAGGAGGAATTAATCTGGTTAGCAGAAGAATATTTATATTTATACTTTCAAAAAAGCAACACTATTACGAGTGGAAAAATCAATATTAGACTCCAGGACGTCTGACTTCAAAGTCTATGCTTTTAACCATCATGTGATTCTACCAAATAAAACTGAAAAATAAGGAAGAAACAGAACTTAATGGCTTAAGAATTTAAATTTTGCTGTATTTTCTGTATAGGTCTATCTTGCTATCTATCTATTCAAGAATTGTTTCTTTGAATAAATCAGGTAGATCTATAAAGCTAACTAATTCACACATATCAGAGGGAAAAAAAGGAAAATATAAGCATACTACAAATTAGAAGGACAAGGAACTAGTCAAAAATATGAAGACAATATTAGAAGATCATAGGGGAAGAGCTTGCTCAATTATACAAATATAATCTGAAAGCCTGGTAGAAATTGAAAATATGAGTTATTACATACTGACTCAAGAATGATAAAACAACCTTAAATAAACCAGTAGCCATAGGCTAAAGTGAAACAGTTGTGAAAGCATTGTATAACAAGCCCCCGGAAACAGATGCTGGGCCCAGATGGTTTCATGGGCTCAATTCTATGAATATTTCAAAGAATATATAAATCCAACCTTATTAAAATTGTCCCATAGAATATAGAAAGAAAAAAGCCCTTCCAAATATTTTTCCTTTAGTCAAGATAACTTTTATGTCATCCTTTCCCAAAAGGTAAAAATAACATAGAATGACAGAATGACAGAGGAAAATCCAGCCTACTGTCAGTATGAAGCCAAAAAGATCCCTTTAAAATATGGATTGTTCTAGGGAACTACTAAATTTATATATCTAATCTCCTGGATTGATCCTCTGTTTTTTTTTTTTTTTGTCTTTTTAAAAGAATATTTTTAATCTTCTTCTTCAGGTTCTACTTTCTGTAATTATTCTTAAACTTACTCCTCTAGCCTTTGAATGAGCTCATTAATTTCTACTATTTATTTATTTTTAATTTTCAAGGACTCTATATAGCTTTCTGATTTTTCTTTTTTATATAGCATTCTATTCCTATTTCCTGGGTATCATTTCTTCTCTTATCTATGTGAATATATTAAATGTAGGAGTTTTTGAGCCCCTCCCCATTTTATAATTATAGAAACAGGAAACTTATAATGGTGAAATCCTACTGGAAGTAAGAGCTAGGGGGAAGAAAGTCTTTAATTTTTTATTTTATATCCTTTGGTACTATTTGAATCTCTTACAATATATATGTATTACTTTTATAATGATATTAATAATAACAATAATAATAATAATGGGGAGAAAGAGCAGATGGAGGAAGAGAATTCATTAGATAAGCTTCTTGACCTTTGACCAGTACATTTATAATGCTTATGGAGCACCAAGAAAAGGAATCTCTTTATTGCCAACAGAGGCCTGGACAGAGAATTCAGGTTTCATCAGGCAACTTAATGTCCCTCTGCATTCTATAGTAGCTCTTCTATGCATAATTTAGAGTCTTCGTAATGAGTTCTACTAACCTTGTATTATCTATTGCAGAGTGGGACTTTGATGAAGGTTTTTAATGTGATCTGGACTTTCATTCATCTGTAATTATGCCATTTGTGTCTTGCATTGCAATCTTAAGTCCTCTCATCCTCTCAGACAGGAATCTAAGGAGTAAGCTCCCAATTATCCTCATTTGGTAGTTTCCACCTTGACTACTGGGTCTCAGAAATGACCTTGTTTCCTTGCATAAAATTAGGAGTTTTCTTGGCAAACACAAGGTGGGAGTCTGAGCCATCACGCCAAGGAGTGTATGGCAAAGCAAGGGTACTTGAGGATATGTGTCCAAGTTGGACAGTTTGGACCAAGCTCACATGTATCATGTCTGAGGCAATTTGGGGCAGACCACTCTTGGCGTAGGCCAGTTTTCCGTATGTCAGTTTGCTTATGCAGATACCAAAAGCACAGACCATGTACAGAAGATAGTGAGTAGTCAGACCCTGAAATTCTGCATCCAGCTGACAGACCACCAAAGAGGAGGGTCGTGGGTGCTGCCAAGAGCTGATTTTTTCACCAAGGTTCTGCCAGGAATTTCAGACTCATTACGGTCCCTCCACCCTTGGCTTCTACTTGCCCTGCCAGTTCCCATAGCTCAGGGCTCTGTGGGTTCTGACACTAATTCTAAAGGGTGCTTCCATACTGCTCCTTTCTGTTTTGTTCTATTTTCTGCTGTAGAATCTTTAGGAAATTTCTCCTCGTCATTACTATAGGACTTATGCCCATTTATCACTGGCAACATTGAGAAGTAGAAAATAATAAAATGATAAATAAATAATGGTAAAATAAATAAATAAAATTATAAAATACTGATGCCTTTCGCATCAAGTACACTCAACCAAAGTTGGTGCTAGCCTTTGAGATCTTCATTTCCGTTCACTGTTCATGCATTCAACAAACATTTATTGTTTAATTACTATATACCAGGTGCCCTTCTAAGCACCAGGGATATTATGGTGAACAAAAGAGTCAAAATCCCTGCTTTCATAGAGGATCTATTTTACTAAATGTGCCCAAACATCAGAGCTTTTATTTAAAAAAAAAAATTTATTAGAGAGAGTACAAGTAGGAGGGGCAGAGAGAGAGGGAGAGAGAATCTCAAGCAGACTCATGTTGAGCCCAGAGCCTGATGTGGGTCTCGATCTCAGGACGTTGAGATCATGAGGTGAGCCAAAACCAAGAATCGGAAGTTCAACCAACAGTGCCACACCATCCAGGAATCTCCAGAATCAAAGCTTTTAATAGAATATAGTATTTCTTGTTCCCAAAGTAATTATCTTTAAACAGGTAATCTTTAAACAGGTGCTCACAGAGTACCCAAGATTTTAAGGAATTAAGTCAAATGATAAGTCAAACAATTGGGGCACTCTATGATCTATTACAAGAAATGTGGCAGTGGTGGAACATGTCTTTAAGAATAATAAATGTTTCGGGCACCTGGGTGGCTCAGTGGGTTTAGTTTCTGCCTTCAGCTCAGGTCATAATCCCAGAGTCCTGAGATCAAGTCCCACATTGGGCTCCCTGCTCAGGAGGTCGTCTGATTCTCTCTCTCTACCCTTCACCCCTGCTTGTGATCTCCCTCTCTCTCAAGCTCTCTCTCTTACTCTCAAATAAATAAATAAAATCTTAAAGAAAAAAGAATAATAAATGTTTTTGTTAGGCTATTTTATTGTCCTAAAGCAACATGTTACAGCAGAGAGAGCCGTGGATTTGGCATCCATGGTATAGTTTTTGGCAAGTTATTTCATGACTTTCAGCATTGGTCCCCCCTAGTCAACACCCTGTAAAAAGGGAATTGTAATATCCATTGAGGAGAAGTTGTGAGATATATATTTAGAAGCCTGGGTAAGCCTGGTGCAAAATAAGGGCTCAGTATATGGGTGTCCACTCTGTAGAAAGGGGAAGGGGTGGGCAGAGCATCCAAGTCCTGCAGGTCTTGAGGGACTGTGCCTATGCCTTGTGGGAAGAGCTTCTGGGGGCAGACAGGGGAGCCCACCCAGATGCATGGCCTCAGGCTGGGGGCTGGCCACTTCCCAGTTAGCTCTTCTGATTCAGGAAGCCCTTTACTGGAGCCATTTTCTTATGAAGCTGCCTTTATTTGCCCACTGCCGTGTGTTTAGAATGTGAGTCTGTGCTAACTTAATGCAGATCCTTTTAGTGACTCACTTGGTGTCCTCAGGATAAAGATGGAGAAAAGACACTTTGGAGGAACAAGAGGAGCAGCTCATGCTGAACAATACCGAGGTTGACTGAGGACATACACGTGCGTTTTATAGCAGCTTAATTTATTTTCCAGTATTATAAAAGTGAATTATAACCTCTTTGTTTCTCTGATTCAGTGGAAGAAGAACGGTTAGACACAAAGTGAAAGGTCTGTTAAATTGACTGTGCTGGGGGAAGCTCCTTGCAACAGCCCTAACGGAGGTTTATGTGGGATGATGTAAGAAGGGGAGACCTGAGGCATAAATTTGGAGCCTCCTGAAGGGGACTTGAAACTTGTGTTCACAGAGGCCAGGATGAGATTCAGTTCCCACAGCCCTCAGTGGAAAGTTCATGCTGGTCAAAATAATAATAATAGTAATAAAATAAAATAAAAAAATAATAATACAAATAAATAGATAGCTAAGGGTATCTTTCATGAAAAAGAGACAAGTGACCTATGGACTCAGTATCTCAAGTCAGAGTAATCATATGATTCATGTTGGCCGTTTCTACTCTGTCAGGAAAGAAGAGAAAGAAAGGAAATAGCAAAATTCCTACATGATATTCATTTTGCGCTAAAATTAGGGGAAAATATCTTTAAAGTTTTCTGTTCATCCCAATGATGGATATATTTTTGTATTTAGACATGTTGACAACAAAAATATATGTGTATGTTAGAATATGAGGACTTTGCAATGACAGTTATTAGGTCTTAAAAGCACTGGAAGTTTTTTTTTTTTTAATTTTATATGTTATCAAAATGATATCTAATACCCTTGAGAGGGAAGAAACATACTCCCCAGAAAGAAAAATCTTTATTTTAATATAACTTTAAGAAACCTCAAAATTTCTTAGTAAAAGACTGTAAAATTACTGAGTTCTATTTGAATTGCTTGAAAGGCATCCTCAGAATGGATTTAAGTAGAATTTCTTGGTTGCAGAGTTCACACGTTAGCTCTCTTTGACTGGGAAAAGACTTTAGATCAAACCATTGGCATTTAGGATAAAGGCAAAGAAATAAAGCTTCTCTCTGCTAGATAGGTTACAAACCTATCTATTTGAGTAGTTATGAAAAGCAAATTTGTAGTGTTGCTTGTCTGTAATTTGTTAATACAATGGTAACAATGGAAAATTAAGACCTCACTTTGATATTTTATGCATATATGTGTAATTTTAAATGCATAAAATGCCTAACTATTTATATATAGGTATATTTTATATATTCACACATATATATCCATATCTCCATATCCATCCATATATATATCTCCATATATAGATAAGGGTGCTTGCTTCTAACCTGTGGTGTGAGAGGGATGGGGTGTTAAATGATTCCTACTGATGTGAAATTTAATTGCTCTCCTGATTTCTTCTACTTACTGGGATTTATAGGATAGAGGAAGGAAACCTTGGACTCTTCAATGTCTAGATTCTTCTCAACTGCTGAAGGATGAATGCCTGAGTTGAGTGAATGTTTGTCCAGTACCTAAGTAATGGCAGGATGTGAATTGAGGCCTGTTTGATATAGAGTGTCTCAAGGCTTTGGTCATAGCATCCCAGGTGGGACCCAGGGCTCTATCAAATTGTCAACAGGAAGTTCAGCAAGTTCATAAGAATAATATGATTATTTGGTTCACACACAATTCACAAGTTTGAAATGTTAGATTAGTTTTAATTTTCACAGAAATACTCTAGACACTAAATATTTTTCTCAAAAGTTTTGCATGTGCTTAAAGAATTGTGTTGGTCAGTTCATCTTGACTGATATTATATTCATAGAAGGGATTGGTCTTAGCAATGGGATTTTCAGAAGTCTAACATGAAAATCAATCACTTGAATTTTGTTTCCTGTGAAATTGTCTTTGATTCTTACTGGTATATACTGTTATATTTCAACTGATGAAAATGGATGAATGACTTAGAAATACATCATTAAAGATAAAAATGCTATTAAAAACTTGAGTTTATATTCAGA
The DNA here is from genome assembly GCF_964662115.1 of Mustela nivalis. Classification (NCBI taxonomy): domain Eukaryota; kingdom Metazoa; phylum Chordata; class Mammalia; order Carnivora; family Mustelidae; genus Mustela; species Mustela nivalis. Next base: position 107,554,331 of record NC_139027.1, on the reverse strand, counting down.
TAAAATCATGACATAAATAGTAAATAGGTGCTCAGTGTGAAGACAGAATGTGAATTTATGTAGACTGGAAATTTCACATGTGTTGCTAAAAATGAACAGTATAAATGGGAATTGCAGTTGTCAATACTAAAAAAATCAAAATTTCGTTGGACTAGTGAGGTTTCCAATTCCAAAAATGAAACTTTTGCAAATATGTTATGAAGCCATCTATGTTTTCATGTCATTTTTAAATAAATTAAAGAAACTTGTATTTATTTTTCAAATCAAATGCAACATAATGGATCAGGACAAAATGGAAAATTTTATCCCCTAAGTCAAAGAAGAGATAAGAATGAGAGATGCATAATTCAGTTTTTCTCTTATAGCAAAAACTAATATCAATCTTATTATTGCCAAAATGCTTGTAAAATGAGCCTTAAAATTAACAATAAGTATAATGCACAGAAAGAAGGCTGCAGAAGCCATTACCAGAACAAACCATTGCCAAAATTCCTTTATTCATTGATATTGTCAGATATTTCTAATAGTAGCAGGCCATTTTGATTAATGCAATACTAATTTGACTCAAAAGCATCTTGTCAAAGGAGTCTCTTTAGTCCCACCTTCCAGATAATCTGTTTCTCCCCCTTGAGTATTTTCAGATACCTGGCATACTTCCATGTGCACATATTGCTTGATGTTGTACCTCTGAGTATCACTAAATCATCATATTACAGGAACTGGGTGGGTATCGAGGCAAATTTGTTTGAATCGGCTCAGTTCTTCCTGAGAGGTAACCATAATGCTAGTTGGTTTTCTTCCAAGTGAGTACAAATCATATTATACCTTTGTGATCAGAACTATGTAAAATTCACAGGCTTTTTTTTTTTTTTTAAGTTGATTTTATAGATACCAGTTGGGATTAAGCTGATCTGTATTTTCCTGTCCTTGTGTATTTGATTCAATGCAAAAGCCAATTTTCTTCATTTAGCTATGTCTATTTATTTTAGGATATTATTTGAACTTGAACACTCTGGTGTATTTTATTGTTCCTTGTGCTCTGCACCATTGTATTTACTCTCTAACTATTGTGACTCTGATAGCCAGTGATCCAATTTGCAGTTGGATGAAACCAGAAATGTACACAGTGCTTTCTACAGCACCTGGCTCCTTAAATCCCTGCCCTTCTTTCTTACTCCTTTCTCTCTTGTGCAGAAGATGAGTTTGTGTGTTTTCTTTTTTCTACCGTTCCTCAAAGGATCTCATTTCCCCTAAGTTTTGGTGCCAAGCTATTGTCCTGTGATCTCTGTTTTCACCTTGTACTCAACTCACAAGCCCTTGGTACCTCCTCACTTTCTTCAAAAAAGAGAAAAAAAATCCAGCCGTGCCAAATATATTAGAGAGAGACAGAATGTTTCCTGGATCTTTCAAAAGGAAAATGCAGAAGGGTTCATATTTTCTTCTACCCACCCACCAGCAGTTTGCTCCAGACCTCTTCCCCCCAGGGGGTCTTACAGTCCCCTCTGGCATTACCAGCAGCTCTTATCCCTATGCCCCCCCAGAGTCTACACCTGGCCTCTATTACGCTTCTTCTTGTGGGGTTTTTGCTAACACTCCAAACACTTATTAAAGTGAGTCTTTCCAACAAATGCAATTCTCTAGTGAGAGGAGGTCTAATTGGCGGTGGAGGAGTCCCTTGTTACTGTAGCAAGAAAGCAAGCAAGGAGAGAGGAGGGTGTATTTAATGCAAAACAGCTTCCCTGTGCTTAGTAGAAAAAGTATTTCTACCAGTAATTTGTGGATCTGGAGCTCCTCTAGCTTTTAGGGTCTAATTGTGTAAACTTCATTTGTTTCATTTGAAACTGGGCTGTCATTTCTTGTCAGGAGGAAAAAAAGAAAGAAAAAACAAAAGATCCTCCAACTACGCATTCATCCCCTGATCACCTGTCAGCCTCACAGGAACAAGCATTTCGCAATTTGTCCCTGCCCAGGCACTTCATCTTCAAGCAGAAACTGCATCTTAATTATAGCCTTTAATGGGCTGTTTCACTCCAGGATCAATATGTCTGACAAAAACCAAGCTCTGCTAAAAGCTCATTAATTCACATCCGACTAATTCAGGATTTGTGATTATTTTGGCAGAGACCAAGCTGAAGTTTACCCCTTGTACTGCTGCTTACAAAGGTTTAGCTTGGCCAATTAATTGGAAAGAACAGAGTTGCCAGGGAAGTATTTACAGAGTATCTATGTGCATGGGGCTAAGAGCCTGATGGTAGCTCCTCCACCGCTCAGTTACTACTAGGCAACCCCAGTTAACGACTGTTTTGTATTAGCATCATGGACTTGGAAACTGCAAAGTGCACTGCCTTTAAAAGTGTCTTCAGATCCACTAATTTTATTGCTTTGTGGTTGATGCCTTTGATACATCGCATCACATCTACCCCGCCTCTGATTTCAGCCACAGCTCCAGTGGACATTTCCTCATGAGGTCAAATTCAACTCTGTAGGCAGAGTCCAGTCTCCAGCATAGGGTGTGCAGGTCTCCCCTGCTTTTTTTGCTCAGGGCTTCCTCTGAGTCTATAGAAAGAAAAGGCCAGAAGTAGAGGGGGCTAATGCCTGCAGAGAATAATGCTCTACCAGTGGGAGGTGGTGGATACACTGATAGACACTTCAGGAAGCATTCCATAGCTTCTCAGAAGTCCTGGCAGAAATGACCCCCTATGGCTGACAGCTGTGACCTTGATCATGTGCACTTGTATTGGCTTTTCCTGCATTCCTGTCTTACTCTCCCTGCTCTGTGGCATCACTTTCCAAATAAACTACTTGCCCTCGACGCTGCTTTTGGGGAAGCCCAAATTAAGACATCCACTCCTATAAAATTATGTATGAAAGTATGCATGTATTTGAAATGTTTGCTCATTTCAAATGAAATGCTCATTCCTTAATCCACTCATTCTTGGTAAGTACATTTCTTCCTTGTGCTTCCTGGGTTTGGGGCAGTCTTTTGGCAGTAGCTTTGAGCAGGCAATGAGTAATTTTTTTTTTTTCCTTGTCCACACTTAGAAAACTCTTTTCCTTCTCTCTGATGTCCTTTTCTTGAGTTATCATAGTCCCTTCTGCAGCCAGCTATCCAGTTCTGATCTATCCCATATGCCATTCCTATGCCTTATCCTTTTCCTCAAAATCAGCATAAATTATCCCCTCTCCTACTTGATTTTCTGTTCAGTGTTCTGTTTCTTAGTAACATAACCTCTATTAATTAATATGGTAGATGAATCCATGTCAGAAGAGCTCATGTGTTTTTATATTACTCTGAAAAGGTAATAAGTATGTGGTTTAACCAGGTTTAACTAGGTTTAACTAAGGTTTAGTTAAAACCAGGTTTAACTAAGCAACTGGCGCCTTTCCATTATCACTCAAACAATGCCTGTATTTAAGCACATGTAGACATACCAAATGCTATTGTCTTCCTGAACTTCAAATGTTGTTCTCTGAATTCTGTGGATCTTCCTTCCTCTTCCCGTTGTCTAACTCCTTGTTAGTGTGATCCAGTGACCAGTAACAACTGTTATACCTGGAAGTCTTCTATTGATGTAGACTCTCAGGGGCCCACACTCATCTACTGAATCACAGAATCTGCATTTTTAAATGACCCCCCAGGATATTCAGAGGCATGTTAAAGCCTGATAAACACGGCGACTGTTAGCAATTTTCCAGCTTCTAGACCTGGTTCTTTTCCTCATCTTCCACACTCTCCCAGGCAATGTCTCTGCCTCATGGCACCAATTACAGTCATAAACTGGTAACTACAACAACTGATTTCCAACTCGGATTTCTGTTCCAAGCTCCTGCTTGTTTGTGTAGCTGTTTGACCACTGGATGTCTACATTTGGGTATCTCACAGGGGAGCCCATCTCAAGATATGGAAGTGTGGTTGCTCCAGTGAAGCTGCTAGTGATGGATATTTGTATCAATTGGGATCAATTTAAAATTAGTCCAGGTCATTACTTATTGCTGTAGTAAAAGTAAGCAAGCAAATAAACAAAACAAAACCAATCAGTTTTGTCCTTTCTTGAATTTGGAATCTAGGAATATTTTATTCTAAAAAATTAATGACATTTCAAGCTCTTAGTTCCAACCCCCCTCCCTCCACGGCCAGCAAAATAAACAGCCTTCTAGGGGATGCTGTGATACTCCTGCAGGTTCCCTCTCCAGAATCAGCATAACTGCCCTTCTGCTACTGGAGATATCTGTGGCTGTGTCCATTCCTAACAAGTGTCTTAAGTGGTAGGGAACTCATTTTCTCAAAGGTACACCCTTCTGAGGGGGCTGTGGCTAGGGATGGGTCAATATAGGGATATGGCCATCTAGTATCCTTGTCTCAATTTGGAAAAACTCAGAAGGGCTTATTCTAGCTTCAGAGCTCTTGTAGGATCAGTTGAGGCCTCAGCTGTAACCATGTTGTGGGTTGGACTTTACCTTTACCTAGTATTCCTATCCTCACTTTCCCAAGGGCACTTACCTAGAAGACTTCCCAAAAGAGCTTCAGCATGAAATACTTTATCCCAGAGCCTATTTGCAGAAAAAGCAACCTAACTGTTCCTTCATTATTTCCTATCTTACTGAATACACCAATATTCATCCTGCTGCTTGAACCAGACAATTAGGGATGGTTTTTGACTTCTCTCTACACAAAGAGCTCAGTGTTGCATTGATCTCCACTTTCTATCCTTCTGACCATTGTCCCGGTTGATCTCTCTCTTTCTTGGAAAATTACAACAGCCTCATAACTTGCTTCCCCACTGCAACCATCATTATATTTGTATAATATCATTTATAATCCCTCTTATATAAAAACTTCCCACTCCTTCTGCATAAAATTCAGACTTCTTAAGATACCGTAATATACCTCTTTGGTTCATTCAGGACCAGGCTTACCTCTCTCAGAGGAGTTATTTCATTGTGTTGCCACAGGTTAGCAGATTTTCGCCATATGTAGAAGTGGCCTCTTTGATGCTGAGAATGTGTTTTTGTATCTCATTATTCCTAGAGCCTTGTCCAAAGGGTAGCATCTAGTGGGACTGTGAATGAAAGTCTCCTGCCGACATCTACTCCATTCCCCTGTGTGGGTTATTCCTGCCATCTTCCCCATTCTACATTCAGGAAATGAAATGATTTCACTGTTTCCTTATGTATTTAACTTGTCACTTACCTTTACTTTTTAAGAACAGCCATTTAAACTTGAGGGCATGATGATCCATTAGGAATTTGCTGGAGTGACTGGGCAGCTAGGATTTACAGCACTCTGCCGATGTGATTCTTTTTATGCATCCTGTAAATTTTAGTTATAGCTACACTTGTCTGTGGCCAGCATGGACAAGGCTGGCTCCTTTTTGTAATTTCATAATCACAATAAGATCATAAATCTCAAGCTGCCTTTTCTGTCCCTTTTTTTTTTTTTTTTTTTTTTTTTTGGTAGCCTATTGCCTGAAGCAAGACAATGGACTTTCAAAGGAAAATGTCAGCATTAACAGACGGCCATTCTCAATGAGCCAGGCAGTGCTGTTTCAAGGTTATGTGAAGTTCATCCCCATCTCCTGACTAAATTCTCTGTATGAAAATATTGTGAGGATATTCTCTGTGACCAAGTGATCACAACTTTCCAGAGCTGAAGGGCAGATGTGCAGATATGAGTATCCAGAGGTTGGTGTCATCCTTAGTCTTCACCCAGATGGTCACTAGTCTTTAGGAGAACAGTACAAGTAGTTTGACATCATGGAAATGTGCTCAGCCTTCCTAGATATAGTAACTACCTTTCATGTCACTGTTATGTTAAGTCTGTCCAAATGACTCAGTCTTTGTTGTCCAAAAATTTTATTCTCAAATACTGGGATTTTTAAAAGTGAACACTGTGGGGCACCTGGGTGGCTCAGTGGGTTAAGCCTCTGCCTTTGGCTCAGGTCATGATCTCAGGGTCCTGGGATCGAAGCCTGCATCAGGCTCTCTGCTCAGCAGGAAGTCTACTTCCCCCACCCCTCCTGCCTCTCTGCCTACTTGTGATCTCTCGCTCATCAAATAAATAGATAAATAAAATCTTAAAAAAAAAAGTAAACACTGTATCTTAGAACACATACATTTACAGAAAAGATTTGGAACAACAATGCAAAGAGTATGATATATTTATTATATATTTAGTATGATATTAGTATGATATATTTAGTATGATATTTTTATTATAAATAAATAACCAATATTGATGTATAATTATAACATCTGATAATTTATTCATGTTTTCTTAGTTTTTTCTTTAACCCAATATCATTATGTGTTCCAGGATCCCGTCTGGGATACTAATTTATATTCGATTGTCAGGTCTCCTGAGGCTCTTCTTGGTGGTGACAGTGTCCTAGACTTCTCTTGGTTTTGATGACCTGGACAGTTTTGATGAGTACTGAGGAGTTATTTTGTGGAATTCCCTCATTTGGGATTTGTCTGATGTTTTTCTCATGATGTGACTGGGATTATGGATGTTTGGGAGCAAGACCATGGGGGTAAAGTGCCATTGTCATCACATCATGTCAAAAGTATAATACTTAACATGGTGTCGCTATTGATGTCAACCTTGCTTGCCAGGCCAAGACATTTATAGGTTTTTGTCATGGTAAAGTTCCTCTTTTTCTTTTCATGCTACACATTTTGGAAGAGAGTCACTATGTGCAGCCCACACATGAGGAAAGGAAAATTAATCTCTTGGTTAATGTAGATACTTGAGGGACAAGTATCTACATAAATTATTTGAAACTCTTCTGCAGGGAGAGCTGTCTTTTGTCCTCAATTTATTTATTTAGTGAACCCTTTATTTATATCAATATGGACTAGTAGATATTATACTTTGGGTTATAATCTAATATTACTTTATTTTGTTTAAATTTATTTTGTTTTTGAATTGTCTCAGACCTGGCCACTGGGACCTTTTTTAACTGACTGCTTTGTCTCTTATCATACCTCTACTATTGTGGGGAAGTTGTTTGTTTTTTTGGAATATTTCCTTACTTGCTGATCTTCAAGATATACAATATGTATCATATGTATATATATATTATAAGATATATAGAGTATAATATATATATAATATAATGGAATATGTAATAGAATATAACATTTAACATATTATATATTGCATATATAAATATATAGCATATAAATTTATATAGCATTTAGCATATATGGCTATATATATGTATATGCACACATATATAGCATTTAACATGCCTTTTAAGTTTTTGTTGAAAGCATTATACATTGGATAATGGGAATTGAAGTAAATAGGCCTTTAGTATGAGGTTTTATGTTAATATGGCTAGGAGTTGTATTGTGTTTAATATTTGCTGTAGCTATATCGTTTTGATCTCCCCTGTTGACTTTGGGCTTTCATAAGTGTTCCTCCTCAGAGTCCGTATCTTGAATCTCTTTCTGCTGAAACCCACTGTTATTTTACTGGAGTGCTCTTGGTGTTGTGGTAAGAAATGGTAGAATGGAAGTGTTCTATAACCCTATGATTAAATCTTAATCTTTCAGTGAATTCAGTCTTCTTGTGTCCCTGGACTATGACTTTCATTAAGTGTTTCTTAGCTTTTCTTTTTCCCTTTAGATAGGGCAGGAAGGCTCATAGGGGCTGGAATGGGGGGAATATTCCTCACCTAGCTAGACTGAGGCTCTAGCAGAGTCTGCTTTCTTATGGAAAATGGTCTGGACATATTTCATAGATTATTCTGCTTCCATCTCCTATACCAGAACCTTGAAGGGTTCTTTCTTGAATCCTTACCCTGAGAACTTTGTGTGGTTCTTGAGGTAAAACACTGCCAAAAACTCTGAGATAGCATCCCTAGAAACTTTTCATTCTCAGATCCAGAACATACTCAGTTTCTAGCAGTTTTTCCAAATGCCCATTTGAGTGTTTCCACCAGTTTAGGGCACCAGCATCTTCTGTTCCAAGTAAGTAGATCCTAGCTAAGGTTCTCTGGATGTGTCTGTCTCTCCAGATTTTGGTGTGGTAGAGTGCCCTATGAGTGACCTAAATTCTTGATGGCTCCAAGAAAAGTCTTTGCTTTAGTTTACTCACCTTTTCCTTATAAGGACAGGAGTAATGACTTCTAAGCACTTTATATCAGAGATGAAACCAGAAGTCAAATTGGGATTGTAAGCAGAGTATAAGTAGAGTCAACATGGCCCCAAACAACATGATGTCACCTTCATGATTCTTAATTATCCAGTCAGCCTCACATTAAACACTTGTGCATTGGTCATGTGCACATCCCCACGCCCCCTCCCCCTGTCAAAACATCGCTCAACTCTATGAAAGACATTTGTTAAGTGAGTACTAGAGACCTTAGAATCTTACAGTGGGTGTGTTTTCCTTTTTTCATCTTGGGCACAAATTTACTTTTGGTCATTTTTTTAATGGTTAAACTGACATAAAATGTGCTCTCAAAATGTTTATTAAATGTGCAAAAATCTTTAATAATTATACAGTGATAAAAAGAAATACAATGTGAGGAAGAAAATTTTGATTTTGTATATAAATTGTAACTAGTAGAGGATTTTGAAAGTCAAAAGTAAGATTGATCTTTATTACCACTTTCCTGAAAATATTGCCATACCAAAGAAAAGAAATACAGAATTGCAGTGCTGGAAGTAAGAACTGAAATCATCATAATTTCCTGTCTCTGTGTTAAACAATATTGAAACTGGGATACTTTTCTCTATATATGTTAAAAAGTACTGAAAACAATTGAAATAGCTTAGCTATTTTGATAATAGCTAAAAGAAATAGAAGAAAAATACTTCTTACAGGAGAATAAGACTGTAAGCAACTGAAGATACCCAAATGTCGTGATTCAGAACATGTTATCACCTCTCTTAAGATCCTCACAAGCTTTGCTCAGGAATTCAAAGCTATGTCATAATTTTTTCTCAGTCCTAATCAGCCCCCTAGCCTTCAAAACCTACCTTAAAACTGACCTACCCAGCTCCAGAAACCTATACGTATCTTTCCCAACTTAGATAGTATCTAGATCTGTGAGGGTAGGTATTCTACTTTCCTCCAATAAGTCCAGTAATCTTACATTTGCTCTAGCAACAGGTTTAACCTGATCATCTTAGGGAACTAACAGTTGATAAAAGGAGCTGAAAAGGAAGTTGAATGTACCACTTGGGAAGCCTTTAATATAGTTTACATTGTAGAGTATAATATAGCTCTTGCATTTCCAAAAATTATGCCTACACTCTCTCCAGTAATGGAATACTTACTAAAATTATTTTTCATTATTTTCTCCTTAGATCTATCAGAAAGTTTCCCCCTTATTTTGGTGAAATTCCATCTCCTTTTTACATTAACTACTGGAAAGCTCATGACAGGCTTGTAAATGCACTGTGATTTGTAATTTTTGTATGCACCTTCCAGAAACACAATTGCAATAACTCTTCACTTGAGAAACTTAAAGAAGAAGGAAACTTATGACTGTTGTAATATATTTTTAAATAGATGATAGCTCCTTAAAGACCTCAATTTGACAACAAAATGCTTTTAACAAAATCTAAGGAAATACTTAGTGATGGGATTTATTGTTAAAGATCTAAATTCTAGTGACAGCCATTCTAAAAAAATCATTTGAGATCACTGTAAATAAAATAAGCAAGCCACAGTCAAGGACTGTGGTAAAAGCTGCCCCACATCACCACTTACTTTTTCCTCTGTCACTTCTTCCTAAATACACATGGATTGGAGAGCTTGGGAAATGATTTTCATGTCAATGAATAATTGTATTGTCTTAAGGGATGGTGAATAAATCATTGTCTTAAGCTGGGTAAATTGTGCTATGCCATTGGTCAATAGTGTCTACGCCTTTCTTTCTTTCTTTCTTTCTTTCTTTCTTTCTTTCTTTCTTTCTTTCTTTCTTTCTTTCTTTCTTTCTTTCTGCATTACTGCTGGAGAGCAAAACTTGCTACCTTAAAATGTGTTTCTTTGGCATACGGATTACTTAAGGCTGAGTGTTATTAAGAAACAGAAGGCTCAGAAAGGGCTTCTGACCTCCCTAACTGCCTAAAAGAATTTAGATGGAGGACCTGCTCCCGGAAGAGAGCTCTCACCATAGATACCTATAGCATAATATGAACGAGGTGTGATACACAGGGAGAAACTTACCAAAGTCTATTTGTTAAAATTCCCTTCTATGTACCGTTGTTTCATAGCACACATTCATTTACCAGATATTTACTCTTTTTCATCTTCTTATGAGTTGTCTTTCTTCTCTTTGGAGCCCCAGACACCCACCCCCTTCTCTATAGCTTTGATGGCTTATAAGCCTCAATTGCCTGCCTGCCTATGGGTTTCATATTCTTATGGATTCCTTATACATACATAATTAAGTTTTATTTTCTCCTGTTCATCTGTCTTATGTCAATTTAATTCTTAAGAGCTTCTGAAAGAATTTTAAGGGGTAAAGGAGAAATTTTCCCCTCAACAATGACATAAAATAAAGTTTTATGTCTGCATTTCTAAGGCACATATACTTCTTATTTTTATTTTTAAAGAGTTTTAAAAAATATTTTATTTATTTGACAGAGAAAGAGAGCACAAGCAGGGGGAGCAGCAAGCAGAGGGAAAGGGAGAAGCAGGCTCCCCACCAAGCAGAGAGTCCAATGCAGAGCTCGATCCCAAGACCCTGATATCATGACAAGAGCCGAAGGCAGATGCTTAACCAACCAGGCATCCCAAGAACATAGACTTTTTAAAAAGGGCTTAGCTCAAGATATTTTGAGGTATTCTGGATTTGGCGAATATCTAGCTGCTTGGGTCATTGTCAACTTGCTGGCCAAAGTGAGCATGATCAGAGGAAATTCTGGGAAGAATTGCTGCTTACTTCTCTGTACACACCAGGGAGTATACCAGTTTGCATGGCATACCCACCTCCTTATTGTGCATCACCTCATCTACCATAGTCAACAGCTCATGGTATTTCTACTTACAGGCTTGTGGGGTAGGGTGGTATTCATTACAGTGGAGTGAGAGAAGCACTGATCAAACTGTGCCCTGTGAAGAACTGGGATTTCAAGGGCAGACCAGGAGTGGAAACCTCAGGGACCACGACACTTAACTTCCGCCAAAGAAATTTAGCATGTTTGTTAGTAACAGTTATGCAAAAATTTCATTAAAAGGAGGGGGGGGATGCTTCTGAAGAATTATTTAGAAACTACTGATCTATTTCCATATTTTGGTAAATTACATCCAATTCAATTTAAGTCTTTCCTAACCCAAATTCATGGACTCCCTGGGATCTACCTGTAGGCTCAGGTGCTGCACAGATACCAGACTGAGTACCTTGTCTTAGGACCACAGCTGCTTCTCACCAAGAATTTTCCTCAATACACGTTACATGCCTCCTATCTCTGTGTTGCTATGTTGCATGCTTTTAGGTGCTTGCTGGACTTCATCTACCTGTTGAATCACTCTCACATCCTGGATCCCATGGTTTTTCCTTGATGGTCGTCTGTCATCTGTAGAGTCAGATATCACATCCTAAGCAAGTTGTCCCTGACAGATCTTTCTAAAATAACAACTGCCCCTATTCTGTCACTCTCTTTACTTCTATCCAGCTTTATTTGTTTTTGCAACTGCTTAGAATTATCTAAAATGTATGTTAAGTAACATATTTGTTTGTTGAGGCTCCCTTGTACAGAATATAAACTCAATGAATACAAGGAACTTACCTGTTTAGGTTTCTGCAGTATTACCAGTGCCCAGGAAGTCTAACTATTAGTTGTACATAAAAAGACCTGTGATTCTACTCTACAACTTCCCAGGTTGAGAATGCATTTCTTCTCTCATTAGGTACAGTCAGAGCTGTTCAGATTCCATATTATGCCAGATTCTTCTTGTATAGGTCTTATTACAAATCAGTAGGAAGATCAGCCACCTTCTTTCTGAGAAATGATATTCTGACTTGTACTCCTGCTTGCTTTTTGTCCATGAATGGCAGGGCTTTGTCCAATTAGCAGACTGTCATTTATCTTATGCACATAGAGTGATGGGAATAGTAGCAATTATAATTACATTCTTTAAAGAATGTCTGGTTTTGCCCACAGCCTCAGCACCCTATAACTAACTATAACTATAGCCCTATAATCCTATAACCCTATAACTAACTACCCATTAAGGTACACACACACACACACACACATACACACACACACACACACACACACACAAAACTACCATAAAACTCTAATAAATCTTGGGACTCTACATGCCCTAGAGTACTCAAATTACCAAAAGGAATTTAAAAGTATTTCTATTCCTCACTCAGGTGTCAAGTCAAAAGTTATATCTTTAAGCCCTTATTTAAAAAAGAAAAAAAAAAAAAACCTGTCTCTCTTTTCTAGTTCTCAAATATTATATTGCTGTACCAGAATAGCTCTAGTCTCTTCATCCACCAATCTATCACAAAACCATAATAGATACTCAAGCTACATAGACCTTCTGTTTTTTCTGTTCCCTGTATCATATTATTACCTCCCCAGTAGAAGACCCCACTTACACCTTGTATCAGTTATCTATCGTCTTTCTATCTTTATCATCTTTGTATCTATGTATAATCTGTCTATCTCTGTATCTATCTATCTGTTATAAACCACTCCAGGATTTAGTAGCTTAAAATGATTATTTTCATATTCTAAAATACCTCTTCCAAGATATTTATTAAGTATAAAGTTAATAAAATAGTAACTTTAAAATGGAAAGTTAGAAAAAAAACACTTTAATCTACTGATCAAAGTGAACAAACACTAAAAGCCAACTTAACGTGATGTGATCCCTGAAAGTATGCATGGACTGAGAAGGATGTCACTCCATTCCTAAGATGCAAAATTTCAGCCAAACCCAAACTGAGGAATATTTTACAATATAACTGACCAGTATATTCTTTAAAAGTGTCAAAGTCATGAAAGATGAGGAAAGACAGAAACTGTTACAGATAAGAGACTAACAAGACAAAAATGAAATGAAATGTGGAATCCTGGACTAGATCCGGGAACAGAGAAAAGGGCAGTAGCGGAAAAAAAAAAAAGGAATTTTGGTAAGACCCTTACTTACTAGGAATAATTTCCTGGTTCTGATCATTGGACTGTCGTTGTATGGGGGACTAATATTAAGGGAAGTTCAGTAAGGGGTATATGGAAACTCTCTATACTATTTTAAAAACTTTTATATAAGTCTATGTGGTTCAAATTAAAACTTAAAGAATGATACACAATGATATATTGCTTCTTACATTTCTCTGCATTCTCAAGTGATTCTTCTGTCTTTCTTGGGCTCACACATGCAGTGACATTTTTTGGGTGATTGACTACATGCTGGCTTATCCAGGACATGGAGAAACTGGGCATCTCTTTTCATGTGATCTTTTATCCTGGGCTTCTTCTCATCATGGTGGTCTCAGAGTGGTTTCAAGAGGATGTTAGCATAAGCCATAGCTTCCAAATGCCTTCCTTTGGCAATCGTGCATCATTTCTGCCTCATTCTGTTTGTTGGGGTCCCTGGGTGGCTCAGTCAGTTAAGCCTCTGCCTTCAGCTCAGGTCATGATCTTGGGGTCCTAGGATCAAAGCCTGCATTGGGCTCCTTGCTCTGCAGTGAGCCTGCTTCTCCCTCTCCCTCTGCCCCCACCCCCCGCCATGTTTTATCTTGCAAGCTCTGCTCTCTCTTTCAACAAACAAACAAACAAACAACAACAACAACAACAACAACAAAGAAGTCCTGAGTCCAAACCAGATTCAAGATTTCATCTAGAGAGGAGCAGGGGCCGACTCACGCTGCAAAGCGTTGTGGACATGGGAAGGCATAATTCATTGAGGACATTATTATAAAAATCTACCCTGAGCCACAATGGGCAGTGCCAGAATACTACAAGGGACTGATGACCACAGGCAGGACACATCCATCCCCACTGCAGTCCCATCTTTGTCTTCCTGCAATCCCTGGGAAGTGTGGGCCTTCTCTCACCCTGAGTCACTTTTTTCTCGTGCAAAAATTCTCATGGAATAAAAAACAAACCTACTATTGTATATCTCTTCGGGGAATATGTTGCATATGTGTGTGTATGCAAATCTGTGTGGAGGTTGCTTTGTATATTTTGGTTTGTTTTATTTTATAGCAGCAAACTTGATATTCTAATCATTTGTCAAATTCTTTTTCCCAGACCTAAGTTCTGCAATGATTGCAACACAGATGGTTTCTGCACATACATAACAAAAAGGGCTGAGGGTCAGGGGGGCAGTGAGGCAGAGTTCACCATTTCCTTATAGTATTTACTGTAGATAATTCAGAGAGGGGCTCATTGAATTTTCACTAAAACATTTGTAAATTTAAGTGGCCCTGACTCTCTTTTTTTTTTTTCCTCCAGGATTTTGCTGTGTTCTAAAGTTTCACTTTAAGTCAAACCAAATGAAAGAAAAAATCAACTAGTAACTGAACAAGAAAACAGAAATCAATAGTTTTCTATAGAGCGAGGAAGAAGTCAATAAAAATTGGAAGGCGAACTCATTATCTATGTCCAGGGTAATCAGAGTTGAGAAAAATTCTGCCATTGGTTAATTGACAGGGACAAATAATATGTCTCACAGATAGTATTGTTATTTGTGATTTGATACCTTAAAGGGTATTACATTCAGAGCTTCCAATTATAGGCTCTGATAGAAAGTGGAGTCAATATACCCTTCATTTTAATTGAATTTGGTGTTCAAATAGAAAATAAAAGTGAATTCTATCAAAAGACTTGAAGTCTTGGTCTATCTATCGGAGCCTAAGAACGAGGCTACTGCATTTTCTTTTCTGTACCGTATGTATTGATGTTACTCAAAAACAAGCTGTATTTGTTCTTACTTCCATGTAAACGGAACAGCAGTTTCTACTTTGGTCTGTTTCCCCAAAAGTTAATCTGTCAGGAATTTCATAGGCCTGTGCCCTGCCTCATCTGTCTTTTAGACAGTGATAAAAAGTAGAGTCACAGACAACCAGTGGAGCCCCAAGCAGGCTTGTGCTCTTAATTACTTTTTAAACTTTGAAATCAAGAAACCCTTTCCAAGAAGGATCTCTCATTTTAAATGAAATGAGTATTTCTTCTGGATACTACACTTCATTTATATCCTTAGACTAAAAAACTGAAACTCCTTGGTACAGAAAATGAAACAACCTTCTCCTTTCATTCTGGGATAGTGTCATTTCTGCTAATCTAATGCAGTGAAAGGTAACAATGTAAACCATTTTGGTAAAAATAAAACTCTGGACACCTAGGTATATAGATTCCAGTACTATATTAGAATATATTATATATAAATGTTAAATCATAATTACATATAATATTAAATATATACATAATCATAATTATGTTGGCATTAGATATATATTTAAATACAACACTTCTGCTAAGCAATATGATTCTATGTAAAAGGTAAAGTTAGAGATGTTTACTGAATATAGTTCATGGTCAGTAGAAGTTTTAATTGGCTTGAATAAATAAAAGTGCCATTACACATTTCTTTCCTACAGAGATACTTGGGTTTCAATACGCTTTTATGATTTTTATTTGTTGTATAATGTTACACATTTATTTTCCACAGGGTGGCTTTCCTAAACATAGATTTTGAAATTTTAACTCTTTTCTGTAAAATTAAGCTTTTAAGATTTGCAATATCCTCTTCTCTAGGTCATTACCTGAAATGAGAGTTTTTTGGACGAAGACTTCATGGGACATCTTTTCCCTTGTGTTGAAATAAGATTGCATACAGTCAGTTGTGGATAGTAGTTGTTCTAGGTGCAGGATAATGACCTGGTTGGTGGAGAAAGATAGAGACGAGATAGAATACAGGATTCCTGATCTCCCAAACTTTACATGATAAAGGGAACAGCCAATACTAACAACATAAAGGGAAAAAGTGAACAAATCAAATATATTAACAAGTATAATATTAATAAAACTGTGAGAAATCAAATAACAGTTCTGAATTGAAATGCAGACCCCCCCCACACATATACTCATTAGGGAAAGCTAATTGCTATAAAAGAAGTAAAGGAGGAAAGGAAGGAAGGAAGGAAGGAAGGAAGGAAAGGAGGGGGGAGGGAGAAGAGAATTTCAGTGGTGTTAGACACTGATAGCTCCTTTCTCCCTTATGTCATACAGGGATTGTTCTGTGTGGTCAATCATGGATGTAGGCTCTTAGGATCTTTTGGTTCCTTTTCCCTCTGAATCCTTGAAGACTTCACTATTCACCTGGATAATTAGGAAATAGACATGGAGGATGTGGAGTATGTTTCCCACAAGCTGATTTGGGAATAGCACAACATCACTTCTGCACATATTCTGTTGGCCAGAACTCAGTCACAAGGCCAGGGTAGCCTCCCGGGATCCTCGGTCATGGTATTCACAACATGTGGAGTCCCCGCTCACATTGCTACAGCAGAAATGATGGTATGAGTTCCAAAATTATATTGTAAAGGATTTCTGTTTCCATTTTGAGCTTGCATTCTCTTGGATCACTGACTCTGTGGAAAGCAAATCACCATCTTATGAGCAGCCTAATGGGGAGGCCTCCATGTTGGGAAACTTTTAGCTGACAACCAGCAAGAAACCAACAATCACCATGTGAGTGAGCTTGGAAGTGGATGGTCTAAAACCATTTGAGCCTTGAGATAATTGCAGACCCATCTGACATTTTGAGTACTGGATTCTTTACCCTCAGAAGCTGTGTAAGATAACAACTATATGATGATTTAAACTGCTAACATTTGGGGTAATTTGTTACACAACAATAGATACCTATGTACATGATCTCACCTACCTGGGAAATGACATCTAACTGTGTGTGTGTCCATAAGAAAGGATATGGCATTAGTGTCCACACAGCTGTCTCTACCATACTCAGTATCCACCCTGTGAAGAAGTCAAGATCAATGAGACATAATACCTTTCCCTGAGAAACTCCTAAGAACAAAACAATTATAGATGCATTGCCCCAAATTCTGCATAGGCTCTTCGCCTTTTCTCTGCAGACCATGAAAATGTCCTTCACAGAGAATGCCAGAAGAAACGATCTCTTAACATCTGGGAACTCCCAAATTTTAGTCTTTCTTCTGCATGGGCCAACAGAGGAAACTCTGAACTTTTCCAGGGATATCAAGGAGGCCCAGACACCAGACTGGAAAAAATACCCAGATCCTTGTATTGAAGCACTTAACTCTTGTACTGAAAGGCTTCCAATAGATCCTTCCAAGACAATGATAATTCATAAGTAGGTCCAGGACAACAGAACACATTATCATCAGGCCCGAAATTCCCCTATTGGGTTACTCAAAGAAAGAATGGATTACATTGCCCATGAGCTTTCCATTGGATATTGCATAGCTGTCTAATAGAGTAAAATATATTTAGACAGGCAGACTCTGGTGTGAATACTTTTAAATTACTTACTTCTAAACATACTGTTGATCTATAGTCCTCCCTGTAGCTTAAAACATGCTATAAGGGTACCGAAATGGCCCAGTCAATTAAGCATCTGACTCTTTATTTCAGCTCAGGTTATGATCTCAGGGTTTTAAGATCAAGCCCCGTGTCAGGCTCCACACACAGTAGGGAGCCTGCTTGTCCATCTCCCTCTGCTCACACCTCTTGCCACTCACACATGTACACACACACTCTCTCTCTCTCAAATAAATAAAATCTTAAAAAAAATATTTTGTTAGGACGCCTAGGTGGCTCAGTTGGTTGGACGACTGCCTTCAGCTCGGGTCATGATCCTGGAGTCCCGGGATCGAGTCCCGCATCAGGTTCCCAGCTCCGTGGGGAGTCTGCTTCTCCCTCTGACCTTCTCCTAGCTCATGCTCTCTCTCACTGTCTCTCTCAAATAAATAAATAAATAAACCTTTAAATAAATAAATAAATAAATAAATAAATAAATAAATAAAGTAAAAAAATATTTTGTTGAAAAGAAAAACTAAGAATAATAGAAAAAGGCTTTTCTGGTCTCTGGAAATCATAACAAAACCAGATTCCTACTGTGTCTAAACATTAAATAGGCTCTGAATATTGAGGCAGCTGTCATCATTTGGCCTTAAGAAAATCAGCAAAATGCAAAATTGTTATCAACAAACACTGTGGGTTTGCCTTTCCAATGGCAGGACCAGTCTTTGACTGAATAGAAATAGGATGATTACCAAGTGTAAATAACAGGGAATTTAAAGTAAGATGTACTTTGTCCACCACTCTGTTTGTATGACCTGGGGACTTTTACCTCATTGAATCTATTTATATTTCTATAAAAATAAGGATAAAGATGTTGTTACCTATATTTAAATAGAGAGACAAAAAAAAAAAAACTGTAGGTGAGTTGTCCTATGTGTATTTCTATTTTTATACCAAAAGTTGAATAATAATAATGGCCTTTCCCTTTTGCCATTAGGGACTTTTAATTTTCCTGGTGGCATTTCTAGAGCTTCACATTTTATTCATTTTGTTATGGAGGTTTCCTTCAATGTGAGGAATTAAGACTGTCTTGAATTACAGGAAAGATTTTATAGACAAAGCATGACTAAAATTTAAAGTGACTTAAAAAATATTTATACCAGAAAAAAAATTTATACCAGAACTTTACCATACAAATGAATATTTTCTCTTGGAAAACTATACACATATTTTAATGAGCTGCCAAACTTTAGAATCTTTGAAAATTTCAACTTTCAGACATAGATGGTCTTTCAACAAACATTTATTAAGGTCCTACTATATACACACCTGGAGCTTTACTAGGAGCTAGGCACCCTAAAACAACAAATATCTCTATTTATTTATTTATTTATTTATTTATTTTTTATTTTATGAATGCTCATTCATTGGAGTGAATTTGATCTTTTTGTGAAATCAAATAGTCACCAGAGAACCAAGCTTCACCAGAGAATCTTCAGTCAAGTTGAAAAAGGTTGAAACTAGATAGGGATATTTATACTTTGTATCAAAAATAAGTGTGATTGGATTACAATGAAACTGATTTTTCCAATGAGGCTGGCAAATTTAACCCAAAATCAATTCCAGACTAAGGAAAAACTAACATTTGTTGAATACCTAGTATGTTCCAATCACAATACTTCCAAACATCACTCTGGGAAATTCTTTCAAAAGTCCATTATCTATACTTACCCATGAAACTCAATGATTTTTGCAAGACCACATTGGAAGAAAATCCAGTCTCAAATCCCTCTGACATCAAAGTCAAAGACCATGTCCTTCCAGTTATAACAATTGCATATCCTTAGGAGTTTTAAGTGTTTTATGGACAATAACAATGAAATTAGAATATCTACATAATTTTGCAAGGGAACCACTTAGAAATAAAAAAATATATATATGGGACCAGTAAGTTCAGAATTATTTTCCAAAGATTATCAGTCTTCTTGATAAGTGCATCTTGTTTGTCCATGTATTAAGACCAATTTCCATTCCTACAAAAGGCAGCAAATTCCAACCAAAGAATAATTAGATGAGATTCACAGTGGACTACCCAGTTAAGATAATTAACCAGTACCTCCATGGTTGTGGGATCACAAATCCTAAAGTGCTGCACATTTATGATTGTTTGCCACTTTAGTGATTTGACTTTTAGTAACTGATAGTTGCCAAAGCCCTGCACAAAAATGACATTACCCTGTAAATCCACTTTGTTAAAATTCAGTTTGTTAGCAAAAGCACAAAAATCTCCAAGCAGGCAATGTGTTCTTTTATTCTTTCAAAGCATTGTCATCACTAAAATCCAATCAGCCAGCCCCTGTGCCATGGCTTCTCTTGCTATAATATTTAGGCTCGGGAATCATGCTGTTTGGGTTGACAGATCACATTGCTGGAGAAATACGTAGATGACTTGGCTGAAACACCTTTAATTGACAGAACCTTTATAGACACAAAGAGTTCAGTCAGCTAAAAAATATTAGGATTAGGCTTTGCCTTTCATTGAAGCATCTTCCTATAGAAAATGAGTTTCATCCATCATTTTTGTCAAAGTCAGGGACAGCCATTTTGTCAACCAGACATGTTTATTTAATAAGTAGCATGGCATTGCTTTGTAATCCCAGGAACATCTATAAGCACTGTCTCTAAGCCCCCTCTCCCACTGCCCTAACCTCTGTATTGTTATACCGTACTTATAGTCAACTCCCTGAGTTAGGGGGTTTTGAGATAGAAAGTAGCAGACCACCAGCGCTGAGAACAGGATTGGTGCACATCTTGGCATTGGGCCCAAAGCAACCAATCAACCAACGTCCACTGAGTGGATTCTGTAAGCAAACACTTCCTCAGCTCTGAGGGGGAAATGAAAAAGAATGCCATATGTCTACACAGACAAAGATTTTAGAATCTAACTGGGGAGGAATTAGTAACAGCCACTATTTATTATGAGTTCACTATTGAAGTTCTTATATTCAATCTTCCCAATAAAGCTGTGAAGCTGTATGACTTCATACAGAGAAGTACAGAGAGGTACAGAAGGTAATGAATTTGCACACATCACCCAGTTCTTTTTTTTAAATTAAATTAATTTTTTTCAGTGTTCCAAAATCCATTGTTTATGCACCACACCCAGTGCTCCATGCAATATGTGCCCTCCATAATATCCACCACCAGGCTCACCCATTCCCACCCCCCCAAAACCCTCAGTTTGTTTCTCAGAGTCCACAGTCTCTCATGCTTCATCTCCCCCTCCAATTTCCCCCAATTCACTTCTCTTCTCCATTTCCCAATGTCCTCCATGTTATTCCTCATGCCCCACAAGTAAGTGAAACCATATGATAATTGACTCTTTCTGCTTGACTTATTTCACTCAGCATAATCTCCTCCAGTCCCGTCCATGTTGATGTAAAAGTTTGGCATTCATCCTTTCTGATGGAGGCATAATACTCCATTGTATATATGGACTGTATCTTCTTTATCCATTCGTCTAGTGAAGGGCATCTTGACTCTTTCCACAGTGTGGTGACTGTGGCCATTGCTGCTATGAACATTGGGGTACAGATGGCCCTTCTTTTTACCACATCTGTATCTTTGGGATAAATACCCAGTAGCGAAATTGCAGGGTCATAGGGTAGCTCTATTTTTAATTTTTTGAGGAATCTCCACACTATTTTCCAAAGTGGCTGTACCAACTTGCATCCCACCAATGTGTAAGAGGGTTCCCCTTTCTCCAAAATCCTCTCCAACACTTCTTGTTTACTGTCTATATATTTTGGCCATTTTAACTGGTATAAGGTGGTATCTCAATGTGGTTTCGATTTAAACCTCCCTGATGGCTAATGATGATGAACATTTTGTCATGTGTCTGTTAGCCATTTGTATGTCTTCTTTGGAGAAGTCTCTGTTCATGTCTTCTGCCCTTTTTTTTTTTTTAAGATTTTATTTATTTATTTGACAGAGAGAGAGCTGACAAGTAAGCAGAGCAGCAGGCAGAGAGAGGGGGGAAGCAGGCTCCTTGCTGAGCAGAGAGCTTAATGTGGGGCTTGATCCCAGGACCCTGGGATCATGACCTGAGCCAAAGGCAGAGGCTTAACCCACTAAGCCATTCTGCCCATTTTTTGCTGTGATTATCTGTTTTGTGTGTGTTGAGTTTGAAGAGTTCTTCATAGATCTTGGATATCAACCCTTTGTCTGCAGTGTCATTTGCATGTATCTTCTCCCATTCCGTGGGTTGTCTCTTTGTTTTGTTGACTATTTCCTTTGCTGTGCAGAAGCTTTTGATTTTGATGAAGTCCCCAAAGTTCATTTTTGCTTCTGTTTCCTTTGCCTTTGGGGACATATCTTGAAGGAAGTTGCTGTGGCTGATGTTGAAGAGATTACTGCCTATGTTCTCTATGATTTTCTTAGATTCCTGCCTCACATTCAGGTCTTCTGTCCATTTCGAATTTATCTTTGTGTATGGTGTAATATAATAGTCAAATTTCATTCTTCTGTACCTAGCTGTCCAATTTTCCCAGCACCATTTATTGAAAAGACACATCACCCAATTCTTGAGCAAATGAACTCCGCTTTGCCACAAATACTAATTTTAAAATCTTAATAGCTGTTATACTATAGCTTTACTATCAATGCAAGAAAATTAAAAAAAATATATATATATATATATAAATGTAGAAAAAAATCACCTCAGTGAAGGTGATAAGTATCAATATAGCACTACAGCAGAAAAATGGACTTCACAAGTACTGAATATACAAGACAGTAATGGGGACTGTGGGAGCCTGGTAAAACATCTGAGCACATGTTGGAGGAGGTCATGGAGAGGACATGACTCCTGGTTGATCGCCAAGCTGGACATGGGCAATTGGAGACTTCTTACTCCCTCCCTGTCCTTGGAAAATACACTCTGTTCATAGTGGGAGCTATTTTCAAGGATACAACCTTGAGAGAACAATACATTGTTGAGGTTAGCTGGATGGTATACGTGACTGAATCCAGTTAAAGCCTCCATATAGAATTCTCTTTAGTTTCATTTTTAATCTCAATTCTTTATTCCATAAAGATATGGCTTAGATAATGGAGCTTCCAACTCTACAAGGCTTAGCTGTCACTCGCTAAGCTCTCCTGGGTGCCAAGCCTTGTGCCAAATCCCCCCCAAACACCATCCCAGTACATTTTGTCAGTAGACTGTTATCCTTATTTCCCAAATAAGGGCTGGAAAGAAGGGAACATTCTTTAATGTAAAGGAAGAGTTTCCTTCCCTGATACATCACAAACCTTGTCTCAGAAATGAGCTGGAAATACATTGTTCATAGTGGTAGAGACAGAGAGCACCCTCACTTCTCAGACTCATCTATGAGGGAGTTCTCATCCTGCTCTACACACTTAATTTTCTAGAGAAATTCTTGATCATACTCTTCTCCAAGTTAAACAGTGGCCAGCCATGTGTGTATTTGGAGAAACAGAGCAATAAGAAATCTTGCTGTATTTTGTTTCTCTCCATTTCCAATTCCCTTTGTGCTATTATGGTTATAGTTGACAAAACTTACAGTTCTTATGCTTCCATGAGCTCCTGTAGAGCCTCCCAATGCCCATGAGTTTCTTGAGGTTGAGACTATGTCTTATTAAACTGTATTCCCCCTATCTTCTAGTTTTATTTCTGGCACATTGTATGCAATAGATATCTGGTAAAGTGAGTTTGGTTCTATAAAGCTTCCCCTACCTGATCTAAGTGCTTAAAATTACTTAACATGGGACATAGATTTTCATTTTATGGTAAAAGATAAGCTTTAAAGAAGCAGTTTATCATAAAAGTCTGGGTATTTTTTACCTTCAATGGGAAGGAGAGAGCTCTCACTGGCAAGGGGCACACAGGAGGCTTTTGAGGTGCCAGTCACATTTTATTTCTTGAGTTGTATAGTAGGAAAATGAATGTTCAATTGCTAACTATTCCTGAAATTTTTGAAAACACTTTTCCAGGGGCACCTGGGTGGCTCAGTGGGTTAAAGCCTCTGCCTTTGGCTCAGGTCATGATTCCAGTGTCCTGGGATCAAGCCCTGCATCAGGCTGTCTGCTCCGCAGGGAGCCTGCTTCCTCCTCTCTCTGCCTGCCTCTCTGCTTACTTGTGATTTCTCTCTGTCAAATAAATAAATAAAATCTTACAAAAAAAAAAAGAAAACACTTTTCCATATGCTTTATAAACTATGATATATAACATATACGTATAAAAGTGCATGTAACAAACAGAAAAGCAATTTAAGATCAAATATACCATACACTTGTGTAACCACCAAACCACACTTGTGTTTCACCAAGCTTGAAAAGAAAAAAGAAAAAGGACTTAAAATGCCCCCAGGTGAATTAATAATCTGACTTTAATTTCCATGTCAACACAGATGATGCTTTCTTGTGAGTGCAAGGAAGAGAGGAACACTGCAGAGATGGAGAAAGAACACCCATGGTGAGACTGAAGGAAGAGACAAAGTGATTCTTGCTAGATAGGTTTGGGGAGCAGATATTTTGCTCATATGAGACACAGAGAGACATGTTCCCCTCTCAGAAGGATGGCTACTGTATCATCACAGAGGGAAAAAAAAAGAGAAATGGAAGTCAAATTTGGGGAAAAGATGAGATGATGTTGGATAAGAGTATTGTTGGTAGGCCTACTGATTATAGCACAAACTCAGATTTCCTGGGTTAAGATTATGATGCTGGCCTGAGTAGTAGTACTTAATAAAAGTAGTAGTAGTACTTAAATAAAAGACAGGAAGCTAAATTTTAGCAAGTGTCCCACAAGAGTCATAGGTATATTGATCATTTTGAAAGATTACTACATTTATAAATCAAACATAACATGGACCATGGATTGGAAGACTACTGATTGGTATTACGAAGTGACATTGATTAACTGTGGTGGCTTGACAGTTGTCACTTTGTTCTTATGAAATATTTATAGAACAGGCTATTATTGTGAAGGTCTGAGCTTTGGAGTGAACCAAAGTAGCAACTGTTCTGCAATAATAAAATGTCCACTCCCATTTGCCCAGTGAAACTTTCCCGGGAGGTGACACAGCTAAAGAGGATAGCACTCCATCTGGAAAGCTAATAGTTAAGCACTTCTCCCAGTGGATCAAGACCCGTGATTGGGGATATTATTATCCCCTCTACAGAATTTGTTCCATGCTCCCATGTTTAAATTCAGAAGACCAATGGCATGGAAACATAGAATTAACCTGATTGCAGCAGAAAACATTCCAGAGTAAAAACCTCTCATTCTCTTGGTCTGTCTTAATAGGGAATCAAATGTGATTTGTGTTGTGTGGAGATGATTACTGATGGGTAATTATTCTAAAATATCTCTTTTCAAATCCTTTGCATGGCAATCAAGGAAGAATGTGAGAGGTTAGGCATTACATTACCAGAGTTATCAGCAGCATATAATTTCTTAATTATGCATAAAAATGAATAGCAATACCTGCTGAAGAAGTTCCTGAATTTTCTTTGTGAAATGAGGTCTGGAGTACACATGGGCCTGTGAGCCTTAGTAGAGGCTGTATTTTAAAAGACATGAGCAAAGATGCTTCTATCTAATAGCTGTGTGACGAACCTCAGTTTTGTTATCTCTATAGTGGGAATAATGGGAATAATAAAAAAGAAACCAATTCTTCTCTGGGTTGAAATGTGAGTTACATTAAGTAATATCACAAGATGCCTATGGTGATGTCTGGCATATAACACAAGACACTCAACAAATGGTACATTTATGTTATGGCTTTTATTTTTTACCATCAGGATTAATATTACTACAATTCTTTGTACTACTAGCTTTGATCAAAGCCATACCCAACTCAGGCAGAAATAAATTTAAGTGAGATAAATGTTACTTGGATATCTCCTTTTGGAATTAAATTACAGGCACGAGAATGAAAATTAACCTGGGTCATTAAGATAAGCCTTTTGAAGATAGCTATAGGAGACAAGGGTCTGTCACAACCTTCTCCTAAGAAGGTCTCTTATTTGGCTTGGGATAAATTGGTCTTGGGGTTTTCCTTAGGGTGGCATGTGCTGTTTGAAGGAGCCAGCCACCTTAAAGTCAATTAACATATTTGCTTACACTTCCGATCCTGAATCCTCTAATTTGGGGGGAAAATATGTACATTTTTGATCTATTATGAAGGCTTGTCAAGAGCCGATGAAGTGTGAATTGTTACTATTTGTGTTCATTTCTTGTCAAAGTAAAATGAGTACTTTACCACTCAGCATCCTTCCTTAATTGTTCCCACAGAGCTAGGCAGTTTTTGGAGACCTTATGCTCTTAGTGGTATGGATCTTTAGCTTTTTGGAGTCACATTTATGATCAGTGACTAGAGAGAGCAATTTATCTACATGGCCTTATTGCTGTGTTTGATTGGTGGGGAGGGGGAATCTAATAATAAAAAGAAGATGTGTACAATGAGAATGACACAGGCTAGAACACATTTTTAGCTAGTAATATGATCACTACTCATTCCCACCACAGAAAACTGCGTGGAAACTATTGGGGACAAACAAACAAATTGGCACCTGTCAGCTTTTCTGCCTTAAGGGTGTGAGGGTCCATGTATCGTCTCCTATGGCAAACACCCAGTGTTTGATGGCTACCAAGTCATTGTAAAGGTGCCACCATTTATGATTTGCAGAAGCAGCCACACCATCTCTCCTCCACTGGGATAATACCTTCATATCTCAGAGTAGCTTGTCATGAACTATGGCTATAAGAAAGAACAAAGGGAACAAACCCAAGATTGGGATGAGAGAGTTGTCAACAGCTAAATTGGTGATTAATTAAAGGTTTCTTATGGAAAAATAGTTGATCCCTGAAGGACTGTCTGCATCATGATTCTTGACAATCAGAAAGTCATTATTCATAAGTAACATATTTTCAGATTGTATGCCATTCTGAAAACATATTAAATATTAATTAATTTAATTAATGTTAGAAAAAAGAATTGAGCGTTTAGCAACATGTCAGAAAAAAACCATGCTTAGAAAATTGGATGTCAACCAGTTCAATTAAATGCATTATGGGATAGATGCTCTATATAAATATAAATTAACAGGAGTATTGTTTAGAAACACTCCACTCCAATACAAATTATCAGGAAAATTAGTTCATGAGAGATGACAACTTATTGGTACATTCATGCCTTTAGGGGGAAGAGAGAATTTACATTTTACCTTGTATTCTCTCTGTACATTGCAATTATGGCTTGGATCAGAAAGTGATGCTTTGGTGATTTCAAACATACATATACTGAATGAAAAAGGCTTTGGGAAAAAAATGACTGCTGTACATTTATTGCATCCTGTTTCTGCAGTCCTCCTATGCCTGGAAGGAACAGGTAGGTTGGATTTAGATGCCAAATACAACTTCTACTCAAAAGAGAGGTTCAGATCCTTTGAGAATATTTGATAACATTTTTAGTAGTATTGGGAAAGTCATCTGCTTTTCAGTCCAGATGTATGAATCTGAGTCATTTTTTTCTCTCAATTTTCTCCTGTTTCAACATCATCTTGTGTAGGTCAAGGTCAAAGTAAAGGGGAAAGTACTCCTCTGTACCTATTGCAACTCTGCAAATTGAAGGTAGTTGGAAATGTATTGTTTTTGAGTGTTACAAGAGAACTGCATCATGGACACCCACTTTCATATCCACTGGGAAAGAAAGTTGAATATGTGAGTTTTTGGTTCAAAATGAGTGGGCACAATAACCTCAGCTCCGCTAGTTTAATGTCTCTCTTTCATATCTATGTCAAATCAAGCAGGATTACAAAAGTTCACTTTTTCAACTTTTTGCAACGTTCCTGGGGCTGTGAGTAGTCAGCAAGTACCAGTCACTTCTGGAGATGTCTTGTTAAGTTGGCTTTGTCCAACAGATTTTTTTCAGGAGCAGTTTCTTTCATTGTGAGACATTCATGACACTCATAATACAATCACTCAACAGAGACTGATTCACAATAGTAAGTGCAGGTTACTGTTCCACTTAAAACAGCTCACATGCATGGCCATGATTCCTCAAAACTCTCAGAAGAGTATTCCTGGCTTTGAATGTGGTTTTTCAGTAGGGCACGTGTATGATAAATAGTGCTGTTCATTAGCAAAGAGTTGTGCTCTTGCCTTTAGAGGAGTGATGTGATTATAATTTCCTGTTCTCCGCACGGACAGTGTATACAGAGTGGCCTAGGTGAATGTCCGTAGAAATTTCACTTCCCCCTTGCAGTCTACCATTTGTGTCTTCCATGACCTTCCCTCTTTCTTTTTGCTCTTTCTCCCTCTCTTAGGCTACAATGGATCAACTTTCCATCTTTCCACATCTCCTAAACTTGATTTCAGTTCTTGTTTCTCAGGTGGTCCCATTAGTAATCTATGGTGGTAGCTCTAGTGAAGAAAGCAAAAGAGAGGAGGGGGAGAAGAATTTCTGGTGAAAAGCATGCAGCCCTTGGTGCACATAGACTTGCATCAGGTCGTAGCCCTAGTGCTTATGACTTACAGAACCTTGGACAGCTGGCTGGATTGACGTGTCTCCATTGTTTTCTACTATCCTCAGGAATATAAGGATAATATGCCTCCCTCACTGAACACTCCAAAGAAAAAAGAACTATGAAAATTCAAAGTAGTCAGTGTTTGACTTAGTGAGTGCACTTACTTCATCTCCATTTTGTTCCATTTTCTTCTTTACCCTGCCATGGTGTCACCCTGTTGGCAGCCTCAGGATTCGGTCTAAGAAACAATAGCACATTCCCTGCTCTGCTCAAGAAAATAGGTCATCCTTTCATTATTTTAAGCATAACCCTTTTCTGATGATAGGTTTTCTCAATGGCCTTTAGGGGCAACATGAGGGAAAAGTAGTTGGGAAATAGGGGGGAACTCATGGCTCCTGTTTATTTTTCCAAAGTGAAAAGCTAATGGTTTACGTATTAGAAATTGCCATTTGTTTCAATTACCACACAAACAATAGCAATATCTTTAACAATATTATTATAATTGCCTACATCGAGTGGCACTACAATTCATAGAATTTCATATTTTTAAAATTTTGTGAGCAATTACTTTGTGCCAGATACTCTACCCAGCAATTGAGAGAGAAACAAAGTTGAATCATGGGTCCACCTCCTCCTGTGAGGCAGTATGCTAAAAGCCTTCCTCTCTGGTGGGCCTTGTTTCTCCTTCACCATTACCCTCTCCACTGTTGACGTATGAAAATTGAAGCTGAGGTCAGGAAGACAGGAAAAGGAAGACAGGCAATATTTTTATTGCTTCGAAGAGGCAAATCCTGGTCAGAGCTGTACGTGGTGACCCTGATGGAAAGGTAGGTGAGCTGTGACCCTCAGAAGGAAAGAGCCAACTCTAGAAGCCAACCAGCCAGAACAGAGTCCCAGACATTGCTCTCACGCTGAGGTTCCCCACTCAATCTCAGGTGCCACTTCTGTGATATTCCAAGCCAAGATCACCATCAGTGGCCTAGAACATGCAGCATTCCTGGGTCTGGCAATGTAGCTGAGCACAATGTGAAGCTAGAACCCTAGATAATTCTTTTCTTAAATTAACGTATGATGTATTATTTGTTTCAAGGGTTCAGGTCTATGATTCATCAGTCTTACACAATTCACAGCACTAACCCTAGCACATACCCTCCCCAATGTCCATCACCCAGCCATCCCATCTCTCTCACCCCCCTCCCCTCCAACAACCCTCAGTTTGTTTCCTGCGATTATGCTATATAATTCTATTCCAAAGGTCTGGGATGGGTAATGAGTAGTGCAGTTCACTCATGTGGTTGGTACCCCAGGGGCACTAGAACTCTGGAATCTAGTGGATATTGTCTATGAATAAAAAAGCATAGATTTGCAAACAGGAAACTTTCAAAGCCTTTTGAAAATCCTTTCTATATGTTTACTTTTGGGAAGTATAACATCTATTATTTTTAATTGTATAATTTGTTGCTGTAAAAGGAGAAATGGACATTGAAATCTCTAATTATCCTGCTAGTCTGGAGGCCCCAGAGTAGCAGGTATTATGTCTTTTCAGTATCAAGGATAGAAGCTAGGGCCACAGTTGCATTGGTTGTTGGTATTTTAGAGCAGGATTTTCAAACTTTAGTGCAGATCAGAATCTCCTAAGGAACTTGTTGAAACAGAATCCTGTGTTTTTCTCCCAGGGAAGGTGATATATGGGTCTAGAATGAAATCTACACTTCTCCGTTTTTAACAGCCCACAAGTGACACTGATGTTGCTGGTCTTCAGACTACACTCTCAAGTAACATGGTCATAAAGCGCTACTACACCCTGAAGTTTTCATCTTCACAGTGCTCTGAAGGATTCTAGTCTCATTTATACCATATTGTCTAGGCAGAGAGACCTACCAGGTTGAACTTTGTATCCACCACCCAAGCCCTCCAGAATGCAGTCATACTTTCTGGCAGTTCTTTGATATCTGCTATTCTTGAGCCCTAAGCCATTATGGCCTGAGGTGCAGGTGCCCTGGTGTCCCCTGAACAGATTCACTCTACAACATAGAGAGTAAGAGAGAAAGCAGGTGTGTCTGGAATACCAAATCATGGAATTGGTTAGATGTGCATTTGGTACAAAGGTATCAAATTACAGGCCTACATGGTCTTACCTGACATAATTTCATTCTGGCTTACAAGGTTCGTTATGCATGCTCTTGGAAGGGAGATAGGACATGGCTAAATTAAAAGTGTATGACGTGGAAATCTTTCAGATAGGGCTTGAAATTCAATCATACCCTAACTGATTCACAGCACTATTCTGGGCCTGGCTCTGGCAGATTGCTAAACCTATTTAAGTGTCTGTGGAACAAGGGTGGGGAAGGGTAAAGGAGGATGGGTATGGAGGTCAGACGACCCATGAGAAAATACGTTAGCTTCTCTGGACCCCTGTTTCCTCATCTAAAAAATAGTATGTCTGTGATGTTTACTTAACAGTTTCTGTTAATGTTTGCCTGTGAGTATATTTAAAGCTGTCAGCATGAAATCTAGAACACAGTCACACTCATTAATATTAGTGTTCTTTTCTTTTTTTTGAAATCTAGACTATAGTAACACTCATTGGTATTCTTTTCTTATTTTTTGAAATTTGAAACATAGTAACACTCATTAATATTAGCATTCTTTCCTTTTTTTTCTTAGTGTCTCTTGCTCATTAATCAGGAGAACATGAAGGCTAAAGAAAGCAAAGAAATATTAGGTTCTCAGAAACTGCAAAGTGTTGGTCTCCTGGTAATAACTGAATCATATGTATTTTATTTTTTTTTAAGTTTAGTGGAACTCCAAGGACTGGCCTAGAGATTTCACAACATTGGTAACAAAAAAAATCTATCAAATGGCATCATGTTTGAAAAGTAGAAGACCCATCTTGGGTATTAAAGATAACATGTGGAACATAGATGGTAAATATTCATATAAACATTCATATAAAGCCTTTATTGTTTGACAGTGGGCCATAGTAGCTCCTAAGGAATCATATTAAGGTGCAAATTATATATAATTATAGACATATATTATATATAAGTTATTATAATATATAAATTATATATAATTTAATAAGGGGTATGAAATAATGCAGGGTATGGAAAGAGAACAGAACACAGACTAGGTTTTAGTATATGTGCTGCCGAAGCGAGCACCACAGACTAGGTTTTAATACCGTCTCTGCCCCAATCAACCTTGTGACTTCACAAAAGTCACTAAATCTCCTGGTAACACATTTATCTTATACTTACTCTGCACAACACTCTCTCCAAAAACAACTGGAGTGCGTTTTAGCTCATAAGTATCATGCTTTGTTTAACATCATCAAATTGATACTTAGGAAGCCAAATATTCTTCATGCAGGGAAGCATTTCCAAAGACAAAAATCTGGGGGAACTGAATCTGGGGTGCTGATCTTTATGAAAAGACAGAATTTCCCTAAGAATCTCCACTTCAGGCCTGATTCCTAGAGCCCCAGCTCATAGCAGGACATGAGGAAAAGGGTGGGCCATTAGAGTTTTTCTGAAGGTAGGCCCCCAACATATGTAAGTGCTATGAGACTGGGGCTATATCTGTCTGGTCACTGTCCTATTTCAACTGTTGGCACAGTGCCTGCCATGTAGTAAGAATTCAATCAATATTTGTAGACTGTATAAGAAAATGGTGATCTAGCCTCAATACAATTGTCCCAGAGAGCTTATACAAATCAAATTGTGAAATTTTCTACCTTTCCTGATTCTGTATAGATGCAACCGCAATTTCTGCCAGTGCCTGAAGGATAATTACAATAATAATTCATGTCTCCATGTGGAAATAAGGTATAACATTCAGACTTTCCCAAGATGCATTGTCACTCATACTTCATTTGGAAAGATTGATTTGGAAAATTAGCAGCTCTACCACAAGGCTAATGAGAAATATAGGCAAAGCTTCTGAAGCAATGGAAATAAAGAGATTTTTTTTCCATTGTGATCAGTCAAAGGTGCATAGTAGAAGGCTCTGGGTGGAGCCCCACTCCACATCAAGAAGCACCTATCACCACATTTTATTCAAAATATTTTTTCTCCTTTATTAGTTCACTTACTTTGCCTTTAAAAAATACTTTTGAGTCCAAATCATGTGCATGATATTATGATAAATAGTATAGTGATAGCTAGTATATAAAGCATTTTCTACCTGCAATAGCTGCAGTGTGAGTTGGGGACATAGACCCGTGCATACAAAGCTATACATGGAAGGTCTGCCAGCATCCATACTAAGTAGGAAGAGGCCTAATAACTAAGATGTCTGAAATACACAAGGGCGGAGCAAAATGCTAGGATTGTGGGTAGTGAAAGACTGGGGAGGTGGAAAAGCCTACTGTAATGAAGAGATCACAGGACACATTTCAATATTGTAGGGCTGCATCAGTCCAAGAATCATGATATGGGGAGGGTCACAAATCATCCACAGAGATGTGGCATTCACAGTGAATGTCAGAAATCACAGCTGTTAGATATAGCAAACTCATTAGTTCTGGAGCCTAAAGATATCCATTTGGAATCCAGCTCTGCCATTTACCAGACAAGTAACCTTGAGCCAAATCTGTGGGCCTCAGTCTTTCAATCTTTAAAAATAGGCTTACAGGTATCAACCTCAGATCTTCAGAGGAACCAACGTGGTAACATATAAAGCAAGAAGCACTTTGTCAGCACACAAAGTATACAGCAAATCTTATCATGCCAATGTGTGACTGAAGCTTGCAATGGAAAACCTGTACTGAAGGGCGCTGTGGGAAGTCTGCAGGTTTGGCTGAGGTGTTTGGTTGACCCAGTTTTGGCAATGTTGTGTCAATAGGGTTACCCGTATCCCAGACTTCTATAGGATAACCAGGAAGCCAAATTATCCTAACATCCATTCTTGCCCTGTTTCAATGCATCATTTAGCTTCCATTTGAATAGTTAACCTACTCAGTGCAGAGAACTGAATCAGATAATGCAGTCTATGTTATTTTTATATTTGGACCAAGTCATTTTGCCTGGCAGTGCTAAGGAAAATAAGCAAATAACTGCCAAATTTCCACTTAGCTTGGTGGAAACAAGCTGTGAATGTGGGTAAATCTTGGAGGAGGGGTATTGTTAAAGGATGAGAAAATTTCTAGAAGAAGAGGCAGGGGGTCTCTTGAGTTGTTCTACTCTTGGAGTATTTCCATCACACACAATTGGAAAAATGTGTACATCTGTTTATGCTTCCTGTTCAAGTCACTATACTATTATCTGCAAACTTCCTGGCTTCAGTCCCCCTTCTCCCTTCTAAATGACTTTTGTACCTTGCTCATACTTTTCTTTACCAGTGAATAATAATGGCAACAAAATATATGGACCAAGGCACTGTAATTTATAGTTTATTAAGTATTTAGTTTATTCATTTGAGTCCCCTAAGAACCATGAAAAAGGTTGGCATTGTTATTTCTACTTTACAAGTGAGGAAAGAGATTTAGTAGGGATATGGGAAATGGGGGAAGGAAAATAACATAAATTAAAGCTGGAAAGAGGAGGGCATACTCTTGGAAATGAAGGAGACTGTGGCAAGTCAGACAGTCCAATAGAGGGCTGTGTCTCAGTGACCGTCAACTAATGTGTGGTAGGTTCTGAGCTTGGAGTTTCCTGCTTCTTTCTTGACAGCCATAATCAAAACTAAAAGAGTTCATAGCAAATTTCCCTTGGCTAGAAAATGGTGGAGTCTTGTGTCCTACAACATGTCATCTCCCTGTCCCACTATATCAGAACCTTACCCCACTTGTCTAAACCAGACCCATCTTCTCCAAAGCATGCTCTTGGGTGTAAGAGAAATTCAGAGAAAATCTTTATTATAGAAATACATCTACATAAAGAAGAATAACAACAGCAAAGAGAGGTGATGGGAGGAAAAAAACAAAAACAAAAACAACCAAGCACTGGTCAGATAATAATCCATTGCTGCTCAAATGCACATCCCAAAACAAATGTGTTCTGATGTATACTCTAGTCCTTAACAACTCTATGTCCATCCATGTGGACTCCTTTCTTTCTTTTAATATCTTCAAAATGTTTAAAAGCTAATTATCCTTCTATAAACACAAAGGACAGATGCGTTCCAGGAAAGTGCTGACTGAGCATGATATAAAGCATGTCAATAGTAAGCCATGCTACCACTCTTTCATTATTTGTAGTAATCTTTACAGCATATATTTATCTGCAAGCTCATGTTTCTCACTCAGAATTTTAATGACAGTGAGCATCTTTTCCCTCTGAATCCTCACTTCACCTCTATCCTCTTTTGTCCTCTAGTTTATAAGACAAAACTTTGGACAAATGAGAGAACCAGTCTGTTGATCTTTATGGCATAGCTGGTTTAGGTATTCACATCTGTCTTTGTCTGTTCAGGCTACCATAATAAAATATCAGAGACTTGAGAGGCTTTGGCTTAAATAACAGAAATTTATTTTCTCACAGTTCTAGAAACTCAGAGTCTAAGATCAAGGTGCCAGCCGGGTTGGTTTCTGGTAAGACTTCTCTTCCTAGCTTGCTGAGGACCTCCTTCTCACCATGTCCTTTCATGGGCTTTCCTCTGTAGAGAGAGGGAGCTCTCTGGTGTCTTTTCCTCCTCCTTTTAGGACACCTGTTCTACAGTATTAGGCCCCCACACTTATAACTCATTTTACCTTACTTGCCTCCTGAACAACCATATTTCCAAATCCAGTCACATGAGGGCTAGGGCTTCAACATATGAATTGGTGAGAGGGGCACAAGTCAGTCTATAACAATATTTGAATACAAACACGTGACCCACAGACAATCTTTCCTCAATATTCCATCTTGAAACATTTCAGCACAGGTGACCCTTGACTTTTCTCCCATCCCACCATTCTTCCCTTTTCATTCTCAGCTTTTCACTGAATTCCATTTCCTCCTCTGAGGACTCTACCATACTTTTAAAATCTGAAATAGGCCAGAGGTGGTTGTTAGCCAGTGGTTACCTAAGAAGTCATCTTAGAGAGAAGGAGGGTGGAAGACTTGGTCATGTGAGGAGGAAGCACAAGAGCTTGAGAGCTTTCTGAGTGGGGAGCCTCTATATTTATCTTCCTACTTATCCATTATGAAAAAAATAAAATGAGAGTTAGAGACAAGATAGGGGTTGTTGGGTATTTAGTGAGATTTGGTAGAAAGTGGAAGGAATGGCTGGATGGTGATAGGGTTATGTGAAGATGTGAGGAGGGCTTTATATTAGCCTATGGTCCAGAGGACAGAATCTAGTTGGGCATTAGATTGGACAACAGCACTCTTCCACTGAAAGGGTAGAGATCCAGATGAGCTTAAACAGCTTCTCTGAGGGGCGCCTGGGTGGCTCAGTGGGTTAAGCTGCGGCCTTCAGCTCAGGTCATGACCTCAAGGTCCTGGGATCGAGTCCCACATCGGGCTCTCTGCTCAGCGGGGGACCGGCTTCCCTTCCTCTCTCTCTGTGATCTCTTCCCTTCCTCTCTCCTACTGTGATCTCTCTCTGTCAAATAAATAAATAAAATCTTAAAAAAAAAAAAAAAAAAAACAGCTTCTCTGAGGAAAAGAAGAGGGAGGTCAGAGAGCTGAATGTAACCAGGGGCTCAGTTAAGAGCATCAGTGTCCCAGTAAACAATGGTAAATATTGATAAAATAAAAACTGCTCCTACAGTTTGCTTTTATTAACCCTTGTACCATCCTAAGTCCACAGCTATCTTTGAGGACTCACACAGCTTCAGATATGTGACTCTCTGGTTTCTAGCTCACACTACCATTCAACAAAGAATGTAGAGAAATTATAGGACAGAACACTTTTTTTTCTGTCTATGGTGAAATGGATTACTGACGCCTATGTACTCCTTTTTTCATTTAATTTTGGAGTGATAAACAAAATGTTGACTTCAAAAAATGAGTGGAGAAAATTGGGAGATCAGAATTCCAGAAAGATCTAGTCTTCATTCATGCCTGTATTCCTGTCCCGATTCTACCACATTACAGTCTTTAGGATGCTTTGGGAACATTCTTAAAATGTCAACATTTATTATTTAATGCCTTTTCTAAAATGCATGACTCTATTTTGGGCAAATAATGAAATCTCTGATCATTTATGTACACATAGAGGCCTGGAATCAATCCTTTTGAATGCCCATTCTTGTATACTACTGTGACAATAAATAGAATAAATGCGGGATTTAGGTTGCAGGCACACGCTCGGTCAGCACAGAGTTCTGTTTTGTTTTGTTTTTCTTCAGAATCCTTTATGTAGCTTAATTCTGTTACACATTTGGGAGTTATTTTCTTAAAATAAAGGACAACAAATTTTGGTGAAGAACACTGGACTTTCACCAAAGGAAGTGTTGATCACAACTTGTCACTTTAGCGACACTTTTCCATCAACTTCTGGTCATTATAGTGACACTTTTCCACCAACTTCTGGTCATCATTTATGGACACCACCCTTGCTTAGGTCTCCTCCAACCCCTGGATGCTTCTTGTCAGTCTCCTTCCCTCTACTGCCTCATTGCCCTGACCGTAAATGCAGGGGTCTTTCCAACTTCACTCCTAGGGCAGCTTTGCTGTTAATATTCCTTATTTGAACTCATCCAGTTCCCTGCTCTTTGATGGTTTCCCAAATGACACCCCAACTCCCAACTTAGGCCCATTTCTAACTGCCTGTTCAGTGTATCTGTTTTGATAGCTAAAAAGGCATCTCAAGCCAAACATAGCCAAAGTTAAACATTGGTTTCCGCTTCTGGCAAATCTGTTTCTCCGGAAGTCTTTTTGACATCCATAAATGGAGGTCCACTCTATAGTGCTTAGACCACACTCTCAACTTACCCTTGACTTTCTCTGACTCCTCACATCCAATCCATCAGAAAGACATGTTGCCTTAGCTGTAAGATTTATCTAGGCTCCCAACATTCCTGCCCTTCCCCACTACATGTACAGTTTGTACCATCAATAGCAATGAGTCTTTCACTCTGCCTCCTTTGCTCAGCTCTATCCCCTTATAGTCTATACACAAAAGTAAGAGCGGTTCTTTTAAGATGTAAGTTGTCTCATGTCCTACACTAATTCAAACCCTCCACTGACTTCTCAATTCACTTGAAATAAAATCTTATAGACAAAAAGGATTAAGACCACACTTATAATTATGAGCACTCAGTAATACATATACTGAATCATTGTATTGTACACCTGAAACTAATATAACACTATTGATTATATGTCAACAAAATAATTTTTTAAAAATCTTAGAGTCTTGAGAATTCAGTCACTTGTTTCCTTTCTGAGTTCAACCCTTACCACTTTCCTCAACACCTAACTCTAGTCCAGCCTAGCTGATCTGTCCACTGTTCCTTTAACATGCTCTTGACTCAGGACCTTTGCACACACTGCACTCCCTAAAATTTCTTTCTTGAAGAGCAAGACTTTTTCCTTTAGATCCCATAAGCCTCGCTCAAAGGTCACTTTATCAGAGACACCTTCCCTGACCAGCTTCTGTAAAGTGGAACTTCTCCCCCTTCCCTCTTTATTTCTTCCCTAATTATTTTGCCAGATAAGCCTTGTTTCCATCGATAGGTACTTCCTACTTACCTACTTCTTGTCCAATCCCTGAGAACAGGCACTGTCAGGGTTTATCCACTGATTGATCTGCAGTGCCTACAACATTGCTGGTTCATAGAGGTTAATCAATCCATCAATCGCCCCATATTACTTTTTATATGTATCAGCACGGGAGCCTCACTTGAAAATAAAGAAAGGTCAATGGGAAAGAGAACCAAAGGAAATCAGAAACCTGTCCTTGGAAAAAGATTTTTAAAAAAGCTTTGCTCCTCAAATGGGGCATTATTACCTGGGAGCTTCTCTTATTAGAAATGTAGATTTGACATTGGGGAGGGTATGTGCTTTGGTGAGTGCTGTGAAGTGTGTAAACCTGGTGATTCACAGACCTGTACCCCTGGGGATAAAAATATATGTTTATAAAAAATAAAAAATTAAAAAAAAAAAAAGGTAAATACAAAGTTTTTGTGGAGTAGAAAAAAAAAAAAAGAAAAAGAAATGTAGATTTGGGGACTCATTATAAACCTAAAGAATAGACTCTAGTTAAATGAGTTAATATGAAGCAGAGTTGATTTTAATTTTTCTAGACCTCAGTGGTGTTTCTCTGGGCATCTGAATTGGTGAGCTGCAACTGTGTGGACCTCCTTAGCACCCAGGGACCAGGTGTGTACTTCAGCGTTAGGAGGGCCCAGAAATGTGAATTCTATCAGGGTTCCCTAGTAATTTGTATGCACAATGGAGTGAGAAGGTTTACCCTAGAGTCCTGCAAATGCATCTCTATCTTTCCTCAATGAAACACCCTGTCCTATCTGAACAAGGTTGCCGCTTGCCTTATATCTGACACTGAGCGTCCTTTGTATTGTCTGCTTCCCAGACCTTGTGATTTATAAATGGTTGATAAATGAGAAAAGTGACTTGCGCCAGGGAATCTAATAAGACCAGGCACCCTACTGCTATTCCATTTTTGACGTGGGAAATACCCCACCCAAGAGAATCTGCAGAGGCAGAATTGTCACTCACAAGATCATAGTCCCCTGTCAAGAAGCAGGCTGCCAATTTGAGCCAAAACAAGAGTCCATTGAGAATCACCACAGGCAAAACCTTCCTACTGGGTGATCTGAGAAGACAGGTACTTTGTGAAACAGAGCTGAATATTCAGATTGGCAGAAGGGAAACAGTATAGTTGCATTTATGTTGTACCTTGTTCCTCCCTTGAGTTTTCTTACAAAGAGCATCTCTTCCCCTGGTAGCTGCTGTAATTTCTATATTTTATCTGGTCATTGTTCAAATTTGGTTTGCCAGATCATTCTGAGCTCTCCTGACAGGCTGTTGGTATAAGGTCAGAAAATAACATTTCACACTTACCTGAGATGGGGATTTGAGAGCACGTGATTAATTGGGGAATGCTCTTGGGGGAAGGGGGGTGAGAAAAGTAGAATAGGATAGGGAAAGACGTGATGTGGCTCAGCTCCAGTTTAGACTCATCTTAACCCCACAGGGAGCTGTGGAGGACGCAGGCCACCAAAGACTATATCCAACCTTGAGTCAAAGAGTTTGGTCATTTTTACCCTCTTCCAAGTCAGCTGCAAGCTGTCTCCTGAAATTGGGTGGTAGACTCCCAGACATTTCCCCATGAGGCAACTCTCAAAGGCCATGGGCAAGTGTCAGAATAAGGAAGGTAGTAGTGAGCTGTAGCAACCAACACTCACAACAGCTGGGGTTTGTGTCTACCACAGGTATTAACAACTATTCTTCCATACACCCTTTTGAGGAGTTGTTCCTTCATCTAGATTGGAAATATGCCTAGTGATTCTATGCGAAGATATAACATTCTTCCAATTTTAGATATTAACATCCTTAATTTGATTACTATTTGCTGTTTCAAATGCAGTGTTAATTATTAACTCATTTAATCCTAATAACAACGGAATCGTCTAAATGCTATTGCTCTTCTTCACCGATGAAAAATTGTTACACCAAAAGCTTGAGAAGTTTGAGTTTAGGCAGTCTAGCTCCAGACTTCTTATTAGTGGTCACTAGACTATGAGACACCATATGGATGACCACTGCTTTGAAAGCAGGCATGGCCCCAGAAAGTTTCATTCAGTGCTAACACAATGTAGGTACCCATTTTATGTTGGCCAAAGGAACCAAATGAAACGATATTGGATTAAAAATATGGATGCCTTTGATCTGTATAAAACAGGAAACATTAATTTAGCTCCTAGTTCTGTGGGTGAGAAATTTGGGCTGGCAACAGCCTTGTAGTTCTGTTCTTGATGGGCATTCTGGGGTCAGCTGCCAGTTATCTAGCAGTCCCGACTCTTGGACTGGTTGTCTAAAAGCTGGAGTGATGGACACAAGTGAGCCATGGGTCTCTCATCATCTAACTGGCTACTCTGGGCTTGCTCACCTACCATCTTGGTAGTGTTTCAACAAGGAGAATAAAAATAAAATATAAGGCATCATGAAGTCAAGAATTGGTAGACTATCACTTCTTGGTCATTCTTTTGACCAAAACAAGTCACAAGGCCATCTCGGATTCAGAAGTTGAAATTGACTTCATAATTTGATGGGAGGAGTTTTAGAGTCACATTGCAAAGGGTAGAGAAACCAAGGAAGGAATTCTTTGTAACCCTTTTTGCTTTTACCAGAAATCTCATTGTGTACCTGTTTGTTACATGTAAATATGCAGTAGAAATCTTTCCATCACAGTTAGTACTTTCTTTTACATATGAAATATTAATAATGTTAGGTTAGGAAACCTAGAAACCAAATCACTACTATGAGCCAGCTAATAAAAAAATCGGTGTACACATCTGAAACAAGAAGTCTGCTCCTTGATGTTCCTTTTTTTTTTCCTCTGAAAATACTAGAAAAATATCTCATCAGTAGCTCTACAGTCCTACAATAAATATTTATTTTAAGCCAGGTTAAAGTAGATTTAAATGTTATACAATGAAATTTGAGTCTCCCATCAACCCCATTCTACTACCTTGTCTTACTCCGAAGAATGACCACTATCAAAGGACATTTGTGTTTCCAAACATTACCTCCCTGAGTGGGAATATAATATACATACTATCTTCCATTTTTCTATTCACTTAGCACTGTGTCTTAAAGACATTTCTCTATAACACAAATAGTTTTAACTCATTTTTAAAATATAGTATAGTAGTCCCTCTGATGTCCAGGGATATGCCATAGATAATTTACTTATTCCCTTGTAGATAGTTAATTCTACTACTTCCAGATTTTCAGGTCTTATAGACAATGATGGGGAGTGAATTCTTTTGCATATTCCTTTAGATTCACTTATAAGAGAATATTTAAGAAAAGTTCAAGAAGAGGAATTTATAGGTTAAACATGGTCTTTTAAAATTCAAAGGATATTGATTAAATTAACTGCAGTGAGGGTGTGCCGATTACCAATTTTAGACTCCTATAAAATAGCACATGCATGTAGGATATTTTGTACATGCTCATAGACCATACAGATAGTCCCTGACTTACCATATTTCAGTTTGTGATTTTTAAATTTTACAGTGGTGCAAAAGCAATATGTGTTCAGTAGAAACTGTACTTCACATTTTAAATTTTGATCTTGGACTAGCGATATGTAGTAAGATACTCTCTTGTGATGCTGGGCAGCAGCGGCCTCAGCTCCCAGTCAGCCACGTGATTATGAGGGGAAACAACCCATATACAACCATTCTGTTTCTCACTTTGAGTGAGAAGAGTCAGTAACTCACATATATTCAACACTCCTTTTTTTTTTTTTTTTTTTTTGAGAGTATGTACTAGTGGCGGGGGAGGGACAGAGGGAAAAGGAGAGAGAATCTTAAACTGGCTTCACACTCAGTACAAAGCCAAAGTGAGGTTTGATCTCACCACCCTGAGATCAAGACCTGAGTTGAAATTAAGAGTCTGACGAGGCAACCCACGGAATGGGAGAAGATATTTCCAAATGACAGTACAGACAAAAGGTTGATATCCAGGATCTATAATGAACTCCTCAAACTCAACACACACAAAACAGACAATCATATCAATAAATGGGCAGAAGATATGGACAGACAATTCTCCAATCAAGACATACAAATGGCTATCAGACACATGAAAAAATGTTCATCATCACTAGCCATCAGGGAGATTCAAATTAAAACTACATTAAGATATTACCTTACACCAGTTAGAATGGCCAAAATTAGCAAGACAGGAAACAACATGTGTTAGAGGGGATGTGGAGAAAGGGCAACCCTCTTACACTGTTGGTGGGAATGCAAGTTGGTGAAGTTGGTGCAGTCTCTTTGGAGAACAGTGTGGAGATTCCTTAAGAAATTAAAAATAGAACTTCCCTATGACCTTGCCATTACACTCCTGGGTATTTACCCCAAAGATACAGATGTCGTGAAAAGAAGGGCCATCTGTACCCCAAAGTTTATAGCAGCAATGGCCATGGTCGCCAAACTGTGGAAAGAACCAAGATGCCCTTCAACGGACGAATGGATAAGGAAGATGTGGTCCATATACACTATGGAGTATTATGCCTCCATCAGAAAGGACGAATACCCAACTTTTTTTTTTTTTTTTAAATTTTTATTTTTTATAAACATATATTTTTATCCCCAGGGGTACAGGTCTGCGAATACCCAACTTTTGTAGCAACATAGACGGGACTGGAAGAGATTATGCTGAGTGAAATAAGTCAACAAGCAAAGAGAGTCAATTATCATATGGTTTCACTTATTTGTGGAGCATAAGAAAAAGCATGGAGGACATGGGGAGAAAGAGAGGAGAAGGGAGTTGGGGGAAATTGAAAGGGAAGGTGAACCATGAGAGACTATGGACTCTGAAAAATGTTCTGAGGGTTTTGAAGGGGCGGGGGGGTGGGAGGTCAGGGTACCAGGTGGTGGGTATTATAGAGGGCACGGATTGCATGGAGCACTGGGTGTGGTGCAAAAATAATGTATACTGTTATGCTGAAAATAAAAAATAAATTAAAAAAAGAGTCCAACACTTAATCAACTGAGTCACCCAGATGACCCTCAACACTTTATTATTAAACAGGCTTGTCTTAGATGACTTTGCCCCACTGTAGGCTAATGTAAGTGTTCTAAGCACATTTAAGGTCTGCTAGGTTAAGCTGTGATGCTTGGTAGGTTAGGTATATGAAATGCATTCATTTTCCACTTAGGATACTTTCAACTTACTATGAGTTTGTCCAAATGTAATCCCATCATAAGTTGAGGAATATCTATATGCATTAGCAAATATTAACATTTTTGTCACTATTCAACTATTCTAATTTTAGAGGTCTGGTCACATGATTGCGTAATTTGCACTTCTTTAAAAATAAGCGAGGTTGTATATCTTTCCAAAATTTATAGACAGTTTATATTTAATTTTGTGAAATGCTTGTTTGTATTCTTAACTCATTTTAATATTGTTTTCAAGAAAAATCTGTATAAGACTTTTAAATTTTTTAAAATTTTTTTATTTTTTTGGGTAAAAGCACTTAAAGTAAGATCTACCCTTCTAACAAAGTTTTAAGTGTACATTATTGTTGACAAGGTACAGTGTTATAGAGCAGGTCTCCAGGATTTATTCATGTTGCTTAATAAAAACTCACATCCATTTATTAGCAACTCTCCATTTCCCCCTCCCCTTGATCCCTGGATTCTATGAGGCTACTCTGAGTCTATAAATTTGACTATGTTAGAGACAGTAAGTAGAATCATGCAACATTTGTCTTTCTGTGACTGGCTTATTTCCCTTAGCATAACATCCTCAAGGTTCATCAGACTGTCACATAGTGCAGAACTTCCTCCTTTTTAAAGGCTAAATAGTATATATTTTATATCTATCTATATACATATATGTATTATATATATGTTGATATATATATCTATATATCTAACCTATATATAAATATATATATCATATTTTCTCTAGTTTATACGTATATGTCCTATATATAAGTATACATATGTTTTCTTTATTTATCTGTTAATAAACATTCAGTTTGTTTCCATATCTCAGCTATTGTAAATAGTGCTGCAGTGAATATAAGAATGCTAATATCTCCTCAAGATCCTGATTTTAATTCTTTTGATAAATACCCAGAAGTGGGATTTCTGGATCATATGGTAGTTCTCATTTTAATTATTTTGTAGAACCACCACACTATTTTCCATTGTAGCTGCACCATTTTACATTCCCACCGACAGTATCCAAGAACAACAGTTTCTCCACATCCTTGAAAACACTTGTCTTCTATTTTTTTTTTTAAATAACTATCATGGCAGGTATGAGGCCTATACCACAATATATAAAACTTTTATCACAAATAAAATGAACCTTTTTGTCTATGACAAATATTACTGCTATTTTTAAAAATGCACTTAATTGAGAGGTGTGACATACATGGAAAATGAACTAATCTTAAGTACAATTCAATCAATTTTGAATAAATACATGCACCTATGAGACCATCAAACAAATCATGGTATCTAGTATTTCTAGCTGTTCAGAAATTCCTTTATGCAGCTTTCTAGTCAATCGCCTTATACTTCCACAAAGGCAACCACTAACCTGACTTCTAAGAAGGTAAATTAGCTTTTCCTCTTCTTGAATTTGATATAAAGTTAACTATATAATATACACTCTTTTCCATGTGGCTTCTCTGTTCAACGTGTTTTTCTTTTTCTTTTTTTTTTTAATGACATTTCATTTATCAGTAGTTTGTTCTAATCTTGGTGTAATATTTTATTGTATTTTCATAATGAAATTTATCTATTTACTTGTTGATGCACACATGGGGTATTTTGAATTTTGTTCTATTGTGAGCTAGGTTGCTATAAACATTTTTGTACAAGTGCACACTCTTATTTAGCATTGATATCCACTTAAGAGTAGAATATCTAAGTCATAGGGTGGTTAATTTTTAACTTT
Organism: Mustela nivalis; assembly: GCF_964662115.1. NCBI lineage: Eukaryota > Metazoa > Chordata > Mammalia > Carnivora > Mustelidae > Mustela > Mustela nivalis. Next base: position 107,509,749 of record NC_139027.1, on the reverse strand, counting down.
ACTAAGAAAACTAATTTCCAAGGTGACTGTGCCATTTCCTATTTCCATTAGCAGTGTATGAGATTTCCAGATGGCCCACATCTCAATACTTAATATTTTAAAACTTTATAGTTTTAAGTCTTTTAATATGTGTGTGAGTAATATATCTCCTTGTAGCTTTGTTTTGCATTTAGTTGACAATTAATGAGGTGATCTTTTTTTTTTTCTATGTGTCTGTTGGCCTATTATCCATCTTTTGTGAAATATTTTGTGAAACTTGTTTTCTATTTTAAAAGGAGTCACTTTATTTTAGTATTGATTTGTAGAAATTATTTATTGAGGATATGAAACTTTTGTTATATATAAGTTTGATATATATATAAGTTGCACATATTTTCTCCCAGTCTACTGTTTATCTTTTTATTTTTTTCATAATGGTGTTGTTTTTGATTAGCAGAAGATTTTAGTTTTTATGTTTTACTTTTGAATTTGTCTCTCTTGCTGTTAGTATTTTTAAGTCCTTTCTAAAAAATCTGTTTCCCCTTCTTCTATGATTTATTTCAAGTTAATTTTTGTGTATGGTATGGGTCACAGATACTTTTTTCTATATAGACAGTCAGTTCTAGCACCATTTGTTGAAAGGTTTTCCCATTAAGTTGACTAGATATCTTGGTTCTATTTTTGAGCTTTCCATTTTATTCCATGTTATACTGGTCTATCCATACAAAAGAGTCACACTACATAAATTACTGTCACCTCTTAGTAAATCTTGAAATCATGTAGTTTAATTCCTTTTTAAAAGAAGTTATTTGGGGTGCCTGGGTGGCTCAGTGGGTTAAGCCTCTGCCTTCGGCTCAGGTCATGATCCCAGGGTCCTGGGATTGAGCCCTGCATCGGGCTCTCTGCTCAGCAGGGAACCTGCTTCCTCCTCTCTCTCTGCCTGCCTCTCTGCCTACTTGTGATTTCTGTCAAATAAATAAAATCTTTTAAAAAAAAAGTTATTTGAGAGAGAGAGTGCATGGGGGGAGAGAGGGAGTAGCAGAGAGAATTTCAAGCAGACTCCCCACTGAGCATTGAGCCCTCAGGGCTCCATCTCAGAACCCTGAAATTATGACTTGAGCTGCAATCAAGAGTCAGACACTTAACTAACTGGACCACACAGGCACCCTAATTACTTTAATTTTATCCTTTTTCCAAATTGTTTTGCTATTCTAGATATTTTACAGTGGATTTTAAAGTCAGCTTATCAGTTTCTACAAGAAAGATTCCTAAAATTTTAATTGTGATTGCATTGAATATATAGATCAATTTGGGGAGAATTTATACCTCAATAATTTAGAATCTTTTAAGCCATGAACATATTATTTCTATACACTATTTAGAGCCTTTAATTTCTCACAGCAATATTTTGGTGAAGTTTTACATGTCATTCACTTAAATTTATTCCTAAAATATGATTTTTGATGCTATATAAACTAAGAGGTTTAATTATACATGGGTGTCAAATTTTATCAAATGATTTTCCTTATATGTTTAGATGACCATGTTTTTTATAGTTAATATAGTACATTATTCATTGCTTTTCAAATTTGAATTCAATTTTGTATTCCTTAGATAATCTCCACTCAGTCATGGTTTATATATTTTGAAATCAATTTATTAAAACTTTGGAAAGAATACTTTGGGTTAATGATGGATATTAGTTTGTAAGTTTTTTTCATGTTTCATATCAAGGTCATGCTGACCTCAAAATTAGAATGTTACCAATTATATATATAATTAATTAATTATATAGTATTAATATATTTATTAATTACATATTATATATCAATTGCATTTGCTATATAACATATAATATGTTCACACAGTATATAATAGTAATATATACATTATTAATATATCACATATTAATTATGTATGTATTTTGAAAAGACAAATTGGAACAGGAAAAATCTAATCCTACAAGATTACATGTAAGGTGATACTGATTATAAATTTGAATACTTTATATTTAACTACTTCACTACCCTCTGTCTATGTTAGTATTTATATTTAAACATACACTGTATGTTGATGTATAAGGCATGAAATTTTATATAATAGTTAGATAATTTTATGTTTGCTGTTTGAATTCTCACACAGAAAAATATAAATTAGACATGGTAAAATATTCATTCTCACCTCTTAACATTATTACAGTTGAATGCGTTTTCTCCACCCATTGCTCCTTGACCCCAATTAGGAAAAAGAAAATATCTGAAAAGTAGAGAAAACCTTGTTTCTTCAAGGAAACATGAGGAAAATATTGTGAAGCAACCCTTCTCAGTACTACAATGTCTTGAGGAAGAGGGAAGGCAGCATAAATACTCTCTGGCACTTACCATCATAGTGTTCTCTGGAGTCCAATATAGAACTCCTGCATTCTAAGCATCATCTGTCTAAAGGCTCATCTAAATATCCATTGGCTATGGTGATATGATCCAGAACCACAGAGCGTTTAAAAAAGAGACAACGAATCTCCTTTGGAGTTGAGGTTCAACCATAGATGTTAAGTGTAGAAATGGAAATCACATGAGCACAGAAGGCAGTTGAAGACTAGCCTGAGATTTTTCCCACCACAGCATTCAGTACTGAAATATAGAGAACAGAGTTCTAAGGGATAAATATATAGCTTCAAGAATTTGTACCCAGGTATATTTTACTTAACTATAATGGCAATACAGAGATATATTTAAGCATGCAGTATTAGAGATCAGAATAATCCCAGCTTATGGAAAAATATTAGGTCTATCAGGAATAAATTCAAGTTTAAAATCAGGAATGAGGGGAGAAAAAAGAAATCATGGTAAAAGGAAGAGCAATAGGTATCGAATCCCCCAAACTTAAAAATTAAGATCAAGGAATAACCATTATATTAATCAAGGAACTTTTGACAAAGGAAGCATATAAATGTTAAATATCTGTTTATAATATGTAAATATCAAAGATTGGGAGGGGAGTTTGAAGAAGATATACTAGTTTCCTTATTTTTCAGAATAGGAAGTCAATAGAACTTGTCTAAATTTGAAACATAAGGTTAAGAAAATACTCTAACATCGTAAAGTATGTCTAATCTAATATATTGATTTCAGATTGCTCTTTTGGCAATTAAAGTCAGGTGGTGAAGCAACATATATCTGAAGCTCAGTATTTCTTAATTTCAATGCAGGTTTTGCATTTGCACTTTGGTTAAGTGTACCTAATTTTTAATTAAAAGTCTAAGTAAGTGTAGCATTATAGTGTGATAACCATCTTCCCAAAATAACTTACATTTATTTGTTTATCATTTATTATTTAGATGGATATATTTACATAGACATCCCTAAAATATTAGTCCTTAAGTGTTGACAATGATTATTTTTGAGTGGTAAGATATGGAGTAATTTTGAAAATGTTTTCTTGTGTATTTGGGGGTTGTCTGATTTCTTATAATGCTTATATAATATTTGCATTACTTATGTATAAAATCATCCTTCTAATATTATGAAAATTAAAGTAAATGATATTTGACTTAAAAATACAAACTGGAAACCACAATGGTCAAAGACTTTATATATATGTATAAAATACAAAGAACAAAAACAAAAGGTGAAATATCACTGACCAATACATCAATACATTAAAAATAAATCGTGCAGATTCTCTAGTAATCAAAGAAATTCAAATTCAAGTCAACTTTTCTTTCTCTCTTTAATCTTCTAAAGGAGTATTGAGCTGGTCACCTCACAATCTGATGTTGGAAGATAAACTGATATAACTTATCTAAAATGCAATTTGGCAACATTTGTCTGAGTTTTAAAAATACTCATAATCCACAACTTCAGGAACTTCAGCCTGTAAAAATACTCATCTATGAAAATAGATGACAGATTATGTATTTCACTGTTATTGCTAGAAAAGAAAAACAAAAAATAATCTGAAAGTCCAACAATAGAAATTAGTCTATGAGAAATAATAGTTTCCATTTATTGAACTTTCATAACATGTCCAATTTTGTCAGGGGTTTTCCATATGTGATCTCATTTTATCTTTATAATGACAGAGGGAATAAAGGTTATTGATATTTTGCACTTGAGAGACTGCCCATCTGAGAGGTTAGGAAATTAGTTAGTTAGTGGAGATTACCAAAATCATATGTGGTAAGGATTAGATGCAGTGTCTGAAAATGAATATTCTTCAATTTTATGAGCTTCCTTCCTTTCTATTAATATTGTGCAACCATTTTAAATGAGGGTTTCATTTTGTTGAGTCATCATTGAATTGACCTATCCACAATGCTGGTCAAGTGTAAATGTCATTTTATTAACATTTGGTTATAAAGATATAAAGATTTGAAAAAGTAAATACCAAATTTTGGTTCTCAACTCCTCATGTTGGATGCTTAGAAGTTGCCACTCTATCCGAAAAGCAAGTAAAAAGTTGAACAAACTGAATAATCAACAACTCTTCTTGGATCCCTAAGAGAATCTAAGAGGGGAGGGAGGGTACAGTGCAAACTGCTGTCCACAGGACTGGAGAGACAGGAGTCACAACTTATCAGCATGAAGACTCAGGAGTAGAAACCTCCATGGGAACCAGTGCCTGGATAGGAAAAACCTGAACAGTAATTGAGTAATTGCTGAAGACTCAGTGTAGACAACTCCGAGAGTTGAACATTCCAGAGAGACCCAGTTTTGATGTGGGGAAAGTGCCACAGTTTTGTGAGATTTACCTGTGGGAGATTGATCAGGTTCTTAAAATAAATATTGGAGAAAAATCTCCTCATGCTTTTGGCAGAGGGAGAGGAAAGAGGAGTCATTGTATAATGCACTAGAACACTCTGAAATTCTTAACAAGGCCTGCTTTCCTGAGAAGCTGATTAAACAGAGCCTAATCTGTTGGGATTTTATCAGAGACTAACTGAATGGGGGGCAGGGAAATATCCAACTCCAGCCATCCTGGCCCACCTGAGAGGGGAGAATAATATCTGATAAACACCTGTAATGTTCCCAATCCAGGGGCATAGTCTTACTAAAAGACTGAGACTTAGTCACAGGACTGCTGGTTCTGTGGTTCACCTCAGAATGGTTCACCTCCCCCCACAGCTCACCACCGCATCACCAAAGGCCTGTTTACAGCAATTTCCTTTACCAGGTACAACATGTCTGGTCGTCAGGAAAAAGTTATAAGACATTTCAAAAAGCAAAAACAACAACAACAAAAGAAGCAATTTGAAGAGACTGAGTGAGCATGAAAACCAGACATGGCAGGGATATTGCAGGGATCACATCGGGAATTAAAAACAACAACTATGATTAATATGCTAAAGACTCTTATGTATAAAGTAGACAGAGCACAAGGACAGATGGACAATATAAGCAGAGAGATGCAAATCCTAAAAAAAGAACCAAAAACACGGAAACAAAAATGAAGAATGTGTTTGTGAGCTCATTAGTAGACTAGACACAGCTGAGGAAAGAACCTCTGAGCTTGAGGAAATCTCGATAGAATCATTTAAAACTGAAAAGCAGAGAACAGAGACTGAGAAAAATAGAACAGAATATGTAAGGCCTGTAGGACAGTTTGTAAAAGGTGTTAACATCTGCATAATGAGAACACAAGAAACAGAAGAGAGAAAGGAACGGAAGAAATATTTGAAACAATAATGACTGAAATTTTCCCCAAATTAAAAATTTGGTGTGTAGATGTTTCTCACAATGTTGTTTTTTTAAAAATATTACTTTTTTATTATTAAGATTTTTTTAAAGATTTATTTATTTATTTATGCTAGAGAGAGGAGAGAGTGTGTGAGCTGGGAGAAGGGCAGAGGAAGAAGGAGAGAACCAGACTCCCTGCTGAGCACAGACCCAACATGGACTTGATCTCACATTCCTGAGATTATGACCTGAGCTGAAATCAAGAGTCAGATGCTTAACTCACTGAGTCATCCAGGTACCCCTATTACTGTTTTTAATTTTAATTCTAGTAGTTAATATACACTGTTATATTAGTTTCAGATGTAAAATACAGTGATTCAGCAATTCTGTACATTAATTCAGTGCTCATCATAAGTGTACTCTTAATTTCCTTCACCTATTTCACCCATCCCCACCACTGATCTCCTCTTTAGTAATCATTAGATTATTTTCTATAATGAAGAGACTGTTTCTTGATTTGCCTCTCTCTCTTTCTCCTTTGTTCATTTCTTAAATTCCACATATGAGTGAATCATATAGTATTTGTCTTTCTCTGACTTATTTTACTTAGCATTATGTTCTCTAGCTTCAACCATACTGTTGCAAATGGCAAAATGCCATTCTTTTTTATGGCTGAGTAATATTCCATTACATATATAGTCCACATTATTTTTACCCATTCTTCTATTGAGGGACACTTTGGCTGCTTCTGAGATTTGGCTACTGTAAATAATGCTGCAGTAAACATAGGGGGGCAGGTATCCCTTTGTATTAGGGTTTTTATATTTGGGGGGTAAATACTAGTAGTGCAATTACTGAATCATAGGGTAGTTCTATTTTTAGCTTTTTGAGAAAACTCCATACTGTTTTCCGGAGTGGCTGCACCAATTTACCTTCCCACCAACAACACATGACAGTTCCTTTTTCTCCACCTCCTTACCTACCTGTTGTTTCTTATTCTATTTATTTATTTATTTATTTATTTTTAAAATTTTAGCCATTCTGACAGGTGTGAGGTGATACTTCAATGTGTTTTGATTTGCATTTCCCTGAAGATGAGTGATGTTGAGCATCTTTTCATGTGTCTATTGGCCATCTGCATGTCTTCTTTGGAGAAATGTCTGTTCATGTCTTCTGCCCATTTATTTTTTTAAGATTTTATTTATTTATTTGACAGGCAGAGATCACAAGTAGGCAGAGAGGCAGGCAGAGAGAGAGGTGGAATCCCTTGGGTCCTGGGATTGAGCGGCTCAATCCCAGGACCCAAGGATCATGACCTGAGCTGAAGGCAGAGGCTTTAACCCACTGAACCACACAAGTGCCCCCTGCACATTTTTAAATTGGGTTATTTCTTTTTGGGGTGTTGAGTTATACCAGTTCTTTATATATTTTGGATACTAACCCTTTACCAGAATTGTCATTTGCAAATATCTTCTCCCATTTAATAGGTTGCCTTCTAGTTTTGTAGATTGTTTTCTTTGTTATGCAGAAGTCTTTTATTCTGATGTAGTCCCAATAGTTCATTTTTGCTTTTATTTCCCTTGCCAGAGGAGACATATAGAAAATTGTTGCTACAGCCAATGTCAGAGAAGTTACTGCCTGTGTTCTCTTCAAGGATTTTTATGGTTTCAGGTCTCACATCTAGGTCTCTAACCCATTTCAAAATTATCTTTGTGTATGTTGTAAGAAAGTGGTCCAGTTTCATTCTTTTGAATGCAGCTGTCCAGTTTTCCCAACACTTTCTGCTAAAGAGACTGTCCTTTTTCCATTGCATAGTGTTTCCTCCTTTGTTGAAGATTAATTGACCATATACTTTGGGGTTTATTTCTGGATTTTCTTTTCTATTCCACCATGTGTCTATTCTTATGCCAGTATCATACAGTTTTGATTACTACAGTTTTGAAATATAACTTGAAGTCTGGAATTGTGAGACCTCCAGTTTTGTTTCTTTTTCAAGATTGGTTTGGCTATCTAGAGTCTTTTGTGGTTCCATACAAATTTTGAGATTATTTGTTCTAGTTCTGTGAAAAATGCTGTTAGTATTTTTATAGGAATTGAGTTAAATCTGTAGATGGCTTTGGGTAGTATAAACATTTTAACAATATTTGTTCTTTCAATCTATGAGCATAGAATGTCTTTTCAGTTTTTGTGTCCTCTTCATTTCTTTCATCAATGTTTTGTAGTTTTCAGAGCACAGGTCTTTTACTTCTTTGATTAAGTTTATTCCTTGATTAAAAAAATATTATTCTATATATTCATAATGAGAAAACAGGTTAACATATATTTTATATGAATCTATACTCATTAAGAGTTTTCAAAGAATATATAATGATCTAGGAAAATACATACAATATTAAATTAAGTGGGAAAAGAATGTAAGACATTTTACATCACATCTCAGTTCTATCTGTCGATACAAAGAAATATCAGAAAAAAGGTAGAAATAAATAAAATATCTCAATATGATATATGAGTGGGCTTACCTATAATATTTACTTTTTCTTCATATCTTTTTTTGAAATTTTATGATACATTCATGCACTATTTTTCATTATTGGAAAAATAAGACACTCTTTAAGAAGAGGATATTATGTGAGAGTATTATGGAACAGATGCACAACAGCCAAAAACTATCATCTTTCAATAAAAGTGCCATTGCAGTGAGGTGGGAAAGTGGCTATCTGTTCTATAGTGGTTCTGTGTCTGTTCACAATCCATGTAAAAAACAGTTAGTTTGATTACTAACTCTATACTCACACACAAAAAATCAATCATAAGTGAGATAGGTAAAAAGCAAAATAAAAACAAACAAACAATGTTGCCCAATAGAAATGTAATGGAAGCCAATTTTTATCAAGGTGTAATCCACAGCATACAATCTACCATTTAAACTATATGATTCGGTGTTTTAAAATTATTTTCACACAGTTATACCACCATTACCACAATCAACCATTTTGGAAAACTAATTGACAGTACCGATTAACATTAAACATTTGTTTTCTCTGTACCACTCCTGTATATACCTAATAGAGATGAGTACACATGTCCACCAAGATATATGTAAAAGAGTGCTCATTTCAATACAATTTATAATTGCCAACAATTATAGGGTCAAAAAAGACCCTAACACTCATCAGTACTGTGGATAATCATATAACAATACATTCACCAATGAAATATTAAATAGTAATGGAAAATAACAGCACATCTAGGCAGAAGTATGTATTGCATTCAGAGACATAACATTCAAGAAAATAAGCTATCTGTGGAAATGTATTGATGGCATTAACCCATTTATAAGAATCAGAAAGAGAAGCAAATGAATCTGGGGTAATAGCTGCCAGACCGATCAGTATTTTGTGGAGGGTATTGAGTGGGAGAGGACAAGAGCAAGCATTTCAGGCTGCTGGGAATTTTCTATGTCTTTAAGTGTGTGATGCTTGCCCAAGAGTAGGCATTTGGAACATTTCATCAGGTGGTACACCTAAAGTTTGTGCGTTTTATTGCATGCACGTTACACTGCATGTACAATTTTTGAAAATTTAAAAAGTATAATATGAGGCAATGAAAGATTCCCGTAGGTCAAACAACCCAGGAGTGATGGGAATAAAAATTTAATGATGTAGAAGATCAGTCTTTTTAGGGAAATAAAAATTGCTTGGACTAGAGCATGATAACAGACTTTTTTAAGTAGTTTTATTCATCATTTTTTAGTTGATTTGGCTTGGTTTTAAATTATTTTTATATTATGGCAGTTTTGATAGCTAAATTGCTTTCATGATTTGAAATCTCCAGATATATTTAAGGGCAGAAGAAAATAATTGCTATAATGAGTAAAAAGGAACCCTTTCTGCCTCAAGCTTACAAAGATAAGAGGGCATTTAATGGAGCTTTTCGTTTAACTTTAAAAGAACTCTGCATGGGGGAACCCTCTTTCCATATAATTTAATGACCCAGGAAGAGTTTTCATGAATGGCAAACTAGTGTGCTGTGTATAGGGTAGAAAAGAAGCAGAGGGAGTGAGTGGGTTGGCTTACGCCGTAAAAGAGGTGGTAATGTTTACCCTATCAGAACTGGGCTAGAAAAAGACAAAATAAAGCCAAGGAGATACACATTAGGTATGACACAAAAAAGAGTACCTAATACTGCATTGTGGACAGTAGCTCTTTGAAGGGTCCATTGACTCTTACCTATGACCAGACAGGGAAGGAAAAACAATGAAGTAGGTACAGAACTCCAAGAAGATATCTGGCCAGTTTTCTCTGTTCTGTGAGGCCAATACCATTCACTCATTTTGGTATATATATGATATATATATATATGATATATATATATATATATATATATATATGATATATATATATATATTTATTATAAAATCATCTGATCAGTATTTTTCTTTACATTAACTATTTCTTATAAATCAATCACACTTTTGTTAAGCAATACTGTAAGAAACTGTATTTGGGGGTTGCTACATCCTTAAAACCTAGTAATATATATGTATGTATTTTTTAAACAATATATAGGGATAATCTGAAAGCCTCTCACATCACCAGTGGTGTAAATATCATCATTTGAATAACATTGACGTAAGGGACACCAAATGGCACACTTAATTTCAAAGCGTGGTCTTTATTATTGGAAACCTATTATGTTGTATAAAGTTACCATCAAGAAAGAGAAATCTTTGCATTAAGACAATAACTTTTAATGGTCCTAAACTGGGAAATGTAAGTGTGTCAGCAGAGAGGGAAAAGTCATTATCAGGCATAATTACAGATAATCTTACCCCTCGTATATAGCAGGGCTATATAACAGGGCTCTCAGGGAATGGATTAGTAGAAACTCACATTTTGATATTTGAGGCAGGGAGATCATAGACCCTGGCATAGGACTGGACGGAGTTAGGAAACACAGTGAAAATATCAGGACAGATATATAGATATATAGATCTATATGGCCAAGGAGAGCAATCATGATGTCAAGGGAAGTTTCAAAATCTAGCCTAGCTATATTACAAATGTCAGTGAATAAGACACATTGGTATTAGTGAAAATGTGGGATGGAGTGGAAAAGAATATAAATCACATCTATATGGTCAGTTGGTTTATGAAAAAATTACTAACACAATTAAATGGGCAAAGGAAATTCATTTCAACAAATGATGCTGAATTAACTAGATATTCGTAGGAAAAAGGGAAACTTGGCCATTACTGATGCTATATATTAAAAGTAACTCAAAATAAATCATTGTGTCCAGAATCTATAAAGAATTTAGCAAACCCAACACCCAAAGAACAAATAATCCAATCAAGAAATGGGCAGAGGACATGAACAGACATTTCTGCAAAGAAGACTTCCAGATGGCCAACAGACACATGAAAAAGTGCTCCATATCACTCGGCATTAGGGAAATACAAATCAAAACCACAATGAGATATCACCTCACACCAGTCAGAATGGCTAAAATCAACAAGTCAGGAAATGACAGATGCTGGCGAGGATGCGGAGAAAGGGGAACCCTCCTACACTGTTGGTGGGAATGCAAGATGGTGCAGCCACTCTGGAAAACAGCATGGAGGTTCCTCAAAATGTTGAAAATAGAACTGCCCTATGACCCAGCAATTGCACTATTGGGTATTTACCCTAAAGATACAAACGTAGTGATCCAAAGGGGCACGTGCACCCGAATGTTTATAGCAGCAATGTCCACAATAGCCAAACTATGGAAAGAACCTAGATGTCCATCAACAGATGAATGGATCAAGAAGATGTGGTATATATACACAATGGAATACTATGCAGCCATCAAAAGAAATGAAATCTTGCCATTTGCGACAACATAGATGGAACTAGAGCGTATCATGCTTAGCGAAATAAGTCAAGCTGAGAAAGACAACTATCATATGATCTCCTTGATATGAGGAAGTGGTGATGCAACATGGGGGCTTAAGTGGGTAGGAGAAGAATCAATGAAACAAGATGGGATTGGGAGGGAGACAAACCATAAGTGACTCTTAATCTCACAAAACAAACTGAGGGTTGCTGGGGGGAGGGGGTTTGGGAGAAGGGGGTGGGATTATGGACATTGGGGAGGGTATGTGCTTTGGTGAGTGCTGTGAAGTGTGAAAACCTGGTGATTTACAGACCTGTAACACTGGGGATAAAAATATATGTTTATAAAAAATAAAAAATAAAAAATAAAAAAAATAAATCATTGTCATAAAGGCAAACTTAAAATAATAAAACTTTGAGAATAAAACAGGTAATGATCTTTGTGATTTTTGGCTGAGCAAAGATTGCTTCCAGCATAAAAATCATGAACCATTAAAGAAAAAGTGGATAAATTGGACTGCATCAATTTTTTCCCCAAAAAAACCTCTTTAAAAGACATTCAAGAAAACTTAAAGGCAAGCCACAGAGTGAAGAATTCCTTCCAACACACATTATCAGACAAAGGACTTGTATCCGGAATGCATAAAAACCCCTTGCAACTCACAAGAAGACACACAACCTAATAAAATATGGGCAAAATTTAAATAGAGATTTCACTAAAGAAGATATGCAAATGACCAACAAGCACATGAAAAGATACTCAATATCATTAGTCATTAGGGAAATGCAAACTAAAACCACAAAGAGATACCAGTACATACTGCTGGGCAAGGGGGAACCGGAGTGTCCTGATTTAACTTTTGGAGGGTTTTTTCTTGTATTTTAACAACAAATCTTTTCAATTTTCAAGGGCAAATGTAAGCAGGAATCATTAGCAAGCCAACCCGAAGGTGGGAGAGGGTACATGATTTCATTAGGCCAATTAAAAAAAATCATTTCTAAAGATGCTGTTTTTCATCTTTTCCATAATGAACTTGGGAGGCGTGGGATGCTAAGATTTTTGTGCCATTTCAGGCTGGGATAATGGGCTCCCCTGGGTCCTACCTCAGTTCTGCTGCCTTGCTCTGTCAGGCAGGGAAACAAAGACACCAACTTGCATCCCTGGCTTTGTCATATCCATGCCTGAAGATGGTTTTATGTAGGTGGTTCTGGAAATATGGGGATTTAAGTTCCCCTACTCCAATAATTGTCTCAGAGAAGTGGGATTTTGTGAGGTTGAGAGGAGAGAGAAGATGAAGGCTATTACTGAATAAATGTCCTGCTTCTGCTGTTGGGATAGATACATCATCGTCCCAGCTGTCACCAGTCACCACTAAATGAGCGTGCGTTTGTCACGCTTCATTTAGCAGGCTTTCAGTACTGGCTGAGCTTGAGCCTGGCCAAGATTATAGACTATTTAAAGTCTCTAAACCAGAGTTCATAATAAATCCCCCCACAAAGCCAGAGCCAGTGGTGAAGGGAGCCAGGTTATTGCAAGGCTTTGTGAAAAGGATAAAGGTAGAATCGATACTGCAGAAAAGAACTGGGAAACGAAAGAAGTAAGGCAGACGTCTTGGAGGTCTTTAATATGCATGGGTTTTTCTGTGCCCCACTAGCTACAGGCAAATCACTCTCCTCAATCCCATAATCATTGAAAACAACAACCAATGAAAGTAATGGAAACTCTAAGGGTTCAAGGAACTGGGAGGTGTTTTTGCAAGGGGGGTTGGAGCAGGAAGCAAAAAAAGTCACTGCTCAGCCTTGGCACAGCTCCACTAGTGTATAAACATATGTCTGCGGTTGATGGAAGGAAGCTGTAGCATGGGGCAAGTTTGGTCCATTCCTTGCAATCACTTAGAATGGGTAGTGACCTATTGTAAAAGCCAGAAAAATATGTGTACAAAGCAGTTGCTCTCATCCTGAATGGCCTCCTGAGCAGTGTGAGTTAGGAGAAACACTCACCTCAAACCTGTCCTCTCTCATCTGCCCTGTGATGTGGATGTCAACACCAAAATGATGTAGAGAATCCAAAAGTGGAAGGAAATCCTAGAGTGCCTGCTAGAGAATGTGGATAGATACGAGATTCTGCCTGTGAAGAAGGAGGGGAGGCAGGTTAAAATTATATGGCAGGAACTGGGACAAAGGTATGGGGGACTGTTCAAGTCAGCAGGGAGGATGAGCCAAAGTAGAGAGAGAGCTGTGTGAAGAATGGGTGAGGCAGAACATGCCAGGAGGAGAGAATATGAGGTGTCCCAGGAGATTATGAAAGGGTTTCAGATCCATCCTATGGAGTTTCAACTTTATGCCGAAGATAATTGAGAGACATGGGAGAGTCCTAAGGTATTGAAGGATCTTAAGAGTGTTATAAGGAGATTATTATACCTCCAGTATGGAAAACAGGTTGGGAGGGAGCAAAACTAAAGGCAGAGAGGTTGGTGGAGATGGCTCTACTGGTCCAGATCTATTATGATGAACTGACCTCCTGAAGAAACAAAGGTGGAAAAATGCGGGGGGGGGGGGGGTGGATAGAGTCCTCCAGTCAGTGTTGGCACGGATTTGTGATTAGTTGACTGGTTACTGTGTTCCCTGCTTTGCTGTTTGAAGTATGACTGACAATGCAAATGTCTCAGCCCCAACTCACTCTCAGTCATGGAAAGCCTGATACTTGTTGCTACAGTCTCCATTCACTGATAATACCCAAGAATCTTTAGGGAACATTCTCATGTTTGGATTTGAATTTGAAAGACTATGGTACCATAATAAGTAGTTGTATCTTCTAGTCTAAGAGGATCAGTAATGCTACTGGTGTTACCTCCAGTCCCAGAGGCCTGGGGATGGCAGGTGAAACCTAGTCAAGAAAGATTATCCTGCCTCTGTGGTGCAGCTACTGTTAATTTGTGTGATTCCCCTGTTGTGTCCAAAGCAATGTTAAGTACTTGCTCTATTACAACCATTGTGCAAACCCCTGCTGATGCTACAATTACTTTTTTTTTTCTTAGTCTTTTACAAACCCCAGTGGTAATTTGCTCAGCGAAGAACATACCCAAAAGAATTGTCATGAACTTCCAACATTAAATTTATATAGACCCCATCACGTTGTTTCTTCCTTAGGATGTCAGTTTGCCCCCATAAACCAGGACAGAAGAGTCCCCATTCTCTGCCATCTTAGGGGGCCAGAGCCACTATTTTTATATAGCACCAATGTCCTAGGTCAAGTTCCCAGAAGCTGACTCTGAGTTGATGATTCCTGTGAAAACAATTTATTTTAAAAGTGCATCTAGGGAAAAAGTATAAGGGAGCAGAGCAGGGAAGAAGGAAGAAGACAAGCAAGGATGCAGCTTCAGGAAAAGCCTCAGTTTTAGTCTAATCCTACAGAGGGCTATGGAGTGTAAGTTATGTCTCAGAATTTTCCTTCACTCAAGGCAAAAGAGTTGGGCTCTCCTACTTGTTGTCCAAGGTCTATTCCAGGGGTTTTCAGCTGCCAGACACTTCCTGATCTGTGCCGGTGATGTGGGCAGAGAAGCTTCAGTAGCCAAAGGACAGTCCTGCAGGTGTCTGCAGATGTGAGGCTTAGGCAACAGCCCATATACTGAGGGATGGGAATACAGAAAGGGTGAGAGGGACCTGAAGGGAACTGGGAGGAATACTAGCTGTCCTCAAATTATACCTGGATTTGCAATCTCCTAATACTTTTATCATGGGTGAATCATTCCATTCATTGAATCTGGGGTTTCTGTCATGCCCATTTTTTCCCTGTCCAATCACATTCTGAATTTAAAGGGATAAGGTGGGGGACTATTGATTCCTCCCCTTCTGAAAAGCCATGAATTCTCTATGCAAATATCCTTATCACTTTCAATCTCTACATTTCAATTTTGTCTCTCTCCTATATGAGACATTTGTGTTTCCATCTCATCAGAGATTCTATTACCATTAAATTCTGGGAATGAGGAAAGAACCAGAATAATACCCAGGATTATTACTTCATCTACTGTGTTTCAGAGCATTGGCTTCTCTAGGCATGAGTCTGAGCTCCTTGTGGGCACTTTCTCAGGTTCACGCAGCTTGCAGGGCAAGGGATTGACATTTGGGACATTCTGCTGGTTTCCTGAAGATCATGAAAAAGCTGTAAGAGAACCTCAGAGAGGACCTTCAGGCCAGATTCTTTGCTGAAACTAAAGATATAAAAGGAACGCAGGTGTATTTATTGTTCTAAGGTTCACAGTTCCTACAATCATAGAGTGATAGAACTCTCTCAACAATGGGATTTTTTTCGTTATCTCCTTTATGGTACGAAGCAAGAAACCAAAGCCCAGAGGCTGAGTGACCCATGCACTGGTCGTTCAGTTAATTGTTTGTAATACCAATGCTGTGGAATCAGAGTCTCATGGTTTCTACCAAGGTAAATACATTCCTGAATATAAAAATGAAAATGGCTATTAAAATTGTCTAGATTTTATTTCCCCAAATTCACCATTTTATTCCATTCCTCCAATCTTCCATGAAAATCTTCGAAATGTTTTAATCTAATTTCTGTTTGCCTCAAAAACCATGGTCTAAATATACTGAGCTATTTTATGCTGTTTGTAGTTGTCAATCACTCTATAAATATTTACTATCCTCATGAGCCCAAAAGAGTTCAAAGAAATACTATTTCCAGGAAAGTTGAGGCAAAATCTAAGCACATATTCCAATAACTATGATGACTCCAGCTGTAGTATTCCAGCAGATGCATTAACCCGATTTTAGGAACCAGATGTGCTATTTAAGTTAAATTCTCAGGATATCCTGTACCACCATTGCTTAGCTCTGTGGCCTTGGGCAAGTTATTTAATCTTTCTAACTTATAATTTCTACAAAATATGTGCAGTAATAATAATCTTCCTTACTGAATTGTGTAACAGTAACAATGTTGTCCATAATGCCTTTAGCATGATACCTAGAATACAAGCATTCTTCTTACAGTTCTTCTTTTTATTGACTTTATTTACACTTTTCATTATTGAGATGTAATTGATACCTCATAATTCATTATTTTTGAAGTGTACAATTCAGTATTGTTTAGAATACTTCACAAAGTTATGCAGTCATCATCACTCTCTAATTCCAGAACATTTTCATCATCTGTAGAAAAGCTACCATACTTTTTCATAGTGGTTCCCCTTCTTCCATTCCCCCTAGCCTCTGGCACTTACTAATTTACCTTCTGTATTTATGGATTTACCTATTCTAGACATTTTTTATGAATGGAATTATATAATATGTGACATTTTTGTGTCTGGCTGCTTTTATGTGCTCAAGTGTCAGCCATGTTGTACTATGTATCCGTCCTTCTTTCCTTTCTATGGCCAAATAATATTCTATCCTATGGATATATCATATTTTGTTTACCCACTCATCAACTAATGGACACCAGTTGTTTGACTTTTTGGCATTATGAATAATGCTGCTGTGAACATTCATGTACAAGTTTTTGTGCAGATACATATTTTCAGTGTTCTTGAGTATATGCCTAAGAGTGTAAATACTATGTCATCTGCTAATTCTATAATTAATGTTTTAAAGAACTGAAAAAATGTTTTTCAAAATGGCTGCACTCTCTTACATTTCTACCAACAATGTAGAGGATTATAATTTATTCATACCCTGTTCAACACTTGTTATTAACTTCTCTTTTGATTATAGCCATTCTAGTATATGCGAAGTGGTATCATATGATGGTTTTGACTTGCATTTCTTTAATTATTAGTGATCTTGAGCATCTTTTCATGCCCTTATTGGCCATTTGTATGTCTTTTGGAGAGCTGTCTATTCAGATCTTTTGCCCATTTTAAATTGCATTTATTTTTCTTTTTATGGTTGAGTTGTAAGAATTCTACACATTTTATTGGGTGTTAGTTTGCTAACACAATGTTGCAAACACAAAGAAGAAAATATAGATACATTCTTGCTTTTGTGATATTATATTCTAATGCAAATATAGATAACAAAAAAAGGCAAACAAGTAAATGAGCAAGAAAAATAATAAATGTTATAAAGAATAATAATAAATGAGAAATATAAATAAAATAATATAAATTAAATATATTTGTAAATATAGATATAAATAATATAAATAAAGAAATAATAATCATGAGAATAATAAATGTTATAAAGGAAAGAAAATGGGGAATATAACAGTGACAGGCAGAGTGGGGACAACATAAGATATGGTGGAAAGAGAAAGATACACTTTCAGCTTTCATTCGAAACCTATAGCAATAGAACTAACCTATTATGGAAAGATGAGCTATTACTGAAAAGATGCAGCAAGATTTCAGTAACATAAACAAAAAGCAAAAGAAAACTGTACTCTAAAATAAAGTGTTACCCATAACTGAAAATGGAACTTTTAGCTTAGTCACATTATTGGTAGAAATTTTGATCAACTTGGCCCAAATCTGCAATTATTTGACAATGTGTAATTTTTGTCCAAGATTCCTTTCACATGTCAGCATGTAGGCAAAATTTGCCTTGACATATTTTGAAAAAAGAAATATTGTACCTCTGAATTCAGGGATCATACAGTGCTTTTTCCAGTTTATCAGTAAGTACGTATTTATTAAGTATACAAAATTCAAGGCTAGTCCCTACCAGTTTATAGTAATGAGGCCAAAGGGTAAGGTATAACTTTAACTTATCCTCTCTATTAAGAAAATAGATGGCATGGGGGGAAAAAATCAGGCATTCAAAAATGCTTGAGCTAAGTTCTATGCTCCTAACGTTGAACTTTCTTTGAAATCATTTTCCAAAGCAAATCCATAAAATATGAGGGGACCGTATTTCCTATTTGCAAACAATGCATAAAACATTAAGTAACAAGAACAATATTCACATTTTAAAAATGCAATTTGGAATGTAGTGCTCCCTTGCTTGTTTTGGAGCCAGCTGCCAGAGAATATGAATAACAAGATCAGAAAAACCCAATAAAGGCTAAGTGTGCTTGTGGGTAATTTCCCCCATCATATGGGTGTAGTTCCAACAAGACGAAGGACAGGTACCTGAAACCAGTGCACACATCTCACTAGAATCTAAGCAAAAACAAAATACAAACAAAACAACAACAACAACAAACACAAGAAAAACCCCTCTGTTCAAAACATCAATGTAATGCAGCTTGAACTATTCAACCAAGCATCCAGCAATACCTTATTATAAAGGCTGATGCTTTCACTAAATTGAAGAGCAGAAATTCAAAACTAGAAGTCAGCAAAAATGCCTTCAGAGTAATATATGGAAAGTAGTATCTATTTTTGGTAGCTATTAGATATCAATTTTTTAAAAAGCTATTTATTGTCTACCTACCATGTACCAGATGCCATTTTTTAGATGCTGGAACACAAAGATAAGAAAAACAGACAAGACTTCATTCTTAGTAAGGCTACTACATTCTAGTGGAAGACACAGATAATAAACAAACAAACAAACAAATAAGAGAACTTTGGGATATAACGAGTGCTAACAAATTATATATAGGGTTATATATAATGATAGGAAAAGTTAAATGGGGACAGGATTAAAAAAGGTGATTAGCAAAGATCTCTGTATTATAAAATCAGATCTATGATTATAAAATGAGACTTGAGATTTGAAAAACTAGGCTTGAATAAAATATTTCATATTGTATTTTTTTTGTATATGCTATGTGTGTTATTTAACCTTTGTTACAATTAAAGAAGGAATTCTAGTTTGTGTTGTTTTTCACTACTTCTCTAACCTCATTTTTATTACTTTGTACATTTACAAAGGTTTGAATCAATTATTTTGGGGGAGAATATTAGCATATTAAAATAACTTCTGTATTTGAAGGTCTTATATTCTATCAAAAGTAACTCTGTTATAACCAATATTGTCCTGCTCCAATACTTAAAGGATTTGCTTGCTTCCTCTCTGTATCAGTTAGCTATCACCACAATAATGCTGTGTAACAAAATCCCCAAAATCAGTGTTTAAACCAATTATTTATTCTAGTTATGCATCGGTGAGGTAGGCTGATCAAGGGTTGACTTTGGACTTGGCTGAAAGCTGCAGAGTGGAGTTTCTCATTTTCCTTAAACCAGTAATTACCTGAGGAAGGGTTATTTTCATGTAGAATTGCAAGAGACGAACCTGAACCATGAAGCATGTATTAAGCACATGTACTAACATCCCATTGAGCAAAGGAAGTCACATAGAAAAGGCCAAATCAAGTGGTGACCTGAGGAAGTCTCACTGCCAAGCCCAACATCAACAGAGCACAGAAGTAACCCCTCCCTTGCAGTTAAAAGAGAGGAAGTCTATATTTTCCGTACCTTTCACTGAGCAACTAAATATTGAGCATATGGTATATTCAAAATATTGTGTTATATGCTGTGGGATATATAAAATTTAAAAATTAAATAGAAGTACAGGCTATGTGCAAAGAAACTTATTTAAGTATGCTTATTTGAATCAATAACACAAGGTAGCAATTCTCAAGTATATTTTCAAAGAATCCGGTAAAAGGTCTTGGACATTCAGAGAAGGATGTTATTACATGTATTCCTCATCTTACATTGTCTTTTCAATATCGAAGCTCTTAGGCTGAAAATAACGCACACCTACTCACTATTTCTACACATAAACACATAGACAGACACGTGCATGTATGATACATCATGCTGAATGTTGAATATATATACATAATCTTCCATCTTTATAGAAGATGCTGTCAGTAGCCTTTCCATTTCTCCTTGCCACTTACATGCGTATAGAAACTGTGGCGTTCAATGCAAGAACTTGTAGCCCTCTATGTAAAGGCTTTTCTTCTCTGAGGTGCATGTGTGTCTTATGCATGGGATTGGCTAGATGAGCCCTGGAGCTCAAGTTTTGGTAGCTACCCTCAGCTAGGGATGGACCAGACTTGATGGGAAAACCCCAGCTCTTTGCCTCCTGGCTCATTAAGGGTTCTCCAGCAGGATGGAGCCCTCAGGACCCACAGTGGTACCTGGTTTAAAACACCTTCTGTTGGCTTCCTTCCCTTCCCTGTCTTACTTCCTCGGTCCTTATCAGTGTGCTTCATAGGATCACCTGCCAAATAAATTAATTGCCACCATACCTGGATCCTTGTTTCAGACTCTGCTTCTGAGTAATCCAAATTAAGATCATGAAATAAACTGGAAATAACTCCATTTGAGGCAGAAACGTTAGACCAAAGCCAAAAGCCTTGAGGTCATCAATGTTTGACTTGGTATCTGGATTGGAGCTTTTAATCTGTGCTGAGTTTCTATATCAAAAGCAGCATTTTCCATCTCTACAGAACACATTATGTGCTTTATCAAGCAGCACAATTCAAGTTGAATTTGTGTCACTAAGAAAGATTATATCCAACCAGCTGAAGGAACTGGGGATCAGTTCTTATGTCAATAGTTCATTCTTCATGAGGACCTGATAAAAACCAGAGCCATGCACCCATCTTCTCATTCCTTTCTAACCACTATTAATTCTACCAGCACTTAGTGATAGTTTACTACATGAATGTTTCTATTCTACTTTTCAAGATTAAATATTAGATTTAGGCCTGGTGCCTCCTGCCCTCTAAGTATTTATAATTGAGTTAAGAGTCAGGCATGGAAGGAGGTAATGAAAATTAAACTATAATATAAACTATGGCAAATGCCATAATCAAGGAATAAGTAAACTACTATCTGCATGTACCCAAACCTGCTCTGAAGTGGGCCTTGCTAACAAGGTAATCTCAGATAAGCATTAAAATATAGGTTGGAATAGATTTTTGAAAAGAAAGACAAGCCACTCCTGAAAATACAACATATAGTTTAAAATAAAGGATAAAGTTTCAAATAGTTAAAATAGTTAAAGTTTAAAATAAAGGAAATAGTTTAATATGTATTTGGGGGGATTTTTTTTGTTAGTTTTTTTTTTTTTAAGATTTTATTTATTTATTTGACAGACAGAGATCACAAGTAGACAGAGAGGCAGGCAGAGAGAGAGAGAGGGAAGCAGGCTCCCTGCTGAGCAGAGAACCCGACGCGAGGCTCAATCCCAGGACACTGAGATCATGACCTGAGCCGAAGACAGCGGCTTAACCCACTGAGCCCCCCTTTTTTTTAAGCAAAAAACTCTTTTATTTTTATTTTTTTAACAAATGGTATTGGACCCAACTTTGTGAAATCTGGATCAGGTAACACTTTGTCAGGAAAACAGAATTGTTTTTATCATATTTTATTCAGGGTCAGGGAATTGGTTGCACAGGTGCTGGAGGACAAAGGGGCCAATGAGGAAAGTGGTGTCCCACCTGCGAGCATAAGACCTGCAGCATGCCTTAGCTGCAGAGACTTAGGGGATGTGGCCTTTAGGCTTGTTGCCAGCAGGAGACAGAGATAAGAGATGCCCTCCTCTCCTCCCTCCCATGTTCCAGATTCTCACCAAGTCTTCCATTGGCTGAGCCCCATGGAAAAGTGCTTCCATGGGAGCCTGGGAAATAGCAGGTGAGGAGCCCCACTGTCATGGAGGTTGAGTCAGGGCACAGGTAAGGAGGGGACTGGAGGGCAGCCCAGCATAAGACTGGCATGGGAGCTCAATTTTACATTTAGGTTCTCAGGGTTTTTCTCTGCAAATAGAAATTAACGCCCAATCCCCTCTTGAGAAAGAAATAATGTGTGTGTGTGTGTGTGTGTGTGTGTGTGCCTGTGTGTATGCATATGTGTGTGCATACACACAGGCACACATATGCATACACACACAAACACGCAGAGCCTGAAATCCTGAGATTGGCATTGTAAACATCTGTGATCAAAAGTTGAAAAATAACTATTACTTGAAATTCACACTGTAGCTTATCAGCAAGTGAAAATGACCCTTCATCTTTCTCAAAAACATTTTAAAAATATGTGTAAGCTCTTCCACATCCTTATGTCTTGGTGTTTAGATCCAATTTATATTTTGAATAGAAGTGGAGCTACTCTTTCTGGAAGCTACCTTGTTCCTATCTCAATCCTTGTTCTTCCGCTTTTTCTCTTACTAGTTAATTACCTGTCAAACCGATGTGGGATTTAGCCCCTCCTCCCATTCCCCTGCACACATTAAAATAATTGTTTTTCTTAACTTAGAGTAGCAGTGCAAGGAGGTTAGAAATAGTAGAGATGTTCAAAAGAAACTCCAGAAAGAGTCAGTCACCAGAAATTGCTGAGCACGTTTACATGCTCAGCACTAGCTTTATGTTTATGTGGGCTCTAAGATATTTTGTGTCATTGTTATAGTCTCTTTGCCTTGTTGTAATAGTCTCTTTGCCTTTTCTCTCCCTTCTTCTCTTCTTCCTTCCTTTCTCTCCCTTATTTTGGGCACCCTCCCCCCCTCTCTTCCTTTCTTCCTCTTTGTTTCTTCTTTAATACCCTACAACTCTACGTAAAGCATTTGAGATTATGATTTTTACAATCTGGTTAGAGAAACATGTGAAATGACTAGAGAAGGACAGAACACACGTTAAAGTGGTGATTTTGCAACTAGTATAAGTGAGGAAAAGACAGGGAAGGGCTGTGTGGGCAGCAGCAGTAAGACTTCACACACACTCTGGGATGGGAATTGAGCCTTGAAGATTAGTGAATTTGCACAGACAGGAAGGAGAAGGAAGAGTAAGGTAGAGCGAGGGAATATCAGGTAGAGTCACAGTACTAGGAAAGAAGAGGTGAGGGTAGGAAAAGGGAAACGGGTGTCACAGGGCCCTTCTTCGTGGGTGCACCTTCTGATCAACTAGTTGTCCCCTTGCCGGTCCTTTATTCACATTATCGAGGCAGTGAGAACATTTACTACCTGGTGTCCCTTCTATGAGGGTTTATCCTCCTCAGGCCATCTACAGGAGTGAAAGATTACTCTTCCTTATTTTTTCTGCATTCTTCTTTTTTTTTTTTTTTTAAGATTTTTTATTTATTTATCAGAGAGAGAGAGAGGGAACGTGAGCGAGCCCAGGCAGACAGAGTGGCAGGCAGAGGCAGAGGGAGAAGCAGGCTCCCTGCCGAGGAAGGAGCCCAATGTGGGACTCGATCCCAGGACGCTGGGATCATGACCTGAACCAAAGGCAGCTGCTTAACCAACTCAGCCACCCAGGCGTCCCTTCTGCATTCTTCTTAATTTTATCCTCAATTCTCTTGCAGACACCTACATGAGAAGCACACTTTCATGGTTGACACAAGGGTAGCCACTGAATTCACACAAAATCAGGTTTTTACCTCCCTCACCCCAGGAAAAGCAGGGAAGTTCATGAACAAAGCATCAGCTCAACCAGAGTCAAAAAGAAAAAAAAAAAAAAAGTACATTTTTCATAATAATGGCCACAAAAAAAGAGAAGGGAGAGAAATGTATTTTTAATGTGATATAGCTGTCTCTGAACTTTATTAAAATCAAGGTCCAATTTGACCTTGAAATGAGCCTTGTCAACACTTCTTTTTCATCTTCTCAGCTTTTCTAGCTATTGCTGTTTGAGAATAGTTCTGGAACAAAGCTCTTATGTTTCATTCTGGGGCTGGAGCACCTGACTCTGTCATCAGTTTACGAAGAAGTGTACTATATATTCAGATTCTAATTGCTAAACATTCTGCTTACACAATGTAATTGAAAACCTTCAATGACATCTCAAATTAAACTGAATTTTTCATCTCAGTCTCTCTCTTGATAAGTTAACAAACACCAAGCAAACATTTTAGGCTCTGGGCCTGCATATATAAACTTATTTTAATTTTATCAAGATCAACATGCATTTTATTTTACAGATCGGTTTTCAAAAAGAAATCATTTATTTTACATCAATATATAAGTATTTACTCACCTATAGCATGAGTGACAATGGGTGAGAATGGAATGCCAATTCAGAGCCATGGAGGAGAATATTTGGTTAGGCTCACCGACTTGCTATGTAATTCCTTCCTATCTGCTAGCCTAATGGTGACCATTGTTTATATCTTCATTTTAGCAAAATGTCAAATTACTGCTTGGAAGAGACCTTCGGGAAAGTTCTTGAATGGGCAACATTAAATATTTAAATCTGTAAGTATGGACCTATTAGTGTACTTGATTTACTTTTGCCTCCTTCCTTTGCTCAGTGTGGTGATTAAGAGCATGGGCTCTGGAACCCAGGTTGTCCCTCCACTATACCAGTTACCAATATGGCAGCTTGAGTAAATTCTTTAACTTCTCTTTGCCTCCATTTTCATCACATAAAGCAATGGTAATAATAATATTTATGCTGTAGTGTTGTTTGGAATAAACATGTAAAGGACACAGAAGATTACATGGCTTTTAATAAGCACTCAATAAATGCTAGTTTATTTTTTTCTAGCTATTAATTACCCCGTTCTACCTCACCCTTGGGTTGAACATCATTTACATGATTTTCTAATGACTATTTCCAAAGCATGTTATCATGCAAAATAGATCAAATGAGCTCTATTTAATGATTTAATTAATTAATCATTTAGGCTGTATTTAAATTAAGTCCGAGACGTTTTTATCTAAGATATATTAATTTGCTTGGCCTATTTCCTAGGCTCTTGTGAATAAAGGATGCCTGAAAGGAATACACCCTTTATTCTTGTCCCAAATTATCCCAATGAGAGGCTCTTTGAAATGACAACCCTGTCAGGAAATTCAAATAATTTTGAAAACAAACAACAAGCAAAACCCAGACCATTTGGCTGTATTCTACATGATAATTAAAATGGAGCTTGAGTAACCTTATATTTAGTTAGGGTGATTTAGCACCTTTTGACTTCTTTAGTGTCCATCTGAAATTTCAGCAGCTCTTTTTCAGACTGAAATGTGGTTTTCAAACTCTGGGGAATCTAATCAAAATTAGTGAAAATAGAAGAGAAACAATGGATTATTATGCCTTGTGGGTTGTGGGTGTGGATTTTCTTTTCCTTTTCATTTTTTTTCCTTTTTGGTAATGAATTCAAAACATTTATGATGTGCCAAGATTATGTTTTCTTGGCACTAGAGAAGTAACACAACGTAACAGAAATACTATTCCAGTCCACTGACTATCCTTCATGATGGCATTTTGGAAAGCAAAAAGGGATTTCTTTCTGATTTACTCCAATTTTTTTAAGAAACAAACGGAAATTTGAATACCTTTAATTTTCTGGGCTTTTTCTTTTGACTCTCATCTTACTATATACAATAGCTGAAACTTTAATATGTCTTGTTGAAAATCACTTTTTTCATTAAAGATTTACCTTAAGGGAGATACTGAGAAGCTATATCTATTTCTTTGTTTTGGAAATGAAAGGTGTTTTCATTCATACACCTGACTCAAACTTCCCATTGAACAGACTATTTGGAGGACATGAGACATTCACAGTGGTTGCAAATAGTCCTATAGGAACGAGAGGAATGTGAAATTATGTGTGGGAAGAGTGTTGGGAAAAAAGAAAAGGGTACATCATCACTAGCCATCAGGGAGATTCAAATTAAAACTACATTGAGATATCACCTTACACCAGTTAGAATGGCCCAAATTAGCAAGACAGGAAACAACATGTGTTGGAGGGGATGTGGAGAAAGGGGAACCCTCTTACACTGTTGATGGGAATTCAAGTTAGTGCAGCCTCTTTGCAGAACAGTGTGGAGATTCCTCAAGAAATTAAAAATAGAACTTCCCTATGACCCTGCCATTGCACTACTGGGTATTTACCCCAAAGATACAGATGTCGTGAAAAGAAGGGCCATCTATACCCCAATGTTTATAGCAGCAATGGCTACAGTCGCCAAACTGTGGAAAGAATCAAGATGCCCTTCAATAGACGAATGGATAAGGAAGATGTTGTCCATATACACTATGGAGTATTATGCCTCCATCAGAAAGGATGAATACCCAACTTTTGTAGCAACATGGATGGGACTGGAAGAGATTATGCTGAGTGAAATAAGTCAAGCAGAGAGAGTCAATTATCATATGGTTTCACTTATTTGTGGAGCATAACAAAAAGCATGGAGGACATGGGGAGTTAGAGAGAAGGGGGTTGGGGTAAATTGGAAGGGGAGGTGAACCATGAGAGACTGTGGACTCTGAAAAAACAATCTGAGGGGTTTGAAGTGGCGGGGGGGGGTGGGAGGTTGGGGTACCAGGTGGTGGGTATTATAGAGGGCATGGATTGCATGGAGCACTGGGTGTGTCAAAAAATAATGATACTGTTATGCTGAAAATAAATAAATTTAAAAAAAAAGAAAAGAAAAAGGTACACAGACACAAAAGAGAAATGTTCTTCATTCCCCATAAAAAGGACAGGAGGTGGGTGGTAGATGAGAGGTTTCCATTCTAAAATATTAAAACAGGAGCACCTGGGTGGCTCAGTGGGTTAAGCCCCTGCCTTTAGCTCAGGTCATTATCTCAGGGTCCTGGGATCGAGTCCTGCATCAGGCTCTCTGCTCAGCAGGGAGCCTGCTTGCTTCCTCCTCTTTCTCTGCTTGCCTCTCTGCCTACTTGTGATCTCTCTCTGTCAAATAAATAAATAAAATCTTTAAAAAAATAAATAAAAAATAAAAATAAAATGTTAAAACAGTATATTTTCTACTTTTGTAAAGCACTGAGTTCTTAACGTTGGTACTGTTTCCAGGCCAATCATAACTCATGAATCACAAATAGTTACTGCATTTCGGATTGTCTACTTGTTGTCCTTCCATTGTTGAGTCAAAAGAAACTGAAATTCGTGGGTCACATTGCTCCTGCCCATTTGGAGATAATGTCTCTGATGTAATTTTTTTTAATTTATTTTTTAATTATTTTCAGCATAACAGTATTTATTATTTTTGCACCACACCCAGTACCCCAAAGATACAGATGTAGTGAAAAGAAGGGCCATCTGATGTAATTTTTTAAAAAAATATGTATTTATTTATTTGAGAGACAGAGAAAGAGAGAGCAGGAGAAGAGTAAGTCGGAGAGAGAGAGGGAGAGAATCTCAAGTAGACTCTGCACTGAGATCATGATCTAAGCTGCAATAAAGAGTGGGACACCTAACCAACCGAGCCACCCATATCCTCGGACTTGTGAAATTTAATGCCATATCCTTGGACTTCTCTGGGTGATTGCTATAACCATCCTCTCTTTGAACAGAATTTAGTGTAAAACAGCCCAAACCAGAGAATGTCTAAAATGCCTACATTAACCAAATAAATTATGAAGGATTTAGAGGAACAGTTTGTTTTAGGAAGATATATGACCACGCAGATTTCATACTCAAAATGATTGAGATGCATAGGACTTACGGGATTTATATGAGATCCCTCCTCTTATTAGAGATGATATCATGGGCTATAAGTAAAAAGATGTATGGGAAGGTGGATATCTACAATGCTTCTCCCTCAACACATAATTATTGAAATGAGACATTTTCTTTGTCCTTTCTATACAGTATTAGAAAAGTTATCCAAAACATCTTCTAGCATTGTTTATATTATTTCCTTGGCAATAGATACTAACTACTTAGCCATATGGAGCTTATTATTGAGATAGTATTTCTTCTTATATATATACCTCTTCACAGATATGTGTTTATTTCCTTATCCTTCCCTACCATTTTGAAAATACTAATAGCAGAGAAATACTCTAATATGTTTTTGGGTTCATCTGGGTACTTAACACTATGCTTTACCTATACTTTGTTCTAGTATGGGCAAGTATTTATTTATTTATTTATTTATTTATTTATTTTTAAAGATTTTAATTATTTATTTGATAGAGATCACAAGTAGGCAGAGAGGCAGGCAGAGAGAGAGGAGGAAGCAGGCTCCCTGCTGAGCAGAGAGCCCAATGTGGGACTCGATCCCGGACCCTGAGATCATGACCTGAGCTGAAGGCAGAGATTTGACCCACTGAGCCACCCAGGCGCCCTGGGCAAATATTTATTGATTGCTCAATTTATAAAGTTGAGATGAGCAGGAAAGAAGGATCACTAGTTTGTTTAAGATTCAGGCTGTAGATCTGTATTTGTGATAGGTAGACTCTCTTTTATGGCAGGTGACAAAGTAGGTGAGCTTCAGGTTCTTTGTAGCCCATAGGATAACTGTCAGATCAAATTTGATAATATATATGGAAATGCTTCAGTAACTACACCCATTCATTTTCTTCATCCTATGTGCATTTTGTCTGCCTTTGGCCCTCACTAATTTTGCAAAGATTGAATTAAATCAATTGAATTTGTTATGCACTGTGTAGAAGAGGAAATTTTAAAATGTACGGTATACCCTGGACTCTGGGGATGTGAAACCAATATGATACAGTGAATGTAAGCAACCACAAGTGGAAATCAGAATTGATTTTGACTATACAACCTACAACTTTTAATATAACAGCCTTGGTGTTGAAAAAACAACAATAATAAATCATACCCATTGTTCTCTTTCACCTCCTATGGACTTATCCTCTAGGAGGTGAATGCTGTTTGTTTGTAATGAGGAATGTACGGGAAAATTGGATGAGAAGGGCACATGTAAGCTCTTGAGGAATTCCCAGAGGAGCTGATCACCATGGTTCCTCTTGATTATCTAAGCTCCCCACAAAAAACGCTATGATGGTCACCTGATTTTTGGAATCTGTTGGGAGGATAGATTCATAACTATTTTTAGTAAGTGTTGAGTGACTGTATTTTAGGATTACTCTTCTTGATTTGGGATGTCATCTCACATTTTAGAATGATGTTTTATGTTTCACTGAGTTATTCCTTTGTGCAAGTCCAAGCCCCATTCACACTGTGTGTAATATGCCAGAACAAACAGATAAATCATCCCCAGCCAGAGCAATGTAATGCTAGGTTACTGTAATTTTGCCCTGAGTGCTGAAATCCTGGCACTTTCAGGGTTGTTACCCTATAATGTTATTTCAGTGAAGAAATAATAGCACTTTCCTCTATCTCTTAAAGATATCTTCTGGCATTTTCCAGGGCATTAATCATAAAATCTGTGTTTAATAAAAGGAGAAATGGGAAATAATAGGAAATGAATTAGATTTCGAAAAGCACTGAAGGGAACTATGTGAATGCACAGTGTGTTGAGAGGTAAAGGTTTTGGGTTTTTGACATGTTAAAATGAATACTCCTAATAATAAGATATTTTTCTTCTCTTTGGGGGTAGGAAATGTTGAATAAAAGTGAATAAGATATATTCCATTTCTTTTTATATTTTCATGTTTTTTTCACATAGTTATTTTCCTTAAATTATGTACCTAAAAATACAAACACAAACATGTCTCTGTCAGTTAAAATGAAACTCTGATGGTCTAAAAATAGCATGAAAGGTCATAAGTAGGATTTAATTTACATTTACAGAAGGAAAATTATTCAAGTATGACAGTTTTCACGGCCTGAATTTCTATATACTTGATGTAAAGCCACATTACTAACAATAAGGGTAAAATGAGATAATTAGGGCATCTGGGTAACTCAGTTAGTTAAGTGGCTGACTCTTGTTTTTGCCTCAGGTCATGATCTATGGGTTGTGGAATCAAGCTGAATGTCAGGCTGTGGGATAAGCATGAAGCCTGCTTAAGATTCTCTCTTTCCCTCTACCCCTCCCACCTTCTCTCTCTCTCTTTCTCCAAAAAACAAAAACAAAAAATGAGATAATTAATGTTCTAATTTTAAATACATACCATTGAGAAACTCCAGTTTATAGGAAGAGGGGACATTAATTTTAAAAGAGAAAAGATGGTAATAATCTAAATCTAAATAAATACATTGAAATCTGAACATCTAAATTATCTAAATAGAAACATGATGAATTGAATTTTATTTCCATAGTGATACTATACAGCTGTTGAAATGAGTAAGTTAGATCAACATATAGGTATGCAGATTAATCTTAAAAACACAACTTCAAATGCCAAATAAAACTGCATTGTGATAGCAGGTACATGAATTTTAAAAACACCAAGTAATGTTACTTATGGATATTCACATGTATATAATAAAATATGGAAACATGGCTGAGACAGACACACCAACTTCATCCTCATGACAGTCTCCAAAGAGGGAGGGAAGAGAGAAGCAGTTATGGGACTTATTTTGGTAACACTTTATTTCTTTACAAAAATAGGGAAAGATCATTGAATGTGGCAAAACCTATTTTAGATGGAGCTAGAGGGAACATGGATATTGCTGGTGTCATTCCCTTACTTTCATTGTATGTTTGAATTATACTATTTGAAGGGAAAGTCTTCTCTCTGACCTGAGGATCTTACAGCCTACTATGATGAAGGTAGGACGTTTTGTGGACATGAATGTCGTGTTCAGTATTAGATGTTCAGTAATATGTATAAAGACCCTCAGAAGGACAGACAGACCCTCCCTTCTGAGGGAGCCAGAGAAGTCTTTGCATTGCATGGATTCTGTATCTAGTTGCTGGAACTGGAATGGCCCCTATGAAATGCAGTGGCTCTCAATCTGGGGTCAGGGGGGTGAGACATCATTCTGCTCATAAATGATTATAGTGCTTACGTTCAGGTGAGATGTCTGATATCATTGTACAGAAGAGCAAGGGATGCCAAGAAGAGCCACAGATGAATACCATGGGGATTTCAGTCTTGAGCCAACCCAGAGAAAGTGGCAGAAGCAAGACAAAACATAATTGCCCTGCTAACCACGATTTGCATTTCCTTTTTTAATGTGGACTGGGTTCACTGAACTGATTTGATCTGTAACCTGGACATCAGCCAGTCATCTGAAGGGACTCCCGGTGTGAGGAACACTGCTCAAGAATGGTTGTTTAAAGTTGAAAGCCAGACACACGTGGAGGGCTACTTAGAAAGGAGAAATTGCATAGAACGCCAGAATGTCAGTGTTAGGATTCAGAGTTCAATTAAGTCACTCTCCTGCCGGGTAAGGAAATAGAGGCCCCAGAATGATTTTGTGACTTACCAGACATCCTCAGAGGAAGAACAAAGTGACCCAGATGATTGACTTACAAGCTGAGCGACCTACACACTACTGCAAGAAGTCATTCCATTACAAAACTTCAAGAAAGATTGTTTGGGATTCTCATTCTTTTATTTTAAGCTGAAAAAAAAAAAAATCTGTTGAAAATCCCACAGGAGCTGAAATTGCTGAAGACAACTAGCTCTTTAATTATGATGCGCTTTTACTTTTCGCTTATCTCTGAAGTTGGATTGCCCAGTACATCTGAATGTTCCCTGACAGGTCCCTGTGATTTATATCAGCTCACAAAATTAAAAAAAATGCAGACTTGCAGCTCTAATTTGCCAGAATCCTTAAGATCTCTTTTATCATGCCCTGCTGCCTGGATAGAAAGCAGCATTCTCTTTAGTGGCAATCTGCTCTAATCATTTTTTATTCAGGTGGCAGGCAGGGTTCAGGCAAAACATGAAAGAGAGTGATTGGAGCACAGTGTCTTCAGATGGCTTAAACCGCATCACTCAGGCAATTCTGATCCTTTTTTATTTAGCCACATTTAAACAGGTTTCTTTTACAGCTCAGGAGACCAAACCACTGCACATGATATAAATAAGGTACATCACAAAAGAGCATGGCATTTGGAGTCTGAAGTTCCTCCATTCTAGATGTGTGTGACCTTGCGTTTCTAAATCTCTCTGAGTCCTCATTTCCTCGTGTATGGAAAAGGGGATAAAAAATGCACTCATCATTGGATTATTCTGAAGGGGAAATGAGTTTTGAGAATTGTAAAAATGCTTCATATATTTTGAAGTGTTACACAAATGTGTTCTATACCCATTTTCTGGGTGGGTTTTTTGAAACATGCCATCTCGTCTAGAAATCAGTTAAAATCAAGATACGTTAAAATTTTCCCAGTAAATGTCTAACTGCTCATGTACTTTCTACATTATTAAAAAACAAACAAACAAACAAACCCAGGAGGCACCTGAGTGGCTCAGTCAGTTAAGCATCTGACTCTTCACCTCGGCTCAGGTCTTGATCTCAGGGTTTTGAGTTTGAGCTCCACACTGGGCTCTGTGCTGGGCATGGGGCCTCCTTAAAGAAATAAAAAATTGAAAAAAAAAATTCCGGTTCTGGTTAGTTTTCTTAGCAGTATTCTGTGTTGTGCTGTTCTGAAAGGTAAACGTAGAACAAATTATATAAAAGCAACGGTCTTATTTACTACCAGTTTCTGGAAAGG
Source organism: Mustela nivalis (assembly GCF_964662115.1). Taxonomy (NCBI): domain Eukaryota; kingdom Metazoa; phylum Chordata; class Mammalia; order Carnivora; family Mustelidae; genus Mustela; species Mustela nivalis. Next base: position 107,477,023 of record NC_139027.1, on the reverse strand, counting down.
AGAGAGAAATTGTTCCTTTGCTGCAAAGCTATAGCAATTTATTTTACTTTATGAGAAAAAAAAAAAAAAAAGAAATCAATGAAATAAGACAGCTACCAGGGCCACCAGAAAGAAATTCAAAATGGTAGTTGGTTTGGGAGTCTTTGCTGGTTTACAGAAAGCCTCCATCTTTTAATGATGTAACTCTCTCCTGTGGATCTGGGACCCCAGGACAAACTCCATGTGACGGCATAAGTGCTTTCACTCAGCCAGCTGCCTTTTCTTCATGTTTGGTTTTACTTGCAAATAGTAAGGTGGGCCTTAATGAGTGAGTTACCTGTGCTGCAATTGCCACCTACAATTACCCACCTCCAGTGAACTCCAAGCTGCCTGGTTTGGCCTCTAGGAAAATTCAATGTATTTTCATCCCATTGGAATACTTTTGTGTGCCCCTGACCAAGGGTAAGGTCCTCATGATGGAAACCACAACTGCATATCATTTCATTTTCTTTAGGGAAGTAGGGTCTGGATTAGAGATAATTGTATAAATTACTGTTGGATTAATAATATGCTTTGCCAGTTGGGACTTATGGGGCAACCAATCACAAGTTCAACTTAACCCCCAAGCATGTTACTATTGCCATTTTTTTTTCCTAATGTCTAAAATTCCCATGGGTTCATTGAGAAAATGTTTGTAAAAACTACAAACTTAGTACTAGGCAGAGTGCTAAAGCTAGGTATAGGAAGGTAATAGTCATTCCTGTGTGATATGGGGTTTCTCTCTTAAAAAGTCTTCTTAATGGTACATGTACATTTTAATGGCTGAGGGCATTAGACCCCACAGAAATGATGCATCATTTGGGTCACAAGGATTAGTTTATTGGACATGACCATATTCTTGCTCTCCCTTTTTTCATCAGTGTAAAGGAGAGGGAACGGAAAAGAGGATGTTAATCACTGAACTACAATCTAATGTGGACACTAAAGAAAAATGCATTTTATAGCTGGAAAACATTGTGAAAACTCTGAGGCCACCAAAATAGACTGGAGGGCAGGTTACAGAAGAGGTAAAGCTCATGATTGCTTGTTTCAGGATTCTATCCTGAGCTGACCACACAGCAGACTACAAATTGGAAGTGAATTCAAACAGCATCAAAACCCCAGCCATGTAGGCCTATGACCTAAGACATGCTGAGGTGGCTATAGCCTTTTTTTCTAAAAGTGTAGGCCCTGGACCAGTAGCATTATCATCATCTGGGAGCTTGTTAGAAATGCAGAGTCTTAAACCCATCAGAATTCCTGAATCACAGACCATATTTCAATAAGATTCTCATATCATTCTTATGCTCTTTAAGTTTTTAAAAAGGAGGGGCTAGTGAATTTAATAACAGGGAAATAGCATAGAGAGTGTATTGCAATTCTTTCAAGCTATCTTAAGGATAGATCAAACTGGGCATTCTTTAATATCTCTCTTTAACAAGCTCTTAACAAAGGAGGAGCCACTTTATCAAGGGCAGTGGAGAAGAAAGAAACAAGGATGGAGTCCATATGATTTTTACTCCACCACATGGTCTTCCATATGGTCCTAAGATAGCATATTCTCATGGTCTGGACATTGTCTACTCAGGAGAAAGAGGGCATGCATTAGAGGTGATAGTGACAATGCCTGCTGGATGATGACTTCGGTCTTCAGCTTCCTGATTGGGGATGTTGAAGGAGCAGGTAAGGCGTCTTCTAAAGGGATGGCAATGTGTAGTAATCACAGCAGTTCCTCTCATTCCCAAGCACCTTGCTCTGCCAGCTGCTGGTCTGCCTCCTCATGTTTTCTTATCAGGTGTGAGATTTTGTCATTGAGCTAAAAGAAACCCCATCCAGAATTTGTTAGTATTTAACTATTATTAAATGACAATAAGAAAAACCACATATCTAATTATAATAATAAAAGTGCTTTCTCTTACTTAATGAGATACCATGAAGAAAACACAAGAAATTGGAATATTCAATAGGTCTTGCTTACCAGGAGTAGCATCCACACTTCTGTTACTCAAAAAAAATGTATATTAATTCAAAACATAATGAAAGGAACACGTATTCTTCTTTTTTCGAAAGTAAGAAATTCCAAACAATATCCTATAGGAAATTTTTCCTAAACATGGTCATATTCACTAACACAAAGCCCACTCTTGTCAGGCTGATGAGAAACCATTAAGCACTGGCCTTCAGAATACAAAAGCAAACATCAAGAAAAACCTATAATGCTGTTAGATTTATACAAATAAATATGATGCATAATTAGATTGAACAATAGGTCAATTTCATATGACTTAACCCAATGAAGATGTAATCAGTGTTGTTAAGTCAGGATCCCCCTTAGGATTGAGAATTTTGAGCACATTTATTAGACATTTATAAAGCACCTAATAGTGACAGGAGTTGCACTAAATGTTTATACTCAGACTTGAGTAAGATCTGTTCTCTGTAAATACATGCTTATCAATCATTATATATCAAAATCAGTGTCCCTTACTGTTGTTATGAACTTCTGTTAATATCACTAGTCACTCTCTAAAGCTTAGAAATGGAATACATTCGGGTAGTCAGGAAAACACTTACATCTGGATTCTACTGACACTTAACTATTCTAATTCCTTAATCCTAGATCTAGCTAAGATAGCTTTTAGGTTAAATAAAATATGAATTAACTTCTTGTATTTTCATGGAACTTACAGAGTCCCCAACTTGTAGATAAAAAACAAAGTTCTAGAAATTTGACTTGCAAAGAGATATTAGGTAAATTAATGCATGAGCTCAGATAATTCTAGGACTCAAAATTCCCACTTTGGTGCCTTTCCGAAGCTCATGATTGGCAGAGCAGTAGTTGGAAAAATTCAAGACCACCGTGTGTATTTCAGGTCACAATGACATGGATATACCAGTCCTAATGAAACTCAACCAGTGATCTGAGAGGCAGCTGGCTTGAAGCCCTGGAAAGAATGAATATACAAATGGACAATGGCCATACTATATATGACAACAGAACCCTGCAGCAACTAGTTATGGAAGCCAAACCAATCTCTGTAGCAGTCACCCTGAAATAGTCCTGGTCAATGACTGCCAGCTTCCTTGGCTTTGGTCCCTGCTTTCAACTCAGAACCAACAAGAATAAGCCAGATATGTCCCCTAAACCAATTCAAAAGATACCCTCCTTCTAGTTAGCCTGACTTCCAACTTCCCCACACCAGTAACCTCCAACCAGGGCATACCTGAGCCTTCCCTTTGTACCCCCCTTGCCTGCCTTTGAGTATCTTCCAAATACAAGGATGAGGTCTGACCCTCTTGATAAAGGAAGTTCTGAATAAATAGGTTGTATTCATTTTCTTTGGATGGTCTTTGAGTTCCACATTCCTCAACAACCTCCTCGTCATCAAACCTGTGGGCCTCCAAGTCCTGATGGGAAACTTATTCTCTCTCCACAATGAAGAGTGTAATGAAAGACCAGACATTTCCTTTCTCAGTACACAAGCTGATCCAGGCTTTTCATTGACTTGAACTTTAAAGAGTTGCCCCTTCAGGGTAATATCCATCACTTCTTTCCTGATCGGAACCTTCCATGTCTACTGTGTGGTTGCTGTAGTTGGTGGAGCTCCCAGGAACAAGCTGTGTCAATTTTTCTTTCACCTTGGAAATTTGTAGAACCCATGTGTACTCATAAAACATTGTGCATATTGCCTGGTCATACAGTAGTTACTATTATTATTGTTATCCTCACTATTATCCTCATCATGAAAGAATATATAAAATAAGTGAAGCAGTCAAAAAGTAACTTTAAGGCTTTTGTTGGGCTTACTTTGTTTTTATTTTTTTAAGTTTATTTATTGCCTCTCTACATGCAACATAAGGCTTGAACTCACAACCCCAAGGTAAAGAGTTACATACCCTTCTGACCAAGCCAGCCAGGTACCCCACTTTATCTTTATTTTGAAGCAATATTTTATTTCTATATTTCCATGGATTTTTCCCAGCCTTGCAAATATCTATTTCCCTACTGATTTAGGCCAAATGAAAGTGAATGCTTAGCAACAGGTAATGTTGATTAGCCTCTGGATTGCAATAAAATGTAAGTATTCCAAATTACTTACAATGGAAATATTATGGTTACAAATAAACTTTTTAACAGAAAACATTAAAATCTCAGCCCTGGAGTCATTTTATCTCTTCTATATTAAGTACCTCACTACTAAGTAAAATGGAACTGAGGGCTGTTTAGGGTTATTTACCTCACACTTGATAAATCTAGTAAGAATGAACTTGGACCTTGAACTACTCTATGTCAACCCTAACCACATCACATGATTTAACTCTTTGTGAAACGTAAGAAGAGAGTCACCTCAGAGGTACCCTCAGCTCAGAGGAAAGCACAGAGGCTGCTATTCATAGGCTTTAAAATCAGAATAATTTTCCTAATTGGTGACATTTATAGGAAGCCTATTTTCCCCAACTTGTGTTTATTCATTTGTTCATGTATCTAAATTTTACTCTTAAGTAGGCACCATGCTAAGTGCTCAGAATATAATATTTAACAAGACAAGTATCCTTGTGCTCGGTGTGCTCTGGGCCTATTTAAGTGCAAGGAGAAGAGGAACGAAAAATGTAATGTGTCTTCCCTCCTCTATATCCCATTCCCCACCTGAAGACTCTTGCTTTCCAGTCACCTTTACATCTCTTAGTAAAGCAAAAAGCAAAAGAAATTCAAAAATGTAAAAATGCTGCACTGATCATCATAATAAAGATCCATGTTGTAGGTGAAGAGAGAGAGAAGAAAAACCAGTTGGGCTAGGTTTGGGAGAGAGGTTCAGGGAAGACAGAGAGAGAGAGACAGCAAAGACACTCACTTGATTTTTGCTTTTGTTCCTGTTTTTTGTTTGTTTTTTGTTTTATTACCAGCATCTCTCAGGCATGAAAAATATATTGAAAATAAGAGACACAGCTAAAGAAAATACTTTAAAAGATTTTTATTTTAAATGTACCCACTGGTACCCCTAGTATTTCTGAAAGAGTGTTGTGTTTTAAGTGGCTCTCAACCGTTTTGTTTAGTAATATTGTTCAGAAACTGGGCTATATGGAACCCCAGTTATATTCCAGTTAAGGAAGTGGGTGAGCAGTTACAATCCAGGGATATAAGTGCTCTGATAAGGGAGATATAAGGTGCTGTAGTATAAGATAGTGATGAGGGAGCAGGAGGCTGGCTGAGGACAAAGCAAAAGCTGGCGCCTTGCACCCCCTCTTCACCCGCTCCCCTCCATATGTGTGGCATTCCTCAGGCACCCATGACTGCCATAAAACGATAAATAGTTAACTTGCAGGGATCACAATCCTGCAGAACAGGAATCTCCCTTGCCCTACAAGATGTCCTAGAGACCTGAATAGGGAGGTTACCTTATCAATAGCACAAATTTCCAGAGGCGAATAACTCTTGGTTCCTGAAGCCCTAATGTCCCCCTCCCACCATAAACTGGAGGAGACTGGGGTAGAAAGGAATGTAAATGATAGCCAGATCATAATGCCCCACCAAGAATCCCCCATTATCTTGATGTTAGTGCTTGACCTAAAGACGACATTAATCAAGCCATAATGGCAAAGACTCCCCCCCGGCACCTTGTAGACCCTCCCTAGCATGTGAGAACTCTGTCGAAATCCCCCATTCCTTTACCACCTCCCCCCCAACCGTGGGGTATATAACATGCCCACATTCACAACCCGGGGCAGCAGCTCTTCCTGCCCACGGGTTCTGTCCCCGTGCTTTAATAAACCACCATTTTGCACCAATGACGTCTTAAGAATTCTTTCTTTAGTCGTCGGCTCCGAACCTCCTCACCACACCGAACCTGACTTAAGGTTCTGGGACTTCATCATTTTTGGCGAGCCAGCCAGGAGATTTGTGAGTCTTTACATTTGGACTCTGAGCTTCGGTGCAAATTGGTGAGTACTTTCTCTCCTTTTCTGTACTCTCGTTCCAGGGCTCTTTCAAGGAGTACGGTCTTATTGGAACACTTGCATGTCAATTGCTCAGGCTGTAATCCTCTAGCCCGTGGCTACTCCACGGGGAGGAAAGCGTCTGCCTTTTGACTGTAAGCTAGTACCCTGGCCGGAATGGCAATAAGACCCAGAAACTTGATGGCCTCACTCTATTCCTGTTCTTATAGAAAGTTGTCTCTCTTGGGCACGGGACAGCCACCTAAGTCACCAGGACGGCTGCCAATCTTAAAGACTCCCGTGTGAGGTTTCCTCCTGATTGATCTAATGTGATCCCCTCCACATGCCCGGTCTAGCCACTTCTGGCCGCGGGACCTCCACTGGGAGCCGGCCGAAACCAGTACCCGATTGAATTAAAACGCAACCGGGGACCGTTTCCTAGGGAAGTTGGCTGCAAGGACCACATGTGTTGGAATGTCGCGTAGACCATGATGGATTTCAATCTTTACTGTTTCTCGTCAGTGTCCTCTGCAAACCGCCTAAAGCTATGAAATTGGGTAATTTCCCCTTGCCAAACTTTTCTAGTACTTCCATGGGTTAATATGGCAAAACGGTATGCAGTCTTCAGGATAGACAATGGCTTGGCATGGCACAATTTCCTAGTCCATTCACCAGGCACCCATTTGCAGCCTAGGATGCGATGGGGAAGTGGAGGGGCGCCGGCACCCCTCCAGGGCCTTTTAAGGCATGACGGTGATCAATAGCGATATCTTGAGGGATGCCTCTGGTCGCTTTTGACACACAGGAACCTCTGACATATCCTGCGTGGGACGCTACCCAGGAGTCAGGGGAGATTTGGTAATGGACCTTCATTACTTTTCTGGAAGCATGGCCTGAGTAGGCTTCTTCAGTTCCCAAGGACTCTACCTCGGGGTGCCTTTTAACCCACTGGAAATAATTTGGATTGCAAAACTTAGGAACGGACTGAGCTCCTGTAACACTGCATGGCCTCAGTGGGATCTATCAGTTAGATCTCCTCTGCAGGAAACAGGGCAAATGGACCTAGGGTGCCTGCATTGCTCATACCTAGGCCTTCATTGCTCTACACCAGGACCCCAGACTAAGGGGCTTTTGCAAAATGTGTTTGCCCAAATGAGTCAGCTAGTAAACTTTCTCCTGACATATTGGATGGTAATTACGTAAATAAGCCTTCTTCTAGTAAACCCAGGTTGCTGGGCCATCCCTAGCAAAGGGGACTCTGGCTTTATTCCTCTGTTTCTCCTAATAGATGTGGGAGCTTCTCCCTTACTCACTTCCTGTGTTGATGGCTATAACTGGAGCCAACTGGGGTTGGTCTAACTCGAGACAGAGACCATAAGGAATATTCCCAAGCAGCTGCCGAAACTCTCTTTGTTTCGGGGAAGTTTCCCTGTGTTCTCTGGCCTGACTTGGACTGCCTAACCCCTTCCCCCTTGCTGGTGGGAAAGCATGGCCTCTGCTCCTCTGTTGGGGCTTATGAGCTCCGAAACCGGGAATCTTTTCTCTGCCTCCTGGCAGCACTTTGTTTCTTCTGTTTCCCCCTTACGTGTTTCTGTACCAACGTGTGTGCAGCCTGCATGACTGGCCTCTAGATCATGCACCACAGCTCCTTCTCTTTTCACTGTCAAGGAGCAAGAACAACACCCCCTGGACCTAACACCTCCCCACTCCAGATCTTCCCACGCATGTCTCAGGTAAACATTCAAAGTGGAGTGGGCCCAGGTGGAACGTAAATCAGTATTGGAACTAAGTTAAGTTTGTTGGTTTAATTAAGATAGATGCATCTTTGAAGTTAACAGCAGTAAATGTGAAGCTTTTATTCTATCAAAGTTTACTGAAGGTCAAATAAGCTTGTGTTACTTGTTAAAATTTGTTAGCAAAGAAATGACTAAACTGATGGTTAATTGTCTATCTCAAATTTCTAATGGGTAATTGCTGAAGTAGCTTTCAAAGTCTTTGGTAACCTGAAAGTTTTAAAGTTTTGCTTGGATGACAAATGGAATTAAATTGTGGACATCTAGGTCTTAACCAAATAGGATAAAATGCTAAGTCGTTAATTTCTGGATGTAGGCTTGTGCTTTTTGACTTCTTACTGCAAAGAAACTAAGAGTATTTAAATCTGCTGGTAAACTTGTTTTCCACTTAACTGATTCATAAATTGCCACCTGAAGAATTCTGTTGTAGCAGTTCACAATTGGTTAATAACTAAAGGTGTTTCTAAGAATACAAAGTTCTGCTTAGTGTAACTAAGACTGATGGAAATAAAGGGAAACTCTGTATGTAGGAAAGTAGGAGATATGTAAGAAAGATTTAAGGAATGGGAATACATTTTGTTGAAGGTAAAGGAAGGTAATTTTGTCCTAAATGAGATGGTTGTTTGGAAGGAAATGGCTTGGGACAAAACCTGAATGCAAAGGAAAGTTGTAGAAGGTTTGTGAAGGGAAATCTTCAAAAAAGGAATTTTAGCTATGGTCAAGAATGGATTAAGATTGAAATGAATGGGTTTTAAAGGTACATTGGTACAAGACAGAAATTGTCTCTGTTCAAAAGGACAATGTTTTCTTAGATCAATTGATCTGCTGTTAAGAAAATGTAAATGGTTTTCTCTTTGCCTGCCCAGAAAAACGAGTTTCTATGTTCAGTTTTATCAGGTGTTTAACATCCCTAATTATATTTAGGCATGTGCTTTAAAACTTTCTAAGATTTTAGCAAATGTTGACAATATTTAAATTGTAAATCTCTTTAACTCAGGCTTTTCCTTGGTATGTGAAGTTGCTCATGAAGTACTACTGAACCAATGATAAACCTTGGGTTACATTTGGGAAAATGCTATAACTATTCTAGAGATTCTATGCACTTCCTAAAGTTTTAACGTTTTGAGAGATCATCGCTTGATACTGTAATTATGGAAATGTTATGTATCACAGAAATAATCTGATTTCCTTGCAGCTAAATTGTAAACTCCCGTGTCTCTTTAGCTCTAACCATATCCATTCTGAGTTTTTGTCATTTATAATTGTTTTGATTCTCTGGTAAAATGAGTTTTATCTTCAAGGAGATTCCTATAAAGGACTTTCAGGACAAATACAGATATTTGATATGCTTGAAAATCCTAAAACTGAAATGGGTAAGAATTTCCAAAACTGACTAAAGGTGCATTCACCAGAATTAGTAACATGGGACTAAATGAACTAAAAGATTATAGTGTTGTGTCTCTTAATGTTTTGTCTTACTTTAAACATTGCTCGTTCTCTCTAATGTTTGCTCTTCCAGACTAGGGATACTTTTTCTTAAGTTATCTGTAAATTATAGAGATGTAAAAGTGCTCATTTGTAAAAGTGCTCAAAGCATTCAAATTTTCTCTCTATCTGAACCCTCTGAAACCAAAGGGTCTCAGTAAGCATTCTTCCATGGCAATCAGTCATTTGCATAAGTTCAATAAGAATCTGTTCTCCTTGTAACAGGAAAGAATTGGAAACTGGTTATTTTACCAAGGCTTTGACTGGGATGTCATATTTGAAAAGACTCAGATATGACCAGACAGCTTTAAGGAACTAAGGTTGACTTTATGAAACCTGGAGCCATAAAGCCCCTTGGGACTGTTGGCCTGATACCTTGCTTACAGAGTTCCCAGCAGCCCCACCAGGTGAGTAAAGAATGTCACTCCTTGGTAGGTGCAGTCTCGGAAGAGGAATTCGCCCAAAGGCATTGCAGGCATGCCTCATGGCAAGTACAGGGCTTGGCTTCTGGCCTGGAGAGGCTACTAAAAGTTCAACCTAGAGATTCCTTATACAAAGTTCCAGCAAAGCAGATTCTAAAAGATCTATTGATCACAGTCACTGTTCTTGCTGAGCTTATGTAAATAATAGGCCAAGTTTGTTAACACTGGACTTGTTTCACAAGTGAATTAGTCCTGATTTGGCTATCTCTGGAAATGAGGGTTATTTTAGAGAGAAAAATTATGTTTTAATAACACACCTTTATGGATGTTAAATTCTAGATTTGATTGTCTTTAAATGTTTACCTAAGCTAAACAATTTGAGGTAAACTTCAGAGAAGTTGCACAATAGCTTCTTTAGTCGATCTTATTATTTTGTGGGGATATTAGCAGACCCCACTGCACATGATTAAACAACTGGAAAATGGGATTTATTCCCTGCAATTGTATAACTTAACTAACACCTTATGTGTGGCTAGGAATAATGAAATTGCCTAAAAGCCAACCTATCACACTCCATAGGATTAACTATGGACTTGTGGAGATAATGGATGACCCCACTTTCTTTGAGTGGATTGAATGATCCATGGGGGACTCCCCTTATCTCTTGACAAGTTTTCTCACTTGCCAGTGATCCTCTGTAATCAGGATATTGTTAAGGTTGGACCACTCAAAGGTCTTCTTATTGGTTTCACCCCTTTGTCATATTTATCCTAGAGGCCACCTCTGTTGAGGTGCAATTGCAAATAGATGCTTTAGCTAAGCATAGAACAGCCCTCATAAAAGGAGCCTCAAAGCTCACTATGGGACAGCCCTTGACTGTAATGATGTCACATCAGGTCCAGATTTGTCTCAGAAGCCAAAGGCCACCAATGGATGATGGAGGCCGACTTATTAAATACTGGGCTACATTAACAGATATGCCAGAAATAAAACTTGTCAAACTTTAAACCTAGTTACCTGTATGCCTGAACCTGACCACTGTACTTCTTTCTCTATAGAGCAAAAAGGTTATTTATCTTGCTTACTCTATCTGGCCAGATTTAAGATGCCACTGTTAAAAATATGAATGACAGTTGGTTTTCTGATGACAGTAGTTTTCATAGGAAAAAAATAAGAAAAGCTAGGTGTGCCATAGTGCTCACTAGCACTTTGCAATTGCCAAAGTCTAAGAATAAACATTAACACTGACTCCAAATATGCTTTCCTGGTACTACATGCTCATGGAGCTATTTGGAAGGAAAGGGGATTGCTATCAAGCCATAACTCCCCAATCAAATATGGGCCTAAGTTACAAAACCCTCCTTATCGCTATACTGAAGATGGCATATATCAGATCTGGGATGTGCATCTGTGGCTCACGCCCACGATTGGACGGCTCAGTCAAAAGGCAGTTTTATGCTGGGAACAAAGAAATCATACGAGTGACACTTGGGCAAAGAACGCACGATATCTGGGGTGGCTACCACTAGAAATGTGTTCCCAAATAATAGTACTCCAGGCTACTGAATGTTTTGCTACTGATTGGGTAAGGTGACCTGGAATTAGATGGCCAGCTCCAAATGGAACCCACTGGATATGTGGAACTAACCTGTGGGCCTGGCTTCCTCCAGGGTGGATAGGTCGCTGTACTTTAGGATTTGCCTGGATTCATGGGCGCATTACTAAAACCATCACCACTCCAGCTAATCTCCCCAACTTGAAACAAAGATGGACACAATCTGTTTTTAAATGGTATGATCACTTAGCATCCATTTTTGTTCCATCTGTGGGACTAGAGGATGTCATGTGGCATGTAGAAGCCCTTAATAAATATACTACAAAGGCACTCAATGATCCACTAAATGGCATCTCCCTCCTTAATACCAAAGTCTCACAAATACGCAAGGCAGTCCTACAAAATAGGATGGCCTTAGAAGTTCTGACAGCAGCCCAAGGTGGCACACATGCATTATCAAGACAGAATGTTGTGTGTACATCCCAGACTATCACAAAAATGTCACAGGACTAATAAAAGATATGAATACCCAGATTAAGGCCCTACAAGATCCTTCTTTCTCTTTTAGTGATTGGTTAAGTTCCTGGCTTGGAGGAGGGCTATGGTCAAATCTCCTTTTCGGGCTTCTTATTCTTATCGCCTTATTAATCCTAATATGTTGCTTTGTTCCATGTTTCTCCACTTGGTGCCGAGACTCCATTGCTACAATGACTATACCACGACAGACGATCCTTGTCGCGCGCGAGGACGCCTCTTCACTGTCAGCGCTGGATTCAGCTGCCTCCACCTTTTGTAACTCCCTTATACGTTCCTACCCTGACCAATATTGGCCCGAGCAGGTAGGGACAGCTCTACGCCCCTATTCAGCACGAAGAAGTTACAGAAGATGAGACCTTCCACCTTCAACCACCTTAAAGATTTAAGGGTCAAAATTGTTCAGGGGGGAATGATGAGGGAGCAGGAGGCTGGCTGAGGACAAAGCAAAAGCTGGCGCCTTGCACCCCCTCTTCACCCGCTCCCCTCCATATGTGTGGCATTCCTCAGGCACCCATGACTGCCATAAAACGATAAATAGTTAACTTGCAGGGATCACAATCCTGCAGAACAGGAATCTCCCTTGCCCTACAAGATGTCCTAGAGACCTGAATAGGGAGGTTACCTTATCAATAGCACAAATTTCCAGAGGCGAATAACTCTTGGTTCCTGAAGCCCTAATGTCCCCCTCCCACCATAAACTGGAGGAGACTGGGGTAGAAAGGAATGTAAATGATAGCCAGATCATAATGCCCCACCAAGAATCCCCCATTATCTTGATGTTAGTGCTTGACCTAAAGACGACATTAATCAAGCCATAATGGCAAAGACTCCCCCCCGGCACCTTGTAGACCCTCCCTAGCATGTGAGAACTCTGTCGAAATCCCCCATTCCTTTACCACCTCCCCCCCAACCGTGGGGTATATAACATGCCCACATTCACAACCCGGGGCAGCAGCTCTTCCTGCCCACGGGTTCTGTCCCCGTGCTTTAATAAACCACCATTTTGCACCAATGACGTCTTAAGAATTCTTTCTTTAGTCGTCGGCTCCGAACCTCCTCACCACACCGAACCTGACTTAAGGTTCTGGGACTTCATCAATAGGGAAGGCATACAGTACATCAAGGAAGGATTCTCAGAGGAAGCACACTTAAGCTGAGACAGGAAGTATGAGATATCCAGACAACCCCAGACATGGTAGGGGATCAGGCAATAGGATCAGAGAAGCAGTAGGATTGCAAAGAACTCACCATTATTCATAATGACTGGAATAGAGTGGGTATGGGAGTAAAGGGGGAAAAACTTTGGGAATGGACTTTTCTTTAGATATTCTCTGATGAGATCTGGAATATAACCTAGGGTTTCCTTTAATAAGCTCTTTTTCTGCCTTTGTAATACACATCTCCTCAGTGAGATTGCCATTGAACTATTTTAAGTGATTAGTCATCTACTTTGCCTGTTTTTTAATCTATAGGACCCAGGGTTGTATTGTCTATAGAATAGGCTCAGAGGACAACCAAACAAATTACTTAATTAGTTATTACTTTTTATATCTACTATGTATCAGACCCTGCACATATATCATCTTTAATCTTTATCATAACCCTGAGAAGTAAGGTTTTGTTTGTCCTACTCAAGGAATGAAAATAACAAGGCACAGAGTCCATTAATTTGCACAAAATCACACATCAGTGTAGAGAAAGAAGCTACACTGTTCTTCACTTCAGTAGACTGTTTTAACTGTTATAAACACTTGTGGTCTTCATTTAGCTATTGGATCCACTACAAATGCTACCCTTTCTCCCCGCATCCCACATAACAAGACTTCCTCAGGCTCACCCAGCCCTTTGCTACTGAACTTGTTCAATAACTTCTAGCATCATTTAGTACGAGTAAGGATCTTTGGAATTAAACTCCCACTCACAAATTTCGTAACTTTGGAAATATTACCTTAATCTCCCTATAGGTCTCTGTTCCTCATCTGTAAAATAGGGATTGACCGGTTACCTATTTAATGGGTTGTAATTAGAATTATATGAGCTTACATAGGAGAAGACATAACACTTGACATAGAGCCAACCAGCTATGTGTTTTCAATTCCTTTTGTGGACTTTCTCAACTGTAACCTTACTCTAAACTTTCTCAAACTTAGCCTATTTTTTGCCTTCTTTTACAGAACATTTGCCCCCCCCCCCCCCCATTATCATGTCCACACAGTTTACCATTGGAGCTGGAGCTGGAGATTAATTTAATTAAAATTAAGTTAAATTTATTTAAATTAACAAAATGCCAGCTGACTAACCCTATTAGCACATTTATCATATGTATGTGACTATACACCATCATAATATGACTTTTAAACAGCACAGTCAAAATTTCCTTCTCTCTCCTTTTCCTCATGGAAACAAATCTCTTTGTTCTCTCAAGACCCTTGTGGTGGAAATAATCAAAAGATTTACACCCTACAGAAAGGTGACATTGAGAATTCAAGTTACTTTGTACAGGAAGTGAGTACAACCATATTAGAGACTCAATCAGCCTTGAGTCTGCATTATCTCCTCTTTCACTCAGTAAATTATCAAAGGGCCCATAAAAAAAGAAAATGCACATAAAGGGAACATTGTGCCTTTAAGAATTCTTTCCCTGCCAGTGCCTTTCAGGCTGATGCTTCGGATCTTAAGAATGCACTGTCTCAGAGGGATATAGGATGCAGAGGTAAATGTCACATAAATAATATGTGAACTGTCTCTTGGTATCCTGAGGACCAAGCTCAGACTCCAGGCATTTCTCTCTCATGATGCTCCAGAGAAACTTCCAAGTGTAGAAGAGCCATATTGCAAGATGAATTGAGGACTCTGTCTTTTCCTGCTGACTGAGCTCTTTCAGCCCGTGACAAGACCAAATGGAACGTAGCTTTTGGGATTGAGGGTTGATGCAGAATGGTGGTGTAGCCAGCCAGCACGACTCAGGAACAGGGTGTCAGGTATTTTTGTCCTGGGCAAAACCACCCATGAGAAATATGGGCACACCTGTGCACACCCAACTGGGGACACCACTATTCAAGAAGTAGAATTAAAAGTCAAGTTTATGAAAAAAAAAAAAAAAAAGAAAGAAAGAAAATTTATGCAAAGCTTCTAGTCATTTTCTCTGGAAGCAGAGCTTGAGATGGGAATTCCAAAGCATGTGATTTATTGAGGGCAGGCTCTCAGGAGAAGAGTCGGAGAAGCAGACGAGGCAGAGGGAAAAGCTAAGCAAGCATATTGTCTTCTTCGGAGATTAACCCTGGCCTGAACACACAGAGAGCCTCAGATCATGAGCCCCACCCTGAGGCAAGGGTCTGGAAGCTTTGGATCTTTGCAGACCAGTTCAAGGGTGGTAATCAGAAGCTCCCTAGTGAGACAGCTCCTTTAAGGCAGAGAGCAGTCTCCAAAGAACTGCACCTCCTGAAACTCCTTCACAGAAACACTCTGCAGCTGGGGGATGGGTACACTGGCTGAGTAAAGGGCATCTGGGAAGCAACTACTACACTTGGAGTAACTTTACTCTTTGAATATATGTGTACTTGTGGATGGAGTAGATCCCAACCTCTCCCCTCCCCCCATCAATCCATCTATCATCTATTTACCTACCTATTTTCTAATTTAGTATACCTACCTTTGATCTATTTCAGGCTATTCTTAAATGTTGCCATACTTATAGATTATTTCCATTTGTTTCTATCTACCTATGATACCTTTCTAAGTGACATTTTAAAAAGGAAATTCAAACGTAGGATACTTATATTACACAACTGTATAATATGCTTTTGGTCTTCTGTTATGATAAGCCAAAGAAAACAAAACAAAACAAAACAAACAAACAAAAAATACCCACCTCCAAATATTGCACTTCAGCTGGTAGAACAGAATTGCATCTTAGCTATGAGAAGAAAATTTATCCTTTCCTGGTCTGTCATAACTAATACCCTAAGCATTTGATTTACAAGATTCTCTAAAAGGTAAATTTCTATATGCATGATGAAGCTATTAAACAATGAAATTGCAAAATATGTATACAGAAATCAACAAATTTGACATAGGCTCTGGTCCTAGGCCTGGAAGTGAGTACATTGTCTGTCATTCTCCTCACTGCTCTCTCCAGTCTGTTCTCTCTTTCTGATCCCTGAAATCCCCAGGTGTGAATTTCACGTTATCGTCCCTTGTCTATCACCACAGCTATGCTCCATAATAAGCCACCTCCAAAACCAGAGGCTTAAAGCAATGAGCACTTACTTAGTTATTGGGTCTTCAGATTACTGGTTTCGGCTGATGCATTAAGTTATTTATTTCTGTGCTAACATATTTTCCCCAAACGTAGCAGCTTATAGCAATATGCATTTATCTTCCCACAGATTCCCTGAGTCAGGAATCTTGTGCAGTTTAGCAGGGTCCTCTGCTCTGGGTCTAGCCCAGGATGCAGTCAGTGTGTTGGCCAGGGTTGCAGTTGTTTCAAGGCTTGACTAGAGGTTGATGCACATCCAAGCTTACTTATATGAGTGTTGGCAGGCCTCAGATTCTTGCTGGACACATCAGTGCCTTTCTATGTGGGCTTCTCTATAGGGCTCCTCACAATACAATAGTTTGCTTACCCCAAAGAAAGGGTCAGAGGATAGGAGCAAAAGAAGGGCAAGACAGAAATCAGTCTTTTATAACCTAATCTTGGAAGTGACATTTCAACACATTGCTGTATTCTACTTATTAGAAACAAGTCACTAGGTCCAGCCCACATTCAAAGGAAAGATTTCACATGAGCATAAATCCAAAATCATTGGAAGCCATCCAAGGTAAAGCCATATATAGCCGGTTGATTGCCTCTGGTTTTAACTGCACTCATCTTATACCTGAAGATCAGCTGATGTTGACTAATCTAGGATGGTTTTGACTGTACAACTTTACTCTGAGACTTGTACATTTCATGTTCTAGAATATCAGCTGGGGCATGTTCTCTTGGTAATGGCAGAGGCATAAGAGATTGGGCAGAAATATCCAAAGACTCCTAAGACTCGGTCTCAGAACTGGTACATCATCTCTTTTACTGTATTCTTGTTGGCCAAAGAAATAGATTCCTGACAAGTGAAGCTGCAGGGTCACATTTGAAAAGACATGAATATATGGAGGTCTGGAAAATTGGGACCATAAATAAAATCAAACTAGTACATGTCAGTAAGGTCCTTCATTTCATATACTCTCACTTCATATTCTTGAAGCAGTCATTCACACACCTAAAGGACACTCCTCTCAATTCTTAGAGTTTTTTTCATTCATTGTCACTCTCTACAATGCTATTCTTGTTGGAAATCTTGGGGATGTTGATGTCCACATAAATCAGTGTTTCCCAGTGGGTCACTACTCTTATTTAAAGGGAGGAAATTCTTCACTTCATGAAACCATCTCTTGGGTTGCAGAGCATTTGAATAATTCCCTGAATTATGCCCTTTAATTGCCAATAATGCTTCCAGGTGTGAAAACACCCCAACAGGGAGGAAGGTCACAGATAAGCCAGTTGAGAAGGCTAGTATGATCAATGTGATGCCGAGTTAGAGTTAGAAACATCAGTATGAATTCATGTTTAGCTTAATATAGATATGGTAGAGTCTGTTACATATAGAGATTTTTTTTAAAAGATTTTATTTATTTATTTGAAAGACAGAGATCACAAGTAGGCAGAGAAGCAGGCAGAGAGAGAGAAGGAAGCAGGCTCCCTGATGAGCAGAGAGCCCGATGCAGGGCTCGATCCCAGGACCCTGAGATCATGACCTGAGCCAAAGGCAGAGGTTTTAACCCACTGAGCCACCAAGGCGCCCCACATATAGAGATTTTTATAGATACTGGATATATGTATGCATGTGTATATATATATATTTCTATTTGTATATGTGTGTATATATATGTATATGTATCCATACATATATGCATATGTGTATATATATGGGCATATCTATTTGTATACATATGCATATATATGTGTATACACATTTGTGTATATATATATGTGTAGATATATACATAGATGCATAAAACATATATGTATCTATGTGTACGTGTGTGTATGTATACACATATATATTTTCTCACTTTGTCAACTGTTAGGCCCTAGAAGCAATAACACTGCAATAATAATGAACAAAGCTAACACTCAGATCTTGATTTCTAATACCATTCTCCAATAAAAGAAGCCAGAACTCCTTGGAGAAATGGCTATTCTTGGCCTGGAATAGGAAACCTATAAGATGAACCTGAAGTGCATGGTGGGATTAGAAAGTAAGTACTAAAAACAGACCAAAACCCCCTACAATGATGGAAGTATGTCAGAGGAACACAGAAGTCAAATCAAAGAGCTTGCAAGGGAGGAACAATTTGAGTAACACAATAAACAAAGTAGTAATGGATTATAGCACCAAGTATAAAATAAATATCCACAAGCCCATATTGACATAAATTAAAAATTGAGTAAATAAACAAATAAAGGAAAATGTACAAATCTCTTATGCAGAAGAATGGCAAATGATTTATACAGCTACTCTGCACTCCAGTATAATCCTTAATTGTGGGCTGCATGCAATGACTTCCTGCCCAAGAGGGGAGCATAGAAAGGGAAAGAGAAGAATCAACTTGTAGTGAAGAAACACAACATACGCTACCTCAGTTAGGTGATCAAGGTCAACATTGACTGTGATCAGCCATGTTGACAGCATATATGCAGGGTATAATGGGATATGGATTGCACTTTACCTCTAAAAAGTGGGTCTTGGGGTGCCCAGGGGTCTTGGACCCCTGGGATCGAGCCCCGCATCGGGCTCTCTGCTCAACAGGGAGCCTGTTTCTTTCTCTCTCTCTGCCTACCTCTCTGCCTACCTGTGATCTATTTCTGTCAGACAAATAAAAAAAATCTTTAAAAAAATAAATAAAAAGTGGGTCTTCCCAGTAAACAACAAATGTTGGAGAGGATGTGGAGAAAGGTGAACTCTCTTACACTGTTGGTGGGAATGCAAGTTGGGGCAGCCACTTTGGAAAACGGTTTGAAGATTCCTCAATAAATTAAAAATGAAGCTACCCATGACCCTGCAATTGCACTACAGGGAATTTACCCCAAAGATACAGATGAAGTAAAAAGAAGGTCCATCTGTACCCCAATGTTCATAGCAGCAATGGCCACAGCGCCAAACTGTAGAAAGAGCTGAAAGGCCCTTCAACAGATGAATGTGTAAAGAAGATGTGGTCCATATATATAATGGAGTATTATGTCTCCATCAGAAAGGATGAATACCCAACTTTTGTATCAATGTGGATGAGACTGGAGAAGATTTTGCTGAGTGAAATAAGTCAAGCAGAGAGAGTCAATTATCATATGGTTTCACTTATTTGTGGAGCATAAGGAATAACACAGAGGACATGGGGAGCTGGAGTTGGGGGAACTGGAGGGGGAGACAAACCATGAGAGACTGTGGACTCTGAGAAACAAACTGAGGGTTTTGGAGGGGAGGAGGGTAGGGGTTGGGTGAGCCTGGTGGTGGGTATTCTGGAGGGCACATATTGCATGGAGCACTGGGTGTGGTGCATAAACAATGAATTCTGGAACACTGAAAAGAAATTAAAACTAAATAAATAAATATTTTTTAAGTGGGTCTTCTTCTCTAATACCCAGAACCCTAGTCTCATCATAAGAAAAATGCCAGACAAATCCCAATTGAGGATGTTCTACAAAATATCTGATGACTGTTGCTCAAAACTGTCAAAGTCAGCAAAAATTAGAAAAGTCTGAGAAACTGTTCCAGGCAAGAGAAGCCTAAGGAGATATGACATCTAAATGTAATATGGCACCTTGGATGAGATCCTGGAACAAGGGGGGAAAAAAGCTAGATCAAAATTTATCAAATATCAATACAGTATGGAGTTTAATTAATAATTATCAATATTGGTTCGTTAATTGTGACAAATATGCTATACTAATACAAGATACTAATAATAGGAGAAACAGGGTGTGGAGTATATGGACACTGGGTACTAGCTCCATTATTTTCATGTAAATGGAAAACTATTCTAAAATAAAAATTATATTTTGAAAAATGCCCTAACATGTTTTCACCCCCTCCTCCCAGGTGAGTGATAATACTCTTGTTTGAAAGACACTGACCTAGATATCCTTCCAATACCATCGATTCCTTTACCTCATTTCCTCCAGTGGTCTTGTCCTCCTCCCCAGCTCCCCCATTTGTACTGCTTGCCACACCCCAGACATGAGCATCAAGGCTAATAAGGTCTTTCATGATCTCAGTTTCAAGCATCTCTCCCCCTTCTCCAGTTATTCTGTCCAACAATTCTTCAGCCCCTGGGTCAGGTCCTGTGGTCCTTTGCTTGTACCATCTTTTCACTGTCTCAAGTGTCCCCATGAAGTCTCTGCCTGGCTTCAATTCTGAAGTTAATCATTAGAACTGCTCCCTTGGATATACTCTCAACCCCTTTGTTTCTCTCTTGCTTTGACCTATTCACTTGGCAAAACTCCAGCCATAATTAAATTAGATTCTCCACCTATTTATCTTATGTACCCATTTAGCTGAGCACAGCTGGCTTATAATGTTGCCTGGCAATAATGTCCTACTTTCCCACTCAATTTATTGTCCTGCTGTCTTGGACAACAGTTTCATTCTTTCTCTTCTCTTCTCAAGCCTTTAATACAGCTTTCCTTAACTCCACTTTCACTTGATGATGTATTTCCTGTTTCAATAAGAAAATGAAGAAAGAGTTCAGAAGAAAATTTGCACAAACTCCCACCATCACATTTACCTACTCACCTGCATCTGTGCCCATCACTCCTATTTCCTCCTCTGTTGCCATGGAATTCCCTTGGCTTTCAACTAAGGCTAAGCTGTATTCTTTTGTGCTACATCCTTTCCCTTTATACTTAAAAGTGTGAGGGGATTATTTTCTCCATCTTTGGCCTCTTCAACTTTTTTCTCTCTATGGGATCTTTCTTCTCAGTATACCAATGTGTCATTATTTCTTCTGAGAAACAAGTCTTGATCCACTTCTCCTTCTAGCTACTCTCCCATTTTTCCCCCTTTCCTTTATATTTCAATTCCTTTCAAAATTGTTCAATACTCTACCTCTGCCATTGCTCTCTTCTCATTTTCTTTTAAACTTAGTGTAATGAGGCTTCTTCTCTACTGCTCCACCAAGGTCAGACTGCTCTTGTCAATGTCACCAAGGACCTCTGCATTGCCAAACCCTATGGTGGATCCTTGGCAGCTAAGCACAGCTGATCACTCACTCCTCCCTGAATCTCTCTTTTCTTTTGGCTCCAAGGTTTTCACATATTTAAGATTCTCCTCCTCACTTATTAGCAGTTCTTTCTCAGCCTCTTGTACTTACTTCTTTGTATCTCTGTAATCTCTTAATATGGGAGAATCACAAGGCTCGGGACTAACACCTCTTCTCTATCCATCTACATCATTCGGTATCTCTGTTTTAAAAACATATGTATACTTGTGGTTCTAAATTTCTATCTACAGTCTGAACTTCCACCTTGAACTCCAAAGTCATACATTCAAGTGGCTGGCTGACTCTCTAATCTCTAATCTTAAATCTAATATGTCCCCAGCTCTGCTCTTTCAGAGACTTTCCATCTCAGTAATGGAAATCCCATCCTTCAGTTGTTCAGGCTAAATACTTGGTATCAATAGCCCTTTCTAAATTCTGCTAATAGTCTGTGCCATTAGCAAATTCTGTTGACTCTACCACCCAAACATCCCAAATCCCACCTGTCTATCTACTACCATGCTGGACTAAGTCATCATATCTCGTAGCTAAATTTGTTTCATAGATTGCTGACTTCCAAGCATCTGACGGTGTTTCCTCTGCAGTCTGTCTTCAATAGAGGTGAAAATTGCTGCTGTTAAGTAAGTCAGATCATGTCACACCTGTGCTCAAACCCTCCATCTCCACTGCATTAAAACCAATGTCATCACAATGGTCTAGAAGCCTACAGAATGTCTTTAATCAAAAAATTTTTGTAAAGGTTCCAACTCTGGGGCTTCTCAGTTCTACTTACTGAAATCTTATTTGAGTGGTTGGTGCCTTTGTGAGAATAAAAATGCTCTAATCCCCTTAGTCAGGTGCAGCCCTGTACTAGAGCTTATACTTTGGCAAGTATAGTGCTGGCTGAATGATGGATCCCACCTGGTCTCTCAAACTGTGTCTTTGTGCAGTGCACACACTGCACAACTGTTTCAGCTCTACCCAGCAGCTTGGTGCCTCCCATGATTCCTGTGCATTAATCCCCTTCCACCCTCCTCTACATTTACTCGACCCAACTGTATGAGCCTCCTTGCTGCTCCTTAAACTTGACAGGTATGCTCCCACCTCAGGACCTGTTTCTACTGCCCCAGCTTCTTCATCTAGTATATATATCAGGTTTACTCCCTTGCCTGTTTCAGGTCTTTGCTCTAATGCCACCTTTACAGTGAAGTCTTCCCAAACTCCTATTCAAAATTGTGCTCATTTCCTCCCCTACTCTTTATCCCACTTTCTATTTTATAAAAGTGTTTTCTAGGGGCGCCTGGGTGGCTCAGTGGGTTAAGCCACTGCCTTTGGCTCAGGTCATGATCTCAGGGTCCTGGGATCGAGTCCCGCATCGGGCTCTCTGCTCAGCAGGGAGCCTGCTTCCTCCTCTCTCTCTCTGCCTGCCTCTCTGCCTACTTGTGATCTCTCTCTGTCAAATAAATAAATAAAATCTTTAAAAAAAAAGTGTTTTCTATAATATATTCTACTTAAGATATTTTTATGCATTTGACTGTACCTTTCACCTCAAAGATATGCTGCTTGAAGGCAGAAATATATATTTTTATTTTTGTTTTTTTTAATTGCTGTTTCCCCAGGACCTAGAGCTCCACCTGTTACATAATAACCATTCAAATCTTATAATATAGAGAGAGTTTTTTTTGGTATGAAGGATATACTACTTCTCTCTGACCTGCTCTCCTCCACTAAGCACAATTTCTTTTCTTCCCCAGTATCTCAGTTATGCCTGAATATATTTTCTTATGCCCGGTCAAATGCATCCTCCCTATCTGGCACATACACCCACTGACCTCACTCATCTATTTCTCCTCTATTTCCCAGAGGGGATCCCTAGATCAAACACTCACGTTGCATGAACTGTATAAATATTACATCAGTAAATAATGGAAACATTAAATTTTTCATCCCAGTACCTCCGTCTCTTCCTGAGACATTGTGCAAATCTCCAAAGATAAAGAGAAAAATACAAGCAAAACGGTATTTGTGGGTAATTTCAAAATGGCAAAGTAGCCCCAGTCAATAATGAAAACAACAGTTGCTTTTGTTGATTTATAATGAAATATAAAGCAACCCTAATTGCTTTACTACACATCTAACTGAAGTCCATCTGCTTCAAAGACACTTAGGAAGAAGGGTGATCCTTCCTGAGGGTTTGCCTTTCCCTCCTCAGCTCTAAAATGTTAAGGGGTGGGGGACTAGGAGCTTTCTCTTTCTTATCCTTGGCCAACATCATTTTCTTTCTTTGTCAGGGGATCATAATGGCATTCTCTTGGTCACAACTCTGGCCTTGCAAAGTTGGGCTTAACTTTCTTGATCTCTGCATGTATTTACAACAAAACAAACATGCTACGTTTCTAGAAATATGTCATCTGTTGCTTTTTCTTTGAGCTCAGCTGGGGAATAGGAAGCAAAGTCAGGTTTTGAAGAAAAAACAACAGCGCCATTTGGACAGCTGCAGGCATGAATTTCTGAAGAGGACAGCTGGGTCAGGTTATGTATCAGACTCTGAGCTTCTTTGCCCTCAAATAGAAACTTAGCTATAAAGGAGGAGGGCCAGTGAGATGGGGCAGTGTGGGGCTGCAGCCTAGTGTGTTGGTTGCTTAATTCATAGCGTGTCCATGATGCATCAAAACCTATTACTTTCCCCAAGTTCAGATGGCAGGTTTTTAAAGCTATTTCTGGGTTTCCAAATGTCACCGCTGTCAGAGTGTTTCAAGCCGCACAGGGATGGAAAATATTCTCTCCACACCCAACCCTGCAAACAGTGAATCCTTGTCTTGTGCCAGTTAGAAGCTTGCACAATAGCAATAAAATGCTTAAATCATCTGATTTCTATCCCCTAAACAAGATCCATCAACTCAACATGGTTGGCATTTTTGATTGATATCAATTTACTTAAGTACTATCTGCCTCTTTAAGGATTTTTACCACATTCCAATAGTATTTCTGGAGTCAGCTAAGTAGTGAAATATGTTTATTTATTTTTTTAAAAGATTTTATTTATTTATTTGAGAGAGAGAGAGAGAGCATGACAGGAGAGAAGGTCAGAGGGAGAAGCACACTCTCCGCCGAGCTGAGAGCCCAATGCAGGTCTCAATCCCGGGACTCCAGGATCATGACCTGAGCCGAAGGCAGTTGCTTAACCAACTGAGCCACCTGGTGCCCAGTTTGTTAAACTTTTAACCACACACACACTCTCAACACACACAATATAATGCATAGGCCACCCGTGTACTCGCACCATACACTGCACATGTCCCCAACACACACCAACACCCTCTCACCCACTACCTCCTCACATCAAACCTCTTAAGAAAGAATTTCTTTCAGTGGCTCATTCACATGGCAGGAGGTTAAGCTGTTTATTCACTTTCTGTGCCCCCAGAGAATTTATAATTTAACTGATGAACTTTGAAATTTTAGGTGTCACAGCGCTGACAAGGAGTCTAGAAAGTCAATTATTCCAAGTTCCTCTGAAGCTATGTTATTTAGGCACCAATAGACCCTGTTATTTGCAAAGCCACTTTTGAGGGAGGTAGAAATCAAGGTAGAAGGGAGCCCTCAAAACCCCTTTGTCCAGGGGATAGTTTTATATGAGGTGCTGCCTATTAACTCAGACCTGAGGAAAAGCCCTGAAGTGATGCTAATCCCTTCTCAGAAGTAGAGCAGATGCTGTGCGTGCCTGCCACATCCCACACCCCTACCTCCCCAGTGCACAGCAGCTCAGTTTTCAGAGTCCACCATCTGCATTTCTTTGCTTGAGGGCTTTCTCTGGACGAAGAAGGCCACTTTGCCCACCTTTGTGATGAGCTGCAAGTTCCCAGGATCTGACACCACCAAAAAGCAGCTCTCCATCTGTGACTGGTGGGACTTGGCTCCTCATCCTTTGCATGGGAAAATTCTTCTTCATGCTCTGCTATGGGCTTCTAGAATTCTCCATGGGATCAAAGCTACAGTGGTAACTGGCTTGATATCACACTCCTTTTTTACCGTTTCTCCTCCTCCCCACCCCATCTCACTTTCCCATAACCCTGCCAATGTCTTCCGGGGTCACCCCGAGATAAACTACTTACACTGATAATCTCACTTAGGGTTAGCCTCTTGGGAATCCCATAGTAAGGCATGAAGAAAAGGGGGAGTCTTCTGCAACTACACATGAACAAAAGGTAGACAGAGGTCATTTTAGACAAAAGGGATCAGAGTCACAGATGCATTTGTAAAACTGTTCTGTTATCTCCATTTGATTTGCAAGGAAGCTTTGGGAAGTTGCCTCTCTGCTGGGGTGGGGACCAGAGTGACCGTGCAAAGGGGAAGCAGATGCACTCAGCCTGCGGCCTCACACATCTGCTGGATGAGCAACAACTATAATTTTCCAGGAGGGAGACGATAAAAAAATTCCCATAAAACTTTTTATTGTGTAAGTGACACTGGTTATTATAGTCAGCAATCAGAAAGCTACCCTGAGGATAGAGCTTCTCTGCTATTAATGTAGAGCAAATGGCTAGCCTGTCTCTCAAGTCTCTCAATGTAACATTGGAGATGCTAGGATTCATTCCAAAGGACTTAAAATATCAGCAAAAATACAAGAAAGATGTAGCAAATGTGTGTTTCAGGAAAGATAATAAAATAAAACCTAAGCCTTTCAGAGCTCTTGGGGCAAATGGAATCCATGGGAATTGAAAAATAAAGGCTTGAAAAAAAAACATAGTTTTGTTGTTGTTGTTGTTGTTGTTGTTGTGTTTTTAAGAGAGGACACAAAAGTCATGCTATTTCTCCATTTTAGGAAAGGAAGTTCTTCTGGACCCCAAACTACTGCTGAGCCTATTTCCAAGCATAGACCGTGTATTAGTTTTGGTGTTTTATAATCAGGTCTTCATCTAAAGATATAGATAGATAGATAGATAGATAGATAGATAGAGATATAGATATATTTTAGTGCAGAATGATGACAATTCATGAATTCAATTTGTAAACAACTCTTATGTAAGAACAACCAACAACTCACCCATGTACTCCTTCAGTGTTGATGCTACTTCCTTTAGGGCCAGACTCCGTGGGAGCAGCCCACTCCACACCCTCCATTCTGACCCAGTTCAAAGGTTTCATCATCACTCACCAGCTGTGGAAGACCTCAGATTGACTTCGGGGTCATCAGCAGTAAAATAATTTGGGGGGGAGGGTATCCTGCCACATTTTTTCAGATAGCCCAACTCAAGTGCTGTAACAAAGACCAGCAGTTGCAATTGGTCTTACCCCCCAAATCTTGACATTTAACAAAATGTAAATTGATTTATGGCTTACATCAAAATCAAATGCATGTGAGTGGAGAGGCAAAAGACATCAGTCCACAAGATCATTCCGAAACCCAGGCTCCTTCCATCTGATTCCACAATCTCTTAGACAGAGGTTGGAAACTTATTTATCATCTCTTATCTATGTATCTGTGTTTATAGATTTGACTTTGGAGAGTAGTTTTAGTTCACAGAGAACTTGAACAGAGTGTACAGAGATGGTCCACATATCACAGTTTACATTATATTATTATTAAATCATAATATCTATTATGGATATATTAAATTATAATATATTATTACATTACACTATTACACAGTTTAAATTCACTCTTGGTGTATATTCTATGGGTTCAGGCAAATGTGTGATATGTGTTTACCTTCACAGTGTCATAGTTTTCACTACCCTAAAAATCCTCTGTGATCCACCTAGTCATCCCTTCCTCCACCCTCCCCTAAATTCCTGGCAACCACTGATCTTTCTATGGTCTCCATGGTTTTGTCTTTTCCAGAACATCATATAGTTGGAATTATATAGTATGTAGTCTTTCCAATTGGCTCCTTCCACTTAGTAATATGCACTTAAGATTCCCCCATGTCTTTGCATGGTTTGATAGCTCATTTCTTTTTTATCAAAGAATAGTATTCCATTGTCTGGATGTGCCCAGTTTATTTACTCATTAATCTACTGTCGAGTGTCTTGGTGGCTTCTAAGTTTTTGGGAAAAAGTGAACTTTATTTTTAAAGGGCCAGATCGTACGTATTTTGAGCTTTCTGAGTGATGCAATATCTGTTGCAATTGCTGCCATTGTATTATCCAAGCCTTCCTAAGCAACACATAAACAAATGGATGTGAGCTGTGTTGCAATAATGTGATTTACAAAAACAGGGTGCAGTAAGCCGACTCCTGCCCTATGGCTTGGAGTCCTCTACTGGCCCTCAACAGGTCACAAGAGAAAGAAGAGAGCAGAAGATCTGGATAGTGTGGCAAATATTTTTAAAGGACAGTCACATAACCTCTATCAAACCCCATGAGCTCACCCAACAACAGTGGAGACTGGGAAATGTAGTTTAGTTGAATGTGTCCGGAGGAGAGAGGAAATGACATTTTATTGTGAGCTGACGGCATTCTACGCCAACCTGAGAACTAATCACTTTTTATGATATAGTGTCTCTGGAAAAGGTATTCTAAAATTAAATTAACTGGTTTTAAAAGCCCTGGAAACACAATTCCTATGGGAATTAGAAAATCCTAAAAGCTATGAAAGAATTTGGTTGGCAAATTATAATATGATGTTTGACAGAAGCATTGTTTAAGCAATGCCAGAAATCAACTATTTTCCATATGGATGAATTTTGCAAGTCTTAATGAGGATAAAAGAGATCTTGCTGGACTTTTGCTTATAAACAGTGGGTTAACAGGCTATGAATCACACATAGGAGTAATCTCTATTTCTTTTTAAATGCTTATATTTTCTGCTTGCCTTAATGGACATCTTCTTCTACCAAATTAATGGACTTTGGTCTTCCCTCCTATTCTACCAAATAAGTAATATTTAACTGAAGTCACGAATTTGGCTAAGACACCCAGTTTTGTTTCCTTGTGTAGCTTTAGAGGACAATACTATCAAATTCAGGGTTTATTTCTCTCTAGTAATTCCTCAGAGTAATTATTTTTGTGGAATACGACAATAGAAAGTAGTTATTTTGTACTGTTCAAGGTCTGAAAGGTGACCATGTTTAGTAGGATTAGCAAACCCAAGGATATAAATGAAATTTTATCAGACACTTTTGCCATGAAGGAAAGAAAAAAAAATCCACTGTAATTGTTCTTGTGTCTGGTTTGGGTCAGACTAAGTAAAAAAACCAAAGAAATAAATCTAAAGCTCTTGTCTTCATTTTTCAGCCTTCAAGCCTTCTAATGAGGCAGAGCTGTGCAGATAAATCTAAAATTTTAATAAGGAAAAATGAAAAATATATGGCAGTTATTCTGCAGTGCCCTTCTAGGTCACCCTGAAATTTTTAAAGTTACTGTGATTGCTCTTGATTCTGGGTACATTTTGTACCTTTTGAAAGCAACTTGTTCCAAATATCAAATCGCATTTAAAATTGCCTTAGTGTGTTTTGTTCTGTTTTTAGATGCTTTAGGGTTTTTTTTTTTTCTTTTTTCTTTTTTTCTTTTTACTGATGATGTATTGGCCTCTGGCAGTTTAACCCTAATGCATCTGTTAAGGCAGTGGTTCTTAGCATTTAGTATGCCTGAGAATCACCTGGAAGACTAGTTAAAAATACAGGTTCCTGAGCCTTATTCTCAGAGACTGAATCAGCAGGGCTGGCCTGGGGCCTGAGAGTCTGCATTTCTAACAAGCTCCCAGGTTATGCTGATGCTGCTGGTCTGGTTCCACACTCTACTTAACACCCAAGTCAAGAGTCTTTCAATTGGAAACCCAACACAAGCAGGCTTAACCAACAGAAAATGTATCGGCTTGCAAAAATTAAAACTCCAGGCTGTCACTCTGACTTTCTGCACTACAAATTCCATCTGCTCAAGGAATATACTGAGGTTCCAGTTTGTCTCTCTTCCTCTCCTGGCTCCGTTTCCCTTGTACTGGCAATTCCCTCATGATTCCAAATGGATTGTGTTACTCCAGGCCTTATATCCTCAAGTTTCCAAGCCCAGTGGAGAAAAGGGACTGTTTCCCCTCTCAACTGTTGAAAAACTTTTCTAACTGTTATTGGCTATAATTGAGTAACATGATCACCTTGAACCAATCACTGTTCTTACTGTAAGCCTAAGGTTGTAGTAGCCAATCAGTTTAGGTTAATCTGGACCTACCCGTAGATCTAAGGGCTTCAGACATCTGCCACATCTGCTTTTCTGCATCAGAGATTACTCCAAAGTCATGGAGGCTCTCTCAGCTTGAGCTTAATGCAGTCTAGATGTGTATAAGCATTGATGCCCTTGCATCCCCCAACCAATGGAGTATGGAACTCGTGGATAGTGGTCACCATCTCTCAGCTTTCAATTATTACGTGTATGTACATTTCTTAGAGGGTCCTGGTAGGATTTTGTTCTAGTTGCCCACTGTGGAAACCAGCTCTATGATAGACTTTGTATAGACATTTACTCTTTTTCTGTCTCTGACTCCCCATTCCTCACCCAGCTCCTGGAATCACCTCCTCCAATAAACTAGTTGCCCCCAAATATTTACTTCATGTGCTACATTTAGGAAAGTCCAAACAATAACCCTATCTAGATCATGTGGACTGACATCCGGAATGAGGTCATTCTCCCAGAGGGAGGGGTGAAAGAATGTTGAGAAAGGAAAGCAACATATTTCCCCTAAAGTCAGGGAAAATTTCTGGATTTGGATAAATTCACAAACAAATAATTCTGAATTCCTATTCAATCAGAATATAGATTTGAAACTAAAGTACTACAGGCAATGGATCCTAATGGCAGCAGACCAACTGTAGACACTGTCCAAGCTACAGGTAGACTGGGAGAAGAGAATGGGACCTTGGATGTCATGTTACTTCTAACTAATAATAAGTTCTAAAAAAAAATATGCTTTACCACCTTTAATCTC
The DNA here is from genome assembly GCF_964662115.1 of Mustela nivalis. Classification (NCBI taxonomy): domain Eukaryota; kingdom Metazoa; phylum Chordata; class Mammalia; order Carnivora; family Mustelidae; genus Mustela; species Mustela nivalis. The sequence continues at coordinate 107,447,065 of NC_139027.1, read as the reverse complement.
AACTAATCTTGTAATACCTTACTCAAATGTCTAATGCTGCCATATCCCCATCTCTCCTAGACTTATGCATCCCAAGGTTCCCAGTACATTCTGTATCTCAGTCTTCCAGGTCTCAGGCAAACCTCAGCTCTCAAAGTTTTCCTGACCTGTGTCCCTTTTCCTACTGATGAACCTAGGCTGAAGCTAGCTGATGGCCTGACAGCCATTTGTTTAACAATGAGTGAGAATGGATATGACATGCAAAGTCTTGCTGCAGCCAGGAAATAATTCCATCCTTGTGCCTTTCTGGAAAGCATTAGCCAAATGTTTTACAGAAATGCGTTCCCAGGAACTTTTCTCTCATGAGAAGTACTATCACCTAATTTTTGGAAATGCTGGATATTGCCTTTTCCTTTCGGAGTCATGGTTAAAGCATTTGGTTATTAAAGGCTCTGATCATTTGGGCTGAAAATAGTATTAACTTTACTTAAGTCTGGATTCTTCCTAACTTGGGTGATTCTGGCTCTGAGTTTTTACTGTTATTGCTATTTCTGTAGTATTTTTCATGCGAAACCATTCACATCTTAACAACCTCAAACCCTTCTAAGAATTCTGCCCTACGGTAAAAGTGACAACCAAATTGGGAAATTCCAATACCCCTGTGGATAAAAAGGAGATACCTTTAGGTAATTCATCTTGGGGAAAGCTGAGACTCCACCTACTTACATATAGGTGTAGCTCTGGGCTCTTTTCCAGACCTGCCCAAGATTTCTACCCCTCACTCTTGGTGTTGCAAGGGCATGTTATTTCCCTGACAGCCAGGGAAGTGCTAAAAATGTGTAGCTTGTGTTGTATTCAGTAGAATTGGAACTGGAACCATCATATCTGATACTGTTTTATTTACTAGATATGGCAAATGTATCATTTTTTGTAATATACTACCTAAGAAAACGGGGTTATTAACCAAGTCCACACATTTCTAATAGAATGACTGTAGGTGGTGTGTACCTGTGCTTCTAGCTGTACATGATTAAAGCACATAGAGCCCTTTAGTTACAGTACCTACTTTCCACATGGGAATCGTGGTCCACTAAAAGTGAAAGCTGTATTTTATATTTGTAAGAGTGGAAAAAGAATGTTATTTTAGAACAGGGGATTAAGTTCACCAAGGAAAGGATTTTCCCATGAGTAAAAGCTCAGCAGTGACTTCCAAGGCACTTTTAAAATTGCATTGTAGTAATTTTTCCTAATACACTGTGTTACAGGGTAACATACTATAACAAACAAACAACCAACAACAAAAAGAAAAAAAACAAATAAACAAAACAAAACAAGAAATCCAAATCCCTGAACCAAAGAGGCTTTCTCAGAGGACTCACTGCAAATGACAGCAATCCCTCTTTCCACTCCCTGAAACCCCTCTTTTCTGCTTCACTTTTGTCCATCATGATATCCCTACTGTGAAACCATGTATTTATTTGTTTCTGCACAACGGAACAAAAGCTGAGTGAGACCCCAGACTTCACTGTGTTCACTGCTTGGCACACTGTAAGACTGCCAGAAATATTTCTTGAGTCTATGAATGCAAGTATTAGCCTGTTGTCCTAATAGTTTTATTTCTAGAAATCACATAATACCTTATCCAGTCCTTTGTGTGAGCAAGTAAGTAAAAGTATTTGGCAAAGAAGTTGAGGTTACACTCATGATTTTTAATTCCCTCTTTCTCCTATAAGCTCTTAAACATTTTTGCAGGTGGCTTTTCTTTTTTTTTTTTTTTTCAAAAATGATTTGGAAATAACAGTGTATTGTTCTGTCAGGGTACTTAGCATATTTGAGATCAGAAGGATGTAAGAATTTTTCAGGATAATTGACACTTAATGGCAGCAAAACTGGGACTTGCCCAGAGAAAACAAATACTCTATAGGATTATACCTGTTTGTTATTACAGAGAAAAGTCAACATTATACAGAGAATCCATTGGTATAACTACAGATACATTTTCGTTTGTATAGTTTGCCTCATTCTCCAGGCTTTGGTCTTATCAAGACACCAGGCTCAAATCTCTGTACATATTAACTGGGCCACCTGGAATTTTTCTTAGTCTGAGTTATAGTTTCCTCATTTGTGAATACAGGTGAGAATATCCACTGCTGGGGACTATTGTAAAGATTAGAAATAAAAAATATGAAAAATTATTTTCAAGACTTAATTAATGGTCGTTATTTTTATCAGAGTCAACATATTTCATGAACTGTGTATTAGTTTTATAGGGCTGTAGTAATAAAGAGACACAAATTAGAGGTAGGGTTGGAAGGGGGGAAACTTAAAACAAAGAAATTTGTTCTCTCCAAGTTCTCATGGATAGAAGACCAAAATCAAGGTGTTAGCGGACCATGTTCACTCTGCAACCTGCAGGGGACAATCAATCCTTCTTTGCTTTTTCCTAGCTCTGGTGGGGCTATCAGTCCTTGGCATTCCTTGGCTTGCAACCGCACTATTTCCGTCTCTGCTTCTGTCTTCACAAGATGTTTTCCCTGTAAGTCTTTGTCTTCACATGACCATCTCCTCTTACAGGGTAAGAGAAGCACAGGCCCAAAATGGCATCAGGTAGGCCAAGTTGGCAAACTAAGACTTAATACCTAATCTACTATAGTTTCAACCCCTTGGGAATGTAACCTTTAACCAGTAACATGGAACTTCTGGTCGATATTAAGAAATTTACTGATAGACCCCATCTGCTCCCTTAGGACAGCAACCTTGTCTAAATAATGCATTTCTTGCTGATAAATATCTTTCTTTTTTTAATGCCCTTTCTCTCTTTCTTTTTTAGCTCAGTGGAGCACCCTTCTACTTGCTAGATTCATGAATCATTTAATAAAGCCAATTAGATCGTCAAGTTTACTTTGTTTTTTAACAAAGGACACCAATCATATGGATGAAGGGTCCACATTGTAATGTGTAATGACCTCATTGTAACTTAATCACATCTGCAAAGACCCTATTTCCAAATGCAAGTACCTAACCCTTCCAAATGCAAGGGTTAGAACTCAAAATATTTGGGGGACAACATAATTCAACCCATAACAAACTTATAAGAATTCATCAGTTCTCCTCCTAGCCCACCACCTGTATTTCTAGCTCTGTTGTAATTCTTTACAACCCACCAAACAGAACCCAAACGTTCTGTTGCCACTACAGAATGTTTTTAGCCCAGAAAGAAAAGAACTTTCTGATTCAGAGAAAACTGCAAGACCAGCAGCTTCCTAAAGCTTTCAGAAAGAACTAGGAAGCCTGACATTGCCAGGATCTAAAAGCCAAACAGCTTGGAGAAAGAGATTTAAGGCTCGTAAATATCAAAGAGCCTCTGGAATATGGGGGGCAGGAAGAACAGTCCTAAACAGAGTGAAACATAAATAAAGTTGGACTGGGTTCATTGGCTTCACTCCCAGGGCAAAATTTTCCTCCCCTTTCCAAAAGTAGCATTTAGCACACCATTAGTTTGGAATGGTTATTGTCTTTGTGGAATATATTATTTTTTACAGTTTATGGCAGGAGTTGACACACAATGTTACATTACCCTATGTTTCTACTCAGCTATCCAGAGGTAGGATTTTAGCCCTGGTGGGGTTTTAGCCCCACCAGGGCTAAAATCAGCCTCAAGCTGATCTAATCTGACCCTTCTCCCAAACAAGGTCATTTTCTTGCCCCTCGCAATAAACCATCTTCTCATCTAGTTCCTCAACTCTAGCATCATTCTTTACATTGTATATGTCCTTTCTGATTACAGAAGGGATACATTGCCATTTTACATATAGAAAATAAACAAATAAAATTGCCTTACATGCTCATTGCCTTTGGGGGGGTATTTATTTATTTATTTTTAATTTTATTTTATCATGTTATGTCATTGCTTTTTTATAAAAATCATTTGAAACCCTGATTTTTAATGACTTCCTAATACTCCATTGTCTGATGTACCATAATTGCTTTAGTCAATGCCACATTAGTGACCATTTACATAGTTGCCATCATTTTCATTCTTATAAAAGTTGCCATAGTAACCATTTGTGTACCCAAATTTTTGTGTGCCCCCAAGCTTTAGTTCCAATTTGCAACCTCAGTTCAAAAACTTTTAGAGCCCAATGGTCAAAATATGTCCATTCTCTGACATGGAATTCTGGTCATCTTGAAAGAGGAAATAAACACATCTGGATCTCAATGGTTTTGACCTGTTTTTTCGTGATGGTCCTTATGTGGAGTCACCGATAAGAGGGTAAAAAGGGGTGCCTTTGGCTTCAGTATTCTTAGGCTTGTGTTCACTTTTCCTCCTACATCTACAGATGGGAAGAGCCTACTTAAAGCTGTTCTCTGGTTCCTGACAGAATATGATGTAATTTCCCCATCTATTATTCCCAAAGGCCTTAGAAAGAGCTGTTAGGAATATCTTGGACCTCAGCCCACATTGATTTACTATAAGCAGCCAGAAAGTAAGATTGTGGTAGGCCTTCCGACACTGGGAGCAGTTTGTGGTGTGTAGGTTATGTTCCTCTCAATCACTGCGGCTTCATCAGTCAGGGCAATTAGAGGCCATGCTGTTATATCTCTTCCCCATGAACTCCCATCATCCAGACCCAATCAAGAAGCAGGAGGTGGGCCTCTTCTTAACCCAAATCTACCCTGGCTGGGTTCCAATCAAAATTTTCTCATTGTTTCTTGCTCTCCCCCTCCAGAGAGGGACCTCTATTCTTCAATCATGTCTTTGGCAATTTAAATGATGGATGGCTTTTTGCATATCATTAGCAGGGCTTCGAGAGAATGATAACTGCACATCCCACTGATCAGGGCAATAAGATAAAGAATTTATCTGGAAATCATTTTGCCAGATGACAGAGTAGAAGCCAAAAGCCAACACAGAAAATCTAACCCAGTGTTTGCTGTTTGCTGAAAGACACAACCTTCTCATCTGAGATTATGACTCCATTTTACTAGTGGAGAGAGAACAAAATAGCTTGAGTGTACACTGCAAAAAAAAAAAAAAAAAAAAAAAGTGGGATTCATTTATACTTTCCTGAAGATGACTTTTGCTCTTCACATTATGGCACAAGGATAAGCAGTCTTAGCATCTCCTGGGGGCTAGTCAGAAATGCAGGTTCTATGTCCACACCCAACATTCTGAACCAGAACCTTCATTTAACAAGATCCCCAGCTAATTTATTTGCATGTTATGGCTTCCAAAGCATTGACCTATTATATATAAGGTATGTATATTCAGTTGCCTGGATGACACCTTTAAAAAATCTACTCACCTTATAAAACAAAACAACATGAAAACAAACCACTAAAACATTTTTCTACCTAGAAGAACATTTGAGTTCCTCCAGGATCCAGCCGAACTTTTTGTGGGACTTTCACCCAAAAATTCAGTCGAAGGGATGGAATTGTTTGTCTGGATCTCCTTCCATTTTAATTATATAATTTTAAGTAGTTTAATTTATTGGAAAGTAGTAGACAATTGCAAAATTGTCAAAGAGCATAAAAATGTATACATTGCAAAGTAAGACTTCATTTTAGATAGTTTCATCTATCGCGTTAATCACTGCTAATAGATATTTTTATACTTTTTGTATGATCTTCCAGAAATACCTTGTGATACACATATATATGTACATATACATATATACATATATATGTTTGCTATTTACTATTTTCTATTATATGCTATTATATTGCTATTTACTATTTTCTATTATATGCAATAATCTGTTGTTTGCAATAATCTGCAAAAATGTGTTTTAAAGCACATTTTTTTCTTTTTTGTAAATATATATATATATATATATAATTTTTTTTTTCAGTGTAACAGTATTCATTGTTTTTGCACCACACCCAGTGCTCCATGCAATACATGCCCTCCCTAATACCCACCACCTGGTTCCCCCAACCTCCCACCCTCTGCCCCTTCAAAACCCTCAGGTTGTTTTTCAGAGTCCATAGTCTCTCATGGTTCACCTCCTCTTCCAATTTCCCTCAACTCTGTTCTCCTCGCCATCTCCCCATGTTAAATACCCCTTAACGCACATAGAAAGATCTATCTCCTTTTTAATGTTTACATACTATTTTTCCTGTGTTTGCATTTTAGGATGTATCTAGCTTCTTTGTTTGTTTTGGCTACTCCACATGATATTACAAGGGATGTCTCTGTGCATACATGTCTGCATACATGTATGTTTAACTATGACATAAAAATATAAGAATAAAATTTCTGATTGTAAGGATAGAACATTTAAAATTTTGTTAGATTTTGGGGCACCTGGGTGGCTCAGTGGGTTAAGCCGCTGCCTTCGGCTCAGGTCATGATCTCAGGGTCCTGGGATCGAGTCCCGCATCGGGCTCTCTGCTCGGCGGGGAGCCTGCTTCCTCCTCTCTCTCTCTGCCTGCCTCTCTGCCTAACTGTGATCTCTCTCTGTCAAATAAATAAATAAAATCTTAAAAAAAATTTTGTTAGATTTTAAAAAATAAATAAAATAAAATAAAATTTTGTTAGATTTTTGCCAATCTGCCCTCCAGACACAACTGTTTTCATTAGTATCCCACCAGCCATCCATAAGATTTGTGACTGCCTTAAGTTCCTGCCTTAGTGAGATATCAAACTTGAAATGTATAATCTGAATTTGATTTCTATTTTATACACATTTCTTTCATTTTAAGTGAATTCAAGCATATATTTTATGTGTTTAGAAGTTGTCTTTATGTCTATTTTATTAAATGTGCTTATTTTTTCAACTATCTTTTTTCTAATTTCTCTAATTCTGTAGGTTGCCTTTTTATTTTGTTGATTATTTCTTTTACTATGCAGAGCTTTTCAATTTGATATAGCCCCACTTGTTTATTTTTGCTTTTGTTGCTTGCGTTTTTGATGTTATTTCCAAAAGATTGGCTAAGAGCAGTGTAAGGAGATTTTCTTCTATGTTTTCTTCTAAGTGTTTTAGTTTCAGGTATTATATTTAATCTATTTTGAGTTAATTTTTATAAGTGATATAAGATATGGGTTCATCTTTATTATTTTGAATGTGAATATTCAGTTTTCCTAGTACATTTATGAAGAGACTATTTTTATTTTTATTTTTTAATTTGTTAATTTATTTTTAGTTTAATTTAATCTTTTCAGTGTTCCAAGATTCATTGTTTGTACACCATACCCAGTGCTCCATGCAGAAAGTGCCCTCTTTAATACCTACCACCAGGCTCACTCATCCCCCACCCCCACCCCTCCTAAGCCCTCAGTTTGTTTCTCAGAGTCCACAGTCTCTCATGGTTGATTTCCCCCTCTGATTTCCCCCAACTCACTTCTCCTTTCCTTCTCCTAATGTCCATGGAGAACATTAGGAGAGACTATTTTTAAATATTATGGGCCACCTTGTCAAATATAAGTCGATCATATGTGCAAGGGTTTATTTCTGGCCTCTTGATTCTGTTCTGTTGGTCTGTGTGTCTGTCTGTTTGTTTCCTGGTCAGTGCCATACTTTTTTGATTACCATAGCTTTTCTTTTTTTTTAAAGATTTTATTTATTTATCTCAGAGAGAGAGAGGGAGAGAGAGCGAGCACAGGCAGACAGAATGGCAGGCAGAGGCAGAGGGAGAAGCAGGCTCCCAGCCGAGCAAGGAGCCCAATGTGGGACTCAGGACGCTGGGATCATGACCTGAGCTGAAGGCAGCTGCTTAACCAACTGAGCCACCCAGGTGTCCCAATTACCATAGCTTTTTAATAGAGTTTGAAATTAGAAAGTGTGGTGCCTCTAGCTTTCTTATTCTATCTCAAGATGATTTTGGCTTTCCAAGGTCTTTGGTGGTTTCAAGAGAATTTTAGGATTATTCTTACTATTTCTGTGAAAAATCCCATGGAAGTTATGATGGCGATTACATTGAACCTGTATATTGTTTTGAGTAGTATGAACATTTTAACAATATTAATTGTTCTCATCTATGAACACTGAATATCTTTTCATTTATGCATTTGTTGCTATAAGTTTCCCTAGTTCCTTTATTTATTTATTTATTTATTTATTTATTTATTTATTTGACACAGAGAGAGAAAGGGAGAAAGAGGGCACAATTAGGGGGGGCAGCAAGCAGAGGGAGAGGGAAAAGCAGGCTCCCGGTGGAGCAGAGAGCCCAATAGTGGCCTAGATCCCAGGCCCCTGGGATTATGACCTGAGCCAAAGGCAGATGCTTAACTGACTGAGCCACCCAGCTGCTCCCTCCTTAGCTCCTTTAAAACTGTTTTTGCTGTAACATGTAACTTTTGGTGTCTTGAATTATGGCTTACCTTTGTTTCAATACACTTTGTGATTTCCTTTTTATTTCTTCTTTGACCTATTAATCAGGAATGTGTTGTTCAATTTCCACATTATCTGTGAATTTTCCAAATTTCATCCTATTGTTGATTTCTAGTTTTATAGCAGTGTGCTCTGAAAAAATACTCAGTATCAATCTTCTTAAATTTGTTAAGACTTGTTTTGTGACCCAACATATGATCTCCCTGGAAAATGTTCTCTGTTTAAGAAGAATATATATTCTTCCTAAGAGAATATATGCTGCTGTTGGATCGAATGGTCTGTATACATCTGTTCAGCCCATTTGGTCAATGGTGTTTCAGGTCTACTGTCTTCTTATTGTATATTCTGTCCAGATGATCTACCCAGCATTGAAAGGGGAATATTGAAGTCCTCTACTATTATTGTGTTATTGTCTATTTGTTTCTTTAGAGCTGTTAATATTTCAGGATCTTTGGGGACAGATGAGAATATCTCCCACTGGGTCTCTGGCAATACTTCCCATGGACTACAGTTGGGAGGAACAGGAGCCAAATACAGGGCCCTTTAAGAATCAGTGAGATTGGGGTGCCTGGGTGGCTCAGTGGATTAAAACCTCTGCCTTCGGCTCAAGTCATGATCCCAGGATCCTGGGATCAAGACCCTTATCGAGCCCCGCATCGGGCTCTCTGCTCAGCAGGGAACCTTCTTTCTCATCTCTCTCTGCCTGTCTCTCTGCCTATTTGTGATCTCTGTTTGTCAAATTAAAATAAAAAATCAGTGAGATTGCAGACCCTTGAGCCCCTGGTAGGATATCTGGCTACTGTTGCTGTGAGGGGGCTGGGGCTCAATATAAGGCCGTTTTTAGCTGTCTTTTTCTAAGACAAGAAATCAAACTTTCTTACTAATCAATCAGAGCTCTTTTATATTAATGGCTTTAGAAGCCATCCTTTAGACAGAGACACAATATTTTCCTTGGTTTGAATTTCATCCTCTTTATATTTCATAGTGTATTTGTTTTGAACAGATAATGCATTTACATATTTTAAGTATTGGAACAATATATTCACACTATGAATTAAGAAGTCTCACTTCTATCCCTGCCCTGTCTGTTTCACTGCCTACTCCCTCTTGGGGACCCATGTTCATCATGTTTTGTATATTCTTTAATGTTTATGTAATTGCAAGCAGATATACATATGTATTATTTCTCCCCTTTCTTAAAAAAAAAAAAAAGTATGGATAAGGAAGATGTGGTCCATATACACTATGGAGTATTATGCCTCCATCAGAAAGGATGAATACCCAACTTTTGTAGCAACATGGACAGGACTGGAAGAGATTATGCTGAGTGAAATAAGTCAAGCAGAGAGAGTCAATTATCATATGGTTTCACTTATTTGTGGAGCATAACAAATAGCATGGAGGACACGGGGAGTTAGAGAGGAGAAGGGAGTTGGGGGAAATTGGAAGGGGAGGTGAACCATGAGAGACTATGGACTCTGAAAAAGAATCTGAGGGGTTTGAAGTGGTGGGGGGTGGGAGGTTGGGGTACCAGGTGGTGGGTATTATAGAGGGCACGGATTGCATGGAGCACTGGGTGTGGTGCAAAAATAATGAATACTGTTATGCTGAAAAGAAATAAATTTAATTAAAAAAAAGTAGAATATCATCTATAATATTCTTGCTTTTTCTTTTTCACTTGGAAAAACATCCTGGAGAGCTTTCCATGTTAATAGAAAAGAGTCTTGCCACTCCTTTTTTAGAACTATGTATTGTTCCTCTGCTGGGATGTGACATACTTTATTTCATCCAATTTGTAGTGATGGACATTTGGGTTGTTTCTGATCTTTTATTAAAAATAAAGCTGCAATGAATAACCTTGTAACTATAATATTACTTCATATGTGAACAGATGTATGTATGTGATGTATTCCTAGAAGTAATATTGTAAGACAAGGGATAAATGGTCTTGTAATTTTGATAAATGTTGCCAAATTTCCCTGCGTACTACTTCTATATTCCCACTAGCAATGTATGAGACTGCCTGTGTTGTCCAAATTGTGAATTATTACCATATGATGAATAAAAAATAGCATCTCACTGTAGTTTTAATTTGCATCTCACTTTTCATGAGAAAGAATGTACAAGTGGTTAAAGGACTATTTGTATTTCTTTTATTCTGTGCACTGTTATTTATCTTTTCATATCTTTGCCTACTTTTCTGTTGGATTGCTGTCTTCTTTATCAGTTTTAACAATTTAAATATTCACATGTAAGCTCTTTGTCTTCTACATGAGTTGCCAATTTTTTAAAACAGGCTATTCTTTTGATGTGTCTTGCTTTTTTCATGTAAGATGAAAATTTGTAAAAATTTATTAACATTATTGACTTTTATGTATGCTGGTTTTGAGACATATTAAAAAGATCTTCTCTACTACACATGTAAGAAGAAATTTACCCATATTTTTAGTACTTCCTAAAAATATCTCCTTTTTTTGAATTTTGTTTTAGTGTACTACATCAGTATGGATCCAATGCCGTTCATCTTCTAATAGTTACCCAACTATACTAATATCATCCATTTAACGAAAAACTCTTACTTAACCTACTAACTTGAGATATAGTCATGTACTAAATACTCCATGTGTCATATACTATATGCATCATATACCTTAATCATATGCTAGATACTACATGTATCTGCAATAATTTCTAGATCTATTATTCTCCATTTATTTGACAAGTCATGTGCCAGTGCTGTACTGTTTTAATTGGTGAGGCTTTATAGCACAGGTTTATTTTGAGTAAACTTGGTCCCTTTCACTGCTTTTCAGATTTAGAGATTTCCTGAATATTCTTGCTAGTTTATTTTTCCACATAAATTCGGAACCAGCTTGACAAGTGCAAAGAAAAAAAAAAATCTGTTGGCATTTTTATTGTAGACAAGTTAAATTTATAAATTAACTTAGGGAGAATTGACCTCCTTACTGTTTGGAATCTTTTCATCCAAAACTGCTAAGTCTTCCCATTTGCTTATGTTTACCTTTTTTCATTCTTATTTTAATGTTTTGCTGCTGTATAATTTACAGGTTTCTTACTAAGTTTAAATTCAGTGCTATTGGGAACAGAATCTTTCTTGTCTTTTATGATATATTCCTATTAATTGTTATTTGTATATATGAAGGAATTATATTCCTTACATTTATTTTGTAATCTGATATCTAACTACATTATTGTTTGGTAGTAATTTTTTTTTTCAATTGATTCTCTTAGTTTTCCCAGATATTCAATTATATCTGATGGAAATAAAGATAAATTTACCACCTTCTTCCAGATTTTTTTACTCATCTAAGAGAGCAGACAAAGTGAGGTGGGGTGGGGGAGGACTCCACCTTCATCCAACAAACAAGGGAACTAAATATGAGAACCTACAATAAAGCTACTGAGGAATCCCAGAAATATTTATGAGGTGGTCTTGCAGAAGGCCAAAATCATATGTTGGGCAGGATCCTGTAAGTTTTTAGTTGCTCCCAGTTAAGGGACAAGTCCTTCAGGATCCAGGCTGGTGTTGGCACGGGGAGGTGTCACAGAAGGAGCCAGCAAACTCTGTATTTAGGCATTTATTTTCCTTGGAACCTAGGACATAAATATTTTTATATAAATAATTCCATAGATATTTGGGGAAAATGTAACCTCATTTATTTTTACTCAAGTCATCTATTTTCTTATTTGTTTTAGTGTCTACTTTATCTGTCAAAAATTAGAGAAGTGTAATAAATCCTCCCAAATCTATTGTGTTTCTATGTATATCTCTTCTTTCCTCGCTTGGGGCTGTATCTATTTTGATGTCTTGTTTTCCAATACATGGAGGCTCATGAGAATTATAACTTTTATAAATAAGTCTCCTTGTGCTGTTTTTCTGTTTCCTGCCTAGAATTTGACTTTGTCTAATATTAATGTTGTTATTGTATTTCCCTGGTTAACTTTGTACATCACCTTTCCCAAAAACCATTTTGAATCTGTGTATTTTATACAGTTATCAGTTGTAGACAGCAAATAGATGGGCTTTTGCTTCATGACCTATCTGTGAATGCCTGTTTTATTATTTATTTGTGTTTATTGTCTCATTTGTGTTTATTGTTAGGATTGACATGCTTATTATGTTTGACAGCCTTCTCCCTGCTTATTATTTTTGTGCTTCATTGTGGTTTCATTTGCCTTCTCTTATTTGCTGTATGGCTTTTGTTTCTGTTCTTCTTTTTAAAATGTACATTTTCAGGGCACCTGTGTGGCTCAGTTGGCGGTCCATCCGACTCTTGATTTCAGCTCAGGTCTTGATCTCAGGGTCGTAAGTTCAAGCCTCACATTGGGTTCCATGCTGAGTGTGGAGCCTACTTTAAAAGAATAAAAAAATTAAAAATGTACATTTTCTATGTGATATCCCTCATGGTTACCTTTAAGATTTTCAAAAACATTCTTCGGCTTAAAGTCCTTTATGCATCAAAGCTAAGAACAAAATAATAAACTCTGATTTCCTTCTAGGTGAGAAAAGCAATGGGGCACTTTACATTGTTCTGTTTCATATTCTGCAACATCTATGCATTTATTTTTATGATATATACTCTCAGAACCAGGTAATTATAATCAAACCATATTTAAATACTGAAGTATTACTCTCAAGAAGACAAATTTGAAATTGACATTCAGTTGTATGTCCAAGTTTTCACAACTTTATAAGCAATTTCATTTTAACTTGTCTCGGTGATCATCACCCATAATTGTATACCATGGCTTTCCTATTCTTGAATTGTTGATTCTTACTTCTCGCCCAGCTATTTGTTTTTTTGTTGTTGTTTTTTTCCCACACAGCTATTTGAAGCCCATAGGCAAATCATTTTTTTCAAGGAAGGGACACAGGCATTTTTTAGCCCAAACTTCAATAATTAAGAACGTCTTTTTTGTGGCTTATATGCATCAAATAAAGGGGAGCTCTCAAATATACATTAGGTAACAAACCTTTCCTTGCAGCAAGGTATACATGCAATTATAGTACTTTTTGTCATTTAATGTTCCACAAAAGAATCTCCACTTACCCTGAAATTTGTTTGGAGGAATCTGTTATGACTCATTGGTAGTTGGCACAATTTCTCATAGAGTTTAATTAATTTTTCAGTGTTTGTTGACGTTCACCTCAAATGCCTTAACATATTTCAGTGCTTTTAAACAAGTTGGTTTGGGGTTAGAAAATATATCTTTCATATTTATTTTTTATTTTTACTTTTGATTGACATTGTTTTATCCTCAAGGACAGGGATTGTTAGGTTAATTCTCTGTTTTCAATTCTGTCTTTTTTTTTTTTTTGTCTTTTCACTTAAATCTCTTTTTCCTCTGCCTCTGCGTTCTTAAAGAGCATCTCCAGTTTATTTTCCATATTACTTGTTTTTAATCTTTTTAAAAATTTTGTTTATTTATTTGACAGAGATCACAAGTAGGCAGAGAGAGAGGAAGGGAAACACGCTCCTTGGCAAGTAGAGAGCCTGATGCGGGGCTCAATCCCAGGACCCTGAGATCGTGACCTGAGCTGAAAGCAGAAGCTTTAACTCACTGAGCCACCCAGGCGCCCCCCATATTACTTGTTTTTAAATTCTAGTCTGGTCTGAAGTCACTCGGGAAATGGTTTAAAAGTATGATGTCTACTAGCATCCTGAGAATAGAAAATGTGAATATTCACATTTGGGTCAAAGGCACACTCAGTATCATAATTTAGCATGTGCCCTTTTCCATCACCAACATATTGTACATCTTGTAAGCAATAGGTAGAAGCCTAATCAGAAAAATTGAATGAGAAACTCTTTAATATTTATTTTTTGGGATCTTATGCTAAATACATATACTCTTGGGCCACTTAACATCTTGTGATATATGCACCTGCAAATGGCTCTTTAATAACCATACAATGTCTCTGGGTGTATTCAGTATTTAATCTACTACAACATTATTCATGAAGTCTTCCATGAATCAGCACTCACACATCAAATAAAAGATAAGTGCCAATATTGCACAAATTTAGAGAATGGAGAATACAGATGGCAGATCCTATTTCTCACAATTAAACAAATCTCAATTACAAAAATACTACCAGGCAGAGGATATGGAGAACATCTTCAGAAAGTCTTATCTCTAAGAAAATACAATATGTAACAAAAGTTGCTGTCAATGATAAAGATGTCAGGGCTCTCCTTAGCATCTTGACCCTCTATAGCAAATTGGCCTTCACTCATATACACCAAAGGCGGCTTATGATGAACTTTTGGGATTTTTTGCCTGCCTGTCTGCCCACAGGAGTACATTTGACCCAAGTTCTGGGTAAGCCTTAAGACTCAATGACCACAGAGGCAGCCCTCAACCAATCATAGAGGAGGATTTGGTGGACAAATTCTCTAGCTCCCTTGTTCTTTGGGGGGAACGCTGTTGGTGCGCACCACACTACCTCCCAGGGTTCCCCAGCAAGAAGGTTTTAAGATTGTCATAGTAGTAACATCTTTATAAGCCCACTCTATTCGCTGCCTTCCTTTCCCTGCTTCACGTCTTTACTCCTGTACTAGTGTTGATAGGGAAAAACTGTATGCTAAGATGGCTGACCAAACCAGCAACGGAATTCCAGTCCCTGTCTCAAAGCCCTTCCGGGTTCTTCTTTCCTACCCCATTTCCCATGTGTGCCAAAAGTACCAAGTATGCAAAAGTAGAAGGGTATAAATTCCCCTCCCTGCCTGTTGTGCTCAGGACTCAGACTTTTGGAGAACAACCTCCACTGAGCCCACCAGTGTTTGACCAAGTGCAGTTTGACCTGGCTTGTCAGGTGGACTGATTCTGTGGCTCCATGTGGGTGGGCATACTTAGTGTCCCCAGAAGCCTACAGAGTTCAAGTGGCCCTAACCTGATTCTGTGCTAATTTCATAGAGTCTAGAGTGAGCCCCTTCAGGGTGCCAGTCTGGGGTTTATACGGACTTGCTAAGGCTAAGAGGCACCCATGTATCCTCTGGGGTGGTACACAGGCAGGCATCTGACTGGTCTCTCCTTTGGAGGGCCACCCACCCTTCGTTTGTCTTCATGCCAATGACATAGGGAGGGAACACACCGGGTGGCCAAGAGAGCCCCCCTGCTCATCATGGGTGGAAGCTCTTCAAAACTTAGACTGTATGCTCAAAATTTTAAGAAGGGATTCTCAGGAGACTATGGGATGAAAACATCTGGAAAATTAGGCACATTATGTTAATTGGAATGGGCCACCTTTGGGGTCGACTGGCCCTCTGAGGGACCCTAAGACCTACCCATTGTCCAGGTCATTTCCAAAATTATGGTTGGGACTCTTAGACACCCTGAAAAATTCCCATATATTGATTCTTGGCTTTAGATAACCCAAACTCTGCCCCCATGGGTTCAATTCTGTGCTAATAGGAAGGACAAAAGTAGGACATTTCTAAGAGAAGTAAAAGAACCCAAGGCTGTAAGGAAGAAGCCTATCAGGGAGGCCCTGCCCCAGGTGGTGGGGGGAATGGGAATCAGGGGCAGCAACATAGATGAGCTCTGGACAAGGATGAACCTGTCAGAAAGGTGGGGACCATAGTCCTCTGAACTCAGGCCCTAAAGCTGAGCTGCAGGAAGACAGTGCTCCTGCTTCTTGTAAGTGGCATGTGTGGGGAGATACCCAATTTAGCAGCTCTGAGAGCCTACAGGAAACTTGATTCAGACAGAAACAGACTATAAAATAATGGGAGCTCTCATAATTACCTTTAGGAGAAAGTGGGGGAGGCTCCTGGGTGGCTCAGTCAGTTAAGCATCTGCCTTCTGCTCAGGTCACAATCCCAGGTGTCCTTCAGGATGGAGACCTTAAGAAATATTCCCAAGCAGTTGCCAAAACTCCTTTGTTTTGGGGAAATTCCCTGTCTTCTCTGCCCCAGTATGGATTGTCTATCCCCACCACCTCCACCCTGCCTTGTTGGCAGGAAAGCATGGTGTCTGCTTCTCTGGAGCTGATGATCTCCAGAACTGGGAATCCTTTCTCTGCCCTCTGGCAGCACTTTGTCTCTTCCACCTCCTCATCCCCCTTTTCTTGTTTCTGTACCACCTTGGGTGCAGCCTGCATTACTGGCTTCTAGACCATCCTCAGCGCCTCAGGCACCATGGCTCCTCCCTTCACTGTCAAGGAACAAGAAGAGCACCCCCAGGACCTAACACCACCCACTCAGATTTCCCCACATGTCTTAGGTGAAAACTGCCCATGGGGAAGATCCTGGTGGAACAATGTTCAGCATTTAATCTAAGTTTGTTGTTTTAGTTCAGAGAGTTGTGTCCTTTAAGTTATCAGTGGCAAATGTGAAACATTTACTCTATCAAGGTTTACTGAAGGTCAAATAACATCTTGTTACCACTGCTGGGTTGTTAGTAAAAAGGTGAATAAAATAGTTAATTGTCTCATTAAAGTTTTCATGGGTAATTGTTAAAGTAGCTTTCAAAGTCTTTGGTAACCTGAAACTTTAAAGTTTTGCTTGGATGACAAATGGAATTAAATTTTTTGGACATCTAGGTCTTTTCCAAATGGGATAAAGTGCTAAAGCATTGATTACTGGACATAGGTTTGTGGTTTTAACTTACTGCAAAGAACTAAGGATGTTTAAATCTGTTGGTAAACATGTTTTGTGCTTAACTGATACACAGATTTGCCATTTCAGAATTCTGGTGTAACAGTTCACAATTGGTTACTCCTTAGTCTTCACCGGAGATTGTTTCTAAACAGTGCAAAATTTTGCTAACTGTAACCCAGATCAATGGAAATAAGGGAATCAACTCTGTATGTGAAAAAAACAGGAGATATGTAAGAAAGATAAGGAACAGGAATGCATTTTGTTGAAGGTAAGAGAAGATAATTTTGTCCTAAATGAGATGGGTGTTTGGAAAGTTGTAGAAGGTTTGTGATGGGAAATCTTTGGAAATGAATTTTAGCTGTTGTCAGGATGGACTAAGATTGAAATGAATTTTAAAAAGACACTGGTATAAAAAGTTAGTTTTCTCTCTGTTCAAAAAGACAAAGTATTCTCAATTGTTGCTCTGCTCTTGATAAGAAAATGCAAATAGTTGTTTTCTCTCTGCCTGCTTAGAAAAACCAGTTTCTATGTCTTGAGTTTATCAGGTCTTTAACATCCTTAATGCTATGAAAGCATGTGCTTTAAAACTTTCTAAGGTTTAAACAAACTTCCCAAGATTTAAATCATGAACAAAGTCTTGTTGACTAATCAGGCTTGGTTGTTTGGTATGTAACATTCTGGTTCTGGCTATTGAAGTGTTATGCATCACAGAATAAATGAGTTTCCTTGTCAATTGTATCATAGTGAACTCTCCTTTCAGATCATTAATCATGTCTATTTTGAATTTGTCATTTATAATTGTTCTAATTCTCTTGTAAAGTGAATTATATCTTCAAATAGATTCATATAAAGAACTGTTGGCCTGATACCTTGCTTACAGAAGTCCCAGGAACCTCTCACCATGAGGGTGAGTTTTGAGTCTCTTTTTGCCAGGAGCACAGTTGTATGCTTAGTTAAAGCCTTTGTTTACAATTGTACCTCAATAGAGGTGGCCTCTAGAATAAATATAACTGAAAAATACCATCAAGCTCTTTCTTTGAGGTAAAGATTTAACATTCTAATTACAAAGGATCACTGGCAGTGGGAGAAAACTTGTCTCAGGAGATAAGGCTATCCCCAAGTGCATTACCCAAAGAAATGAGGGTTATTTTAGAGAGAAAAGTTGTTTAAATAATACCCACCTTTGTGGATGTTGAATTCTAGATTTGATTGTCTTTAAATGTTTGCTATTTACCTCAGCTAGACAACTTGAGGTCAACTTAAGAGAAATTACCACAGAACTCATATATGGACAATCTTCTTGCTTATTATTCTCTGGAGATAATAATAACAAGACCCCATGGCACATGATTAAACAACTGGAAAATGGGACTGATTCCCCAACAATTGTGTAACTTATCACCTTGACCAGTTCTGTGTGGCTGGGATAGTGAAATCATTCCCTAAAATACAGAGCATACCCCACTCCATAGGATTAACTATGGACTTGTGGAGATAATGAATAATACCATTTTCTTTATGACTAATTGGGTAATGCACTTGGGGATAGCCTTATCTCCTGAGACAAGTTTTCTCCCACTGCCAGTGATCCTTTGTAATTAGAATGTTAAATCTTTACCTCAAAGAAAGAGCTTAATGGTATTTTTCAGTTATATTTATTCTAGAGGCCACCTCTATTGAGGTACAATTGTAAACAAAGGCTTTAACTAAGCATACAACTGTGCTCCTGGTAAAAAGAGCCTCAAAACTCACTATGAGAAATCCCCTGACTGTTATGACTTTACATCAGGTCCAGAGTGTCTTAGAAAACAAAGGCTGCCAATGGATGATGGAGGCCAACTTATTAAATACCAGGTTACACTGATAGATATGCCTGAAATAATGCCTAAAACCTGTCAGACTTTAAGTCCAGCTATCCTTATGCCTGGACCTAAACATCCTACTTCTATAGTGCATAACTGTTGGAGGTCACTGATATTGTTTATTCTAGTCAACTAGATTTAAAAGATTGTCGCAGCTATAATTCACCTCAAAGGCTGTATGGCAGGCCACCCCCCATAGTAAGTAGGCTTAGCAGAGACCTTGAACAGATTGGAAACTTAGAAGTGTCCCTACACCTTCAAGCCCTGGGGAAATCTCAAAGGCACATATTCTAAAACCTTTAGAAATGACCCCCTCAAACTATGGTAGACAGGTCCCCACACTGTTGTTCTATCCACCCCTATTGCCCTCAGGGTCTTAGGCATCACCAGATGGGTCCACCGCTCTGGAGTAAAGAAGGCTCTCACCAGTTGGATGAATCCCACCAATGGAAAGCCCAATCAGATCTTTGGACCTGCTCTGGCTCCACCTTTGGATGAGACCCCACTGACTGATGGACATTTGTTCACCATGGTCCCGGGCTATTGTCATTGTGACACTGATACCCTTACCTCAGGAGCTGGATTTTACATTGCTTTCCCTCTGACTGGACTTTCTCCCAGAAACTTGTTGTTATTGCTTGTTGGGCAGCCTTAGAAACATTAAGATGGATTGTTAAGGTCACAGAAAACACTTACCAGGTGAGCAACTGCCTAAATACTAGCCTTGCATGGCCCAACATAATAGATGATAATGACACCCTCGAAACGAGGTATTTAAAGGGGCATCAAAGGGGGGAATGATAGGGAAAAACTGTTCACTAAGATGGCCC
Organism: Mustela nivalis; assembly: GCF_964662115.1. NCBI lineage: Eukaryota > Metazoa > Chordata > Mammalia > Carnivora > Mustelidae > Mustela > Mustela nivalis. The sequence continues at coordinate 107,427,434 of NC_139027.1, read as the reverse complement.
ACCAAACCAGAAAGGGAATTCCAGTCTCTGTCCCAAAGCCCTTCTGGGTTCTTCTTTCCTACCCCTACCCCGTTTCCCATGTGTGCCAAAAGTATCAATTATTCAGAAGTAGAAGGGTACAAATTCCCCTCCCTGCTTGTGCTCAGGTCTCAGACCTTTGGAGAACAACTTCCTCTCAGCCCACTGGTGTTAAATAAACCTCCTACCCTCGGAAGTCTCTGAGTGCTGTTTGGTTCTTCCACCAGGATCCAATCCAGGTTCCATAACAGTGTTTCCTGAGATTCCACTTCAATAAATTATGTATTCTGCAATTCTTTCTTAGTCTGATTTTTGGAGAATACAAACCAAAACAGACTCCAACCAAAAAGACAAAAAACAAACAGGAGAAAGATAGGTGATGCCCCTTAAGCTGCATGACCAGTAAAATTTCCCTTTGAGCTCCACTGACTTAAACATACCAACAAATAACATGTTTAAGGTTTTCCCTTCCTGTAAGTGTTCAGGAAGATATTACAGGTTTTTTTGTTTCTCTTTCTTCCTTCCTAGAGGTGGAGACATCCATAGACCATGTGTGTGACATTCCATGAACTCTGCTTTTCCCCTTGGACTGCTCATTTCTCATTCTCAGATTCACAGCTTCTGAACAGGTTGCTTGGCTCAGATCCCATTAAAATTCCTCAAGACTAGTAAGACAGTGTGTGGTGGAGTTCTGTCACCCTGTGTGTGTTGGGGGGGTGCTAGTAGGGGGAGCGGTGCGGTTGTTTTCTGTCTACATTGCCTCATCATACTTGATTGAATGTGGTTGTTCGAGATTTTTTTTTCTCCATTCCTTCTTAACAATGGTTTTAAAAACACCACATTCACTCTGATATTTTGTCTTGTTTTCTCTCTCTTAAATGGTCTCCATATTCTACTTGCTGAAAACTATCTGTTCCTTCTTCAAAAACCTGCTGCCCACAGGATGCCAAGTGTTCATGGTTAGTAGCTACCCCTTAGTAGCTACTCCTAATCCTAATTAGGATTTCTAATGAATCCTAAAGAGCATAATTCTCTATGCTTCTCTTCAATACTTCCTGAGACTCAGTTGTATTTGTTCCCAAATCTGGTATTTCCTGCCATACCCCTTACTCTAATTGTTACCATTTGTAATTTAATTGTTATGTAAAATAGCAAACTATGGATGATAAAAGGGGAAATTCTTGTTTCTGTGAGAGCAAAGGTGAATGCTTCAGAAAGACTCAAAGAGAAATTGCTTTAAAAAATGTTACATTTGATTGAGAAATGTGGGAAAATGGCAAAAGACTGGGAAATTAGATATATATGTATATGTACATTTATTTATACATACACGTAGACCTATATGTCTTTTGCACTCATTTGCTTTGCAAGTGCTGTGAGTTCCTTGCTTCACCATAAAGACACAAAAACTGGAATTCTTAGACTAGTGACTAGTTAACTGTGAATGCACATTAGAATCACCTGAGAGATTCTGATCCTATTTATCTAGAGTGGTACTGGGCATCAGGAATCAAGATTGATTTTTTTTAAGCTCCTATGGGATTTCCTGTATGGTAAGGCTGCTAGAGGTATGAAACCTCTTTATCTTCTCTTGGAAGAGTGGTCACTCTAATGCAGGATGCAAAGCACAGGACACTACTTCACTTATCTCAGTATTGCTGGATCAGTTAAAAATTAGTCGCTATTCTTTAAGATTCTGGCAATAGGTTGTTTGCCATCTAAGAGTCCAGTGAAATTGAAAGTTTCCATCTTTTGCTTAGTCTGTACAGAAATTTCAGAGTAATGTTGTAGGAGAAAGGCTCAAAAGCTCCTAGCCTGATGACCTTTTAAATTGGATATGGCTGAGAATTTTTAGAAGTATGTCCACCCCAGCTCCCTGCAAGTAATGCTTCCTTGTTTTTTGGGTACTTTTGTTTTTCACTGACACTATTTTAGGTTTAATTCTTTGTGGTGCATTTTCCATCATAGTTCTTTATTATTATGAATACACAAGAGGCATTTTTAACAAGTGTAAGAATAATAAAATGAACATGCATGTGCTTGCCATGTAAGTTAAGAAAGAGAAAATTGTCAAAACTGTCTAAACTGTTCAGCATTCCCTTACTTGTTTTCCTTCCTCTCCCCGAGAGTTAACCTATTCCCCAAATTTTGCACTTATATGCTTCCTATTTGAAACAGTTCTCAACATATATTGATGTCTGTTTGTTTAACTATTTATTTATTTTAAGACTTTATTTATTTGACAGAGACACAGCAAGAGAGAGGGAACACAAGCAAGGGGAGTGGGAGAGGAAGAAGCAGGCTCCCCGCTGAGCAGGAAGCCTGATGAGGGGCTGGATCCCAGGATTCTGGGATCATGACCTGAGCCAAACACAGATGCTTAACTGAGCCACCCAGCCGTCTCTACTGATATATATTTAATTATGCATTGCTTTGTTTTACACATTTGACCAATAAGTACATAGAATCTGAGGTGCCTTTTCTGATACTTCTGGAACTTGCTTCTTTTATTTAATATTATGCTTTTAATATCCATCCATGTCAGTATGTTAATCTGTAACTATTTCATTCACACTGCTGTACTGAATATCATTATGTGAATGTATCTCAATAGATAAATATATCCATTCTATGGATTGGATACTACATTAAAATAGTTTGCTGTGTTTTGCATCGGTAAATATTTCCATAAATATTGTTTTAAATGTTTGCCTAGTGTAGTCAAGCAATAGTTTCCCTGGTAATGGGATTTTTGGATCATAGGATAGTAATACGTTCAACTTTAGTGGATTAGTTCAAAGTGTTTTCAAAATTGAATCTAACAATTTATATTAACCCAACCAAATCCTGGTGCTCTATGTCTTTGTGGTTTTCACCAAAATGTGGGTTGTAAATTATTGTACCATGGATTTATTTCCAAAACAATTGTTGAAAATTATCATCTTTCCCAATCTTTACTCTTAATTTATAATTCCTCTTCTGTGAAATGTTCACTTACATCTTTTCAGCATTTATGCTGTTTTTCTATTTTTCAGGTTAACTGGAAGCTATTAGTATCTTCTAGATATTAATCCATTGGGTTTTTTTCATATGTATAAAAATTTTCACACCAACTTGTTATTTTTCTTTTTTATTCTTACCAAGATGTTTTTGATGAACAGATGGTCTCACTTTAGCATAATTATAGGGTTTTCCTTTAAGGTTTGCAAGTTTATTTTTTTGTCTTACTTAAGAAATTGCTCCTTACTCCGGGATAAGAATAGTTTCATATTTTATTCTAAAAGCTTAAAGATATACCTTTAGTTTTAACTCTGTAATTCACAGAGTCAAATTTTGGCTGTGAGTTGAGGTAGAAATCCAGTTGCATCAGTGTCCAAATTGAGAAATTGTGTCAGCTTTGTGTAGTGAGTAGCCAGTCCATTCTCTATATTCTGCAGTGACGCCTCTGTCATAAAGTAAATTCTGTGCTATCTTATCTTGTTCATCTATTGGCCTATTTTGTGCCAATGGACAACTGACTTAATAACACTAGTTTTATAATGTCTTCATTTTGGGGAGGTTAACTGACTTTATCCTTTCCTGGAAATATTTTGATTATTCTTAGGCCAATACTTGGTCATGGAAATGTTCGAAGTAGTTTGTAAATTATAAACACACACACACACCCTCTAGATTTTTATTGGAATTGCACTAAAGATAGATTATATAGATCAGGAGTTATCAAACAATGCACCATAAACCAAACTTGGCTTGCCATCTCTTTGCCTCTGTTTATAAATACATTTTTATTGGAACACAACCACATCAATTCCTTTACCTATGGTCAATGGCAAATGTCAGGCTATAGAGTGGCGTATGTATGAGAGCAATTACATGTCCTGCAAAGCCTAAAATACTTACTATCTCATCTTTTATAAAATTTGCTGGTCCCTGATATAGATCATTTGGGAGAATAATTTTACTTTTGTGATTTTGAGGTTTTATATCCAGGAATATGGTATAAATCTGGTTTATTAATTCTTCTCTTAAATATTTCTTTTTTTTTTTAATGTTATGTTAGTCACCATACAGTACATCATTACCATTTGATAGAGTGTTCCATGATTCATTGTTTGCATATAGTACCCAGTGCTCCATGCAATATGTGCCCTCCTTAATACCCATCACCAGGCTCACCCATCCCCCCACCCCCTCCCTCTAAAACCCTTAGTTTGTTTCCTGGAGTCCATAGTTTCTCATGGTTTATCTCCCACTCCAGTCTCCCCCTCTTCATTTTTCCCTTCCTTCTCCTAATGTCCTATATGCTATTCCTTAAGTTCCACAAATAAGTGAAGCCATATGATAATTGACTTTTGCTGCTTGACTTATTTCACTGAGCATAATCTCCTCCAGTTCCATCCATGTTGATGCAAAAGTTGGGTATTCATCCTTTGTGATGGCTGAGTAGTATTCCCTTGTGTATATGGACCACATCTTCTTTATCCATTCATCTGCTGAAGGGCATCTTGGCTCTTTCCAAGTTTGGCTATTGTGGACATTGCTGCTATGAACATTGGGGTACATATGGCCCTTCTTTTCACTACACCTGTATCTTTGGGGTAAATACCCAGTAGTAGTAGTTGTTTAATATTTCTTAATAAAGATTTATGTTTTTTCTCCATAAACGCCTTTTGTTAGACTTCGTATCAGGTACTTTATATTTTCTTCTAGCAATTATAATTTTTACCTTTTAAAAATTATGATCTCTAAGAGTTTGTTGCTAGTGAATAGAAATGTAATTGTCTTGTTTATAATCATGTACAATGATTGTATAGGCAGAGTATTTGCTAAGTTGAATGTGAATTTTAGTAAAGCATCTATACTGTATTTTCTAAGTTCACAATTATATAAACTATGACTAATGATTACTCTATTTCTTCTTTTCCAATCTACATACAATTGTAGTATCTTTTTCTTGTCTTGGGCACAAACTAGGCTCTCCAGAACAATGAGCAAGTCCATCTTTTTTCTCTTTTAAAAGGAAATACTTTAAATGTTCTATATTAACTAATGGTATGGTAGTTTTTTTTTTTTAAAGATAAATCTAACACTAAGAAGTTCCCTTTCATGCTCACTTGTAATGACATTTTATCATGAATCAGTAAGGAAATTTAGCAAGAACATTTCCTGTCTCTGTTGAAATGATCATCAAAGCTTTTATTTTTCCTTTTCTTTTTTTCCTTAACTTTGTCAATGAATAGAATTTGGTTTGTGTGTGTGTGCGTGTGTGTGTGTGTTCACTCCTTTCATACTTTTGTTCTCTCCTGTAGGTTGGAAGGTGTAGCATTTATTCATGTTCTTTTAGTAGGTACTCTAGACACTTTGCCACTTATGATTAACTGAAGAATATCTAGGATTGGGACACCTGGGTGGCTCAGTGGGTTAAGCCTCTGCTTCAGCTCAGATCATGATCTCAGGGTCCTGGGATCGAGCCCTGAATCAGGCTCTCTGCTCAGGGGGAGCCTTCTTCCCTGATCCCCACCTCTCTCTTCCTGCCTCTCTGCCTACTTGCAATCTCTCTCTCTCTCTCTCTCTCTCTGTGTCAAATAAATAAATAGAATCTTTACTTAAAAAAAAAAAAAGAATATATAGGATTAATCAGTGCTTTTACCCAGATTCTCAAAAATATAAAGATCCTGGAATATTTTAACCTGAATCAACTCCTACTTCCATTTATATTCTGTTGGTAGAACTAAAGTTGGAATGACTTATTTTAATCTGTTCTCATATATTACAGTATTTATTGCCATTAGTGTTTTGACACTTAATGTTTGGTTCTATTTACCCACATCTTGAACAGTTTATTTACTCATTTCTTATTGTATTTTCCTTCTTCCTAAACACCATCTTTCAGAGGATTCTTTAGTGAGGGATAAGTTCAGATTTTGGTTTTGTTTCTGTTTTTTTTTTTTTTTTTAGCTTTTAAAATATCTTTATTTTGCCATCATTCTCAAAAGATAATTTCACTGTGTAGAATTTTAATTGACAGTTATTCTTCTCTCTCAATGGTATCTTGAAAATGCCATTAGTCACTGTGTCTTGTTTCCACTGTTAATATTGAACAATCAGCTGCCAATCTAATTTCAACTTCTCTTTTCTCTAAAGTTGCTTTTATTGTGTTTTCTTTTTTATCCCTGCAATTTTAATGTTACAGATCCAGGTGATAATGTGTTTTTGTTTGTTTCTAATTACTTATTCTACCTGGGATTTACTAGGTGTCTGGAATTTAATGACTACTGAGCTTTTATTAATTCTGGAAAATTGTCAGATATTATGTCCTAAACATTACCTTTCCACTATATTCTCTTTTTTCCCCCTTCATTTTGGAAAACATCTCATCATATCCATCATGTGTTTATTGCTTGAATTCTCTTGAAACTCTGGACTGCATTCTAGATCACTTCTTTAGATCATTTCTTTAGATTTCTTTAGATCTTTAGATTTAGAAATCTAAAGATTTCTTTAGATCTCTTTAGATCACTAGTTCCCATTTAGTGTATCTAAATCTGTGGTTCCCAAACTGACTTGCCTCAGGTAACTGACTTGTTTTGGGGTAATATATTAAACTCACAGGGGTCACAGAATATTTTAGTAGTTGAGGGGAGCATAGCAAAACTCAACACTATAGTAGTAAGAACAGTACCTCAAGGTAGGTCAGTTAACATTCCATTCTTTTGCAATTATCATGATGGAAAGGAAATACCAAGAGTAACTGATGTGAAACAGGAAATGAGTTTGGTTGTGTCTAATCTGAATTGCAGTTTGGAAAGTTGTCTAGTGCCCAACATTACTTGAAATGGTTATTTAAGAATGACATAGAGTTATTATTTTTTATTCAATTTATTCTTTTAAATTTTATTTTTTATTTTTTAGGGAATGAGCATGAGCAGGTCAGGGGCAGAGAGAGAGAGAGAATTCCAAGCAACCTCTACACCCAGGATGGGCTTGATCTCACAACCCTGAGATTATGACCTGAGCCAAAACCAAGAATCAGATACTCAATTTACTGAGCCACTCAGGCACCCTTATTCTTTAATTTTTAAATGGCTACTAAGTTCTTATGACAGATACATATTAAATGTTTGAGCCTAATGTAATAATTTAATAGATGGGACTGTAGGAAACTTCTGTGGGTCCAGAAAAACCTTGATAAGATTACTGAGATCCTAAAGATATTATGAAATATGAAAGTTTAGAAACCTCTTGTTTAATCTTCTTTTCTTCTTTTAGCTTTCAATCATTATGTTTTGTTTTTCATCGATATAATTTGATTTGGTTCTTTTTTCAAAGAAAAAGAACTATCTATCTTCTAGTATTTAGGTACTAATATTTACATTTTTAGATATTTAATTATGCTTGTGTGTATACAAGATAAATAGATACATATTGGTATATGTTAATCTATCTATCTACCTATCTATTTTAAACTAGCTCTTAAGCATAGTATCCCTTTTTCTTGTACATGATTGAGGTTGCTTTACTATGAGTTAGTCTTTGGAGTTTTATTGGTGACAGTTATTTGAGACCTAGCATGAACTACATTCATCCACAGAGTACTGGTTTTATTCCTGGTTGGATTAGAGGAGCAATGTCATCTCTGGATCCCTTTAAGATAAATTCTTGTATTGATATTTTTTCAGATAACATAAAGAGTCTGAATTTGGGTCATCAACCTAATAAGGAATGGCTTATGGTTAGGATTTCTCAAGACATTTTTTCCCTTGGATTTAGTAGCAGGTTTGAGATAGGCAAATTTTCTTACCAGTACATTCTCCCATTCTATGGGAGGTTTTTTCCTTTCAGCCATCTGATTTATTCTTCAAGTGATGATGTAGGCCTTTGTAGTTCTAGCCTTATTCTGGGTTGGGTGATCTTTAAATTTATCTTCATTTCCACATTGGCATTAAAATGAACATTTAAGGTAATGAAGGGTCAGTTTAAAGCTTTGGATCGCCCACCAGCTTCACTCTTTACTTATTCTTTTAGATTTCTCTTTTCACTGTCTTGCCAAATGAGGATTTCTTTTTTTTTTTTTTTTCTTGATAGCTTAGAAATACATTATATTTTTTAAACTGGCTTTGCATGAAGTTTCACATTGGTATTTCCCCTGCTTCTCTGACTAAAGATGGGAAATGGGGTAGACTGAGATTATCTAAGTCAACCACTGATAATTTCTCATTAAATCTATATAACTTTTTTCTCAGTTAAATCCTATATAATTTTTTCCTCAGAATTTATTTTAAATTCTGGATCTAACCCACAGTGTCACTACATTTGTGGTCTATCACAAAATCAATGAACATTAGACTTTAGCACCCATTTTCAGAAGAGGAAACTGGGGCCCACAGATGTTATATGTTTTGTCCAATTGTCAAGGCACTTTGAAGAATAGAAATGAGAAATGTGCTAAATGTGCTAAATGTGCTAAAGGCTAAGACAACCCAGGTTATGGTGCCTGTTTGGCCCACTTGTTTATATGCCTCACGATGATCAAGCAATTAGTTCGTTGGCTAATCATGAACTTATTTCCTCTAATGAATTCAATTTGGTTCAATGAAATGCTCTCTTAAAAAGGAAGCCAGTACTGTAGCAGTTAACTTGGGTGTGAAATAATAAAATAATTTGTGAGTTAGTTTTGAAGTCCACATAGACAAACTACAAATGGTTTATTTCCTGGAGAAGGCCAGAAGCAAGGGCATGCAGGGGAACAGTTTACATGGAATGCAGATCCCAGTTGTTCTGGACTAAGTTCTACTTTCAGGGTAGTCAAAAAGATATGTATTGAGTACTTGGGGACACATATTTGAATAGATACTGTTAGCCCTCAAAATCCTTATATTCTAGTATAATTAATACTTAATATGTATTTAGACTTGAATAGTTTTCCATTTTGTATGAATGAGATAATACTTCTAAAGTGCTTAAAATATAGACAAGAGAGTTGTGTTTCAGGCAGTAGGAATATCAATTTCCAAATAGCTCCACAACATATTGTTTCTTGTATTTCTTTGTACTTTTGCTGTACTAGACACATGGTAAATGACTTCTGTTCTTCCTGAGTAGCTAAACGGGGAACAGCCAAATACAAATTCAGTGAAGCTAAACAACAAATTTTACCTCATATTCGTACACCTACTTTGCTTTGCTCCTTAGTTTATAATGGAACTTATCTCTCCCTACCTAAGTGCTTTGACAAGCATTCTATCTAAATATTTTGATCAACACACACACAGCTGGGTTGAAAAGCTTCTTATCACAGCACTCAACTCTATTTATTTTATTCTCTACAATGACATGATGGAGAAAAGTGCATTGCAAATAAGAGTAATAGAGTAAAGAAGGGAAAGACTATATGTTTTTTTCTGTTGCTAAGGGTGGGGATAGGTATAAGGAAGATGTTCCCTACACTTCTCTTTGTCATTGGGTTTTAGATTCCCTGACCAACGTCAACCACAACTTCCTGAATTCTTTAAGACCCATTCCTACTAAACTTTTCCTGGTCATTTTCACCCTTACTTATCTCTCATTCTTTGAACTCCCTTATTAACAAGAAAACCTATGCCACCCATTTAAGTTCCTAATTATAATTCAAATTCCATTGTTCCCCATTCCTTTTCATTTGCATTTTTTTCTCTTACTCTGCACCATGGGCCGTGATCCAATACAGAGTTCATCAGACCTTTGTTTGTATCGTATGTGCCAACATCCTTTTGGTTAAGTTAAGTCACATGGCCAAGCCCGAAGTCAAGTGTCAGCATAGTTATTTCTGCCTGGTGGGGTAAGGGCCTACAAAGTCACATGGAAAATATTGGGAGTACAGGGAAGAGTGGAGAACAAGAGACTTCTCATTTAAGCCTCTGTATTTACCTCCTAATTATATAATCTTGACCAAGTCATTCAGAGTCTCCAAGTTTCAAATTACTCACCTACAAAATGAAGTGGATTCTACCTTCTTCTTAGTCTTGAGTTTTGATCAAATAAGATAATGAAATAAAGTACCCAGCATCAGACCTGGCTCTTCATAATGTATCTGATTAGCACTATATTGGACTTCCAAACACTGTGAGAGCTCTCCACCCTAAGAACAGGCTGTTTCATGAAGTGTGAAATAGAAACTAGAAATACTGAATCAGCGGCTGGGCAGTCGAGGAGGAAAACAGATCTGCCACCTCTGTGACAATATATTCTTTCCAACTGATTCTGAGTTCCCTCCTGTCCTAGAAGCTAAACATCCCATATGCATATTTTTATTCCCCCTTGAAGCTGGGGCTTGGAGGACATATTGTGAGTTTCTGCCAGTCAATCCCACTTTCATCTTTGGGTCTCTAATGAAATATAAAGATAACAAAGAGTGCTCTACAGATAGCAGCAGCAGCAGTAGTCACTTCTAAAGCAGCACTGACAGCATTCTGAGAGCCATGGATGTGGGTGCAAGAAAACCATGTTTCGGGGAACAGCAATAGCAGCTGCACTAAACTGCAGCAGAACATGCTTCCACATCAAGGTCATAGCAGTAGCTGTTTTCTTCCACATTTGTATGATGTGGGTATCACCCCTACTTGCAATGCTGTAACTGTGGTTCTCCAGTGTTTCACCAGTTTATCCAGCATTCTCTTTTAAACTATATTTCCTACATAACTCATCTAGATTTAATAAGAACACTTATTGATATGGATATTGGAAGCCAAAGTAGGCAAGTAGCAAAAGTAGGTGGTCATTGGACCCTCTGAGAAATTTAGAAAATAAGAGATTTGTTCTTTGACTTGGCTGGGGCTATTGGCAGTGACGATCCAGTTAGTCTTAAGGGATGGGCTCTGGCAAAGCATGGAGAAAAATTAATTTCGTACTCACCTATGGTCACTAAGGATGAAGGCATAGCTTTAGGAGATCAATTGGCTACTTGCCTAAAATAGTATAAAAAGATTTAAGGACCAAAGGGTAAGGTTGTGTTTAATGGCTTTGGACTTGAGAAAAGAGATCAACAATGTCACATTTCCTAACATTTACCTCAAAACATTGGCTGAAAACCAAAAGCTTTCTTTCCCTGATAACATCATCATTACTTTCTGTGATTTCTTTTAATCTCTTATCTCTTGCAACTTCAAGTCTGACAATTAAACTAAAAGTTTGATATCTGTGACTGTTATGTGACATTGCCTGCTGAATTTGATGTTTCATCAGGTCTTTTAGAACATTTGGCTAGGAGCTAGAATAGGTAAATACGGAAAACCTCAGATGATTTGTAACACCTCAAATCATCACTCCCCATTAAGATTGCCCGGTTGACAAAAGAACCTCTTACGTTTTTTGTCTGATAGGCTATTTATACTCGCCAGGGACTCTCCACTGAGCAAGTTCCTTTGCAAGAAGTAAATTCTTCGGTCACTTCACCCCATCTTTCATGCTCTTTAGATTTCAGGTAGAGTCAGATTCTGGTATATCTCAGGGCAATTTATGAAGCCAAATATGGGAAGGAATGGCTACAAAACAAATGAGGTATAATATTATGCTAATTTCTATCAACAAAAGCCAGCATACAGTTGTAAAAATTTATTACAATGATGTGAGATCAAAGAGAAACAAAAACAATTTTTTGGTCTGCCTGATTTCATCAACATTGGTGAATGTTCCAGAGATGCTAATTTACTCTGCTCACGTAGGTGCCAGGAGGGCAGACAGTTTAGTGGACTGAAATCTGGACTCAAATGTTAAAGCAGATTTATCATATGTGACCTATTGAACTCTGCCAAATGATGCCCCTCAAGAGAGCCTAGAAGGTTCTTTCTTCACTGAAGCTATGAAACATACATTATTGAGGAAGAGAACTTGTTTTGTTTTGGGAGGCAAATCATGCTCAGAGACTGAGTTTGTCTTTGCCAATGATTTATTTAACACAAGTTCACTGTGGACTTTCAGGAGGCAATAGCATATAAGATAATGTCTCTTGATACACTAATAAAGAAATAACATACTCCAAATCAATGATAATCATACTGTTGTTCCAAGCAGGGAGAGGGGGGCAGTGAAATGAATAAAGTTCAAATTTAGTTGAGGTTTACCTTTTATAATGAGTTCATACTTGGGAGGGAGAGGCTTAGCCAACTGAGAGCTGCCATCCAGCTGCCAGGCAAAAGTATAAATCCCTTGCCACTAGAGCACATTGCTGGGGAGCAATGGGACTGATGTTGACGCACAAACAGATTGTCTTCTTGGCCACTGCACAACTTCCACCACTGCTGGTAAGATTCAACTCCACTGCACAGAAGCTAATTGCTCCAAGGTCACTGTAGAGCTATTTAGATCAGCAAAGTGCCTCTTTGCCCAAACCAAACATATCTAAGTAATCTTCACAAACTCTTGATATTTATAGTCAAAATGTCCCCTTGGCATAGTTGCTTCTTCTTATGTCTTCATAGATGAGCTCTGAGTGGGGGACCTCCAGCAGCTGAGCTCCTGAATTCTTAATGGTGAAAACAGATGAGATCACGACATTTTGACACAGCTTCCTTTATTCTTGTATCAAAACAATTTTTTTCCCTTGTCATAAAGAAGTGGATTAAAACAAACTTTATTTAGTTCCAATCATTTAGATTGGATTTGAAATCATATCAAACCAATATGCAACAGAACTACAGTAGATATTCTTGAGGCAAAGGGAACTAGTGGAAAGTGCTGCTGTTGCAATGGGTTTCCTTGATTCTCATGGAGAAGCCAGAATCCTGGGTGGCAGAGGTCAGATTGAATGACCTGTCTGGACAAAGACTGAATGGCTACCATACCAGGCAAGAGGTAATCCAATGTTCTGACTAGTAGGGCACTTTGAATTTTAACACTTTCAATCTTGGGATCCTTGGATTCCAAATATTTGGACAGTATACTGAATCTATTTTATTTTTGAAGAGAGAGAGATAAAGACAGCTGTTGAACCAAAGGCTGATTTGATCCACAAATTCAGATTAACTCATGCATTTCCCAAGTCTAAATTGACCATCTTTCTCCTCCTCCTTCACTTCTTACCATTTTTCTTCTTCGACAGTGAATAGAAAAACATGAAAAGGAAAACAAAAAGAAACATACAAACCTACAAAATAAGAAGTAGGGTATTTAGTTTTATTGGAACCAGCTTTATCTTTATAAATCAATTTATCAAATGTCCTTCTTTCCTTCAAGTGTCTATCAGCTCAAAGTGAGACGTTACTGCACTTCATCCCCCCAAGGACATAAGGAAGGTCTTCTCTCAGTGCAAGATTCTTTACATTATTTTGGAAAAGGAGACAGAAACTGAGCTACATTTTCCAATTTTTATCTCTTTTCCATTTTTAACCCCAAGTGTCTTGAACATTGCCTAACTCAAAATAAATGGTCAATAAATGTTTCTGAATGAATTGATGCTTTGTAATATTCTGAAATTTTACTTAGAATGTTCCACTGAATTTTGAATGCAGTGGAGATGAACAATGTGTAAGATTGCAGCCTGGGAGCCATTAACAGGACTTTCCACCATACTAACAAGTATTCTTTCCTGTAAGAAGAACGGATGGTTTTTCGCATCCACACAGGCCTTGAACTGTTCCATAATCCCAATCTTTAAAACTACTTTAAAAAGTCAAGAGTTTCTAGAACGTTCACATCTGAGTTACCTCCCTAGAGTGGTTGGAACTTTTGACTATTGCCTCTTGCGTGGCATGGCCAAAATCTAGCACAGTTTTTCAGGGGCCACAAAGTAGATTGGTAAGATGTCCCCCATCCTCCTAAGTAAGTCTTTATCAATGCAGAATATTTTAGGCCAGGTTTCTGGTAAGGAGAGCCTGAGATGGTAGAATAGGGAAGTGATTACCTAAGAGATTTCGTTCAGAAGAATGGAAGTCAGGGGAAAAGGTTGGCTAGTGGAAGGAGCTGAGCCAGCATGCTATTTTGTGTGATCTCATCACCTGTTATGAAAGATGACACGTGGTCACCTTAACTGCCTCCATTTTGACCTCAGTTTCTACTTTCTAACTATGTAAGTTCTTTATTCCCACTTACCTTCTAATTCAGTGAAAAGACCCAGCGGGCAAAGCATCTTGTGATGGGAATTGAAACTACCCCCTCAAACAATGACAACTGCCCTCACACCAGCAAGAACTGTTGTGACAAACCCCAAGACAATAAACCTGACCTTTACCACCCAACTACATGTACTCACCAACCTTTGTCCTGCATTTTCCTTATATAAATTTAGCGGTATTTTCGGCACTTTGGAGACAGCCTTTGGGGCACTAGTCTGTTGTCTTCTCAGTGTTGGCCTCACTGAAGTAAATTCCTTTCTTGTTTCACCTCCACTCCTCTCTCTGGATTTTGTCAACATCAAGTGGCTGAACCTGGTTTGTTTGGGAACCCTGGAGCCAGGTGCATTTGCACCTTTGGGCCCCCGTTACAACCCCAGTGTGTGTGTGGGAGGAGAGGGAGGCTTCCTTACACCAATAAGGAAGCCTGAGCATTTAACCCAATTTAGATACTGTCTACCTAGAGATAGCATCAGATTCCATAGGTTTATCACTCAGTTCCATAAAAATGTCCCCTCATCCCCCCATCTCAGATACCAGTTGCAAGCACAGGTTACCTGTATTTCTGACTGTCTATAAACGAAAAGTACCCATGATCTCCTGCTATGTTCCATAAATTTGCTAGAGGGGCTCACAGAACTCAAGGAAACATTTACTTAGTAGATTATCAATTTATTATAAAGGGGTATAAATTAGGAACAGTCAGATGGAAGAGACAGGAAGAGAAGCATCCATGTCCTCCCAAGGTGCCACCCCTCCAGCACCTCCATGAGTTTATCAACCTGGAGGCTCGGTCCTTTTGGGTTTTTTGCAAAAGGTCCATTATGTAGGCATGACGGATTGAATCACAGGCCATCCATGACTGAACTCAATCTCTAGCCCTTCTCCCCAGAGGTAGAGGTCTGGTGGAGATGGAGAATGGAAGTTCCCACTCCTCTAGTCACTTGTTTGGCTGCCTTAGCAGCCAGAGCCCATCCTTAGGAGCTTTCCAAAAGTTACCTCCTACACATAACAAAAGATACCTTTATCACTCTGCTCTCATCACTTTGGAAATTCTAAGAATTTTAAGACTTTTGTGCCAGAAATGGGGATGAAAGCCAAATATGTATTTCTTATAAATCACAATATCAAGCATGTGGTCTCAGCTAGAGTTCAGACTAATCACACAAGGAGAATTGCACTAGAAGGTAAATCGCAGCAGAGTTGGTCCTACTCCCAAAGCAAGGGATCTCATCAGTCTCTTGTAACTGTACTTTCATCAGTCATTAGCTGCAGGCTACCCTGGCTAAGAGTGTTACTTACCCAAACTCCTATCAGCCAAAGGCAATTCTCCATCAGTGAGGCCAGTTCTGAGCTAGTAACTGTCAACACTCAGACGCTAATGGCTAGGTGCACAAGTCCCATAAAGCAGATCTGGACAGGGTACCAACAGTGTCTCTTCAGATCCTAACAAGACATTGATCTTTATTGAGTGCCTTACATTTGTTACTTATATTAGCTTCCTCACCTACTAAGGTCAGTAAGTATTTTTCCATACCTACTGCTCTTCAAGTCTGTAGACTCCTTTCTGCTTTTATACAGATTAGTTTTTTTAAGCTCATTATAAAACATTACACTCCCCTCTGTTAAGTGAACTCTCATTACATTTTCCCCTTCTATTCAGGCTATCTGTATCACTTTGGATGCTACCCTCCAATATTCCATAAACCACCTGACTTCAGGTGAATGCATGTTTGAGTTCTCATTAAAAATAGACTGATTCTGTCAGCAACATATGGTCTCTGAGTGTTCAGTCCCATCTACTAAAGCCCCAGTATCCAGAATGTCAACATCAAACTCAGCTAATGCCTATCATTTTGAAATCAACACTTTGCTTTCTTAGAAATTTCATACCTTTGAGGATAAAAGGTTTCATTGGTTCAAAGAAAATGATTCTGAATTCCTCAGATCAAAAGATTGTCAAAGAAATGTTTGTGTTGCCGTCCTCATCCCCTATTTAGAATTTGCTTCCTGAGCATCCAGTGCCTAAGCCAGCAGAGGTTTTCTGGCTGGCCTTTTCTCTGATCAACATAAAAATGAATCATTCCCTTCATGGGAACCCAGAGTCTTCAATGCCTGAGAGGTTAATGCAGACAGGGTCTGGTTGCCCGAGGTCCAAGCTGTACTTTCTGGCCACATGGGTGGTTAATGTAATCAAGGATGAGATTAATTAAATTAAAAGTCTGCTTTTATCGCTCAGAAAATACAGCAAATTCAATAGTCTTTGACAGCCTGGAGCTGGAGGCCTGGCTTTAATGTGATCACTGCTAGGTGGGTGTAGCCATACACCAGGCCATTTAAGGAGGCAGAATGCCTCTATGGCAGTTACGGGCTGCATCTGCCATACATTTCGAAGCCTTTAGTGAGCAATCGACATAATCTGCGTTTACCTCCACAGGTACCTGCCCAGGATTGAGCCTGGCACCTTCTGTTTTGCTTTGAAAAACACTGCTCAGTTAACTAGTCACTCCCTGCAATGAGCCTAGAATCCCTATTGTTCTGCTATGTTTGGAAAACTTAGGTATCAGCTCTTTTAATTTCCCAAATTAAATTTTTGTAATTTTGTAAATTTTGTGTAATTTCCCAAATTTTGTAATTTTTGTGTAATTTCCCAAATTAAATTTTTGTGTAAAAGTATTTTCCCCTGGAATGTTGAAGGACACCAGTCTAGTCCGTAACTATCATGAAGCAGATACAATATATGCCCTTTGCCATGATCTTTGGAATTAGGCTCTTGGTTCTTGATGGGGGTGGCACATGGGGAAGGATAACGATAGGAGGATAGGGATAGGAGGAAGGATTGGGATAGGAGGAGGGAGGAAGCTGTGATATAAACAGAGCAATGGAGCTGGCTGCTTCTGAGTGAGCTCAGTGCTGATCTCATTGTGAGGCCATGTCATTTTTCCCTCCTCTCACTTTGTCCCCATCATTCTTCTTGGGTACAGGGCCACATGTACTTCTCAGGCAATTCCTCCAACTCCTGAAATAGATGGGGGTAGACTGGCCAAGAGATCTGTGGAAATTGATAGCCCTCCCTTGAATAACAGCCTGAGAAGCAAGGCTCCTTCAGTGCCATCAATCAGCAGTCACTGCAACAGAGAAAAGATTTTCCCTAGTGACTTAATCAGTCAGAGAGATGTTGCCTAGCTGATTGAGGGCAGCTAGAATGTGAGCAGTTGTTTCTATTATAACTTGTCATCAGCTATTGGTCTCAATAAGGAAAGCTAGGTCACAGTAGCTTGAGCAAAAATCAAGACAGAAGTTTTGTTTTGTCCCTTGGAGAGATGCTGATTTGGAAAAGAGAGGATGAGGGTTTTCTTGAAGATGGTCAGTTATTGCATTTAATATGATATTTATATCCTAGCTTTCACATATGATCTAGGGCACTGGAGCAGAGATAAGAGGAAAGAATGCTATGTTTTTTTATTGGGTGGGGGAGGAGCATGAAGGTAATCTTTGTACTTTCCGTCCGGCATTCCTCCCTCATTCTGGCACCATTGCCTAGTGGCTGGCCTGCCACACTGTCCATCTCCCCAGATCTCCCCACTTCTCCTGGGCAGGAGGTCCTTCCCTGACAATAATCCCTCCCTATCACATCCCCCGTTTCCCTTCCTTTATAACGTTATCATCCAGAATCATCTCACTTTTGGTTCTTTCTTCTTTTTTTTTTTAAGATTTTATTTATTTATTTGACAGAGAGAGCATAAGCAGAGAGGCAGAGAGAGAGAGAGAGAGAGATGAGGAAGCAGGCTCCCAGCTGAGCAGAGAGCCTGATGCAGGGCTTGATCCCAGGACCCTAAGATCATGACCTGAGCTGAAGGCAGAAGCTTAACCCCAGGTGCCCACTTTTGGTTATTTCTTTACCTGTTCTCCACTTTTAGAGAGTAAACTTCATGATGAATGGGAACCTGAACTCACTCCGTAGTTATTACCTTATCATCTACCCATGGTGCCTGGAAGACTGTAGGTACACAATAACTATTTGGTTAATGAATTAATTATTTCATATGTGTCAATTCTTTTAAGATAGCTATTATCTGATTGGTTTGTAGAAGCAAGGGCAGATTTGCAGACCTAGGCAGACTTCTGAATTCAGATAACACAAGGTCCATCTGGATTCAGGGGACCTGGATGGTCCATCCAGATGGTCCATCTGGATGCAGGGGACCATCTGGATTTGGACATTGGGGTAAAGAGTGGTCAGGAAACAGCAATGTGGGTAACTTTGAGTGAACTGAAAATAAATAAATAAATAAATAAATAAATAAATAAATGCCACCTAGAAATTAGCAAACTCCTGCTTCTTCTCAGAAGGCTTCTCTATTTGTCCTTTGAAAGCAAGTGTATTCTTAAGCTTTCACTAGTTAGAAGTTTGTCTTTGTTGTTCAGTGAAAATCCTGGCTGGGAAGCAAAGGGACAGAGGGGAGGGAAGAAGAAATTCTTATGGGGGGCCCCTGATAGTCTTATGACATGAGTAAGCTTTGGACAGACCCATATGTCTGTGGTCCATTATTCTTTGTGAATGGACATTGAGAAGGACTCAAGATAAAGTGTAAATTAAAAGTGTATAAAGCATATGATTGTCTGTTTTGTGTGTGTTGAGTTTGAGGAGTTCATTATAGATCCTGGATATCAACCTTTTGTCTGTACTGTCATTTGCAAATATCTTCTCCCATTCCGTGGGTTGCCTCTTTGGTTTTTTGACTGTTTCCTTTGCTGTGCAGAAGCTTTTGATTTTGATGAAGTCCCAAAAGTTTATTTTCGCTTTTGTTTCCTTTGCCTTTGGAGACGTATCTTTCTTTCTTTCTTTTTTTTTAAGATTTTATTTATTTATCAGAGAGGGGGTGTGGGAGAGAGCGAGCACAGGCAGACAGAATGGCAGGCAGAGGCAGAGGGAGAAGCAGACTAGCAGGCTCCCTGACGAGCAAGGAGCCCGATGTGGATATGGGACTGGATCCCAGGATGCTGGGATCATGAGCTGAGCCGAAGGCAGCTGCTTAACCAACTGAGCTACCCAGGCGTCCCTGGAGACATATCTTGAAAGAAGTTGCTGTGGCTGATATCGAAGAGATTACTGCCTATGTTTTCCTCTAGGATTCTGATGGATTCCTGTCTCACGTTGAGGTCTTTTATCCATTTTGAGTTTATCTTTGTGTACCGGTGTACTGCATATAGCTGTCCAGTTTTCCCAGCATCATGTATTGAAGAGACTTTCTTTTTTCTACTGTATATTTTTTCCCGTTTTGTCGAAGATTAATTGACCATAGAGTTGAGGGTCCATATCTGGGCTCTCTACTCTGTTCCACTGGTCTATGTGTCTGTTTTTATGCCAGTACCATGCTGTCTTGGTGATCACAGCTTTGTAGTAAAGCTTGAAATCAGGTAACGTGATGTCCCCCAGTTTTATTTTTGCTTTTCAACATTTCCTTAGCGATTCGGGGTCTCTTCTGATTCCATACAAAGATACAGATGTAGTGAAAAGAAGGGCCATCTGTACCCCAATATTTATAGCAGCAATGGCCACGGTCGCCAAACTGTGGAAAGAACCAAGATGCCCTTCAACGGACGAATGGATAAGGAAAATGTGGTCCATATACACTATGGAGTATTATGCCTCCATCAGAAAGGATGAATACCCAACTTTTGTAGCAACGTGGACGGGACTGGAAGAGATTATGCTGAGCTAAATAAGTCAAGTAGAGAGAGTCAATTACCATATGGTTTCACTTATTTGTGGAGCATAACAAATAGCATGGAGGACATGGGGAGATAGAGAGGAGAAAGGAATTGGGGGAAATTGGAAGGGGAGGTGAACCATGAGAGACTATGGACTCTGAAAAACAACCTGAGGGGTTTGAAGTGGCGGGGGGAGTGGGAGGTTGGGGTACCAGGTGGTGGGTATTATAGAGGGCATGGATTGCATGGAGCACTGGGTGTGGTGAAAAAATAATAAATACTGTTATGCTGAAAATAAATAAAAAAGAAGGAAAGAAAGAAAAATGCTGCAATAAATAAGCATCCATCTTTTGGAAAAAAAAAAAGTGTATAAAGCACCATTACTGCAATGAACTTGCACTTTAGAATAGGACAGTCAAGGCATCCAGGCAAATACTCAGCAATGGTGCAGGGCCTTCAAATTAACACTGACGTCTCCCTGAATCTTAAATATACCCTCCTCACTACCATTTAGTAACCATCTATTGGACATTTAGAATGTACTCCTTAAGGCAAGGAAGACAAATCCCTGGGAGGGCACACTGTATGCTGGGAGATACCCCCAAAATAAACCTCTTTTCAGCATTGAGGGGACAGAGCTGAGGTTTTATATTTAAACTCATGAAAAATTTAATGACAAAACATGAGACTTTCAAGAAATCCTGTGCGGTAGTCAGGCTGTTTTGGATTGAGCCTCTGGTCCCCATAGCTCCTGCCCAGTACTTTCATTGTCATTTAGAAGCAATCTACGTTTTTCACTATCTTTATCCATTCAGCATCTTTTCCTTTATGGATTTGGAATGTCCACGTGTCCACCAGTTATGGATGAGATGTTTAGATGCAACAACTATTCCCTATGTTCACTTGAATTTCCCAGCCTTAGCCATTGGGATAGGGCCATGAAACAAGATCTGGCCAATGGATCCTAAGTAGAAGTGGTGGATGTCCCTTCCCAGATGAGCCTGTTAAGAGCTAATGTGTCTCCGCCTTCCCCTCCCCCACCCCTCAGTAACCTTGGAAGCCATATGTTGAGATGGGTCTCTAACTGCAAGATGAAGGCAAGTCCCCATCAACCTGCATCAGACTTTTCATGAGTCTGAAATAAATCTTCCATTGTACTAAACCATTGAGATTTTAGGATTTATTTATTTCCATTGCATGGTGTACACTATCTTTATCTATTACTTCATTCATAATCATTTCAAAGTAGAGGTGTCAGCTGAGGGTGGTAATATTTGTTTTCTGACTGATCATGATTTTGGATGTTAGCTTGTTTGTAGAGTCAAATCTGTAAGATCCTGGTTTTGGACATAGGAGACTTGTCAGGTATGTTCACATGCTACACTGGTAGGAGTTCCAATATATCCTCAAACTAAACTTTAGGTTATTCTTTGTTTAACTTCTCAAACCAGTCTTTGCAGTTCCCAAGTGTTAATTTGAAATTCTCTGGTTATTAAAGTCCTGGAGCTTTTGTTAACCAAAATGACAAAAGGGGTTGACTGCAGTGACTGCTTGAAAAGTCTAATCTCAATAGAGCTGAAAGAACACGCAGACCTTCCCCGATAACAAGGCAACCTAAATCATACTCACATTGGAGAGAGTTCCAATCCATTCTATTGAACGGTTGCTATCCCCAACAAGAATATTATATTGCCTCATGTTAAATTGCATTGCAGGAGGCTGGCAAGAAACTCAGTGCACAAATCAAGGTTTAGAGGAACACACTTGATAGAATGGAACTGAAATGGGGCAAAGATCGGCAGTTCTAAGAGTGCAGCAATTGTTTGGAAACCCAAGACCCTCAAAAATTTCACTGTTCCTCAGAGGTGATAATGCTAAATTATACACTTTAAGAAATGAACACAGTGCAATAAACTTCCTAGTGAGAAGTGAATTTCTTGCTCATCTTTGGATGTTGTATTAATTCTCCAGATATAAGAATCCCCTATAAACAAAGGCTGTATCTTAAAATTTTATCTTTGCCGACTTTAACCCAATACCAGAAGTATACTAACAATAACAACTAGTATTTATAACCCCCTAATACAAGCCAGCTCTACTGTACACACATTATGCATATTAGTTTATTTAATCCTCAGGATAAACTGGTGGAGGAGGGATTATTGTGAGCTGCTGTTTATCTTTAAAGAAACTGGGAGCCTCAAGTGTGGGGACTTTGAGAAAATTGCCCAAGGACATAGGTTTAGTGAATATTGAACCTGGTTTGAACCAGTTACCTGATTTTAGAGTGTGACATTAAACAATAATGTCCCAATACCACTCTTAAGAGTATTCATGAATGGAAGAGAGAAAGAAAGAAAGAGGCCTGGATATGAAGAAGTTATGGAAGAATGATGAAGGGGCAAGGGGAAAGTGGGGGGTACTAGAAGGAGGGTTGGATGGGGGAATGGAAAGAGCTTTAGAGAGAGGATTGGATGGAAGGATGAAAAGGTTAAACGGAAGAAGGAATGCAAGACAGGATAGAAAGCATGATGGATGGATGGATGGATGGATGGATGGATGGATGGATGGATGGATGGAAAAAAGTAATTTGACTGGAAGAATAGATGAAACAAAGAGAAGTCTTTTCCCTTACTCTAATGGAGTTTCCATTTGGCTGTTGATAAAGCCCATGATGCCCACAAAATAAAGACTTGCGGCAAAGATGATCTGGCTTTCCTTTCCTGAAAGCAATGCAGTTTGATTAGCAACTTTTCTCTCCCTTTCTTGTCTCATGCACATTGAACCCATGTGCTATCTCCTGCTTACGATTTCTTCCTTTAAACCTACCCTAGATTTTCTTTTACCTGGGTGTTAACTATATAAATGGTATTTGGAGACCCCAGGTTCTTGACTTTTTGGTCTTCTGCAAGGATGCAGAAAAAAACATCAGAGGGGCTGCTAATTGAACTTTTCTTATGAGAAAACATTCTGCGCTTAACTTCCAGGCCCTCTGAGTCCCAACTCAGTTTCTTCTCCATCACCTGGTGTCACATGCTCAATAGATAAATATGCATTTTTAAGAATGACTTGGTATGTCATAACTGGAATTGCACCAGCACCCTATATGCCATTTCCTCCAGTGAAACCAGCCCTGGAACTGCAAAGCTCACATCCCTCTATGCTCACTCCTGGGAACCTAGAAAGACTCTGAACACTTCCAAAGCCATCCCAGAGAGAGAATTCTATAATTATGAAGTGAAATTTTTCTTCTTAGTTTTGGGGGGCAGAAAGAATCTGAATAACATTGAGTAGGATGCCCAACAGCCCCTCCAAAAAAACTTTAATTATCCTCCACAGAGCTGGGAACAGAAATGCAAACCTGCTCTGGCTCTCTGGTTTCTGCACTGTGAGTCCTCCAGGGGTGCCTTGAGGAGAAGAGGGAGCCTGCATGTACTCATGGGGCAGGGTCTACAGATGACTCCTTAACCTTTTTTGTGCCTTGGAGCCATTAGCTATCTGATGAAGAATCTGAACCCTGTCTTAGAGTAATCTTTTCTAAATGTATAAGATAAATGCAAAGCACTGCAAAGGAAAGCAATCATTCTGAGTACAGTTTTCAAAATATTTCTT
The DNA here is from genome assembly GCF_964662115.1 of Mustela nivalis. Classification (NCBI taxonomy): domain Eukaryota; kingdom Metazoa; phylum Chordata; class Mammalia; order Carnivora; family Mustelidae; genus Mustela; species Mustela nivalis. The sequence continues at coordinate 107,404,005 of NC_139027.1, read as the reverse complement.
AACATTTGTGATGGAGCAAAAGATGACTTCTTTACTGCATAAATAATAAGATCTAGCTGTAGATCTGATAACTACCATAACTTTGGAGTCGAGGCAAATGTAATGATATTTGGAGATATGCTCAATGATGGGAAAGGCATATGAAAACATCTGTGATTTCTGTTGGTGACTGAGTCACAGGTACTACTAATACCGCTGCAGCATTGCCTACAGTCAGCACTGAAGAAAATGCTATATAGTTGTAGGTTTCAGTTAAAGGTTTTAGGTTAGTGACCATGAAGATGCTGTTTTTTTTTCACATCCAAGTTCCCAGATCCCCTGAATTCTATCCATGGACCAAGGATGAGAACTCCTGAGAGCTAGAAGTTTTTTGTTTTTAAAATTTATTTTTAATTTCTAAAAATTGAAGTAGAATTGGCATACAAAGTTCTATGAGTTTCAGGTGTACAACACATTGATTCAAAAGGTCTAAATATTACGCAGGGCTCATCATGATAAGTGTAGTCACCATCTGTCACCATCAACAATATTACAATATTACTGACAATATTCCCTATTGTCATCACAGTAATACTTTTCATCACTGTGACTGATTTATTTTATAACTGGAAGTTTGCCCCCTCTTAATCCCCTTCCCTATTTTACCCATCCTCCTCTGGTAACCACCAGTTGGTTCTCTGTATGTGTGAGGCTGGCTTTTTTTTTTTTTTAATTTCTTTGTTTATTTGTTTTGTTTCTTTTAGATTGCACATATAAGTGAAATCAGGAGCTTTCTCTCTTTTTTAAAAAATTTAATCTAATTTTTTCAGTGTTCTAAGATTCATTCTTTATTTTCATTCATTTTAGTTTAGTCCTGATGGTAAAATGCTCTCTGCTCCCAGGTATATACCCAAATGAATTGAAATTTGAAAGCAAGGATTCTGCCTACTGCTCCCCCTGCTTGTATTCTCTCTTCTTTTTCTCTTTTTCTCTTTCTCTGTCAAATAATAAATAAAATCTTTTTAAAAAGGTCATAAGGAAAAGAAAATACATTTATAACACCACATATAAGTGGACCCACATAGTTCAGACTTGTGTTGCTCAGGACAACTGTAATTATGACTTCTGTTTCTGTTGGCCAAGAAGAGGAGAAGGCTGTAAAGCAACGAAAAGCATGTATTTAGGGTTTTAGGGATTGCAGTCCAAGGAACACAGAGTAGATTGAAATTGATGGGAATTTAAACTGTGCTCCGATTTGCCAGCCTGGAATGAAGGCTTACAGAGGCAAAAACCAAAAGGTTGCATAAATTGTTCTAAAAGAATTATGCAGACAGAGCTAAACTGGCTATCTCATACAGGATTGACTCTCTAGCTAGCTAGTGTTCCATTATCTCTATTTCAATCCAGAGTGGAAAGATGTGTTCCAGGAGGTGTCCCGTTTAATGGACAAAAGTCCAAAGTTCATGGTGTTGGAAGGATTCAAACAGGAAAGGTACATAGGCCCTGCTTCCTCAATGTCCTCTGCACCCTAATTTGAAGGACTGTCTTAACAATTCTTACTTCATTTTGAATTTTTCTTTTACATTTTCAATATTGCCTCTGAAAGAGTTAATTTCAATAAAGTGTTAGCACAGCCCCTGAGCCCTCTATAATTCTGTTTTATTATTTATTTTTTTAAGGATTTTATTTATTTATTTGACAGAGAGAGATACAGTGAGAGAAGGAACACAAGCAGTGGGAGTGGGAAAGGGAGAAGGAGGCTTCCCACAGAACAGGGAGCCTGACACGGGGCTCGATTCCAGGACCCTGGGATCATGACCTGAGCCTAAGGCAGACACTTAACGACTGAGTCACCCAGATGTCCCAGGTAAGTCCATTTTAAACATGTGAAGAGGAGTCTTTACAAAGTTAGTTGCCTTGCTGGAATTCACGTAACTGTACTGAGGAAGGTCCAAAAAATTGTGGCTTCAATCTTGTGCTTTTGCATCCAGGATTCTTGATATTTATGTTCTGTTGTACTGTGTTCTAGTCAAAGTCAAATGGAAGGCAGACCAGATCTTTCTGCCCTTCCCTAAAAATCTAAATATAGAAAAGGAAAATCTAAATATAGAAAAATCTAAATATATAGAGTGTTAATCCAGACTCTCAGGCATTTGCTGTGATTACTCAAGGTGTGTTGAGGATGTGGTAATGCTGTTCTAGATTGTTCCATCTCAGTGCTGATTGATATACCATCTCTTAGTCTAACATCCTCTTACAGCTCTGAGCTCTTTTGGAGGAAGATTTAATTTCAGTTTACATTTTAGATAGGAAAGGAGAAAGACTGTGAAAATGAGAGATGAGCCACGTTATATCTGTGGCTAAATGTCACCGTATTTCTGGAGGACATTGAGCAGGATGGTTAAGAGACAATACATGATATGGAAGTTTAGATGAAGAGTCGTGGAATTGAACCCAAAGAGAGAAGCTGCTAGAACGTGGTCTCTATTAGTATCCCTATGCTCTCTTGACTCCCCATGGCCATTTCCCAGATAATCCATTCAGGCCTTCTTGTCTTCTTGCAAACCCTTCTCCAAACACACCCACTGATTTCCTTCAGAGACGTTGCTCTTTGCCTGATCACCAGAACACCAGCCCACATGCAGCACTTCCTCCTGGGTTCCCCTTCCTAAGATATTTATTAGCCTTATCTGACACCTTCTAGACGTATAGCTTCTCACCGAATAAGGAGCTGGTCAAGTCCTCAGGCACAGAAGAGAGAACTTTTTTGATGACAGGGAAACTTTGTCAATTTAGAAATCAAGTCACCCTTCCAGGCTCCAGAAATTTACTGTGTATAGCAAACTAATTTCCTGTCCCCAAATTCCTACAGCATTCCAAATCTTGGGTAATTAATTGTGCTGTTTTCAATAAAACTGATTTGTTATACATGTAATGTAATGAATTAATCTCTAGTTTTGTAAGTCTTTTGATGAACATGTCTTGTTTAGATTTGTAGAAAATCATTTCGAATACTCAGGTCAGCTCACCTGGACACTCCTCTCCTCACCTTTCAGATTTAATTTCTTGACTTAGCATTCCCTTGGCCCACATGTTAATGGTAATCATGAAAGTCTGGCAAGGTGGAAAGAAGCCCAGCCTGCTGTCTGTTTGGGCACAGACTTCCTAAAGGCTACCTTTATAGCTTCTAGATGTTAGATTGGCACAACATATAGTGTTTCTTATGTTTCTGACACTCAGCATCTCCTAACCACTGAAGAGTAAGACAGAACTATGAGTGATATTTCCCTAGTGCTACCAGGAAGGAAGGAAGAGAGGAATTAAAAAGGAAGGAATGAAGGGAGAGAGAGGCCCTCTTTCTATGGCAATCCTCATATACCAATTCTTAAAACATGGGTTTGCCTTGTTTCCTAAGGCCTGTTTTTTTTGTTTTGTTTTGTTTTTTGACTCCCCTTATGTTTTATTTGTAAAGATTTGACTTGAGGAGGACAGGATGGTGATTCCACATTGTGACTGCCTGCCAGGTGTCCTGGAACAGGTGAGTTGATAGCACTTCACCTGGGGCCCAAGGCATGCTTCTTATGTTTACTTTTCATTGTATTGCTTAACTCATTGAGTCATTGACTGTTTTTGTTTTGTTTTGTTTTGTTTTGAGACCACACCCTCCCTTCTAGGAAGGAGAATGAGAAAGAATATGCCCATGCAAATCTCAGAATAATAACATCATTACAAAAAAATTCAATTTAGGGGCATGTACTTTCCAATGATCCGGTGTTATATAAGCCACTAAGGGTACTGCTTGGCAATAGTTGCTTTTGAGATAATTCTGTTCATGGTCAGATTCATTTATGTTGGTTCTCAGCCACCTACAAACAAATTGCCATAGGTCTTCTTTTTTCCCTCCAGAAAGCACAGTCTTGGTGGTTCTTCATTAGTACACATCTGCCTCCAGGGCAATTGACAGAGATCAGGGTGCCTTGGGACATGTGCTGAAGCCAGGTGAGAAGGCAGCCATCTTTTTAGAAGGCCAGGTCCCTGCGATGTCTCATTTCTCTTCCTCTTACTAGAGGGCTTCAGGACATTTGTATTCCTGTCAGAAGCAGGTGGGAGATCTCGAAAGGGAAGAAGTCAGCAACATGGAAGCACTACCATCAATGAGGACTTCCCACATAGCTCTGGGCCATGATGATCTCTCATGCTATATTCATAGCAGAGAGAAAGTGGCCTGGTTTTGTTTCCATGTTCCTGGAATTCCAGATATATTGATTAATAGGAAGACAATACAGGGAGCCAGGAGTAAGTGGAGGAATGTAGCCAGTTAAGGAATCCAACACAGACCATTAAATAAAAGGGAATGGCAAGATTTCATTCTTTTTGATGGCTGAGTAATATTCCATCGTGTATATATAGAACACATCTTTATCCATTCATCGGTTGATGGACATCTGGGCTTTTTCCATTATTTTGGCTTTTGCAGACATTGCTGCTATAAACATTGGGGTGCATGTGCCCTTTTGAATCATTATTTTTGTATCCTTTGGATAAATACCTAGTAATATAATTGCTGGATCATAGCATAGTTCTCTTTTTAACTTTTGGAGGAACCTCCATACTGTTTTCCAGAGTGGCTGTACCAATTTGCATTCCCACTAACAGTGTAAGAGTATTTCCCTTTCTCCACATCCTTGCCAACATCTATTTTTTCCTGAGTTGTTAATCTTAGCCATTCTGCCCTGTGTGGTGTGTTATCTCATTGTGGTTTTGATTTGTAATGATGTGGATGGAACTAGAGAGTATTATGCTAAACAAAATAAATCAGAGAAAGACAAATACCATATTATTTCACTCATATATGGAATTTAAGAAACAAAACAGGTGAACATAGGGGAAGAGAAGGAAAAAATAGGATAAAAACAGAGAGAGGCAAACCAGAAGAGACTCTTAACTAGAGGGAACAAACTGAGGGCTGCTGGAGGAGAGGTTGGTGGGGGCTAGGGTAACTGGGTGATGGGCATTAAGGAAGGCACTTGACAGAATGTGCACTGGGTGTTATAGGTAACCGTTGAATCACTATTTTCTGCCCCTGAACGCTATCCGTTAACTAGCTTTAATTTAAATAAAATAAATATTTAATAATTTAAATAATTAAATTAAATTAAAATATGTAAATAAGATAATTTTAAAAGAGATAGAGTATAATACCTCTCTTTTATACTCTCATCAAAGCACCAGAAGTGAAGTGAGTAGGTGGAGTAAGGGAGCACCATGGGTGGTGGTTGCTCCTGACTCACAACCTGGGAAGCCAGGTATGTCCAGAACACACAACCTGGGAAAGCTACTGCACTTGATTCTTCCTTTTAAAGGGGATTCTCCCTTTTAGAGGGGATGTGATATATATTGAGATGACCTTTGCATTAACGAAGACATTGACCAAACCCCAACCGCAACTCTGCTTAAAACTTGCCTAACCTCCAAGCAATTGTGGCAAACTGAGGCCCCCTGAGACTGGAGTATGATTTTTTTCTGAGACAATGAAAAATAAAGGTTTATTGCCTGCTCAGGAGTATTAAAACTTCCATGGCACTTGTGGAGACTTAGGGCAAAGTTCCATTTACTATTTTTGCTATTGCAATTGAGGAGTTAACTGAAAAGCTCTTCAAAACCCACTTTTTAAAGAACTTGGACTGAGTAAAAAATGATCCAAATGATCCAAGTCCTTTTTTTTTTTTTTTTTTTAGATTTTATTTGACAGAAAGAGAACAAGCATGATCCAAGGGGAGAGGGAGAAAGCAGGTTCCTCACTGAGCAGGCAGCCCAACACGGAGCTCCATCCAGGAATGCTCAGATCATGACCTGAGCCAAAGGCAGACACTTAACTGACTGAGCCACCCAGGCACACCCCTCCCCTCGCAACCCCAAGTGCCAATAACTTAAACACACATGCTATCTTTGCCTTTATTCTCTAATGATCTGGGCAATGAGGGTGAACTAAATCACCAGGTTGACATTCCAATCCAGTGCATGTGGTCGAGGAACCCTGGGAGGTTCGGAAACCTGCAGCTGTTATTATCCGATCTGCCTCGCGCAGCAGTGGATATTTGCTCAAACTCATAAAAATTTCTCTACAAGGTCTATTGAATGTCGCTGGTATTTGTAACATAATAATCAAAATGAATTGTTGCTCTGGTGGTAGAATGAATACACAAGGGCTGATTAATCCACTTGCAGAAACCCTGAAATGAAGATGAAAAACATAATAATAGCCACCCTTAATATTAACCCCGTGGGGACTCGGTTATTAATTGGTCTGGATTTGAGCACAGCTTTTAATCAACTCACAGGGTTTTAAGCTTACACCCCCAGAACTGCTCATTCATCTCCAAGAACTGTGAATTAAATGGTGAGCAAATGTCAGTGAAGGTCCTTTTGAGAGCTCATTTTAGGACATTTCTTTTACATCCATATTTTGTAATAAAGCCATGCAGCTGTGCACCTAACCGAGCTCACATCTGGAGAGAATTTGTCTTCAATTTTTCATAGAATAATGAAAGGATAGCTCTATGCTGCAGAGTAAACAGGTTTTTGAATCTATACTCGGGTAATTCAGGTCAAAGTAATTATTCTTAAGGGAGGAGGAAAGAGGATTTTATAAATGAAAATAATGGATTCGGACACTGGGGTAATAAACTGGCATGTAAGGCTGATCTCAGCAGGGGTCCTAAAATATTTGGATTTCAAGGAATTCTTTGAAAACTCTCTTTCCCCAGAACAAGAAACTATGGACATATATGAGTCCCAACATAAACAAAATCTAGGGAATTCATAAACTCCCTAATGTCCATCCTCTGAGTTTTAAGTAAGACCCTCAATTTAGATGCTTCATAGTACTTAATGACTCCTTTCCTGTAATGCCCTTTACACCTGTTATGATTGGTTCATTGCCTGTCTTTTTTGATAGCCTAGAAGCTCTCCAAAGGTAGAAGCCACGTAGATTTTCATCACTGAACACCCAGCATATAAGTCAAGGCCTGGAACACAGGTAGAACTCAATAAATATTTATGAAATTAAAAGACAGAATCCTCATCTACTGAATGTTTAATGCTCTTGTCCAAGTTCAAATAATACTAAGTAAAAGAAGAGAGAGCGAGAGAGAGATTTTCCACAATTTGGACGACACTAATTGTTCCCAGGTCTCCAGTCGGCCTGGCTAACCTTTCATTGTACATGATTGACTTAAGGATAATAGGTTTGTGAAAATTAGTGTTCATAATTATATTTTGTTCATTGAATTTTCTAAAGCAGTGTTGCTCAAACTTGAGCATGTGTGAGAGTTACCTGGGGGGCTTGGGAAAATAGAGATGTCTAGGCTTGATCCTCAGATAACCATGATGCTTAGAGGACCAGCTTGGGGCCCGAAATTCTGTATTTCTAATAGGCTCCAGGTGTTGCAGATACTGATGGTCCATGGACCACACTTTGAAGAATAAGTCTTTGAAAACCCCCTGACGTGATTCCAGGATCTCCTTTTCCATGGAGGGAATCTAGAGAGTCACATCAACCAGGTAACACAAAGCGCTGGGATCCTGAAGGCAGATCTTTAAACTTCAGTTTCTGTGTGTATTGTGTCAGGATATCACCCCACTAATGGGTCAGAATAACACCTTATCACACCTCCACATCACATTCCTCATAGGGTTCTACTTCAGGAGATACAGCTACAAAGTAATTGAGCTCTTTATTTGTCTTATTACATAAACACTATTATAATAGCATTAATTGAACTTTTCAGGAAGAAAAATAAATCTCCTCTAATCCTTCCATTTTATTGGAGTTTTTTTTGTTTGTTTGTTTTGGGTTTTTTGTTTCCTTTTGTTATGAGCATGCTCATTTTTAAATAGTTGTAATCATGATGAATACAAGACTTGTGTTCAGCTTTTACTTAACATATTGGGTATTTTTCATTAAGGTGCATTGTTTTCATTATTTTAGTGATGGTTAAATAAATATACTAAAATATACATGTGCTCCTGAGTTTTATCCCTTCAATGCAGTGACCCTGAGAGTCTATAAGCCTACTCCATTGTAAGGGTATTCCTCAAATATATTTCGGATGCCTCTTTTGGAAAACTAACTCTAAGAGATTCAAGAAGAGCAATCTTATTCAGCCTCAGTCTGAAAAGAGAGTTACCCAACATCATTCCTTACTATTAACCTTGATTGACTCTAAAAGACCTTTCCCATTTTCAAAAAGAAATAAAAACAAAGACACAAATATATCAAGGATCAATATTGATCAATATTGATCAATCACTACTACAGGGCATGAAGACTACAGGTCCTGGTGATGGAGGTTTGCTGTTTTGTAAGATCCTTCAATTCCTCCAGGAATGATCTATAATTCCTGTAAAAATATATTTTTTGCAGACTAATCTTAACTTCTTATGGAAACATACATATGTGAGAACAAATACAATTCTGAGTAAGAGACCAGAATTCACCAGATTTTATAATGGGCTATGAATAGAAGAATTAATAGAAGAGTCCAAAAATGGATTTGGGGGCGCCTGGGTGGCTCAGTGTGTTAAGCCTCTGCCTTCAGCTCAGGTCATGATCCCAGGGTCCTGGGATCAAGCCCCACATTGGGCTCTCTGCTCAGCAGGGAGCCTGCTTCCTCCTCTCTCTGTGCCTGCCTCTCTGCCTACTTGTGATCTCTCTCTATCAAATAAATAAATCTTTTTTTAAAAAATGGATTTGAATTCTGTATTTCTTAAAAGCAAGACTTTAAGTTGATGTGAATTGATTTTTTTTAAATGCATGGAATAGAGACAAATTAGATATTTGAAAACACAGTTTAGTAGACCTCTGTCTAAATTGCTGCATCCAAAAAAAAAAAAAATCCAAATGGAAGAAAGATTTAAGGGGTGCCTGGGTGGCTTAGTCGTTAAGCATCAGACTTTGACTCAGGTCAGGATCCCAGAGTCCTGGGATCAAGCCCTGCATCAGGCTCCCTGCTCAGGAGGAAACCTGCTTCTCCTTCTCCCTCTCCCCCTTCTTGTGTTTCCTCTCTCACAGTGTGTTTCTCTGTCAAATCAATAAATAACATCTTTAAAAAAAATATTTAAGTGTTTAAATAAAACAACTATAAAATGACCCAAAGGAAATATGGAAGACTGATAAATTCGACTATATAAAATGTAAAGTTTCTATACGGCAGCAATACCATACTGAAAGCAAAGGTCATAAGAAAAATGATCAACCTGAAAAAAATTCTTAGCACATAAGAAAAAAGGATAAACTTCCTTTCTTTTTTTAAATTATGTTCAGTTAGCCAACATATAGTACATCATTAGTTTTTGATGTAATGTTCAACAATTCTTGGTTGCATATGATAAGCACACCCTGTGCCCATCACAACATGTGCCCTCCTTAATACCCATCACCTAGCTACCACATCCCTCGACTGCCCTCCCTTTTGAAACCCTCAGTTTGTCTCCTGGGGTCCACAGTCTCTCATGGTTTGTCTCCCTCTCTAATTTTTTTTCCCCTTCAGTTTTCTCTCCCTTCCCCTATGGTCCTCCATGCTATTCCTCATGTTCCACATATGAGTGAAACCATATGATAATTGTCTTTCTCTGCTTGACTTAATTCACTTAACATAATCCCCTCCAGTTGCAGCCATGTTGATGCAAAATGGTGGGTATTCATCCTTTTTGATGGCCGAGTAATATTCCATTGTATATATGAACCACCACTTCTTTACCCATTCATCTGTTGAAGGACATCTTAGCTCTTTCCACAGTTTGGTTATTATGGAAATTCCTGCTATGAACATTGGGGTGCATGTGCCCCTTGTTTTTACTACATCTGTATCACAAAGTACCCTTTCAAATCAGTTACAAAATACCAGAGTCACAATACAAAAATGTACAACACATCTGACCAAAAAACAGAACTGTGTTTTGTTATGAAGTTATACAACATCATTCTTATTAAGTAAAGATATGTTAAAACATCATTTTTTTATGTATCAGATTGGAAGCTACCAAAAGATTTAATAGTTTATAGTATTATTAGCAATGATTAAAGGAACCAGGCAGTCTTATACCATCCTGATGAAAGTATAAATTGCTAAAATCTCATTGTATATCAGTGTGATAGACAAATACCTACCACAAAATAAAATGTACATATTCCCTTAAACTATGATTTTTATTTCTAGGAATTTATGTCATAATTATACTCACAAATGTGCACTGAAATATATGTATAAATATATTCATTATGAAATGATCTGTAATAGTTTAAAAAATATGAAGCAACCTAGACAGGGGAATGGCTACATAAATTATGAAACATCCATTCAATAGAACAGTAGATAATTACAAAGAATGAGGTAGAACTCTGTGTGCTGACAAGGAAAAATCCCCAAGTGATATAATGTCAAATTAAAAAAGAAGAGAAAGGAAAGGCAAATTGTAGAATAGCATATAGAGTGTGTATATTATGCTTCTGTCTCCTTTTAAACTGAATCCTTGAAGTTAAAAAATAATATCTAATATTTATTTAGTTCTCTCTGTAAGTACATCTCTCATAAGAATATCATGAAAATGAAATGAGATAATGTATATAACAACCTGTGAGTTAGTTCCAGTTATTTATTGCTACATAACAAAATACCCTAACACTTAGTGGTTAAAACAAGGGTTCTCTTACAACAATAAAAAAATGAAGCAAACAAACAAAAAAATCTCTTCCTCTTTGTTGTTGGGTAGCATTCCAGTGTATGACTATGCTATAATTTGTTTGCCTCATCACCAGTTAATAGACATTTGTATTTTTTCTAGTTTTTGATCATTATAGATGAAGCTTCTATGAACATTCAGGTACAGGTTAGAAGAATGAAAAGGCAAACGGTAGCAAAAAAAAAAAATAATCACAGAGCATCTGAAAAAGTACATGTATCTAGAATACATAGAAGAACTTCAAAATTTGTTAACAGAGTAAAAGAAAAAAAACAATAAAGAAATGGGAAAAAGATTGAACAGATAGTTCATATGATATAAGGATAACAAATAAGCACATGAAACAAGATGCTCACTGGTCACCTGGGAAAATTAAAATCTAAATGAGTTATCACAACATAACTTTTAAAAAGTTGTTTATAAGTCTATAACTTTTATAAAGTTGTTAGAAAATTTCTTAAAAGTTAAACAAACATCTACCTTATGATTTAGCTAGTATTCTAGGTATTTACTCAAACTGAACTTTGATTTCTGATTATTTGAATGTTTCTTGGACTGGAGTATAAATGGAAACACCTTTAGCATAGGGACACAGTTTTTCAAGTCTTGGTTTATCTTATCTTTTTATTTAATGTGGTTATTTCTAACATCGAGTGTTATGCCTAGAACCTGATAGCTGTTCAGTAAAAACAATCTTGTAAGTAAAAGGTGAGCAACAGAAAATACTCCTGAATTTGTTACTAGAGGATAGGATAAAGGAAGTCAAAACAGAAATAAAGACAGTAAGAATTCAGTATTCCCTAGTTCTGTGAGTTGACTGGGTTTTTCGCTACACCGACCTGAGCTCGCTTGAGCTGCTTCATTGAGCTGGCAAGCTGGTCAGTGGTAGCACACAGGTGGGAAGACTAGAATGGCTGGGCTTCACTTTCCACATAGCCTCTCACCTGAACTTCTTTCTGGTGGGCTTCTCCTCATCACGGTAGTCCCAGGACAGCATTGCAAGAGGACAGTCCCAGTGCTCAAGAACTTAGCAAGATTCTGCTTGTATCATATTTGCATGTCATATGACTAAGTAGCAGAGCCAATGTGGGTCAATATAAAGCATGAAAAGCAGAAACTGAAATTGTTGGGAGGCATTACTGTAAGAAACTCCTATAAAATATGTTCAATCACCCTCATTTTACCAGTAAACAAACTGAGGCTTAGAAAGAATTAAATGACATGCCAAAGGCCACATGGCTAGTAAGAAGGAGAGTAGAAAGTTCTCTCTTGTTCCCCTGATTACAGAGCTTATGCTCTTGACCACCACTGTATGTAATAGAATACCTTGCTTTCTCTACCTCAAACCATTTTCCACATTCTTCTCATATCTTTGACTTTAATTTTAGTTTTCCTTATGCACATTTTCTAGCTAGTTTCAAAGCGTAGTAAACTTCTGCTTTTTCTCACATTCTGTTAGTCCAATTAGACTCTTCCCTGAGGCTGTTTTTGCATATGCCCAGCCTTACCCCAACTGTTGGCATTGACCCACCTCCTGGAATACCTTCTCACTTCATAACTGCTTCTGGAATCTCAGAAATATTTCAAAGTCTAGTCTGCCTTCAACTAAATTTTCCTCCTTCACCTCAAGGTAAAACTGGTTGTTGCTGATGGTTTCATACTTAATCTTAACACCCTTATCATATACTGCAATATTTAGGTATGAAGCTTCTTTGTGACTTTCGAACTGCAAGTTTGCAGTTACCTAGGTATAGGAGGCTTAGAGTTATACATGTCTGTATGCACTGCTTTGCAGGCCATTCCATCTTATAAATGTGAGGCATTGACTGAATAACTGATGTATTCAACCCCCACCCCCGCATTTGTATTTCTTCTTTAAATATCCTATAACATTGCTTCTCGAACTTTAGTGAGTGTAGGACACACTCAATGATCTTATTATAGTGCTTCTAGTTTCTAATCCCATAGGTCTAATTTAGGGTCAAAGATTCGGTGTCTTTGGAAAGGTTCCAAGTGATATTGACACATCCTGTCCAGGGACCATACATTGAGCAGTAATATCCTATAAGGCACAGTTCTGAGGGCTTCACACTTAGAATAACAGAGCAAGTGTTTTGTAGAGCAAACTAATACCTATAGAACAACATCAAAATAACCAAAACCAGAGTATCCAGAATAATATGATGCAATTTCCTATCCCCAGCTTCAGATGTATTTGGCCTTTGAACCCTTCACTTATCTTGTTTTCTGTTTCAATCTGTTAAACTGAAGAAGTAAAAAATAGTAATAGAGGCCAGGATGTCTCTGCAGCTTATAAATTTTCTTGGTTTATTGGAGAAGATTTCAAAGGTGATTCTGTCTTCTAATACCTATCTTACATTTGTCTCAGCATCAGACTTGTTCTGTTGTAGTCTATTATCCTAATCATGATAAATATGATCTAATTAAATTACAAATGTGACTTGTCTCTCTTAATTGAAAACCATACATGGATGAAGTCTGAACTTTGTAAGTTGCTCATAGGGCCCCTGCCTAACTCTTCAGTTTTTTCTAGTGTATATAATTCAGTCCTACCATATATGATAGTTTAGGTTTATGGTCAATATAGATCCACACCCTCTCTTCCAATGAGAGCAGAGTGTAAATTTTCATCTGATCTGAACTTGATTTTTTTTTTTGCTCCTGTCATCTGTCATGAGAATTATATATCTAGGAAGCTGCTTCCCCTCCATCATGGTCTTTGGAATAAACACATGGAAGAATATCTGAACTTAATCCATAACTTATATCTAAACCCAGATTAACCATGGCCTGAAACCCAGCTATCCTTCTGAGTTTATTGTAAGTTAGCCAAATTATAATAAATCTATAGATCCATGAGTAGGGGGGAAAAATGCTCATGGTTAAATCAATGAATTTTGAGATGGCTTGTTACACAGCATTTTTATAGAACTAGCTGACTGATGCATTGCAAATCTCTCAGTTCCTCTGATTTCTTATCTCCTTTCCTCCTCTGGGCTTTTGCTCAAATGGTAACTTTGGCCTGACCCACTTTCTTCCTCATTGTTTTGGCTATCTTGTTTTGGCTATCTTTTCTTTATCTTCAGGGTCCCAGTGTAGAAGAGACTTCTTACTGTGAAAAGATATTCTGGCTCTCAGATTTGGATAGGAAACCCTCTTATGTACTTCAGTGTCATGGTGCATTTGGTTAATCTTGTTTATCAATTATAACCACATAATTAATTTTCTTTCTCTCACACCTTACTTTAAGCTCCCAGAGATCAGGAAGAATGTCTGCTTGGTTCATTTCGGATCCCCAATACCTAGGACAGTGCTGGAACATTTTGGAAGTCTTGATGACATTTCACTGAAACAATTCCATTTAGGGAATCAGCACTTCATTGTGTGAGCTTATTTATATCTCATGATGCCTTTGCTCTTACCTGAGGTTAAAATCAGGTGGATAACTGCTAATAGAGAGCAGAACTGTTTGAGTTAAAACAAAAACAAACTAAAAAATAAAAGTAATTCACTTGAATAATTCCATAGTGTATGCCTTATACTTTGAGCTTATACAATGAGCTGGAAAGGAGAGTTATCAGTGACAGTGTAAATAAGATCAGCAAGCTGGCTACATTTGAGGTGTTCATATTTCATGATTGTGAGAGGTACATTTTGAGCAATGAAGTTCATGGAGACACGAGTCCATTTAATTTTTGTCAAAAGATGGTAAGATGAGAATACTAGTACATCTTGGATAGAGATGGTGACATCTTTTGAGCAGACAGCAATAGATTAAAACATCCCATATTCTATCTGTGACTGAGATAATCTCTTTAGGAAGTTAGTTTTTCACCTGAACTTGCTTTGTTACATGATTACATGATACATCAGAGATCCTGGACATTTTCTCTGCTCCAACTGTAGACCCATTCTCTGTGTTGAATTTTTTTCTCTTGAAAATTCCTTTTGAAACTGTGATCATACCCATGAAACATGCCATGTAACCAATAACCAAAAAACAAAAGCCTTAAATTGCCTATATTTTTCAAAACTGTAAGAGTTACAAAGACCAAGAAAGACTAAAGAGCTGTCCCAGATTAAGATCTGAAGAGAAATAAAACAAACACAGTGCAGGAGGCCTAAGAAGCTCCTGTACAAAAAATAAAAATGTTTCATGAAGGGTATTACTAGGAGAATTGATGAAATTGGATAAGGACTGTAGATTATAATGAACTATTATATCCAAAGTTAAATATCCTGATTTTGATAACAATTCAGCAATTATATCAGAAATCATCCTTGATTTGAGGAAATACATATTCAAGTACTAGGGAATAAAGGAGCATGTGTTGTAGTTTAGAAAAAAAAAATAGGATGATGCAGGAAATGTAACAAAATATTAAATATTGATGAATTTGGGTAGAGAGTACACAAAAGTTCTTTGTATTATTCTAGTAAGTTTTCTGTAAACTTAAAATCATTACAAAAATTTTAAATAGTTAAAAAATCCTAATAAGAGGATTGTTAACAGGTCTCCCAGGACCCTTTCTAGTGGGTCTCCTGAATTTAGAAATCTCAGAACCACAAGGGGGCACTAAACCCTGTGATCTAACAGAGCTCCAAACTCCAGGGGACTCATAAACAACTTGAACAATCTCATGCCTGCCCCACTACTGGAATAGGTTGTGTATTCTCAACAAGGGGAAGCATGTCAGGAGAGTTGCTGTGGATCACAGAGTTGATGCTGGAACCAGAGAGAATAGATCCAGAAAAGCAGTGGTTCCAGATATGTTGGGAGTTTAGGGGCCACACTCTGGCTGGGCAGGCAATAGCGGGCTGGTGTTGAACTGTGGCCATGAGCACAGGTTTTACTTATAGTGACTGTTTAAGAGCGCCTTAGAAGGCAATGAGATAATATGGAGGATCAAGCCCCTGAAAACCACTTCTTAGTGCTGCCACTGGTTCCTACATCAGACTGGATGTTATTTCCTTTGCTCAGATATTACTGCAAGACCCAGAACAAAGAACAGGTGCAGCATCGTGTTCAGAGGAAGGAACAGGCTGAGACTGCTTGAAATAGAGTCAGCATCTCAGAGGCAATTTCATCAAATGAAACCAATAGAACAAAACATTGCTCCTAAATGAACAATAAAATATCAAATAACTTTAGCTCTCATTTTTTAATATATGCAAATGCCCCCCATCACACAAGACTCTAAAAGCCACACACAAATCTGTTAGTGAGTAATTCACTTTTTCTTTGTGAAATGGATCTGAAAAATTCTTTAGCTCTCAACCTTATTTACTTTCTCTAGGGCCTTTGAGAAAATAAACATTTTCTTTTATAGCACTTGGCCTATAATTTTTGGGCTACGTTATATATTAGTATAAGAAAGTTCTATGTTGCCTTTATGTATCATTCATTTTGTTTTTCTTTCAGATGGATGATTTATTTACTCATTCAACATTTACTCAATACCTACTATAGTACATATATATCAGGGCAATATCCCTTTAGCCTTGCTGGAGATTATCTACAGATTCATTAAACAGTTCCCACTCAAACATCTGGGACCCTCTGCCTGAAGGCTTTCTCTTGATGTTGGCCGAGGATGAGGGATAGACCAGAAGTGCTGAGGAATTAATGTTCTCTGTAAGAAACATCAACCAATGAGAACTGGGAACTAGTAAATATCCCAGCTTCTCTTCACTCACAGTGGAACAATTCTGAGGGGGTTCCCACATAGTCTTTCAGAAGGCTCTCGAGGGATTGAGCTCTAGTTGCCCTTAGTGGCAACCTACTCAATGACACAGTCTTTACTGGCTGCCTTCCCTTTGCTCTCTCCTTCCCAATCCCTCACCTGTGTTTCCTGGGAAACAACCAAAGAAATCACTTGAACCAAAGTTCTTGTTTCTGTGTCTTTAAACCAAGACACTTTCTCTGCGTGAGTCAGAGGTCTACCTGCTGGGCAGTTGGTGGTTAACAAGGCAGAAAAAATGTCTCTTCTCATGGAGCTTACCTTCTAGAAGAAGCAGCAGAGATGAACCAAGTAAAATTCAGAAATAGGATATATCAGGAGTTTGAAAATATGTAAAACAGGATAATGAGACAGAACATGTTTATGCAGAGTCTGCTGAAAGAAATGTTTGAGCAAAACTAGATAATGGAGAAGGGGTAAGCTTTACCAAGATTTTTGGGAAAGTAAATCAGGTAGAAGACCTAGCAAGAGCAAAATCTTGTGACCTAAAAATGTGGGGCAGTCCAGGGAGCAGTAGAAAGATCAGTTTGACTGGACAGTAGAAAACAAAAAAGAAACTGTGTGAGCTTAGACACAGAGACACTAGAAACTCTGATACATACAAAAATTTCATCTTTATGCGGCAAGGTTGCAGAGAAAGGGGAACCCTCCTACACGGTTGGTGGGAATGCAAGCTGGAGCAAACACTCTGGAAAACAGCATGGAGGTTCCTCAAAAAGTTGAAAATAGAGCTACCCTATGACCCAGCAATTGCACTACTGGGCATCTACCCTAAAGATACAAACGTAGTGATCCGAAGGGGCACGTGCACCCGAATGTTTATAGCAACAATGTCCTCAATAGGCAAACTAGGGAAAGAACCTAGATGCCCATCAACAGATGAATGGATAAAGAAGATGTGGTCTATATATACAATGGAATACTATGCAGCCATCAGAAGAAATGAAATCTTGCCATTTGCAATGATGTGGATAGAACTAGAATATAGCATATTCTATTATGCTTAGCGAAATAAGTCAAGCAGAGAAAGACAACTATCATATGATCTCCCTGATATGAGGAAGTGGAGATGCAACGTGGGAGTTTGGAAGGTAGGAAAAAAATAAATGAAACAAGATGGGATTGGGAGGGAGACAACCATAAGAGACTCTTAATCTCACAAAACAAACTGAGGGTTGCTGGGGGGAGGGAGGTCGGGAGAGGGTGGTGGGGTTATGGACATTGGGGAGGGTATGTGCTATGGTGAGTGCTGTGAAGTGTGTAAACCTGGTGATTCCCAGACCTGTACTCCTAGGGCTAATAATACATTATATGTTAATAAAAAAATTTTAAAAAATTAAAAAAATTTTTCATCTTTAATATTTGTATTTACATTTTGGTTGTTTTGCATGTTCCTATACAGAAATAGTACAATATTAACTCACTGTGGAATATATATTCATTCATTCAACAAACATTTACTAAACATTTATGAAGCACAGACACTATTTTAGAAATACTAGAAAGAGAACCAAGCAAAGTAGAATCACTATTTCCATGACACTGACATTCTAGAGGACAGGAAGACATAACAATCTTCCCCTTTTATTTTAAGTGACTGTTGTTAACCAGGATCCTTTAAATCACCTTTTCCTACACCAGTGAAATTTTGGCTCAATTTCATTATTTTTCCAGTAAGTTTTATTTACTACAACTGAATATAATCCTTTCCAAATTCATAACTTATCTAAAGCTCTCTCTTTCCCCCAACTCTTCTGGATTCTATTTTTTTCCAGCAGAAAAAGAAAATTGCAAGTATCTTTATTGACTGCTACAATAATTATGATCATTGTTCTCAGTGGTTCTTAGAGTGGATTTCTGTCTGATAAATTGTCTTCGCATAGATATTTATGAATCCTTAAGTGATGCTTATCTTTTCTGTGGCCCTTCTCTGGAAGGCTTTTATAGAGTGAGGGATTCAAGTCTTATTACAGCCCTGCCAGTGGTCAGGATCCCCAACCCTTTTTCATGTTAGGGATCCCAGTATTTGACTATGAGCCCCACAACTCCTGGATTCTATTAACCTCTGTTATTCTATACATGGAGTCACTGGAACTCTTAAAGCCTTTGTCCTCAATCTCCAAAGGCTACAGGTAACAACAACACAATTACACAATGCCTGCAAGCCTGCTCTATGGGCCACTTGAGAAACCTGTGTCTTCAGAAATTACTGGACTATGTGAAGACACTAGACCCTATGTTCAGACGTAACTCCCAACTCCAGGGAACCTGTGTCAAAAATTTCCAAGAGATATGACAACATGCTGTACTCTACTGCAGAAAGTTTCTGCAGATTCTAAACCTTGGCAAATAACCATCCTCAAATGATATCAGCCTCCTTTTCTTAGAGCAGCCCAAGATATCACAAGTCATTTCCTCTTGGAGGGCTACAGAACTTGGCCTTGGCCCTTCAAGTGATAACATCTCTTTTCTTAGCCATGGTAGAAAAACTATAGCTTATGCTATAAGTGCCCCAGTCTCATCCCCTCACTCTCAGTACATATAGCACTCTACTGCATACAGCTACAACTTTCTGTTAGGGTTTTCAATCACATGCTGAGGGTTGACATTGCTGAGGAATGAGGAATTGGTATTGTTCTATAAATACTCTAGGTTCCACATCCTCCTGATGCGACAGCTCTGAGATGTGTTCTACACTGTCTCTCAGGAGGATTGAGATTCAGATGTTTTCAGTAACCACCTGCTCCATTATATACTCTTTATTGGATTTCCTTCCCTACCTCACTCCCTCAGCCCCTACTGGGATTTTCTGCAATCACATCCCAAATAAACCCCTTACTTTCAAAATCTGCTTCAGGGAGAGTCTATACCAAGATGAATAGGAAAATGCTTCTATCATCAACACAGTCCTCCTCAAAAACCCAACAGGGGGTAATACATTTTATTTGTCCTTCTCAACTTTGGGAATTATCTTTAATCATGATTCATCAGGAAAAGCTCCACTCAATATGAGAAATGTTAATTTGTAGTCATATGTAAGTTTATATTTAAATATATAAATATACAAATATCTAGTACATACCTGGACACTTAGGTCAGAAAAAATATCTTATAGCTCTTCAATCTCAGAGGTCTTACAAATATTTTCCAGCAGTTTTCCTGCATCATACTGTCCTCCTCTATACCAGAGCACTTGAACTTCATTATAGTTAGTGCCTCTTCCAAAGGAAATTTATTCAGCAGAACATCATAGTGTTCTTTTTCTGTAATGTTTCTCAAAATTTCAGTGAATGGAAGAATTGGGGTGGAAAGGGAGCCAGATGTCCTCCTTCCAGCTTTAGTGACTCAGCAAAACCAACCATATGGACCAGGGGGCAGATAGTCTTTGAAGCATTTTTGATGCCAGGAATGACTAGGCACATGTTCTCTTTGTCTAAATTTTTTCCTGTAGGATACGATTTTAATCTTTGACTTCATAAGATAAGTTAATTTATCAGTGATAGTCATGATACCAATTTAAAGACTTAGTTTAAGGAATTTATTAGGAAACAAAGAGACATACACTAGGATCTTAATTTGCAGTTTTCTTTTGGCCCATCAGGACACCAATAGCAATGACTGAGTTGTGCTGTACATATTCTCAACCTTGAAAGGAAAGTCAGAAAATTATCTGTGCTAGTTTTACCTTCACCTGAAAAGACAAAGCCAAAAACACTCTTGATTAATTGGAGAAGTCCCAAGATGGATGGCCTCTGCTCATCTCAAGATCAAGGATTCTTGCTTTATTCTGCATCTTCAACTTCATTCTCACAAGTTGATTACTTTCTTCCTGCCTGTGGAGAGCCTTGGCACATGATCAGAGTTTCTGACTCTTGAAGCTGTTCATATTCATAGTGATTTTTACAGCCAATCTCACAGACACTGGGAATTATCCATAGGAATCTCACCTGCCCCTGGTACAATTCAGATCATCAGAGCAGTGCCTCATTGGCCAAAATCCTTATTTTCCGAATCATAGCCTGTAATCTTGCCATCTTATACTAATGGTATTTCATATATAATATCTTCTCTAATGGAAATTTCCCATATTTATCTACTTCATAACAAATGACTTTGCTTTGGGACTAGGTATTTAACCCAAACAATCAAACAACCATGATTTTGCTAAGGAAATAGGAAAATGAGAGGTGAGAGCAACTCTTTCAACTAGATGATGTGGTAGCTTTATTTCCCTTTGGTTTTTGAGTGGCTCATTTTCTCTGGCCTAGATAGAAGCAAGCTAGGATCACAACATCTCACATATTTCTAGATGCTTGAGTCAGAAGAAAATATCTTGTAAATTTTCCAACACAGGGATTTCTCAAGTATAGATTTCAGTTCCTAGAAATAGTATAACTTGAAGCACATAGGCAAACAAAACCCCAGACTCAATTATCAATCATATGGGAAAAATATTTAGGAAAGCAGTAGGGAAAAGGAAACTAATGTTTTATTCCTTAGTCTTTTTTATGGTGGTGGTTCTGACATAAAGATTCTCCCACTGGCTATGATCTACACCCTTCAGCCTACTTGTGGCATTAGAGCTAGAGCTCCCAGAGACGTGAGTCAAAGCCAATCAGCAAGGGTCGTTTATTGCAGGTTCCAACCTGGACCTCTGCGGCACTCGTTGCCGATAACGCCGAGAGGTCCGGAGCTGGGTCGGTGCAGGATTTTTATAGACAGATACAAACAAGTTTCGGGTGGGGCTGAGCTGATTGATTGATAGTTTGAACACAATTGGGAGTCTCCTGGTGGAATGTTACATTCCTGCTCTCAAGCATCCCTGTTAATGAGATTTAGGTTTAGAAGTATTTACTTTTCCTTCTACCTCAGCCTCCTTTGGTTTTTCATGGAGGGGAGGGTGACATTAGGGCTATTGATAAGGTAACTTCTTTGTTGTAAATCTCAAGGACATTTGCAAACCAGGGGAGACTCCTACCTTGCAGGACTGTGATCTCTGCAAGTTAACTATTTATCGTTTTATGGCAGTCAGGGGTGCCTGAGGAATGCTACACATATGGAGGGGAGTGGGTGAAGGGGGGGGTGCAAGGCGCCAGCTTTTGCTTTGTCCTCAGCCAGCCTCCTGCTCCTTCAATTCAAGGTCTCATCAATCAAGACTTTCCATAGTCGCAGTTCACCATGCCATTGGTGCCAGTATCCTGTTTCTACTCCTCAAAGAATTCAAGTTCCTAATTAAAAAATAAGAGGGACAAGTTTACTAGATGTTTTGCAAAAACCTTGATGTTCTTTGGTAGTGTTGGATCCATCAGTACCAAAGTTCAGTCTCCCTGCTCTCAGTTGATCACACAGGGTTCCTCATGGCAGCAGCTCCTGAAGTAGGAAAGATTTGGGTCCAGAGAACATGCAGGCAGAGCCCTGTTTCTACCATTGTCATCCTAGCCGTGTCTTTCTCAAGATCTAGCCCAGGCAAAAAGTATCTTTGAGTACAGATGTGGCCCTACTCTGACCATACCAGGATGTGACAGTGGACCTCAGTTAGTTTTCACTGACCGTGAGGCTGTTTTTCTCCCAGAAGAACAACTCTTTCCTTAGTTCAAGCAAACCAAACAAATTGGCCAGTTAGGATCTTATCAGAAAGGAAATCAAATCCTCCCTCTGTGTTTTGGCAATCACGAGGGGCTTGGCCTGGGTTGTACTTGAGCAGCCCACCTGGGACCATTAATGGTACCCCTCAGCTTGAAGAAGTCCACCTCAGGGGCCAGACTATGACCCTTCCAGTAGCCCAGCAAAGACCAAGTCACTAGTAGTAGCTGACTTATAGCACAGCT
The DNA here is from genome assembly GCF_964662115.1 of Mustela nivalis. NCBI lineage: Eukaryota > Metazoa > Chordata > Mammalia > Carnivora > Mustelidae > Mustela > Mustela nivalis. Next base: position 107,381,693 of record NC_139027.1, on the reverse strand, counting down.
GTGTATGGAGAGATGGGGAAACGGGAAAGGGAGGACACTGGAATAGGGCTGCTTAGGTGGAGGCAATGGGCTCATTGTCAAGAACGTGTCACCTCCAGCAAATAACTTAGGTCATCAAACAGTAGAGCTGAGTGGAGAGCAGTGCAGTGTGGACCAATAGCATGAAACAAAAGAGCTGTAAAATCCAGAGAAATAGAACCTTGCATTGACACCCAACAGAGAAGGCATCTGGTAAACCAGTAACTTCTTTGTTGTAAATCAGCAATTTTGGTGAATACAGATGTTAGTGGTATTCCACTTATCTCTTTGTCTGGCCTTTGTTAAAGAATGAACCTGTCTGAGTCCTAGAGGAACTGGAAATTACAGAGCAGAATTGGGGCAGTCAAGAAACTGCCTAAACTCTTGTTTTAAACAGATTCTACCAGTGAAAAGGAACCACATGGAAAACTCTCTGAAAGTGCCTCAGGTTTACTAATGGTTTGTATTTAAGAGAACACCCCTTGTAGATGCCCCTTAATTTCTTTCCATTGACACACCTGAGTTAGGTTTGGGAAAGCTCAGGAGAGAAAAAGAAAAAAGAAAAAAAAAAAAAAAAGGAAGAAAGAAAAGAATTAAAGCAATTCTTCCTGTGAGGTAATTCTTTTTGTTTGCTAAGTATACTAATGGAAAGCATAGGGTTGACACTTCCTTTAGTTAAAGGAATAAATTATGCTAAAATGCCTCAAAAGCTTTTATTGTGGCATGTTAATTGTTATTCATTCTTATCTGTTTTTCTGAAGAAATCACCTTCAAATCAATGCTTCAATGTCCCAAGTTTATTTTATCTTTTGTACTTGAAAAACCACATTAAACAATCTTTCCAGAGAAATCTGTCTATAAATTAGATGCTACTCTGCCAGGTTAAACTGAATTTTGTTATAGACAAAATACACGACTCAGAGGGACAATGGCTATATTAGGATCTACCTCCCAGCACACCAACCAGAGTATAAAATCCACAGAAAAGTGGGCCACTGCCCCCTTTCTCACCAGCCATTTAAGGTGAGTCCCACTCCCCACTTTTCTGTGTTGTGACAGGGGAAAAAAAATTACCTACTAACATCTCTGGGTGAGGTGCTTGATATTTCAGGATTAGAGAGTTATAGAAAATAAGAATCAAGTTCATTAAATGTTTCCTCCAGCATACAAAGCCTACTATCAATCTGTCCTAAAGTGAAGAAGCAATATTTGAGGTTATGTGGAATGTAAATTCTAACCTCCAGGTGCAGGAGCCTTACTGTGTATGCAGGCTCTAAAGGGGTTCTAAATGCGCTGGTGTTATTGCTTGGATCGCTCGTGCAAGATTGCAACTAATAACTATGATTACATTCAAAAAACTCTTGTCAGAAAATGAAAGGAAGGCATGCCCCTGTGACTTGACATTATTGCATTCTACACTCTGCTCCCAGGAGCCGCTTCTTTTGTAAGGTCTGTTAGTAGGAAAATCTATACTTCTTTATCGAGACCCACGTTTTACTAAATGAATATATTTTCTTTGATTAAATATCTATGTTGCTTCCCAGATAGACACTGTCATTTTTTTTTTTAAGTGAGTAAACATTCTGCAACACTTCCCAATGCCTCAATTTTTTATTCTAGTCGCCCCTTTAAAATAAATGTCCAGAGTTGTTAACTAGAAGGGCAGGCAGCATTTTCCCCTGCCCCACTGCTAAAGAGTGTTCCTTTTTCATTTTCAGCTGGCAGTATGCTCTGGGATTGTAGGAGACCTCACAAAAGATCCACAGAAGTTACAGATCCAGAGATCTGTTTCTCTACCTATAAAATGAGGATGGGCTAAAGTAGAGCTAATTTAAACATTACTTCCAAATCTAATAGTTTAAAAATGACCTTCAGGAAAACTGAGAGCTCCTCTGTCCTCCAATCCGTTAGGCATTTTCTTGAGAATGCAACCTAAAACAGATAAAGAGTTCTTTTGAAAGAATTTGATTCCAAAACCTTATTCCGAATCCCTCCTGAATGATGTTGTCAAGGAGATTGCCCTGTAGGGAAGGAAACATTCTTCCTCTACTCATCAAGGCCCTCTAGCTGGACTAAGAACTAAATTGACATAAGGCAGATTAACAAGAAAAAAAAAAAAAAAGCCGAAGTTTTATTATGTGCACACAGAGGCCTGCTAATGAAATTGAGACCCAAACAAATGACCAAGGCAGGCAGTTTTTATAGTTCAGACAGAGACAATAAATTTGTGAGGAACTGACAGAAGAAAACATGTATGGGAGTTCTAATTAGTAAAGAATTCTAAGTGGAATTTGGGCTGAGATAGGAGGCTAGAAAAAAGGACCAAGGTTTGTTTCTGTAGCATTCTCAGCTCTAAATTTCCCATCTGCTCATGAAGATGGCTCTTTACCTCCAAGTATAGAGAGGGTAACTTGCACCTGGGTCCTTGCTTCCAAGGGGACAGAGGAGACTCTGTGTGCTCTTCTTACATAGGTTGTCTCTTAAGTAACTTTAACTTTAAATAATCAGTATACCAAAGTGCTGCATTTTGGGGTAGCTAGCCCTTGGCCCCTATAGTCCCTTTTTTGAACTGAAGTTCTCTATGCCTGGTTTTAGGCTAAATGCCTTTTTGTTAGGTCATGAGAGAGGGAGACAGAAAACAAATGATACTCTTTAGTAATTTCTACTGGAAATGAAAACACTAAAATGCAGAAAGATTCAGAGAATTTCTCAAGTTCACACAGGTGAGGAACAGAAGAGTTGGGACTTTTGACTACACACCTACCTCCTTCTTAGTAAATCCCTATCTCGTGTAGGCAGTGTGCATGGTGGTGGGAATCTTAGGAATGTAGAAGACCAGATCCTGCTCAGAATCATGGTATATAGACTTACAACAATGACAACATAAGAGGCGGTTGTCATATAGCGAATCTTATAGGTGTCCTGGAATGGGTAACCCCAGGCTGCAGCGTGGAACATCAGAGATTGCCTATAGGGTCCAGGAATATTCCTCGAAGAGGGTAATCTCTAAGCTGAGTCCTGAAGGAAGAATAAAATTTTAAAAGTTGAAGACAAGGATTCCAGGCAGAGAACACACAATCCTAAGGGAACCTGAGCCCATGGTAAGCCCAGCACAGAAGAGCAATGGCAGCAGGTGGCCATGGGGGGGGGGGCTGTACACAGGATGAAGGAGATGGCAAATGACACAGTTGGTGGGGGGCACACAGCTCAGACAGACCTTGAGTAGCCCTGCTTAGTAGATGTACTGAAGGACTTCTCATCCCCTGGAAACAGGCTTCACCTCTGCCCATACCTGCGATCTCTCTATTCATATCCGTGGCCTCTATGAGAGGGTAGCTGGCCGTTGGTAAATTCCAGAGATGCTAAGGACAGGTTTTCCAAGCCTGGATGAAGGATGAGATGGAAGAAAGAAGGAACAAGCGGGTGTAAATGAGGAACTCATCTGAGCAGACACAGAAAGGTAAGGTATTTTTGCTTCGGCAACTTAAGTTTTCTTACTGAACTGGGAACTCCCTGTGGCTTAGCTTGGGTACTGGAGGAGAATGGAGAAGGCTAAAGCAGCTGTTTGGGTCATGCTAGGGAAAGCTGAGTAGAGGAATAAAAACACTGGGTAACCTAATTAGTATGGAAGCTATAAATATCATCCCTGATGCAGTATTTCAGGGGGAGGTCATTTGGAGGTCCCCATGTTAAGTGCCATGTGGGTACAGACTAGCGGGCAAGGCCAGTGTTCATGCCTCTACACCACGAGTTCACTAACCACTGTCCTAGGCAATGAAGGTAATAGTACCTGCACTCTCTATTCATTGGCTTGTAGGGAAATTAGGAGTGCCATTGTTCAAAGGGAAGTATTTTTCTTGGTCTATTTATATGTTTCTTTAATACCATGATGAATACCAACTACAGAACTCAGGTCCTCCACATTTAATATTAGTCACATTCTGGAAACTGTACCCACAGTACTTCACTGTACCATGCATAGGAATAATTACTGGAAAAAAATCTTTACAAGAGAAACATCTCCCTTTTGACTGAATAAAGACTGTGAGTGACAGCGTATTTACTCAGCAAAGAAAGTGATACACATTTCTCTAGAAAGTTCTAGCTACAGCACAGACTGGTAGCAAAGCAGTGACTGACATCCTACTGGGAGGTTTTTGTGGGGTTCATGCAAATGAAGCAAGGAGCAGTGACTGTGGCAGGCTTCTCATCAACAAAGTGATATGCCAGTAATTAGGTTTCAACTGACTCAGATCCCATTCTAAGCATTAATTGGGGGAAAATATGCAGATTGCTGGTTAATAATAGAACAGTTTTAGTTCCAGAGTCATTTTCTTCCTGTTCATCAATTTGTTTGATTGCTTGTGTGGCAAACACTTGATCTTCCCTGTGTGTGTTTAGCTATTGGAGATTTTTTTTTTAAACAGCCATTTATTAATTAGAGATGTATTTAAAGCACAATGGTAGCTCCTTTATGGCCCATGGGAGATTATTTGAAAATTGGAAGCTTCCAGGGGTGACATGGGGTTTCAGAGAATAGAGTGGGAGTGGGGAGAATAATGTGTATCTTCCATCTGTGTGAGGGGGAAGAGGAGGCAAGACTCAAATTCTTGAAATAAATATGTGTTAACGATTCAAAGCATAATGTACCCATAATGGGTTTTTCTCTTCTAACTTTTCAGCACTTTCTCCTCCCAGGAGAGTTCCAACAGGCCTTTCTGCCTACCTGCAATTAAATGACTTGGTCTACTATGACTCCTAGCTGGATTGGGGTCTATTTTACTGCTCATCCCTGTGCTAGGAATGTGTATACAGTTGGTGCTCATAAAGTCAACTACCTATAGATGATATGACAGACAAAAACAAACTGTCAAAGAATAAATGATGAAATAATATAGCAAAAGGGAATAGTAGTTCTCAAATATAAGTATGCATCTGTCAAGCCTGAGTCACAGAAGAGTCAAGGACCGGGCCAAGGGGTATCATGAAACCCTCTGCATTCCCTGGTACTTTTACAAAAATGATCCCGAGTCAAGCCAACCATTCATCACAAAGAGGGGTCAGCAAAATTTTACCAAAGGCACATCTCAGGTTTAAGGAAAAGGGGAGGCAGGAATCCAACTTTGCCTGGAAAAAAGAGGATAAAAGGCTAATTCTAGTAGAAGCACTTCTTTGTCAGGAAACAATTTTGATTCTGTAAAGCTTGTTGCCATATAAATGTGTTATGGACCAGATATTATATTAAGAACATGACTTCATTTGACCCTAACAATAAACAAATAATGCAAACATTACTATTATTTCCACTTTACAGAGGAAAAAAATGAGGCTCACAGAGGTTACAAAAAAAAAAAAAAAAAAAAAGCCTAAAGTGAAAAATGTAGTATGTGACATAGCTGGAATTAAAATCTTGCTCTTTCCTACCATCTCAGCTCTTTATCCACTGGGTTGTAGTTCTTTCCTTCCTAAAACACTCACAGTGATTTTTAGATTCCTTGGCAGCATCTCTTCCCCTTGCCTCATTTTCTAACTTCTAGTACCATAACAGTCCTCACAAAATAGGCTTCAGAGTGATGGGCTCTGTTAACAATATCCTAGGGAAAATGTATATACTAGCTAAAATTTTCCAATACTGGGCAATTGCCACAGGACAGAAAATAGTGCTATTAGAACAGCAAATGCAGGTTTCGGGTGCCTGATATTTCCTGCAAATCTATAGGGGCTACATAACTTTAATATATAACTCTTATTCATATTTCTTGAATTTTTATTACTAATTATGTTATTTTTATTTTATTATTAATTATATTATTTTTATTTATTTTTATGAAAAATCTTGTTTCTACATTTAGAGCATTGTGTCCCTTAGGATGTGCTTGACCATAAATAACATTGAACCTGATCAAAGTGGCTTCAGATGAAAAATTGAGAGGTAGCAAATAAGACATTTGAATTTGGAAGATTCAAGGAAAGATCAGTAGCCCAGTGATGCCATCCAGGACCCAGGTTCTTTCTGTTAATGCTCCTCCAGCCCAGTGCCATCACTTCTTAGGCTCTCCCCTCATGGTTACCAGATGGCTGCTGTAGCACCTCCCTTGCCACAGTGTTCACAAAAGGAAGGAGCACTGTGTAGGGAGAAAGGGCCATCTTTTTAACCAGGGGAAGAATCTTTCCTAGATACCTTCTGATATTGATGGTTTCGATAGAGAACAGGAAAGACATAGAGGAAAACCAGGATTGGCCCTAATCAATCAAGATCTATTTCCTATCTTTCGGTGCATAGTTGATTTGAAAAAAAAAATGCATTATGTGAGAAAAGTGAAGGAGAGTGAGTAGAAGCACTATCATATTTACCTCCATCACTATTCTTTCTAATATCAAGGTCCTTGGTAGAGGGCTCTAGAGAATATATTAAGTAAAACAGCACCTGCCTTCTGAGAGTTCACAATGTAATTCAAATCCAAATGGCACTGCAGAGATCAAGCACAGGTGATGGTGGAGGAGACCAGAAATCACAATCAAGGGAAAGTTTAAAAAAACAAAAAAACACTGCATATGTTGTAGAGAGAAAATTCCTTATTCCACCTCCCCAGATTTCATCTTGCAGTAAATGCTAATTTACGAGAAGGCTTTGATTTGTCAGATGAATATCTGATAGCAGAATCAGAATGTGGGCAAGCCACACATTTGCATCTGTTTTAATTTTGAGAGTTGCTGTACTAAATGAAAGAAGGAACTTTATTGTAACCCTGAAAATTATTATGAGTGACTCACAATGAATGCTGCATCATTGGATATTAATAATAATGTTTTAAAAGGAGGCCTGCAGGCTGGATCTTTATTGGATTCTCTTCCAGTGCTATTCAAAGTTATTAAGAATGTCGGCTTCAGATAAAAGGACCTATGTGAGTAATTGCTTATGTGCCACATAGATTCTCTGTGATTTGGAGCACTTCAGTTTATTTCACAACCTACACTTCCATTCCTGTTATAGTCCCAAGTGCTGCTCTGGTTGTGGGGCTTTTGAAGACTGCCTATTACTTCTCCTTTGCATTATCTTAAGTAGTTTCCAAAACCCATGACCAAGTGTAAATAATTTTTCTAACCTTTTTTTGGAGGGGGACCCAAATAAAGAGTCCATTTCAGGCCACTGGGCTCCTCGCCAACTGTCCTATCTGCATTAACACAGTTCCTTGGAAGCTCTTAGTATGGTACCTGGCCGAGAGTCTGGGTATGTGCTAAAAAAAATATTTGTTATTAGTTTCAGTGTTAAGATCCCCACTGCCTTCAAACCTTTCCTCAGTTGCTCTAGCAGTCAGTGTACAGACTCTGAAATGAGACTGCTTGGAGACTCATCCTGTCTCTACCACTTCTAGGCAGTCTGGACAAGATCTTTTATCTCTTCACACTTCATTTCTCCCCTCTGAGAAGTAGTGATAACAAACACATTATCCTCATTTTCATTTTTTAAAGATTAGGTGACAGAATAGATCTAAGACATTTAGATTTAATGCATTAGCTACTTACTAGTTTTACTAGTTCTACTACTTCAATCACTAACCGTGAAGGCTACTGCTACTATAACTAGTACTGTTCATACTAGTATTGTTACTATATTTTATATTATTTTATATTTCACTCCTACTTTTATTGGACATATATTTCCATCTTTTCTATCAACCTATATTCCCCCTATAATCTCGGAGTCCTTAGAGGCTGTGCAATAAATTATCCAAACACTTATTAACGTAAGACAAGATTTCTAACATTTTCATGGATTCTCTGGGTCAGGTATTTGGGCAGGGTACTGTGAGAATAGCTCATCTCTGTCCAACATGGTGGGAATCCTGAGCTAAAAAACTGGAACCTTGGTTCTGTGGGGCATCAGCTGTAGTGCCCAAGGCTAGGGGCTAGAATCATCCAGACTTCCTTACTTACATGTCTGGCACACGGACTGAGAAAACAAATAGGAGAGGGCTGGAACAACCGGAGCTCTCTGGACATCTATTTCCAATGTTATGGTCTCTCCACACTTCTCTCCACTATGGCAACTTCAGGTAGGTGGGCTTTTCACCTGACAACTTCAGAATTCCTGAATTTGTGTCTGGAGAGAGAAAGAGAGACAGAAACGATACTTCTATTGCCTTGCTTTAGTCTGATAACACCAATTCTGTCAGAGTTGTGGGCCTATTAGTTTTCAGGAGAGAGAGCATGGATCCTACCTCTTCAAGAGGAGGGCCAATGTCTCATTGTAAGGAGAGCATGTAACATAAGTGTGGGCATAGGTGTGGACTTCTTAGAAGCTAAAATCTGCCACACCCCAATCAAACCCAATCTTCAACATGAAAAACAACCATTCTACCTCCCGTGCAGATCCTACTTCTCTTACATAGTACATTATTTCAGGGAATGGATGGTCTCTCCTTTAATTGTTGGTCTCTTAACCTGTTCCTTCCTCAAAGACAGGAGAACCTGCATTTTCTGGAGTGTGTCCCACAGAGCTTGGTCCTGAGTTGAGAACAGTGGGGGAGCTCAGTGTTACTTGCTGATTGTTTGATGGCAAGCTTTTTTCCACCCAAAGACTCACAGATACTCATTTTTCTGTTTTGTAGCCATATCCTTAGTGTCCCTATTTTCTTCACTAATGGAAATTTAGTACCAGTTCTTTAAGCCTCTGATTTTCTGGAATTTCCCTTCTAACATCAACCTGGTATATCCCTCTGACATTTTCATCAAATCGTTCCTAACCCCACAAATTGCTCCTTAGTGTACGTCACATACAACTCAGATTTCTTAGCCTTCTTGGAAGAAGGGTCATTTACCCACTTGGCCCAGCTACCCAACAGCCTAGATTCTTATTTCCCCATTAAGATTTTCTACAATTGCTCCCCTTATCATTATTCACAATACAGTGATGCCCCACCTTGTGACTTCTTTCACATTTTCAAGTTTTTTGTCACTTTCAAGCCAGATTCAAAGCTCTTACCCTCCCGAGGAAATTCCTTTTGTTCATTTGTACACTCACTGACACTAACAACACTAATATATGCAATACTTATCTAGTACTTAAAAATCATTTTATGAGAGATCTTTAAATTATTGTAATGTTGCCTCATAGCTGGGGTAATGTTACCTACATATACTCATCCTGTCAAATCTAACTATAGGATTCTTTATTTCTAATGCAACATTGGTATTTCCATGCTACAAACACCTCAGGCTACATCCTATAGTATATATCAAATATATTTACTGTCCAATGGATTTAGTTCCTTGGCAGAGTTTGGGTTATGAACAGGCAATATTAAAACAACAACAACAACAACAAAAACACTGCCCCAAATCAACTGATATAAACATTTTACCAGAGGAGGAAACCAGGACTTGGTGTAATCATGTCACTAGAGAAAAAAGAACTTCTGTCCTGGCTCACAGAACTTGGATATGCTTTCTCTCCCTCTCTATTCTTTATATTGGCCTACTTTGTCTGTGTCTGGCATCGGCTAAAGGTATGTACTTCTCCTTCTCCCTCATTTGGGGGGAGAAAATTTAGAAAGAAATTCTTGGGAAGGGAGGCCTGGTAGAGTTTGATGACAGTCATATAGAGATGGTAGCCTAGTAAAACTGTGGGTCTGACGTTGGATTTGGCCATGCCACCTGCCTTGGATCTCTGGAATCAGTCCCTCTTACCATTTTGTGGCTCAGCCCCTAGTCTGATGGTATGCTTTGAAGTAAGAGCCTGTGTGCTTCCACAAAAGTGGGTGTGATGGCTTTGTAATGTATTGATGTGGCTAAGCTGAATGGCACTTCCCAGAATCCCTTTCCTCTATGTTTCCCGATAAGATAGGCCACCCGAGATAGTTTCTTAGAAGATTTGGAGGCTGGAGGTGACGCATTAGCCATACGCTTTTGCTTCTGAAAGGTCAGGGAAGTTGCTTTTGTCATCCATACACATTGTCATTCATCTACCAGTTCACCTCATTGCTGCAGGGCCATAGCTTTGCCGGCAACTGCTCCACCTTCCCCTGGATCCTCCTTCAGCTTCTTCCTCTCTTGGATCAGGTGTGTGTTTAGCTCATGACAATGAGCTCCAGCTTCTGCAGGACACTTACATCACCAAAGTGGGAGGCAGTAAGACTGCCATGGCTCCAGTTCTTCCTTGTGGGCTCTCACCTGTCAATTATCTTTCCCACTTTACCTCTAATTTCCTTTCCCAACTGCCTGCCCCAGGGACTTCAAGTTTCGGCATCAGATGCAAAAACAATAGTCTTACAGAGACTGTTTAATGAGCTGCCACATGAGTTATTACAGGTCAAATCCCTGTAACAAATCCGTATATATATGGGTATATATAATCCTAGTGGTTCTGCTTCTCTGATTAAACCCTGACTGATACAGTGGGTTTTACATATTATTTTTCATCAAATGGAAAACACGTCAGGTTTCAAGAATAGTGCATCTTTTCTAAGTAGAGAAAAGAGGAGGTAGAGTTAGGAGTTGTGTCAAAATTTAGGGCTTCAGACCTCCAGGGCATAGGTTACCCTTTCAAAATATTTATTTCTCTGTATCTGTATGGAGCAAGAAAATAAAAATCTAAGCTAAGCCAAGCAGTATACTAAACTATGGTGATTCCCTTTACATTTGATCTTCAGGAGAGGAGATTGTTTTTCACTGTTTTTTACCCCACTAAAAAATTCATTCTTTGCAGCCATTTGCCTTGTATCAGAGAGATGTCTTCCCAAACTGTTCCATTCCCTCTCATTATCAAACTGCATATCAAAGAGACTCCATCTATGTATCTATTTATTCAGAACTTGCTTTTGAATCAAAAGTTTTTTCAGTTTAAAAATAATTTTCCTGCACTGCACCCTGAGGAAAGAAATCAATCTCAGCATTTGAGAAAAGCAAAAAAAGTTTTGCTAAGCTTATGGCTCTGAGAGCAGAACTGAACTGTGTGTGTTTTGGGGACATTTGATTCTGTTGTTCGCCCTATGAAATAGCATTGCAAATAAACTCAATAATAAATCTACCTGCTTTCCAATTCTATTTAAAATTTTCTGTATTAATGAAGGTAGTCAGGCAAAGGCAAACTTTCTTTGCCAACTTCTAATCACTGGTGGCTGGAAAACCATTCATGGTGGCCTCCTGTTGGAGTCTCCTGATAGCGTTAAGTTCTTACAGTCTGACTCCCACAAGTTTCGAGTCATCATTTCTTCCTATTCTGTTGACAACCATTAACTACTTCTAACCTGTGTCCTGGTAGTGTGCTCTATACCCATCCCCCCTCCATGAAATATGTTGTTTGAAGTCCATTGGTTATATGAGATGAAATGGATTGGAATCCTCTTTTTTTTTTTCCCTTATTTGTGTTGCTTTTGCTTCTATTCCTTGGAGCTAGAGAGCTAGAAGCGTAGTCACGTTGGTGGGAAAGGGGAGAAAGTATCATTTCTACTAATCAAAGACTGTTCAGGATCCCTCCTGGACTCTTGAATCTGGAAGGATTCAAGATGGACTTTTTATCCTCCTGTATCCCTCTTGACTGGTAGTATACAATCTAAGACAATGGGGAATGGGTTATGCTGATATGAAATCAACGAGAAGTCAAATATTGGTGTACCTGGAATCCAAACAATAAACAACCTTCATCAGTAAGACATCCAAAGGAGATCTAAAAATCCATAGTTTCGAAAGTGTTTCTGTGGACACAGCAATTCTGGAAAAAGCACCAGTTTTGTTATTGGTGTGACCTGGCTCAGATCACTGTCTAAAATTGCTTTTGATTTTTTTTACTGGGGAAGTTTTTTGTTTGTTTGTCTGTTGTTGTTGTTTGTTTGTTTTATTGGGCAAGAAATTTAGTCTCTATGCCTCAATCTATCAATTTGTACATGTGAGATGGTAATGCCTACTTTCAGGGTTATTGTCAAGATAAAAAATAATACAAAAAAACCATGTTGTAGATCATGTTGTAGAATTTGGGCAAACTTATCAAAGAATTTGTTCTTTGTGATTATCGTTTGATGAGGAACCTGCACACTGATGAGAAGAGATGGCAGGGAGCACCTGGAAGAAGTTTCTGAGAGTTATCAATAAGAATCAATATCATGAAGTGACAGTGGATAGGTCACTACTCACTTCATTCCATATGGTGTGTATTTGGTATGCCTTGCCTCTTGTCATATTAATTCTTCTGAACTGTTGAGACTAGTCAAACAGTATGCCAAGTGTCTGGTATTTTCTGAAGAAATGCCTTCCCTTAGATTATGTTGATGATGAGTGAACCAGATATCTATTTCAGATGAGGGAAATCTTCTTGCTCTATTTCAATATATGGCTCAAGTCCTTTACTTTGAACAAGCATTTAGTGAGCCTCCCTAGAGCAGTACCGTAATCTATGAGTGACCCGAGTGGGATCTGGATGCTATCAGACCTCTAGGGCTTGAGGTAGGTATCTCACACTCCTCAGCAAAGCTTAGTCTATCACTTTCAGGAAATGGAGGAAGAAGTTCAAACATTTTGACATTATAACTCAGACAATACAGGACATAAAGGTGTGTCTTTGAATATGTCTGAATATAAACTGGTTTTGCTCTGTGGAAAATTGCTGCTTTTTTATTGCCTATGGCTTGGCAAATTAGGAAAATGTTTCATACTGACTATTGGGCCCTATATATGCAAGTCTGATAGAGCTTTAAATATAGTATTCTTGAGTCCAACAGGACAAATTTAATTGATTGATTGATTCTTGATTGATTCATTCATTCACTTTGGGGGATCCTGGCACCTGATCTACGATCTTGATCCCCACTCCAACTCTTACCAGTATCAGAGGCAACACTGATCTCTGGACTTTTAAGTAACTTTCTTAACCAGGGGCGTTCCCCTCCACTGAACTTCAGCCACACACTCCCAAGACAATACTAAGAACTTGAAGCTCAGCCACCTCTAAAATCCTATTCCCCACCTAGAAAATTAAAACTCACTCTTCCAACCTTCTCTACATCAGTTCTCTCACCTCATTATTCTTCTTACTTTTTGCTGTACTCCTGTGATCCCATTATACATCATTTCAGCTATTTCATTATCCTCATCTTTAATTCCATCAACCCAGCTTAAAAACTTCTAAGTCTAGATCCTCAAAACTTCTTTTCCTTACTGCCAAGTTGCTACTGAATACCACTGGAGAAAGTTACACTTATTATCCTTCATGCACTCAGCAGATGCCCACGGATACGCAATGATTCTATTACCTGTCCTTGGTTAATGTTTTTCTACTCCAAACTTCACAAGGTCCTCTCACACTGTCTCTCTTTCTAAAATGTCTCCTTCTTGAGGGCAAGAAACATAATTGTATCTATACAGATACTGCCCAATCCCCACAGCTCTGGTGCCTCACATAGTACCTGGCATATTTTACATCATCAATAAGCATTTGATGAATGAATAAAGACCTACCACACTCTGGAACCTTTCAGAGGATAATTCTTCATGCTCCACAAATAAAACTAAGAGATTCGTTATAGCTATTTCACCTGTTCTTATACCATGGTGATCGTCCCAATCCATTATCATTATATTTCTAGTCACTTCCCCAAAGTCATTTCTTTAATTTGCATAGATTTCTATCCTTCCCCCCTTTAAAAAAAAGATTTTTAAAATTTATTTGACAGAGAGACAGCAAGAGAGGGAATACGAGCGGGGGCGTGGGAGAAGGAAAAGGAGACTTCGTGCTGAGCAGGAACCCCATGTGGGGCTTGATCCCAGGACACTGGGATCATGACCTGAGCAAAAGGCAGGTGCTTAACGACTGAGCCATCCAGGCACCCTCCTCCTTTTTTTTTTTTTTTTTAAGGTTTTTATTTATTTGTCAGAGGGAGAGAGAACTGGCAGAAGGAGTGGCAGACAGAAGGAGAAGCAGGCTCCCCACAGAGTAAGGAACCCAATGTGGGACTCTATCCCAGGATGCTGGGATCATGACCTGAGCTGACGGCAGACAGATGCTTAACTGACTGAACTACCCAGGCATCGCAATTTCTGTCATTCCTGTAGGAATTTTAAATAAAACAAGTCCAAAAATGAATTATCTAATCCCCCTCAACCTGACTTGCTATTCTACTTCTCAAGTCAGAAACACAAGTCACCTCAACCACCATCCCCACCCTCACCTCTTATAATCATCTCCTTATTTCAGCTACCGCAAACTCCTAATATCTCTACAATCAAGCATTTTTCAAACTGTGCTCTGGTCATATAAGCTAGAAAATGTGTCACATTTTATGTTCCTCTTGGAACATCAAAAGATCTAAAGATTCTAAGAGTAAACCATCTCTTTAATTTGCTTTAGCCCAGCACTTCCAGACTTAAAACTGCCAATTCCTTTGCCAATACCTATAGAAATTTCACAAAATTGAATACTTCTAGAGATATAATTTTAGAAATTACTGTTTTTTGTCCTCCTGTCTCCATTCTTACTGTGTAATAGATACTATTATTACTCTGCCCAGATCCCTAGGATCTTTTTACCAACTTCATGCCACCATTGTCCAACTTCTATGTTCTCATTAAAAGCCTATTCCCTTGGCCTTCAGAGGATTGTCCTCGGGCATAGGAATGGTGTTGCACTCCCAATTAGCAGAAAGCAGATTCTAGACCAAGGACTTGTGTGCTTTCCATGTAGAGAGAGCAAGAGCAACTCAGAGTTCCTACTTCCCTCAGGGTAGCTTCTAACCAATGATTAACTGGTATGGAATGTAGGGCGAGGTGTCATTTATGCTACAGAGCTCATTTGGGGATTAGGCTGAGACTGAGACTATTCCTGAACTCACATCCTTATTTGACTTTCTTGCCTTCTTTGTTCTGCTTTCCATATTCCCTCATGCACTGGTTTGAAAGTACTGCTTTTGTAAATCATTTGCAAATAAATCCTAGCTCAGGGTTGGCTTCCTGCTAACCAGGAGCACAGTACTTTATTTTGGCTCTCTCCATCTGTGATGTAAACTACCACCAAATTCTATTAAAAATGATCTCTCTGCCTCTGGCCCCACCCTCTCCACTTCATCTAGGATAAAATGTTTATCATGGCACCCTTGGGCAACCTCGGCACCAGACCCAATTCTTCAGCAGCAGCTCCTCTTACTCTCTTCAGTGAACCTGTCATTTACCCATGTCAAAGCAACTGCTATTTCCCAATTATATAAAGGTCCATCATGGCATCATAATATTGTATAAGCTGTGTGTCTTGCCAGAAGTGGCCTCCCCAGCTTCTTTAACTGGCAAATTCATACACTTTCTACAGACATATTTTCAATATCCCAGTGACCATTTCCTTAATGCTGCCCTTTGGCAGTCCAGCCCTCTGCTTTTTACTTCTGATAGTATTCGTCTATTATAGTTTAACTGCAACATTGTCTGATGTCTTTTCAAATGTTGACATTTCTGAAGGTTGATCATTCTGAGGGAGTGGTTCTTGGTCTCTTTGGCCCCATAGGGTCTCATTACATACAGAAGATACTCAGTAAATAACCATTGCAACCTAGAATCACCTGTCCAGTAATTAAGGACTCTTGAGCTCAGGATATCCTTGTTACAGACGTTGTGACCTCAGTAATCTCTAAGTGAGCAATTTTATTTTTAATTGTTTCTGCCTTCCACACTGTAGATCACAAATTATATAAATCAAATCACACGCTGGAAATATCCCCAAATGGAATGTTTTAAGTGTCAAATTGCTATCAATAAATTGCTGAATTTATTTGAGCCCTTTAGAGAAATGAAACACAGCTTAAGATTCTGTGTGGAAGGGCGCCTGGGTGGCTCAGTGAGTTAAGACACTGCCTTTGGCTCAGGTCATGATCTCAGGGTCTTGGGATTGAGCCCCGTGTCGGGCTCTCTGCTCAGCAGGGAGCCTGCTTCCTCCTCTTTCTGCCTGCCTCTCTGCCTGCTTGTGATCTCTCTCTGTCAAATAAATAAATAAAATCTTTAAAAAAAAAAAAGATTCTGTGTGGAATATTTGGATTCTACGTCCTTAGGCACTTAAATCTTACAGGGCTAAACAGTTAAAGCACACCTATAAAAGGACAGGTCTGTTGCAGGAGGATGTTGGCAGTTCTTATTTTCTCTAGTGAGGAGTGCATCTGGGATTCTACCACTGATAAGTGCACAGAGCCACTAGTTCATGACCTCAAAGTACCTTTCTTTGTGAGTTTGCTGGTGGCTTTATGAAGATAAATGCTATGTGTTCCTGTTCCTGAGAGGCAGTTTCTTTAAAAAGCAAAATTAGTAGTTTCCCCACTGCCCTCTGTCCTCAATTTTCACTGCCTGGGATGACTTTGTAGATAGACCTGTAACTTGTAGCTTCTGCTAAATCTTATAAGCCTAAAATGGGAAACTGGCACGATTTATTGTTCCTTTAGCCTGGTCTGTGACCTAGACACATCTGGCTTTTGTCTGCAATAGCATCCACCAGGAGGTCTCTCCTGAAGGCTTTCTGAGTTTGTCTGTAAGACTGATAGTTTAAACAACAAAATAAAAATAAATTAAAAGCTGTTTTTCAAATAAATGACCAGAAAACTCTAATTCCAATGCCATCAAGAAATATAATTTATTTTGTGAAGAAAATACATGTTTATTAATATATGTTATCTGTAATGTGCCCAGAAGACCAACCCTAAACATATATATATATATATATACATATTTTTTGGACATAGTGAAATATGGCTTCATTATTTCCAGCCCCCATTACCTTCACTTTTTTTTTCTTCTTTTTAGTCTATCTTCTGTGTCAGTTAGCTAGCACCATGTAACAAACCAGCCTGAAACTTAGTGGCTTAAAAAAACAACTAATTATTATTCCTTCCAATTCTGTGGTTCAGATTGGTGGTTGTACTGGTCTGAGGTGACTATTAATAGATTACTGTGTTTTGTGGGTTGTCCAGGGGATTTTGTTGATCTTGCTTAAGTTCTTTTATGTGTCCACAGCTTCAGTTGGGATTTTTGGGGAGACTTGACTTTGCTTTCTCTGTCTTATACTCTTTCAGGATAGCCTGGCATGTTTTCATGATGAAGACAGAGAGCAAAAAAGAGAACAGAGTGTGTGAGAACTCATGGAATCCATGTGCAGAACTTGCCTCTAATCCATCCCACCACACTCTATTGGCCAAAGCAAATCACAATGCAGCTCAGATACCAGGGGTGGCAAAAAGTTTCCTCCTATTTATTGGAAGAACTGCACAGTCACATTGCAAAGAGTGTGGACACATGAGAAGGTAAAAGGTTGGGGGCATTTTTAAAAGCAGTCACTCTCTCCTTCAACATTTTTAGGTGTGGTATAATGTGAAGATTTCTAGTCTATACCCTCTCAAGTACACCTTTTTTCTCTTAAAACTTGTGGTTGAAAATTCACTTGGAAAGCTGTTCATAGAAAGAAGAATATCTCTTAAAGGTAAATCTGCTATCTGTCTATATGGACAATAATGCTGAAAAACTACTCCTCAACACACATATATAGCAGACTCTCCAAAAGAGAACATCACAGGGGCACCTGGGTGGCTCAGTGGGTTAAAGCCTCTGCCTTCACCTCAGGTCATGATCCCAGGGTCCTGGGATAGAGCACTGCATTGGGCTCTCTGCACAGCAGGAAGCCTGCTTCCCTTCCTCTCTCTCTGCCTGCCACTTGTGATCTCTGTCTGCCAAGTAAATAAATAAAAAAGCATGTCATACATAAGCAAGTAGTTCCAAGAAGCATTCTGTGTGCAAGGAGAAATTATCAGTAAAATTCTTCATATAGCAACAATGGCAATAATAACAAATGATACAACAATAATATCCAGGTATATTTATTGAGCATTTGCTATGTGTCAGGCTTTGAGCCAAAAGCTCTAATTCATATTCCCATTTCTTTGAAAGATAGACTTTTGGCATTATATCCATTTTATAGATGGATATATTGAGGCCAATGTACACCCAGTACCCCAGTTATTTGATGGCTGCCCCAGGATTTGCACCTACCCTTGCCTATTGTAAAGTGAATGCTGTTCACCATCGTATCCTACATGTGGCTTTCTCTACAAATTAACTGTGAGATTGATCATATATTACTCTCCACTGGTGGTTTTCAACTGGCTACCCACTAAAATCATCTGCTTTAAACAAATGCTGATGGTCCTTTCTTTTTTTTTTTTTAATTTTATTTATTTATTTGACTGATAGAGGTAGTGAAAGAGAGAACATAAGCAGGGGAGCAGCAGGCAGAGGGAAACAGAGAAGCAGGTTTGCTGCTGAGCAAGGAGCTTGATGTGGGGCTCCATCCCAGGATCCAGGAATCATGACCTGAACCGATGGCAGATGCTTAACTGACTGAGGCACCTAGGCATCCCAGATGATCCTTTCTTGATTAAAAGTTTCCGCACTGTAGGGATGGAGAGAATATACCTTGATATCACAAAAGCCATATATGAAAAGCCCATAGCAAATATCATTCTCAATGGGGAAAAGCTCAGCTTTTCCTCTTTCCTCTAAGGTCAAGAACATGACAGGGTTATCTGTCCTCACCTAGTATAGTACGATGTCTAACATAGTACTAGAAGTCCTAGCCTCAGCATTCAGACAACACAAAGAAATAAAAGGTATTAAAAGGGGCAAAGAAGAAGTCCAGCTCTCACTCTTCTCAGATAACATGATACTTTAATGTGGGAAATCCAAAAGATTCCACACAAAATTGCTAGAACTCATACAGGAATTCCACAACATGGCAGGTTATAAAATCAATGCATGGAAATCAGTTGCATTTCTATCCACTAACAATGAGACAGAGAAAGAGAAATTAAGGAATCGATCCCATTTACTGTTGCAACAAAAACTGTAAGATACCTAGGAATAAATCTAACTAAAGAGATAAAGGATATGTACTCTAAAAATAACAGAACACTAACAAAAGAAATTGTGAAAGACACGAAGAAATGTAAAAATACCCCTTGCTCATGGATTGAAAGAATATTGTTAAAATGTTTATGCTACCCAGAGCAATCTACACATTCAATGCAATCCTTATCAAAATGCCATCAACATTTTTCACAGAGGAATAGTCAGAGGAATTGAAAAGAAAACCAAAGCTGATGGCATCATAATTTCAGATTTCAAGCTCTATCACAAAGCTGTAATCATCAAGATGGTATGGCACTGAAACAAAAACAGACTCATAGATCAGTGGAACAGAATAGAGAACACAGAAATAGACCCTCAACTCTATGGTCAACTAATCTCTGATGAAGCAGGAGAAAATATTCAATGGAAATATGCCAGTGCCTTCAACAAATGGTGTTGGGAAAAATTAGACAGCCACTTGCTGAAGAATGAAACGGGCAATTTTCTTATACCATACACAAAGATAAATTCAAAATGGTTGAAAAGACCTCAACACAAGACAAGAATCCATCAAAATCCTAGAAGGGAACACAGATAGCAAACTCTGTGACTTGGCCACAGCAACTTCTTTCTAGACACATCTCCAAAAGCAAGGGAAACAAAAGCAAAAATGGACTCCTGGGACTTCAACAAGATAAAAAGGTTTTGCACAGTAAAGGTAACAGTCAACTAAACTAAAAGGCAACCTACAGAAAGGGAGAAGATATTTGCAAATGACATATCAGATAAAGGACTCATATCCAAGATCTATAAAGAGCTTATCAAACTCAACACCCAAAAAACGAAACATCTAGTCAAGAAATGAGCAGAAGACATGAACAGACAGATCAAAAAATGTTCCATATCACATGGCATAAGGGAAATACAAAACAAAACCACAATGAGGTACCACCTCATACCAGTCAGAATGGATAAAATTAACAAGTCTGTTGGAGGCCATGGTATGGTCGGAGTCGTGGATCAGACCAGGCCCTGACTTGTGTCTCCTTTAAAGTCCAGACACCTTGACAAGGGGTTAAGGACGGGAAAGTTGAGTAACACTGAGAAAGGGTTTGTGCTATGTGTCCTGCGCTTGCCTACGTGACTTCCCACACATTCCCCCTACAGAGGGGAACAATGTGGTCAGGGTCATGAATTCCTAGTTGGTCCTTGTTGTTCCTGTACCTCCATAACCCACTCCCTGATTGATTGTCTTGCTAATGGCTTTAGCCAAAACTACCTGGCATCACGAGGTTTGCTTGTAGTTAATGTAAACTTGTTATAGAAACTTGCGATTATCTGACTAGGTACTGATGTATTACTCCTTCTATTGTGGTCTGCCTTATAAATCCTTGTAAGATGTGGAATAAAATCAGCACTGTTGGACATAATCTTCAATGTCCTTCCTGCCCCCATCTCTTTGTCTCTTAATTTCTTTTCACCATCTTCTTAACCCTCACGTTTTCCTGGTCGATTTGTCATGCTGGCTGTGACACAAGTCAGAAAACAAAAAATGTTGGTAAGAATGAAGACAAAGAGGAACACTTTTACACTGTCAGTGGGAATAAAAACTGGTATAGCCACTCTAGAAAACAGTATGAAGGTTCTTCAAGAAGTTAAAAATAGAACTACCTTATGAACTCCCCTACCAGCAATTGCGTTACTAGGCATTTACTCCAAAGATACAAATGTAGTGATCTGAAGGGGCACCTGCACCCCAATGTTTATAGCAGCAATGTCCACAATAGCCAAACTATGGAGGGAGCCCAGATGTCCATCAAAGGATGATGTGATATGTATATATGTACATACATATGATGGAATATCTCTCAGCCATCAAAAAGGATGAAATCTTACCATTTACACTAACATGGATGGAACTGGAGGGCATTATGTTGAGTGAAATAAGCCAAACAGAGAAAGACAATAATCATATGATTTCACTTATATGTATAATAAAATAAACAAAGGAGGGGATCATAGGTGAAGGGAGGGAAAACTGAATAAGGAGAAATCATAAAGGGAGACAAGCCATGAGAGACTCCTAGTGTACCTGGAGGGGAGGTGGGTGGAGAGATGGAGTAACTGAGTGACAGGCATTAAAGAGGCACATGATGTGATGAACACTGGGTGTTACATGCAACTGAAGAATTACTGAACTCTTCATCTGAAACTGTATGTACTATATGTTAGCTAACTGAATTTAAATTAAAAAAAAAAATTGCTGGTGCCTTGATCCTATTTCAAGAGATTCTGGTACTTAAGCTGAACATGGATATTTTAAAGTCTACCTAGGAGATTCTAATATGTATTTTTTTTTCCAGTGCTAAGTAAAATGTGATACATGGACCAGCAACATCAGCATTTCCTGAACTTATTAAAAATGCAAATTCTCAGGCCCCTTCCCAGACCTGATGAGTCAGAATATTTGGAGTGGGGCTCAGGAATCTGTATTTAAAAAATCCTTCCAGATGATTCTGATGCACACAACTGTTTGAAAATTAACACTTTGCACCAGAGATCCTCCACCTGGTACATTAGAATCTCTGGGAGAGTTCTATTAAATGCCTGTGCCTGCCCTAGAACTACTGAAACCATATTTTCACCTAAGTCTCCAGGCAATTCTGATGCACCCAGGATTGAGAACTGCATCTTTATACTAAGTAGACTGTCTTGTTCTGTACATTTCCAGTATATGGATACTAGGATATATTAAGCTTACACAGTTTTTCTTTCTCTCACAAAAGACCTAAACATAATGAATGCAGTCATCATTCTAAAAGAAAGTTTTGGTGCTAAAACTAAAGAATTGCTCTCCTTGATGAGAGCAGAACTTGATACTGCAGGATTCCAGAAGGGCACATTGATTAGTATCTCAGCTATAATTGGTAGAGCATAATGCCAGAAGAATGGCTGAGCTATGAACAGTGAGATGAAGCCACCCATTGCCCCTAGGACCTATAATGCATATCCCAGGAGAAGCCCGACCACAGCCATTTCCTTTCTAGAAATAATTCAAATGCCCAAACATAGATGACTTTAAGATTAAACTCAGAAGCTGATGCCTGCGATGGACATTGGATTTCCCATGGCAAATAAGAAATCACATTCTACTTCTTCCCAAAATCGCCATTTTCAACTTCTGTTGGCATATCTGAGAATTACTGCCCCATTACTAATTGGCCCCTTAGCTCTGGGTCCTAGAACAGAGGAAATTAGATTCAAGAAATATTTCTATTGCAAGTTATCTGGAAACTTGGAAAAAATGTCTACTTCAGTAACTTTTACTGAGAGCCCTCCATGTGGGACAGAGAATCTATATATCCTTAGGGAACACAATTTTTTTTTTAAGATTTTATGTATTTATTTGACAGAGAGAAATCACAAGTAGATGGAGAGGCAGGCAGAGAGAAAGAGGGAAGCAGGCCCCTTGCTGAGCAAAGAGCCCAATGCGGGGCTCGATCCCAAGACCCTGAGATTATGACCCGAGCCGAAGGCAACGGCTTAACCCACTGAGCCACCCAGGTGCCCCAGGGAACACAATTTTTAAATCCGCTTTCTTTTAATCGAAATACCTTAAATTCCTACATTCTTTAATTAGCTTATAATCCAATAACAAACATTTACTGAGTGCTTATTGTTTAGAAAGCATACTACTAAATGCTCTGGGTGATTTTAAAATAATCTATGTATAGTAGAACCTGATATTCAAAATATTACTCCCAGACCAGCAGCATCAATATCATCTCATCATTTGTTGGAAAGGAAGGTTTCAGGTCCCCTTTCAGGCCTATTGAGTCATCTGTTTAGTAAGATCTCCAGGAGATCTGTGTGACCATTAATGTTTAAGAAACATTGCAATAAAAGATGTGGCTTGTTTTTCAAGGCAGTTGAAAAAAATACTACATAAGTATATGAAAAGTTAAATCATATTAAAAATTAAGTATAGGCCAAAACATGGTCCATGCTCTCAAAAATCTTAAAAAGTAGAGATAGATTAATGTGACAAGTTGAATAATGTTCTTAGATCAAGTCTTACAGAAGCAGAGCCTGAAAAAGGAATTTAGAGCACATGACTTATGGGGTGGGGGGGATTGTTCTCAGGAGAAGAGAAATGAAGGAATCAGAATGGGTCAGGGGAAGGAGCTAAGTAAAGGCATGATCCCAGCTGGCGTTAGCTTTTTATTGTCTGTTAGAGAGTATTTGGCTGTAGGCTACCCCCGAATTGGGAGTAGAGAACACAAAATCTGGGCCAAAATGGCATGCACTAAACTGAAAGCAATCCTCTGAAGAAGGGGAGCTACTGTGAGATATGGGCAGCCAACCCTCACTGCAGCTGGGGGCTGAGTGTTCTGACCATTAAAGGGAACCTGGACAAGGCACCAACAGCACTGGAATAATATAAGATGGAAAGATGTCACAGGGAAAGCGGAATTTCAACTGTACATTGGAGAACCCAAGCTTCATTCCCTTTTCAATAACAGTATTTGATTTTCCCCGGGAGACTCTCATCTCTTCCACCAGCTCCACATGTGATTTATGATGGTGACTATACTTCAGACTTCAGGGGTGGCCACTCAGGGTTATCATATTCCCCAGGCCACAGGGGTTAGTTCTGGAATAGGGACTTGACCAAATTCACATCAATGAGAATCACTGAGAAGCCCAGTAAACTCGTTCAGTTGTTAGGAAAGAGTTCTCTTCCTCATTCTAGGGTGGAGCCCATCAATGAGGTCATTTGAGAAAACAATAAGACTAAAAGAGAGAAATTGAGGTCTGATTGTATGAAGCATGAAGTCTGACCAATCTCTGGGACTTTTCAGGATATTTGAGCTAATAAATTAATAAATACACTTTTTTTTTCCCCTGAAGCCAACTTGAACCTAGTTTTCTATGTTTTGCAGTTGAAAGTATTCTAGGATTTAGATATGAACGCAGCTTTTCCTGTTTTTTTATATTCCTTGCAGACTTAACCAGATGAATTTTCCATTTACCTTTCTTCTTACGAGTCTTTCCTTTTATTTATAAAGCTGCAAAAATACTATTTTGTGATGTAATTATGTTCTATGTTCAGATCACCCCTAAAACTAAATTGAGAATACTTTCTTACTAGTTACTTCAAAACTGCATGCTGTTTTGAGCCCATAAACTTCATAACATGAAAAGAAGGTAAAAGCTAATATATAGAGAAAAAGGTGATATTTCTAACACAATCTTACCAAAATGTATCAGTTTACTTTTTGACTTTGTAAATTATAACATTTTGGAGGAAATATTTTCACCAGCAACCTGCTTCAAGCTCTATCTTACTTTGAAATATTAATAGAAATATTATTACAAACAAACTGAAAATACATTAACTTAAGGAAGAGAACAGAACAGTTTACTAAGGATTTTAAGACAGCATAAAAACTAGTTTATTGCCAGTATCAAAAAACATGAAGCTATCAGAAATACTTGAGATAAAAACACTAAGCATAAATCTGAATTTTCAAAGAATCCTTAAGGACTAACTTAAGGTCTGAGTTTGTGTGGACTTCTGGGATTACTTACAGCAAAGTTTCAAAAGTGAGGAAAAACTAACTCATTGGTCAAGTGAATTTGCTTGTTTTTTTTGTTGTTGTTGTTATTGTTGTTTGTTTGTCTTTTGTTCTTTTTTTTTTTTTACACTTTATTTCAGATTCTAGTACTCATAATAACTATCATCAACTGAGGGCTAACCAAAGAGACACTTGACATATGTTGTCTCTCTTATTCTTAAGACTATATCTGAGCCTTCATTAAGGAGATAAGGAATCAGGTACTCAGTGTTTTCTGTTGTTGTTTTTGTCTTTTTTGTTTCTCTGTTTGCTTTCGTCCAGTCCCGAGCCTGAACTAGTAGTCACCCTACATCTGCCGTTTCAAATCTGATTTTCTTTCCTCTCTCTTGATACAAACCTTGTCCTTCTGGGGTACCTTTGAACTCAGGATGGCAATGTTCACCTGTAGTGACCTTTATATCGGAGTGGGCTGGGGGACAGAATATCAACGCTGACACTGGGTTTTATATGCAATTGAGGAATCCCTAAACTCTACCTCTGAAACTAATAATATACCATATCTTAATTAATTGACTTAAAAAAGAAAGAGTATCAATTGACAACAAAAGGAAGCCTGACTATTCCTCCCCACTCCCCACCTGACTGAATGGCACCAGGGAGGAAGGACATCATACATTTTGGCAGGGCTGAGATATTCATATAACAGAATTAATCCAGAGTGGGAGGAGTGACATCTGATAGAAAAGCAGTAAGGTATGATATTAAGTGTTTTGGCCAGAGTTCCCTAATTCTTCTTCCTCAAAGACAGGCCATACAGCACATCAGCTACATTCAACAGCAATTCACTGCACTGTGTTCCACACCTGCATTCCACACTTATCCCATATATACCGTTCCACAACTGCCATCCCACATATTATCACGTGGTATGAAAACTCAAATGAGTCTTCATTAGGCACGGGACAGTTTATATATCTACAACTGGATCTGCCAAACTCAGACCTCTTGAAAGACAGAGGTTGGTCACTGTAATGAATCTGAGTCTTCAGACTGGGAGGAAGGAGCAAGGTTGTGCTTGTAAGCCAACTATCTCTTTTTGAAATCACACGTTGAGAAAAGCCATGCATGTGGTTTTAGGAACCAGTTTTTAAACTAGTGACTTGTTAAAATTTATTTTCTAAGCTGAGTTCTTTGTAGGCCACCTGGTTCTAAAATGTTAGGATAATTGATTTGTATGTATTTTTTTCTACTTTTCCAGAATATCTTCCTTTTAAATGAGTAGAAGTTGTAGTCAGATGGGCCTTTCCTCCCACCATTTAGCATATTATCACATAAATGTGCATTATTCATAAGGAGACCAGCTAAAGAACACTTGACATCATTGGCCAAAATTGGATTCTACAGTCTTTATTTGTCCCTAGATGTGTATTCTGGCAATAGAATGAAGGTCTCTACTATGCATGTTGATGACAGGATCAGAAAGCAACATTATCTTAAAACTCTGGCCTATATGTATTTTCTTAGAGCCTGTAATAGAAATCAATTGTTTTTGCCAGCTTAGTATCTCTTTTTGGATAACAGGGCCTTTATTTTGCACTTGGCTGAACCCCTTCTTTTTCTTTTAGTTCTTCTGGATGGCATTTCCTGTACCCGAGGCAGGGTCAGTTCGGCATTAGCCTTACCAATTGGTGACAAAATAGGTGTGTGAGCCAAGGCAGGTCAGTAAGAGCCTTAACCAGGACTTTTGATGGAGCTACCAGAAAAAAAAGTCTTCCTTTTCCCTGTGTTGGTGGAGCATAAGCTTTAAAGTGCTAGAGGCCATTCTTGCCATCATTTGAGAGGTTATTCTGCTGAGAATAAATTCAACCGAGAAAAGAAATAGGACTTAAGAAAAGATGATGTGCTATGCCATAGTTGTCACTGTTTCTGAAATTAGGCCATGTTAGACTTTACAGAAGCTAACACATAGCCCTTTCTGTTTAAACTTACTTGAACTAAGTGTTTTGTTACTTATAACCAAGAGCATCATAATCAACACAGCAATCCCAACTGAAATTCACCCATGTCCATACCTTACTTCCTGAAGGAGTAGTCCATTCAAGGAAGATCCTTCTGAAAATGAGTTGATCTGGGGGGCTTCTTGAGGTATTGGAAGTTTTTGGAGTCTCTTTAGTGTGAATTCAGGCCTTGTAAATACATGAGATTTCTTAGGGTAGACCCGATCTGTGGTGTAGCCCCTACTTTCTTTAGGAAACACACTGAACACAGCCAAGATCTGGTCTATAACGTTTGCAGACCTTGACTGTATCTCTCAACTTTTGGAGGTCAAGTATAATGAAAGGGAATTGAGGTGAGGGAGAATGTAGGTTCTGATATTCACCTAAAACCTCCATCAGCTTCCTGAATTCTGTACCAAAGTCAAACTCACAGTAATCTTTTTAGTCTTAGAAGTTCTGTATCACAGGAAGCTTTTCTGTGCCTCTAAAAGTATGTAAGAAGGCAAAAAATCTGATCCCGTATAAGACATTATTTTATTGCATTTGTTCCCAAACTTCAGCATACACTAGAATTACCTGGAGTACTTATCAAAGCACAGTATGTCTGATTCTGTAGGTCTGAATTGAGACCCCCCAAATTTGCAGTCTAACAAGTTCTATGTTTTTTTGGAGTGCAAAGACACATTTATGTACCCTTAACTTAACAACTTTCCTTCCTAAGCAGCATATGCCAGTGTTTTAAAGTCATCCTACTCTCTTCCCCTCCTTCTGTGGCTTAAGCAGAGTTTACAATAGGCAAAAAAGTCATCAGTCATGGGACAAGAGCTTCTGTAAACTCTAGGCCAGACAGCAAGGATTAGAAATTCTCCAAACTGGATAATTAGTCAAGGAAAATAAATATTCTTTGGTAAATGCAATAATAACCACACTGGGCTTCCAGCTAATCAATTTGCAGGGCCATCTGTCTAAGGAAAGTGGGCAGGAGACAGTGCCCACTATGCAGGCCTGCAGGGGCTGAGGAGGAGACTGATGGAAATGGGAGCCTCTGACTTAAAGGAACCTGAAGGAACAAGACTTCTACCTATTGCTTTTCTTATGTGGAGGCTGTGGGGAGCCTCAGCATTTAGAGAACTTTTCTGTGGGGTTGCTGAACATCAGAGGCACAGCCTCAGGCCATCAACCTGTTTCCATCTGAGATGGCCAGATCCTGTTAATTTTAGGGTCCTTTATTATGTCAACAACCTTTTTTAGTTGAATTTTTATATTTTAAATAGTTTTTATAACTATTAATTTTTAAATTATTTTGAGTGTATCCTTTTAGCTTTTTAACTTTTATTCAGTTGACCTTACTGAGCCCTTATTATATATAATCCTCCATATACAAGGATTATAAATGACTTGAGATAGCTTGGCTTTAAGAATAACTGTGGGGTGGTTTGGGTAAGAAGACACACAGAGGACATCATCTTTGCAAAGGCTCCAACCTCAACCCAGCTAGAATTATATGTCCTCTATTCAGGGGCACCCAAGGGTGAAAATCATCTCCTCATCTAATGACAGCTCATTGGACTGGAAGCTTTTAAAAGAATGCAATGTCTTGTTTGTATGATCAGGATTTATTAAAGGGACTGACACATGGTAGACATTGCAAGGATGCCTAATAACCAAATGAGAATGTGTTAAAAATATAAGGTAGCATGTAATATCTCCATCAGCACATAAGGCAATTCATAAAGAATTCTCAGAGAGGGATGCCTTGGTGGCTCAGTGGGTTAAAGCCTCTGCCTTCAGCTCAGGTCATGATCCCAGGGTCCTGGGATTGAGCCCCACTCTGGCTCTCTGCTCTGTGGGGAGCCTGCTTCCTTCTCTTTCTCTGCCTACTTGTGATCTCTGTCTGTCCAGTAAATAAATAAAAAATCTTAAAATAAAGAATAATTCTCAGAGAAAGTTTCTCCAAACATAAACTTTGTATAAGCTTTACATAAGAGAGAAGATGCCCAATGTGTAGGGTATAGTATCAGAAAAATACTCAAGGGTAGGAAGGTACACCCAGAGCTCTTGAGCTATAGGTGGCAATATTCACCAGCAGTGATGACATCAGCTTGGAGAAGTAGGAAAAGATGATCGTGAAAAACATGCTAGGTGATTTGCATGGATTTTTATGCTGGGCTTTATAACAATTCTTTATATTAGAAGAAGAAACAGAGACTGGGAAAAGATAAGCACCTGTCCTACATCATTCAGTGTGGTATGATAGGATGAGACTTGAAATGTAATGGTCTGTACTCAGGATCTGAACTGATAACCACTGCAGTCTACAGCCACCCTTTTAAGAAAGACTAAGCAGAGGCCTCCTGGACTTGAACCAGGAACAACTGATCTCAAATCTTTTAGTTTATCTGAAAGTACTGTTGGACAATAAACGAGGGGCTGAGGTTGAATGTCACTTGGAAGCCTGGTAGTCTGTACAGAAAAATTATTTACTAGATTTCCTGAATGGTAGTGACTTACGGAGTAAGCCAGCCAGTATAGGAGATAGAAGGTGCCATATGAGGCCAGATCTTGGCCACACTGGTTGCAGTCAGGGCCAGGGTTCTAGGTCTAGGGATTGGGGCTATTACAAAGACTTTTCCAGAAATACCAAAAGTGGATTAGTCCTCCATTGGTTATAGTGAATGTGTATGTGTTTTCTTCCGGAGCCACAGCTAAGTCAGTGAACTCTACTTAGATGTTTCGATGGTCTCTGAATTTTTTCACTGAGTGGCAGAGTTTCAGACATTGCTATGGACTTCCCAAACCTCTGAACCAGATTGTCTCTCTATTCTATCTATCTATGCCTGGCAGTATGCAGGCATTTGCTTATTATTTTCACTGTGCTGCTTCAATCAACTGACGTTATTTGAAAAGCTGGGTAATTTGAAAGCTCCCTATTATAGGACCTGGAGGTGCATAATGGACTCTGCTGCTCCAGGCATTATGGCTTTTGTGACAGAGACTGCCCATCAGTTTGGGTTACTAGAAGATTAGAAACAGACCATGATCCAATGAAGAGCCCACGGCTGAGTTTATGCTTATTCCTCAGCAAAAGTCATACATCAGTGGCACATAGTAATCAATGTAGAGGGAAAAGCACCCAAAGGTAAGCAACCTTTTGCAACATCAGCACTGAGAAAATTATGTTTTATTCTAATACTATAATCCAGGCATGTTCTGGGACAGGAAAAAAAAAAGATCAAGCTTTCCAACATAGAATGGGTATTTATTCATTTTTTCAGCATTGAATATTGTTTGAGTAACCCAGAGATTGTACTATATGGTGATAAACAAGACAGAAAAAGCCCATGTCTTCATGAAACTTACAATCTAGTGCAAAAAAAGTGACAATTAACCATAACAAACATATACATATATCATCACACTGTTTATCTTGAACTTACATAATGTTATCTGTTGATTATATCCCAATAACAGTGGGGAAAATAAAATTTAAAAAGGATGTTATTATCACCCAGAGTCCAGAGTTTACTTTAGGGTTAACTTTTAGGGTTGTACATTCTGTAGGTTAGGACAAATGTGTAATGACATGTATCCATTATTATACTTTCAAACACAGTAGTATCACTACCCTAGAAATCACTATGTGCCACCAGTTTATCCCTTTCTCCTCCCAAACTTCTAGAACCCACTGATCTCCTTAGTATCTCCATTGCTTTGTCATTCCCAGAATATCACAGAATTGGACTCTACAGATTGTCTTCTTTCACTTAGTAAAAAGCATTTAAGGTTCTTCCATGTCATTTCATGGCCTGATAGCTCATTTCTTTTTTAGTGCTGAATAATATTCCACTGTCTGTACCACAGTTTATTGATCCATTCACCTTTTGAAGGACATCTTAATTTCTTTCAAATTTTGGAAATTATGAATAAGGTGTTATCATCATTTACATATGGGTTTTATTTGTGACCATAATATTTCAACTCCTTTGGGTCAATACCATGGAGTATAATTATTGGTTCATAGGGTAAGAATGTGTTCAGTATTTTAAGAACTATCAAAGTGTCTTCTAGGTGGACTGCACCATTTTGCAAGCCAAACAGCAGCAATGAACCAGAGAGTTCTTGTTCTTGCTGTTCCACATCCTCAAACAGCATTTGGTGCTACTGGTGTTCTGAATTTCGGCAATTCCTTTTTTTTTTTTTTTTAGGTTTTTTTTTTAAATTTTTTATTTTTTATAAACATATATTTTTATCCCCAGGGGTACAGGTCTGTGAATCACCAGGTTAACACACTTCACAGCACTCACCAAAGCACATACCCTCCCCAATGTCCATAATCCCACCCCCTTCTCCCAAACCCCCTCCCCCCAGCAACCCTCAGTTTGTTTTGTGAGATTAAGAGTCACTTATGGTTTGTCTCCCTCCCAATCCCATCTTGTTTCATTTATTCTTCTCCTACCCACTTAAGCCCCCATGTTGCATCACCATATCATATGATAGTTGTCTTTCTCCGCTTGACTTATTTCGCCAAGCATGATACGCTCTAGTTCTATCCATGTTGTCGCAAATGGCAAGATTTCATTTCTTTTGATGGCTGCATATTATTCCATTGTGTATATATACCACATCTTCTTGATCCATTCATCTGTTGATGGACATCTAGGTTCTTTCCATAGTTTGGCTATTGTGGACATTGCTGCTATAAACATTCGGGTGCACGTGCCCCTTTGGATCACTACGTTTGTATCTTTAGGGTAAATACCCAATAGTGCAATTGCTGGGTCATAGGGCAGTTCTATTTTCAACATTTTGAGGAACCTCCATGCTGTTTTCCAGAGTGGCTGCACCAGCTTGCATTCCCACCAACAGTGTAGGAGGGTTCCCCTTTCTCCGCATCCTCGCCAGCATCTGTCATTTCCTGACTTGTTGATTTTAGCCATTCTGACTGGTGTGAGGTGATATCTCATTGTGGTTTTGATTTGTATTTCCCTGATGCCGAGTGATATGGAGCACTTTTTCATGTGTCTGTTGGCCATCTGGAAGTCTTCTTTGCAGAAATGTCTGTTCATGTCCTCTGCCCATTTCTTGATTGGATTATTTGTTCTTTGGGTGTTGAGTTTGCTAAGTTCTTTATAGATTCTGGACACTAGTCCTTTATCTGATATGTTGTTTGCAAATATCTTCTCCCATTCTGTCAGTTGTCTTTTGATTTTGTTAACTGTTTCCTTTGCTGTGCAAAAGCTTTTATTCTAATAGTTGCGTAGTGAAATCTCATGGTTGTTTTAACTTGCAATTTCCTAATGATATAAGATGTTGATCATTTCATTGCTTTTTTTAATTGTATCTAAAACATCATCACCAAACCCAAGGTTACCTAGATTTTCTCCTATGTTAGCTTCTGGAAATTTTAGAGTTTTATGTTTTACAGTTAGGTCCATGAGTTAATTTTTATGTAATATGTGAGGTCTGTGTCTAGATTCATCCTTCCCTCCTTCCTTCCTTCCTTCTTTCCTTCCTTTTCTTTGGCTCGTGGTGTCTACTTGCTCCAGCACCTTTTTTTTTCTTTTTCTTTTAAAGCCTATTCTCCTATTCTTTCTCCTTTGTATTGCCCTCGCTCCTTTTTAAGATCAGTTGGCCATAATGCATGAATCTATTTATACTTTCTTTCTTCTTTTTCATTGATTTGTTTGTCTGATTTTCACCAATAGCCAACTGTCTTGTTTCCTGTAACTTGGGGAATGTCAGTCTTTTTTTTTTTTTAACTCTAAATTTTGCATTTTGAAAACCCTTTTTCTGTGAATATTTATTAATGGACAGTGTTATTGTGAGGCTATGCATAGGGAACAGAGGTTACCACAGCTTTCTATCTATCATTCTACTTAAATCTATCACCAGAATGAGTTCCTCAATGACTAGCTGGATAGTGACATCAGCATGAATGGACCAAGCACCTACCCCTACCTTATTAAATGTTAAGAAATCCTGTAGCATTTGCCACAGCTCTGGGGCATCTCTGAGGCACAGAATGCGGTAGCTGAAGGATACTCTGGTGACAAGGGCAGAGTACATGTTGTTGGGGAAAGCAATGGCAGGGTGACCACCTGTCTACTACACTTTGAGCCATTAGAGCCCAGTGCTATGTTGGGGCATCTTAGCTAGGGGCTGCTACCAAGCTCTGACTGGCTGCCCATACTCCAAGGCCCCTTGCTATGCTTGCTGACCCCAGAATTCTGATATGAGTCAAAAATCAGTGTCTTCCAATACCCAATACCCTGTATTCTCTCTCAGGATGCCACAGCCCTCCTTTTAAATCTCTGAAGTTGTATCCCTGAAAATTTTCCTCCTTTGACTCATAAAGACAGATTACACACACACACACACACACACACACACACACACGCCCACGTTTTTCCCTCCTGTCAGAGGGGATATAAAGAAATAGATTTTCTGCCCCGAAGTGAGACATCATCTCTCCCTAATACATGGCCAATAAAAAGAGAAATTTAATCTCTGATGGAGAATTCTCCCTGTTGCATACATTTTTATTTGCTAGTAATCCAAATATAATCCACACTACATATTGAAGGACTCATTTCTTTTATTTTCTCTGTCTCTTGAGCATACGCTCTTGGCTATAGACAGCACTGGTCTTATATTGGATTTTCCATCCAAAGCCCTCCCCCAGCAAAATTCACACAAAAGGACTAGCTGGTGCTGAAATGTGTATTAATGAATTATACCTCTGGTCGAAGTAACCATTCTGATAATGTGTTCCATCAAGGCAAGAAACTTGAGACTTTTTCCCTGTTAGGCAATGATATACAATGAAGAAGAGCTACTCATTCCTCTTGGAGAAGAGGACCGTCGTCAACGGTCCTTTCTCGCAGCCAGGGTAATGCTCTCTCTCCCAACTGCCATTCTAGATAAAATGCTCCATGAAAGATTCAATAGACTCAACTCATTTAGTCATCAGTAGAGTTGGATAGAAAATGGGAGCAATTATTTTCCATGATCACTAAATGCTATAGAAATCTGTGTTCTCTGTAAAGAAAGACTTCACAGCATAAGGATAGATTTCTTCAGAAAGAAGATAGCAGGGTTTCCAGATAAGTATTCCAGTTCATAACTCCAAATTACATGCTACAAGTAAAGAAACATTTTTCTCCTCTGGTAATTACAATGAATAGGAACTTTTTATGCTTATCTTTTTTCTTAGAAAATAGTCATGGAGGGGGATGCATTATGTTTGTTCATAACTGCCTCATGGCGGTAGACACGGAAAAGGCATATCCATCCCCAAGTGGAAACACGGACAATTTTTACTTTTTTAGCTGCTGCTAGAGTATAAAATAGACACAGAATAAAGAACATATCTTTAGTTCACAGATTTTCAAGCACCAATTAACGAGTTGGTGGATCCTACCCTTCTCTAACTTCTCTTTTTACTTACCCACAATTTAGCAATCTCATTCTTCATCATGTCAGAAGAGAGATACAAAGAGTAATAAAATTCAAAGTAATCAGTTCAGTCACTTTTTTTTTAATTTTTATTTTTACTTTTTAATATGTCTTGTAAAAGGCAGGATGGGGATGGATTTTGAAGTTACTGCCTAAAATTGGAGACTTAGGAATATTTGTATTTTATTTGAGTCCATGTTCTCCTGCCTTTGCTGATTCTTAATTTAAGTGTGAGGATGCATCTTGCATGCATAAACATCCAATAAATGTTCAGTGAATCAATTAATATTAAATGCTTGGGTTTGTCCCCTCTTCTCACATCTCACTTGAATTTCCCATTTCTATCTCTCTCCTTTCCTCTCCCCTTCCCTCCCTCCCTCTCTCTCTCTCTCTCTCTCTCTCTCACACACACACACACACACACACACACACACACACACAGTGACTTTCCAATTTTAATGCACATCTATCTACAATACTTGTTAAAAGCTCACATTCATTACTGGATCTAAGTTAAGATTTTCTGATTCAATTGGTCTTGGACAGGACCTCCGGATCTGCATTTTTTATATGCTCTCCAAGTGATATTTATGCTACTTGTCCAGGGGACCACACTTTGAAAATCATTGCTCTAAGGGATGTGTCCTTTCATTTCTGCAGCTTCTTTTCCTCTATGTGGGAATGCTTTCTACAACAATTTTGTTTCCTTTCATCATATCCCATAGGGCTCTCTCAGATTTTAGCCACAGCCATGCTGGGCAGTTCCATGCAAACCTCAAGCTACCAGAGGTCCCCTTCATCTGTGTATCTCTCTGCTTTTCCATCTCAGAACCTGTCCAGAAGCTGCAGGAACCCACTCAGCACACAGCATTTAAGTACTGGGGAGCTAAAGTCCTGAAGGAGGAAGGCATGTCTGTCATGGGGATGATTCTGACAGGAAGTCTATAGATTTCTCAGAGATCCCACAGAGCTGAGCCTCCATTATTGTCTACAGTAACAATCTTGACATCACACATTCATATCTCCTCTACCTTTTCCATGTCACTCTCCTTTTCCTCATTCCTGCCTCCTGAGTCATGTTCCAGTATACTGCTTTTGCCAGTATTTTTGTCTCAAGCATTGTTTTCAGGTGAGTCAAAGTACTGACACATTTCCTGATTCTTAGTAGGACTGAGCAACTGTTCTCTCTCTCTTTCTCATCAGGAGTAGCTGTGTAGGTGCCCATTCATTCAGCTGCTTCATTTCCCCACTTCTCAGTTACTGCTTCACTTCTGAAAGAAAAGATGGTCTCCATCTGATGTATTGTCCCCAAACCCATCTCAGGTCAATCACTTTTTTGTGTTTCAGATTCCATGTGCTTTTTCCAGGCCTCTTTCTCCTCCACTCTGCAGAGTGTTAACACTCCTTTGTTCTAGAAACTCAAGAGCAATATCATTTCTCATCTGAAACTGGACAATCCACTCCACTGTCAATATGGACTTCTTTCAGAACTCTCCAACACAGGGTTGTGCTTGCTTTGTCACATGTCCTGTCATCTCCTTCTAGAAAACTCCTTGGTCAGAGGAGCCCGTGTTTTCCAGACTCACAATGGCATCCTTAATATCTCAGTAATTTCTTCACAATAGCCTTAGGCCAAGGGAAAGACTAACAGTCCCATTTATCAAGGAGTTCAGTGTGAACAAGTTAATAAGGATGTATGTATTAACAAATGATTAGCCATTTAGAAGCAGGACATGCATAAATATTGATTTGGTTGCAAATAAGCACAGTTACTAATGGGATGTGTGTGCCTGTGGAGTGCTGCAAAATGTTTCAAAATTCAGGATCAGATTGGGTACCCTCATTTTTTCCCACATTGATTTTTATACATTTTTATCTAAAAATTGCAAAGATTATAACATCAGCAAAAAGAATGTAAATGATCTAATTGCTGTTGAAACTGTAAACTTCTTTGATTTAATAGTAGACATATAGATCAGTGGAATAGAATTGAGAGTCCAGAAATAAACCTATACATTTATGATGAGTTGCTATTTGAAAAGGGTGCCAATAGATTTAAAGGGGAAAGAGTAGTATTTTCAACAAAATGGTCCTGGAGCAACTACATATCCACATGCAACAGAATGATGTTGGACCACTCCTTCATACCATATACAGAATGAAATCAAAATAGACCTAACCAGAAGAGATAAAATATGAAACCCTTAGAAAAAAAGACAGGTATAAATTTTCATGACCTCTGGTCAAAGATTTCATAGCTATGATGCCACAATCCTAAGCATTCCCAAGAAAACATAAATAATATGATTTCAAAAAATGAAATACATTTGTGCTTTGCATGACACCATAAAACAGTGAAAGGACTACCCATAGGTTGGGAGAAAATACTTAAATATCCTATATCTGATAAAGGATTTGTATATAGAATGTGTAAAGAGCTCTTACAATGTAATAATAAAAAGGCACATAGCCCAACATACAAATGGGCAAAGCATTTGAATCAGTAAACCTTTCTCCAAATAAGATACACAAATGTCTACTAAGCATGTGGAAAGATGCTCAACATCATTAGTTATGATGGAAATGTAAATTAAAATCACAATGAGCTGCTATTTCATACCCAAGCAGGATGCATATAATCAAAAACAAATGATAACAAGTGTAATAAAAAAATGTGGAGAAAATGGAGCCCATCTCCTTTCCTGAAGACAAAGTAAAATGGTACAACCCTTTGGTAAACGTTCTGGCAGCTTCTTACAAAGTTAAGCATAGAGTTTTTTTTTTTTTTTTGACCCATGAATTCTAGTCCTAGGTATATATACTGAAGAGAATTAAAAGCATATATCCACAAAAAAACTTGCATACAGAGGTCATAACAACATTATTCACAATATCAAGAAGTGGGCAGAATCCACAAGTCCCTCGACTGAAGCGTGAATAAACAATGTGGACTAGTCTTATAATTAAATTTTATTCGACCTTAAAAGAAATGAAGTACTGACATATACTACAATATAGATAACCTTGAACACATACTAAATGAAAGGGGCACAAATTAAAGGCCTCATATTATATGATCCCACTTACATAAAACACCCAGAACAGAAAAAATAATAAAGGCTGAAAGGAGATCAGCCACAAGGGCCTGCGAACTGAGGCTGACTGCTAAAGGAGAGGGGTTTCTTTTGAGATTGATGAAAATGATCTGTAATTAGGTAGGGATAATTGCACAGTTTTACACAAAGTGTGAATACATTAAATGC
This sequence comes from Mustela nivalis, assembly GCF_964662115.1. Classification (NCBI taxonomy): domain Eukaryota; kingdom Metazoa; phylum Chordata; class Mammalia; order Carnivora; family Mustelidae; genus Mustela; species Mustela nivalis. Next base: position 107,344,520 of record NC_139027.1, on the reverse strand, counting down.
CATTAAATGTCTGCTTTGTAAGGGTGAATTTTAAGGTATGTAAAGTATATCTCAATAAAATGTCAAATGGTCTTCCTCCTTTTCCCAAACAATCCCTTTCTAACCAAAGAGTTGAATTTTAAGCTAAGCCTCCACCAGAGATCACAATCTTAAGTGGTTTCATTGATGTTTCCTACATGAAATTGAAGGCAAACTGGTAAGTTAGCCATGACCTTCTTGCCTAAATGTTTTTTTTTTTTATTTTTTTGAAGTACTAGAGAGGGTTTTACTTTGATGAATTCAACAAGAGCTCCTGAAACATAAGCTGACTTTTTTGTTAACTTGTATCTTTTAGCCGCCAAAGAGTAGAATGGAGGATTGGAGATGGAGTGGGTTAGCAAAGCAACACGGTTAAAAACAGAAAACCAGAACTCCTACTTATAAATATTAGTAGAGCAATTTCTATCTATGGAATATTTAGGAAATCACTTACTCTTTCTTTGTGCCAGTTTCTTCATTTAACTATGACAGTCAAGTCTAAATAGTAGGATTGCTAGGAGGACTTAATGAGTTGATATTTATAAAATATTATAAAACTGTCCCCAGCATATAGAAAGCGTGATATAAATGTGTTTTGTGTGTGTTTTTTTTTTAAGATTTTATTTATTTAACAGAGAGAGAGAAATCACAAGTAGGCAGAGAGGGAGGCAGAGAGAGAGAGGGGAGGAAGCAGGCTCCCTGTGGAGCAGAGAGCCCGATGCAGGGCTCGATCCCAGGACCTGGGATCATGACCTGACCTGAAGGCAGAGGCTTTAACCCACTGAGCCACCCAGGCGCCCCTATAAATGTGTTTTAATTAAATATACCATGTTAAATAAAGAAATGAGGTGATGATGAACACAGAATATGTAAAATGTCAAGAATATATAAAATGTCACATAAATAATGCAATGCTTATTAAGATAAAATATAACATAACTTCCTCCATGTTGACCATCACAGACTTAGTCTACATTGGTTCAAGCCTCAGTTTGGAGATTCTGGTGACTCCAGAGCCCTTGGACGGTTTCTGTGAATTTTTTAACCTGTATCTCCAAGGTTCTGTCTGTCTCCTCTCCTCTGTCACTGGGGGCTACCTGGGTTTGAGCTCCTGTCTACCCTCTGTAATTACATAATCTTTGCACAAGATTCCCTTCCACTCCTTTGAATAACATAGTTTTATGGGGAATAGCTCTCATTCCTCAAACTTAGATAAGCAAGGGATGTTATATTTACTCATTGCCCCTTTTTCTCTATAACTTAAATTGAATCTAATTACACACCCCTATTCTGTTAAGCTGATAAGAAACTCCCAGAGAAAGAAAGAAACTTGACATCTCCAATCCATATGGTTTCCATGCAGGACCCACTAATGGTGCCCATGTCATGCTCTGTGGCCTCAAAGTCTGACATCTCCACTACTAGGATGCCAGGCTCAAGTGTGAGAATCCTTCTAGAGACTAAAAGCAGAAGAACTTGGTTCAGGCTCCCTAGGGATGCCACATGGTCATGGTGTTTGAGCTTGGTGGCATTCCCAGGATGTAAGGTGCAAGCGCTAATCCCTGGTACCCTCCATGTTGGGGATATGACCAGAAGAGACTCCATCACAAGCATCTTGCTACTCACCCACACCTGGACCAAGGCCCTCTGCTGATACCTTAAAGGCCATTTTGTCTCAGTCCTTAAAGATTGTCAGTGTCACAGTCCTCTTTCTTTCTCTCAAATGTGCTTCACAATGAGTGAGAATTCCAGGACCTTCTCAAATGATATCCAAATTATCCAGAATCCCTCTTTGACTAATTCCATTCATGTCTGCTTTCCAAACTATCCACTCGGGTCATGTGCCATGCTTGCTCTACAAGTTTCATGACTCAACACATATATGGTTTCACCATCTTGCTCATGGGTGGTCACCAAGTAGATATATAAATCCAACCAACTCTTTCAACTGCCATACACCTAAGGAAGTATTATAAAGCATTTCTGCAAAGATACTGAGATGTTCAAAAGTTGGAGATCATGAACAGAGCTGTCCAGTAGAATTTTCTGTCATGAGGAGTATGCAGTAGCCTTGAAATGTAGCTGATGAAATGTGAATTGAATTGAAAATTGAAATCTTTTAAATATTTTTTTAATTAATCCATTTGCATGGGTGTTTAAATAGCCCATGTGCGCATGCCTGGATTGCTGAGTCAGTTAAGTGTCTGCCTTCAGCTCAAGTTGTGATCCTGGGGTCCTGGGATCCAGTCCCCCTCTGGTTCCTTGCTGTACGGGGAGCCTGTTTTTCTCTTTCCCTATGCCCCTCCACCCTGCTTATGTGCATGCACGCTCTCTTTCCCTCTCTCTCATGCTCTCTGGCTCTCTGTCTCTCTCTCAAATAAATAAATAAAATCTCTTTTAAAAAAATAATCAACGTGGCTAGAGTTAGCTGTGTTGCACAGAGCAGCCAACACAGAGCATTTCCAATGTGGGACCACACAGCTTTCCTAGCATTTTCTCCCCCCAAAACCTGCCACTCTTAAAGCAATACAGTGACATAATCCAACCCAGATTTTCCCAAATAAGAGTAATGCCTAGCTAACTTTTAAAAGAAAAATAAAATTTCTGGACCCTAGTGCTGCCTCTAAATTTGATACGCCTTTGGTTCAATTCTCCCATCACTTCCCATTATTTAAAAAAGCACAAAACCTTTATTTGTAACATATAATGACATCTTTGAGCTTTCAGTAGGCTCCATGAATGAAAACACAGGCACCGAAATTGCAGGACATAGACAAGAATTACTTATGAGAAATCATCTAAAGCTTCTGAAATAGGCTTTGAAAGATTGCTCTTTTATTCACTCATCCAATGAAAATCTTAAAAGCAAAATTTCTCCTAGAGAATTCATAAGCTCCAGTTTGATAGATACTGTCCTAACATCAATTTTAAAATGTTCTATTTCCTGGCATTACACTTCTGACAAATATCTCCAATTTCTGGAAATGAGTAACCTCCACCAGAGTTCCAACTGTGCTGAGGTAGACATGGCTAGTGTCTACTGTGCAGAGAATTCCCTCTCAACAAATCAGGACCCACTATGGAACTTCCCCCTTTCAGCATGGTGTTTAGGCAAACAAACAAACAAACAAACAAAATAAAACAAAACAAAAACCTGAGTGAAACATCACCATCAACAATTTGCAGCCTGAAATTTCAATGACAGTCACTTTGGTAATTTCAGGTAGTTCTCTTAGATCTGTCATGACACTGGATTGGTCTGCAAAATGTAGCCTTGAAAGTTCTTCCCCAGAGGTTCTGATGTCAGTCTTGGGGTAGTTCCCATACTTTCCCCTGTAAGGACCACCACACCCTCAGTGGATCAATGTTTACTCTGCACTATGAGTTTTACTTTTCCAGCCAGGACCTGGTGCATATCTCAGTATCAGGAGAGTGATTTAATGATGCATCTCTACCTTGTTCCTTATGGCTCATCTGCTGGAAAACCTCCTATAACCTAAGATCTTGTAAACAACTTGGATAGTTATTGTCTGTCAGAAATTTAGGTACTCTTTTTTTTAAATTTATTTTTTATTTATTTGCAGCATAACAATATTTATTATTTTTGCACCACACCCAGTGCTCCATGCAATCCATGCCCTCTATAATACCTACCACCTGGTACCCCAACCTCCCACACCCCCGCCACTTTAATCCCCTGAGATTGTTTTTCAGAGTCCATAGTATCTCATGGTTCACCTCCCCTTCCAATTTCCCCCAACTCCCTTCTCCTCTCTAACTCCCCATGTCCTCCATGCTATTTGTTATGCTCTACAAATAAGTGAAACCATATGATAATTGACTCTTAATTGGAACATTTAATTTCTCATTGTGAATGGTTCCAGTTCCTCCCCACAATTTCACAAAATCCCTAACATCACCATTCCACTGTTTTCTTTCATCTCCATGCCCATGACCATGTCAGCCATTGAGATTAACTGACAGACAATTCCACCCTTCACTGGCTTCCTCAGTCACAACCTGCTTGTGTTCCAGAAGGTTATGGTGAGGTATTATGGTGTCACTGAAGGATAGAGTTTCTGTAACTGTAGGTCCAGCTCTCCAGCATCTCATTCATTTTCTGCCCATCTTTTTTTTGTTGTTTTTAAATAAACATATAATGTATTATTTGTTTCAGGGGTACAGATCTGATTCATCAGTCTTACACATTCTGCCCATCTTATGGAACTTCCGAAGTCCCATATTTCTTCCCTGTGACCTTCCCACCAGACAGCACTCCCCAGGGACTCTTCTTGTCTAACACTCCTACCCCATATTTGTTTTTGCTTTAAGGAGAGGAAACAATAGTCCAGCCAAGAGCCCGTGTGCATGACCTGTAGCTTCATTCATTAAATCTGATTCTTTTATAGAAATGTTTCTATAAGAACTCTTTTTTATGTCCACATTTGAAGTAGGGTGCTTATTTCTTTAAGTCTCTAGCATAGCCAAGTGTCACATGACATGTCACCTTCACATTTAATCCTAGCTATACTAGCAGGTACAATTTCTCTGAAGGGAAGTGTAACTCCAAAAAACACCATGATTATGGTATTATCCCACTCAAATGGAAACAATATCAGCAATTTGTCTGCTAGGGGATGAAGTTTAATGACTGAACTCAAATCTTCAGAGGGCATAATAAAACACTAAAAAGCATTCTGAAATGATCAGAATCATGGAAGATGTGATTTTTTTTTTAAAACTATAGCATCTTTTTAGTGAGAACTCTTCTGGAGACAAAATTGTTTTAGAACCTTGGAAATCAACTGATCTTATTAGAAGCATGTAGAACCAGGTGACTTATAGCTTGCCACCTGCCTAATTGTCTTCTAAATTTGCAGTACCATCTAAAGCTAGATCATTTTCTGGACAAGAAGTATGATTTTCATCTTCAAATAAGCTTGTCACTTAAATGTTACAGAGGAGCTAATTGATAGTAGCCATTAAATCTTAGAAAGGTGTGGAAAGGAAATAAAGGAATTGAAAGCCTCAACCAGTTAGCTTTTGCTGCATAACATATCTCCCTAAAACTTACTGGCTAGGACAATAATCATGAACTTAGCTCATGATTCTATGGGTTAATAATTGGGGCTGGGCTTAACTGGGTGGATGTCCTGGCTAAGTAGACTAACACACATGTCTGTAGTGAGCTGCCAGGTATCTGTGGCTGGTTCATCTAAGATGATCTTACCAGGGACAGTCCATTTCTGTTCCATACTTTTAAAATACCTTTTGCCAGCATAGCCTGAATGTGTTCTCATGGTGGTTGCAGAATCCCATAAGAAAGACAGAAGCATGAAAGATCTCTTGAGGTCCAGACTCAGAACAGGCACAGAGTCACTCCTGCTGTATTTGCCAAAGCAAGCCACAGGTCAGATCAAATTCAATGGTTGGAGAAATAGGTTCTGCCTCTCTGTGGGAAAACATGCAAAGTTGCATGGTGAATACATGTGGATACAGTAAGGGGTGTGATTGTGGCCATTTCTACAAGCAATCTGCCGCAAAGACATTTCCCAACTTTGAACTATTCAAAACCTGCAAAAGTACCTAAAAATCACCTAGGAATTTCTTGAGAATAAAACAACAGGGCCCCAAACCATAAGTGCTCTCAATTTATAACCAACTACTTATCCTCATACCTCTTTGAAGAGAATTTCCTCTTACATAGTCATGTCTCTATTCCAACCACACCTGTTCACTTTGTATCTTCTTCTTTAGTTTTCTTCAGTTTCCTTAAAAATAAAAAAGTTAGCAGTCAGTTACTGGTGATTGTTGTCCAGAACTTTACTGTAATTGTTGGTATATGTGTAAATGTTTTGATACTCACTCTGGATGAAGAGGTCTTAACAGATATAAGGACTTAATAAAAGCCCTATATGTTCCCCTAAGGGACACCATTTCCAAAGTTTGGCACACTCATCTAAGAAAAAAAAATATAAAATGTTTTTATAAATAGTACTGTACTTGAGAAGAGAGCTTAGAGAGAGACTTGAGTATCTTACACATCCAGGCAAAAGAGCAAAATGCCATTTATCAGAGATTCCAGGCAATGGATTTAAGCTGTGAGTAAATAGCGGTAGCAAAGCCCACTTCTGGACTTGGACCACGTAGAGCTGAAGTGTGGACAGATGGGCATATGCGAGTAGATTCCTCTAGACCAGTGTGGTCCTACAGAAATAGAATGTGAACCACCTATGTAACTAAGTTTTCTAGTCACATTTAAAATGTAAAAAGAAACTGGGGTGTCTGGGTGGCTCAGTCGGTTGGGTAGCTGACTCTTGGTTTCAGCTCAGGTCATGATCTCAGGGTCTTGGTCTCCTTGCTCAGTGGGGAGTCTGCTCCTTTCCCTGTGCCCTTTTCTCTCTCTCTCTCTCTTTCTCTCTCTCTCTCACCCTCGAAAACAAATAAACAAATAAAAAGAAAAAAGAAATGTTAAATTAACTTTAAGAGTATATTTTATTTGTTGGCATATAGTTGCTCATAATATATTCTTAAAACTGTATTTCCTTCTGTTGCTTGTGATGTCTCCCTTTCATTCATGATTTTATTAATTTGGGTCCTTTTTCTTTTCTTTTGGATAAGTCTGGTTAAAGGTTTATTGATCTTATTAATTCTTTCAAAGAACCAGCTTCTAGTTTCATTTATCTGTTCTACTGTTCTTTTGGTTTCTATTTCATTGATTTCTCCTCTAATCTTTATTATTTCTTTTCTCTTGCTTAGTTTAGGCTTTCTTTGAAGTGCTTACTCCAGTTCATTTAGGTGTAAGGCTAGGTTGTGTACTTGAAATTTTTCTAATTGTTTGAGAGAAACTTGTATTGCAATGTACTTCCCTCTTAGGACCACCATTGCTATATCCCAAAGGTTTGGAACAGATGTAGTGAAACAAAGAGGCACCTGCACCCCGATGTTCATAGCAGGAATGTCCACAATAGCTAAACTACGGAAGGACCTGAAATGCCATTCAACAGATGAATGGATAAAGAAGATGTGGTCCATATATACAATGGAATATTACTCAGCCATCAGAAGCGGTGAATACTTACCATTTACATTGACATGGATGGAACTGGAGGGTATTATGCTAAATGAAATAAGTCAATCAGAGAAAGACAATATGGTTTCACTCACATATGGAATATAATAGTGCAGAGGATCTTAGGGAAAGGGAGGGAGAACCAAGTGGGAAGAAATCAGAGAGGGAGACTAACCATGAGAGACCCTTGACTCTGGGAAACAAACTAAGGGTTGTAGAAGGCGGGAGGAGTGGTGGGCATTAAAGAGGGCACACAATGTCATGAGCACTGGGTGTTAGATGCAACTGATGAGTCATTGAACACTATATCTGAAACATTTGATGTTCTATATGTTGGCTAATTGAATTTAAATTTAAAAAGTAAATTAAAAAGAATATGTTTGATTTAACTTTATATCTGAAATACTAAATCTTCAACATAAAATAAAGTGTGGCCTCCACTTTGCCTTTAGGGACATCTTTGTATGCTTTGTGTCTAGCTCAGTGCTTGGCACATAATATGTGACCAATAAATGTAGGCTGAAGGAAAAAAACAGTATAACCATTGGGTACCTATTATATGTTATTAGGTGATTCAGTCTTTAATGACTGTGTTGTCATTGCCTAGAAAGATAACCATTTTCCCAATGCATTTTTAGTTTCAAATTCTTGTAACTAAAGGTCAGCCCAACTAACTTAATCATATACTCTCAACTCTTAAATTATATAAACTTACATTGTTCCTGAATTCCACTTGACAGCTTATTTGCGAATAGAAATACTTTAGACACGGAGTGAGTCTGGCATTTAGACTAGTGTTAGAATAACCTAGAGAGGGTGGTAAAGATAGCCCTTGGCTGCCTCTGAGTCCTTCATAAGGACATATATTTATTTTCCAGTAAATGGATTTCATGTAGTTTACACTTACAATTCCCATTTGACTTTGGGTTCTATGACAGCTGTTTTTTTTTCTGCTATAAAAGCACTTAGTCTCCTAAATCCTCTTGATGGGCATTCCTTCAAATATTCATCAAGTTTTCTGTAAATGTCCAAGTTTCCTTTCTACAACTATAAATATATCAGTAAAAGAAGAATCACATCTCAAGGCAAGACAGGTTCAAACGTTAGCCTGAAATTCTCTTTCTTAAGTTAATAATCTCTAAAATACAGATCACAGTTTAAAAAAAAGTGGTGTTTCTTGACAAAAAAAGACTGGGTCTTAAGTTAGTGGAAATTCTTCTCAAAAGGAAGAATTCTCAGACTGGTAGACCCTTAATCTATACTCACCAATCTGAGTAACACACATGGCATATTTTAATGAGCATGAATCCACATGACTAAAAATATCAACCAGAAACCTCTCCGGTTAGTTTTTCGTCTGTTTCTTTGTTTTCATCTCCCCAATTATTTAGTTAAAATTGTTGAGCATTCACTATCAAACAGTGCTGGGTGAAGGACAATGGGAAGTGCTGTAGGAGCATAAGTTAAAATCCCATCGTTTTGTTTTTTTTTTTTTTTTACTTTTAATTTTTTATTTTTTATAAACATATATTTTTATCCCCAGGGGAGGGTATGTGCTTTGGTGAGTGCTGTGAAGATCCCATCTTTTAAGTTGCATAAATTGTATTTGGTAAATAAGCCCAAGGTTACCTTAAGGTCCTCCTTATTTTCTTTTTGTAAACTCCCTCCAGTGGGGCAGTATTACCTCCTTAAAGAAGTTTGCCTATCACCCCAATAACATACTATGCCATACTTTATTTTTTAATTAAATTAAATTATTACATTAAAATTATTGCTGTTTTTTCTACCTGGAAAATACAATAGAAAATAGACAGAAAGATAGATAATAGATAGATAGATAGATGATAGATAGATAGATAGATAGATAGATAGTTAAACTGGGGACCTTTCTGTCTCTGATTTGGCTAAAGCTCTAAAAAGCTGAGAATGAAACATTGGGTGGTAGGTATTTGCACATCCTAAAATGAAGTGTTAGAGCTACATCTTGAACAGGATCTCAAGGAGAAGAAAAGTTTTTGTGGCCTGCGCCCAACACTCACCTCAAGTGTATGAAAAGGTTAAGAAGAAACATCTCAGAGAAAGAGAATTTGGGGAAAGCTATTGATTTGCTTTGGATTTTCCTCTTCCTCAATGAGTGCTTGGCCCAGTCTAATAGAAGCTTCAGAGAATCTTTTGGAAACTGTCTCCTAAGCAGTGGCCAAATAGGTGGAAAGTCTCATGGTGACAAATAGATTGTGGTTGTTTCTATGAGCTGGTGAATTGAGAAGATTTATCTATAAATGAGAGGAAAGGTTTTGACTAGTCCATGAGGACTGGATACTTTTATTATTTAAATGAAACTGTTTTATGTCTAATAGTGATTAGAGAAATTTTTATCATTGGAGTGATGATATGAGTTGAACAAGATCTGGGACTAGACCAATACTTCATCTGCAGAGAGTAAGAATGAATCTCACAGAAGGTTTGAATAAGTTGCAGAAGGGGAAAAATACTGCTATTTTATGGTTGCTCCTTCTAGGTCTTGCTCCCTCAACACAGCAGTTACATATATTTTCTGTCTTCCCTGTTGGAATATAAGTTCCCCAAGGGCAAGGACCTTATCTCTTTCATTCATCGGATTCCTCTGAGCCTAGAAAAATGTCAAGTACATTGTGAGTACTTAAGAAATACTTGTTGAATGGATACATAAATGGGTAGCACTACATAGGGGATCAGAAGCTTCTACATGGTTTTTCTTGAGGAAAATGTCTCCGCTGAAATAAAAAAAAAAAAAAAAAAAGGAAATACAGAAACACTTAGATGATCTTTCCAAAAGAAATAAAGTAGGAATAGTGCCTTCTCAATGTAGCCGTAACTTACACTGTCTTCAGTGGAGGAGGCTCAAAGTCACATTTAGGTTCCCCTTGTCTAAAATCTCAGCTGCCTAATGATATTCCACTTACATAACTAATTGCTATAGTGGCAGCTTTTATCCCTCCTCTGCATTTTCTCGTGTTATTCTATTGCTAATAAAACTGTCAATTTTCTTTAACTTCAATAAAAGGTCACAGATGACAACAACCCCCTTCGCCTACTAACAGCAAGAGCCTTTATTAATATTTTAAATGTACACAGTGATATTTCCAAAAGGTCAGATTTTTTAAAAGACATAAAATGTCAGTCCTAATTCTTTTCTCTCCTTTTCTCTGCCCCGTATCACCGTCACTTTGCTCTTCAGCCTCAGATACTTTGCTTACTATAAATTATGTTCAACCAAGTAAACATCAGGTGGGAGCAGCAGGTAAGGGGGCATAGTAGCATAAGAGACACATGTCTCTACCATCCATATTTCCTGCAGCTTAATGTACAAACATGGCCATAATGAACAGCTTTCTGAGCCTAAAGATTCTAAAGAGTCATCACCAACAGGACTTAGGATTTAATCCTTTTCTTAATATTAGATAACAGTTCATCCCGAAATTTAGTGTTTTAAAGTAATAAACACTTATTTTGTGAATCAGAAATATGTGTGAGGCTCATGTCAACTCTACTTCAATATTAATTTTTTTTTTTAAGTTAGAGTGAGTCTTAGTGAGTTCTCAGGTCCTAGGTCTCTCAAAGGCTGCAGTCAAGAAGTTGATTGAGGCTGCAGGCATCTCAAGATTCAGCTGAGCGAGGATTCATTTCAAAAATCAATTATGTGGCTTTTGATGGGATTCTGTTCCTCACAGGCTTTTGGACTGAAGGCTGGATTTTGGCCAAGACCTCACCAGTTTCTTTTTCACATGGTCATCTCCATAGGGTAGCTTAGAACATGGCAGCTACTCTTAGAACAAGCAACTGAGTAGGCAAGAGAAGGTGAGTAACACAAAAGTCATGGTCTGATCCTATTGTAACTTAGTCTTCAAAGTGACATTTCATCATTTGTGTCATGCTCCGTTTGTTAGAAGTGAGTCACTATGTCCAGTCTGCATTTGGGGGAAGGAAATTATATGAGGGCATAAATACAAGGAAGTAGATGTTTCCTGTCCTGTCCCACCTCCTGCAGCACCAAGACAGCGAAATTCTCTCAGACACCTGCTGGGCCCTGTCCTACCTCACTGATGGCTCCAACGAGCGTATCAGCCAAGTGGTCAACACGGGGGTCCTACCCAGGCTGGATCTTTGGAGCTCATCTTAGAGGCTGCCTGCCACAAATATGAAGCATGGATTCACACCAATCACTGGAGGGAGGGGGAAACTTTTTTACTATGTTTACTATGTGACAGGTATAGTGCTAAGGATTTTATATGAAATAATTCATTATCTCAAAAAATTCCATAAAGGGAGTAATATTCATATCCAGAGGTTATAAATTGATGCTCAGAGTTATAAGGCAACTTCTTCAAGATTTCACAACTAGTCTGAGATAGACCTTGCCTTTTAACTGCTGTACCTCGCATCTTATTTTGCTCCTTTTATAAACCTTTCTTCATTATTAGTGATAGACATTTACAAAGGTAGCTGGAAAGAATTTGGGTCATATCTGTGACTATGAGAGAGTATACAATGGGCTATGTCACTCAAGAAGAGACCCATAACTGACACACAGCAAACTTTTCTCTACACTTGGATCTAGGGATAGAAGTTAGCCAGAGGGGAAGAAATCAGAAATCAAACCATGAGAGACTCTTGACTCTGGGAAACAAACTGAGGATTATAGAAAGGGAGGTGGGGGGGTAGATTAACTGGGTGATGGGCTTTAAGGAGGGTACATGATGTGATGAGCACTGGATGTTATATACACCTAATGAATAATTGAACAAATGATGTTGGCTAATTGAAGTCAAATTAAAAAAAAAAAGTTAGCCAGATGTGGACATTATGTTCCAGAAGATACTATGTGGTAGGGAGGCTAAAATATAAAGATCCTGGTATAGGGCAGAATGATCAATGATGAATTCTACCTGGAGAAGGGAGCATCATGACATGATATGATCACTCATTTGCTTAAGAAAGCCAAAATGTGATTTCTGATCATGGATAATTATTAAGAAATCTACTATGCAAAATGAGGATGGTCCCTCCACTCCACTGCAGTGTCAGTGAACACCACAAGGGGAGCTGGAACTCCAACAATTGTCCGGCAAAATAAAGAATACCCCTCACCTTAATTGTCAACAGAGGCCAAATGGAGAACCTGGAATTCTGTCTCCATCTGACAGTAATGACATGGTCCTTCCGACATCTTGCACTGCTGGAGCTGTGTAGGGAAAAAACAACTAAAGGGCATCTGTGCTCAGCACGGAGCCTGACACAGGGCTTATTCTCACGACCCATTACTGAAGCCAGTATTCACAAAGGGGCACCTGTGTGGCTTAGTTGGTTAAGTGGCCAACTCTTGATTTCAGCTTAGGTCATGGTCTCAGGGTCTTGAGATCTAGCTCTGTGTCAGGCTCCACACTCTGTGGGGAGTCTGCTTGAGATTCTTTCTCCCTTTCTACTTGTGCTTCCCCTAACTCATGTGCACATTCTCTCTTTAATAAATAAATAAATAAATCTTCTTTTAAAAAAAGGAAATATTCACTAAGGAAATAAGAAAATTTCAACAAAGAAATATAAAGAAGAACCAAATGGAAATTTTAGAACTGAAAAATAAAATAACCAAAATATGGCTCAGTAGATCAGCTGAATGGTAGAATGGAGATGAAAGAAGAATAATCTATGAATACAAAAAGAAAATAATATAAATTATCAATCTGAACAACAAAGAGAAATTAGAATAAAAATTTAAATGAATATGGCCTCCAGGACCTGTGGCCCTAAAACAAATGCCTACTACTTGTGTCATTAGACTCTTGGAAAGAGAGGAAAAAATGGAAAAGTTGAAAATATATTTAACAAATGAATGGCTTAAAACTTCCAAATATGGCAAGATATATAAATCTACAGATTCATGAAGCTGCATGAAACTTAAAAAGGATAAACTCAAGGGTGCCTGGGTGGCTCAGTCGGCTGAGTGACTGCCTTTGGCTCAGGTCATGATCCTGGACCTCCAGGATCAAGTCCCACATCAGGCTCCCAGCTCCTTGGGGAGTCTGCTTCTCCCTCTGACCCTCTCCTCTCTCATGCTCTCTCTCACTCATTCTCTCTCAAATAAATAAATAATTAAAAAAATAAAATAAAAAGGATAAACTCAAGTAAATCTACAAGATATATCCAAAGCAAACAGAAGTAAATAATAAAGATAAATAAACCAGTGAGATTGAAAATGAAAGACAAAAAGAAAGACAGAAAGACAGAAGGAAAGAGAGAAAGAAAGACAGAAAGAAAGAAAGAAAGAAGGAAAGAAAGAAAGAAAACAAACCATATGGACCCAGAGAAATGAACTAGGGTCTCAGAACGGAAGAGGTGGGGGGCAGGGGATAACAGGGTGATGGTATTAAGGAGGGCACATGTGATGTGCATTAAGTGTTATACGTAACTAATGAATCGTAGAACACGAGATCAAAAACTAATGATGTATTATAAAGTGACTAACTGAACATAATAATAGTTAGAAAAAGAAAACCATTAAAAGAAAAAGTTGGTTCTTTGAGAATATCAGTAAAATTTATAAACCTCTTACAAGACTGACAAGGAAAGTGGAAAATAGAAATTGCCAATATCAAAAATGAAATGGGGGCTATTATTACAAAACCTGCAGAATTAAAAAATATAATAAAGGAATCCTGCAAAAAATTCAACACACATAAATTTGACAACTTAGACAAAATGTCCTATTTTTGGAAAAATGCATTTCAACAATTATGAAAGAGATAATTTGCATAACTTATTACAATTAAGGAGATTGTATTCTTTTTTTCAGGATTCTGTGCATCTAATTATACAGTAGCACTTTATTTTATTTTTATTGAACTATAGTTGACAGGAAATTGCATTCTTAACTTAAAACTACCCCCCCCCAAAATAATCTAAGCCCAGATGTTTGCTGTGGAGAATTCTACCAAACATTTGAGGAATAATTAAGACCAGCTTTATGCAATCTCTTCCAGAAAACTGAAGAGTAAATAATACTTTCCAGTTGATTTTATGAGGCCAATATTTTCCTGATAGCAAAACAAAGATAGTACAAAAAAGGGAGTAATAGTCCAATATTTTTCATGATTATAAATGCAAAATCTTTAACAAAATACTAGTAATTAGAATCTGCAGTATACAAAAAGAATTATGGATTATGACCAAACAGTGTTTATTTTAGGGACATAAGGCTTGTTCAGTGTTCAAATATCAGTCAATAGAGTCCACAATACTAGCAGATTAAGGATAATCATGTGATCATACTGGTCAATGTAGGAAAAGCATTTGGTAAAATATAACATTAATTTATGATAAGACTTTCAGATGAATGGGGAAAAAGGGAGAGAGATCCTCAAATTGATAAAGCACATCTATTTTTAAAACCTACAGCTAATATAATTAATAATGAAAGACTAAATGCTTTTTTCCCTAAGATTAAAAATAAAGCAACACTGTCCTCTCTCTCTAATTTTGTTCAACATAGTACTGAAAATTCTAACCAGTGAAATATGGCAAAAAAAAAAAAAAAGAGAGAGAGAGAGAGAGAGAGAGAAAGAAAAGACACACAGATCAGAAAGGAATACTGTTCCTATTTGCAGGTGACATAATTATCCAAGTGGAAAGTCGCAAGGAATCTACAAAAACACTCCAATAACTAGTAAGTGAGTTCATCAAGGTTTCAGGATACAAGGTAAACATAGTAAACTCAATAGCATTTCTATATACTACTGATGAACATATGGACACCAAAGTTAAATATAATACCATTTACAGTCTTTCAAAAGATGAATATTTAGCTGTAAATCTAAGGAAATATTTACAGGATTCATTTGCTAAAAATTATATAGTACTCATGGGAGAAAAGAAAGAAGATGTAAATAACAGAGATTAAAATATCATTTTCATGGATTGGAAGACACAACAATGATGTCAGTTCTCCTCAAACTCATATACAGGTTTAATGCAATTACTATCAAAACCACAGCAAGATTTTATATAGATATAGACAGGACTATTCTAAAAAGTGTGTGGAAAGGAAAGAGAAATAGAATAGCTAAAACTGAGTAGAGTACAGGGAATCTCTCTAAATTATTTCTTATGATGGTATCTTGAATCTACAATTATCCCAGAATAAAAGGTTTAATTTATAGAAACTGGAGAAAATCCATAAAAGGGGTAGGGGGGGAAAGGATGGCATCTGTATCTTCTATGAAGTCCCAAGATTTATGCTATCCTGTAAATCCAGAATTACCCCAGGATCTCTTCACATGGAGAGAAACAGCCCTGCAGAGCAAGGGTTTTGTTAGAAGTGATGAACTTAAGTGTCATGGAAATTACAGGTAGTTCATTTATACTTTTGTTTCCCTTGCCTGTGATGATGTGTGATGGGAGCTAAGATCTGACTCATTTTCTGTCTTTTATCCCAGGCTCTTCCCACAACACCATACTATCTCTCTTGAGAAACAATAACAGGCCATACTCTATTGTTGGGTCCACCTTATTTCAGTTTCTACTGCCTGACGTTTGAGAACAATTTCCTTAAAAACAGACAAAATATATGTATCATCATCCATAACTTGACATAGAAGTAACAAATACAGAAAAGAAAGAGACAGAGTCACAAAGGAAGAAGAAGGAGAAGACCTGGAACCAATTCTCACTACTATTATGAATATTCTTATGACTTCAGTAAAGTCCATGATCTGTGAGTGGGTTTCATGTCTTCACTTCCTACTGCTGGAGCTCTTGTTTTAAGATCAAATGCAATAAAACAAATAGATGCAACCTGGACAGTTAAAAGCATCACAAATAAGATACATTTATCATTAACTAATAATTGCTCCAAAGAGAGAAATTAAGTCACCATACATTCAATAAAAAATACATCTCCTGCCTGAGCACACCTATTCCAGATCATGCCTGAAATTCCACCTTCCTTTACCTGCCTTCTAAAGCCTCTCCGCTGTAAATCTCAATAAAACCTTCAAAAGGCAATTTGGTAGAAAAACGTTTTAGCTAAATGCCTTCTGCAATGATATGTCAAAGAGGATTTAATTCCTCCTGCTTATGCTTCTCTCATCTTACAAGGTTGTGGAATACCCAAATATCCCTTTTAGGATGGTTCCCCAAGCAGAACAGAATTGGCTTCCAGTTGATGATCAGTTTAACTACTGTGCACCTAGAATGTACTTTCAAAAAATGCACTTAAAAAATAAAAGATGAAAGAAAGGAAAAGGAAGAAAAAAGTGGAGCAAAGCTTTCAAGAATCCAAGTTCTTGTTTCTGTCCATTTCTCAATTCATATGTTTTTGTGAGCAAGATTTAATGGATGTGACATTGCATGTCTTGCTGCTTTTGCCACCTACATTACCCACAGCCGATATAAGCCAAATCATCAGTGATTAATTCAACAGAATCAATACCAGGGGCGTGATAATACAATTGTGCAAAAACAGAATATGGAGAGAGGGTGAAATAAACCAGTGTGGGCTTAATGAGAGAAATATACAAGGCAATGGTTGGTGCCGCTTAACGTGGCTGATAATAGAAATTAAGAAAATGGTATTTAAAGATAATCCAAAGGTTCTCTTTTCCTGTCTCTATTCTTTGCCTTGAGCACAGCTCTGGATATGTCTGAAAGTTTTCACAATCCGTATCCTCCCTAAAAGAGTCATTAATAAGAACATCAACCCATAAATGTGGAAATGACTGAATGGCTGCTATAATTCGTTAATGGAATGGTAACACTGAAGACTTTTCAAAGCTAGAATGGGACAACTAGAGTATCAGAAAATGAACTTAAATGCCAAAACCTTGGAAATGTATGTTCCTCAATATGGAGTGATGTCACTGTCCTAGCACCTCTTCAATTCTTTCCTGTTGCATGCCCTTCAAGTAGCACCATTCCTCTAGGGACACAGAAAAGAAACATTTTTCCCTGTTATGAGCCAATGTTGCTTCCTCTCAGTAATTCTTTGATTTTGCACAGAACTAGTCTTCACCTCTTCTTACATAGAAACATTTCAAGTATTTGAGAAGAACTACCACCTTTCTGGTTTTTTTTTTTTCCTCACAGCTGTATAAAAATACAAAAAAAAAAAAAAAAAGAATGTATATACATTTTAACCAGAAGATTAAAAAAAGAATGACAGCAGTACACTAAAATAGAATGAAGAGGATACAGATTTTTTTTTTCTCTTCTGTGTTTTCCAAATGTTTTCTAAGAGTGTGTGAAATTGCTTAGGTAACAGGGAAAAATATATGAAACTGAAAAAGACAATATTATCTTTCCCCCTGGAAAAAAAATATAAGTAGAAAGAGAAATAAATGCATTTGCTGAATTTTGGCAAGAGATTGTATAATGCATATTTCTCCTTGTTTACATGATAAAACTGAGGCCAGAAGAGTAAGGAGTAAGTCTTGGTCTTAAAAATAAGCCTTTTGATTCTCAGACTAACATTCATTTTGTTACACTAAGTCGTGTAGATTGCCTTAAAGCTGTGGTATTACTGTTGTTTTAATTTCCTCAGCTCAACTGGCTGGTATTCCTCAGATTGATTCTCTGGGTTTGTTCTTTGGCAATAGAAATTAAAGAAACAGAATTTGGAGAGATTATGAAAAATTCCCAATTTCCCATGTATTTCCTTTGCTTTGGGCACAACTGTAGAGATGCCTAATGGTTTTCCCATTTGTGCTTTCTGGAAGAGTCATTAGTAAAAAATACCAACCCAGACATTTCAAAATGGCTGTTATGAGTTTGTTAATAGAAGAACAGCATTAAAGACTTTATAAAGATAGGAGACAGCAGTTAGTAAAACCTTTCATGTTTCTTTGCTTGACCTATAGAGATGCCCATTTTCATGCCCTTGTCAAGAATGTCAAGTAATAGCCAAAACATTAATCCATCTCCCATTGTTTCTGATTCATCAACTAACCAGGTGTTTCAGCCTCACGTGTCTATCCTGAGAAGACAGATAAGTAGAGAAATGAAACATCCTGGATATACAGTGCTTGGGTGGGGGTAAACTTAAGTAACATGCTCTTTTTTGGTTCTACGCTCCCTGATACCCCCATCAGCATTGGCCTCCAGTGATCCCAGTGATAACCTGCTCAATGACACTCCTTTTTTTCCTTACTTCCTTTCCAGTGCTTCCTGGAATCACTTCTCAGGAAGCTTTTGGCACTCACAACTTTGTTTTAGGGCGTGCTTCTGGGAAAATCCAATCTATCACAACCATTTCTATATATATGAACACCCCTGAATACACATACTTAGGGCCAGCAGGTGTGTTAACATGTACATCAGTTAGAAGTAATCCAGGTGCCAATTGGGAAATAAAGGCCCCATCTGTTCTTGAACATGACTGAACAGGATGCTGTCTTGAGTTGAGGTCCATTGGAATTTGCCTAGGAGGCAAACGAATCATGGAAAAGGTCAAGTCCATTCATCTTGATAGCACATCCATGGTTATTCCTCTTTCACAGGTGTGTTCTCTACACTCACTATGAAATATCTTTATTTACCAGCTTGGGTGGTAGACAAATGTAGCTTATCAAAACAGTCATTATAGCAGCCTCAGTGGAACTCAAAGGAGCAAACATCGCAATAAGCCTTGTTTTATTAGATAGTGACACACTACCTTCCTCTTTCTTCTCAGGGTGTGTCACTTTATAGGCTATTTTTTTCCAAAGCTTCTCATTAAACACCTGAATTTAGAAGGTAAGTGAGCTGACTTACTATTGAAAGTCATTTTACTTAATCAGTCCACAGAATGCTACTAAAGATGTCTGAGCCTTCTAGATAAGGAAGATAAATTAACCTATGAAAACACCAGCATGTGCTGCCTTTGATGCCTCCCACAGTGCTACAGAATTTATTCCCTTGAGGGGAGAGTCTAAGAAACAGTATACAATTTCACTAATGTATTGACTAACAGCATATGAGATGGTATAATGATGATCTATCTGGAAGACTCTTGTCCATGGGTGGTATTCTAAATCGTCAGCATCCATGGTCGGACACTGAACAATTGAATCAGCAGCAGGAAACTGGGGAGATCCAAAGGGTCCTGGAAATGGGTTTGGGGAGACCACAATGGTTGTGGAGCCTCAGAGAAATGGGTCTTTAACAACCTGCTGCTGTACGTAAGAGTTTAAATATTTAATGACTAGTTTTGATTGTTCTTGTGGGTACCAACTGAATATCATGCCATGAGAAAGGCTGGGGTGACTAGTTCCAGCCAGTGCTCACCATTCTGCTTCTGATTACTGTGGCGGAATGAGAGCTAAAAAATGTCAAAGACTGACAGGTGCCTGCCTGGTAACTAAAGCCAGTTCCTTTACCTCAAGGGATGCTGCAGAGCTTCCATGGGTTCAGGCTGCGGCTGGGGTTTCTCTAACTGTGCACTTATTAGCCCTCCCCTCCCTCTTCCTTTCCTTGCTTCCCACTCTCACTAGTTCCTCCTGGAAGCACAGAAATCCTGACCTCAGGGTCTGACTCTTGGGGACCTGACCTAAGAAACTCTGTAAGCTGCCGTTATTATTTAGTTCTGAATATTATGAATCCCACTTAGGAGACTCCACTAGTCACTCCACACTGGTACTTGCTAACTGATATCATAATGTTCATTTTTTATACAGAGCCTCTGTTCCAATCCCAGAAGACACTGTGTCTCCGAGTCTCAGAGTTCAGTTGAAAAACATCACCAAGTCTGTGTCTATTGATTTAGATGTTTCTGCCCTGAATTGGTGGTACCAAATTCCATGCAAATGTGGAACTGCCAGAAGCATGAATTCTTTCAGAGCAAATGGTTCCCCTCTAGTGCTGATATCTAAACACCTTCCATAGTTGAGGTACTACTACCATTAATAATAAGAAGCTATCATTCACCAAGCATTTATTAGATGTGGGTCTCTGTTTATGCATTACATCATTTAAGTCTCAGAGAAACACTTTAAAATGAGCATCATCAACTCCAATGCATTTTGGGGGAAACTAAGGCAGCAAGCATTAAGGAATTTTTCAAATGTTACTTTTCTACCATGTTGAAGACCCAGGCTATGGGTTCCCAAATATTTATTACCAAAAACTGTTTCTGATCCCACTGTTGATTGTGTCTTCCCAGAGGGAAGAGTGGGATTGAGCTTTCTGCCATTGATGGGACAATGATAGAGCCCAGGTTATTTTCTTCAATAGCTGAAAACCCCTTGGACTCAGCTGACCCTTGCATCTTGCTTCCTATTGTCAAGACCTTTATGAGAGCAGCCCAGACACAAGCTATCCATTTTTTCCCCTGCTCCGGTCCTGCTTGGGTACCAATTCTCACCCAATTACATTGTTCCTTTATGTAGTCCCAATAGCCAGTTGTTTCATTATCCTTTTCTAAGATTCTTCAAAAGAACACTCTCAAAAAAGCATTTCTGGGCAATGTAAAATTTACTGAAGCAAGCATCTTAACAATTTAAATAGGAAACAATTAATAGGTGTAGGGGTCCTCTCCCACTGTGAACTCCCCCATACTCATTGCTGAGCTGGCCAACTCCCTTCTCTCACAACATTATTAAAATTCTGTCTCTTATGTGAATGTGGAAGCCAGTCTGTAGCCGACTTCCATACTACAGCCACATATCAAAGGCTTTTTTTTTTTTTTTTTCAGAAAAGCAAGCCTTCTCCCACAAATTAATTTCTTACATCTGTTGCTAAGAAGATAAATATTTCTTTCCTATGTTACTTGCATAAAGTTAAGGAAAGCGATCTAAATTGGGTAAGCACTAAATTGGGAGCACTATTTACACCATCTTCCTGACCCCCAGAAAATGCAGATGAGGGAGATGAATAGTTTCTTGAAGCCAAGAAGAGACCGTGTCATCTCTTGAGGTGCCCCATATATTAAGAAAAAAAAGAAAAAAAAAGAAAGAAAGATCAAAATAGAGTTCAAAAACTGTAGCCATTCAAAGGTGTTTATACTGAAAAAAATACTCACAAATTTAACACATACACAAAATATGTTACAACTCTATTGGCAGGAGTTCTAGGATTTTGTTTTAGCTTAAAAAAAAAAAAGTCTGTCATGTATTACAAGTTTTTGTAGTGGTCCAATCATGAATTCTGGTCTAAAACTGCATGATGATTTTTTTTTTTTTTGGCAGTTTGAACTCACTTTAGAAAATCTCTAGTTCTAAATTTGAGACCCTCCATGAATGTGAAGGCTTGACTAAATGGACCTCTCTCTCTCTTTCCTAACTCACTATAATGTGCCTTGGATAAGTATCAGCCCAAACAGCAAGACATATTCCTCTTTGATTAAAAGCATCCCTTACATACATACCAACTAATGTATGGGATTGTATACACAAAATACAGAATATTAAAGGAAAACTATACAATCTGGATAAATAAGTGAGGAGGCACATTTAAACAGACCAGTTGATTTCAGAACTGTCCCTAAGCAATGAATCAGTCTGTCCAATTATTGATTTTATTCATTGTACCAACAAATAAGTCCTTCCTGATAGGTACACTGTCCTGCTGTGTATGCTATATTTATTTGAAGAATCACATCCATTTCAAATTAAGGAAGCACTCTACAGCATATCATCCAAAGTGTATGGTATCTACTGATGGATGAGTTTCCATAAAACATTGAGTTACTTGACAAGAAAGTGTCACAGAAAAATAAAACAACTGCAACCCTAGGTCACCTTAAATGTAGTTCCTCTTAAAAGGAAATTAGAGTATAGTCAAGCTTGTAGTTTCCACTGGAAACTGGGTAGCATCAATGCCTTGTCAATGAGAAATTTAAAAGAGTAAGTACTATCCCTTCATTCATCATAGGCTTAGAATGGTAGCACTGTTAGGTGAATAGGTATCACCTAGCTGTGGAGTACAGTAGAGAGACTCTGAAGATAACAGTTACCAATTCCTTCCTGCTCAAGATGCACCTCACATCAAGAAGTGAGACCTAATTCCCTTTCCCTCAAAACTGAGGTGGCCTTAACAACTTGCTTGACCAACAGAATGCTGTAAAGTGACATTGTGAATTTCTGAGGCTCAGTCTTCTGAAGATTTTACTTGAACCTCTTGGATGCCCCCCTCTCTGAACTTAGCTTCCATGTTGCAAAAAGCCCAAACCACAAAGAGAAACCACTTGTTGGTGTTCCAGCCAACAGTTCCAGATGAGTTCCTAGTCAACAGCCAGCATCAAATACTGGCCATACAAACAAGCCATCTTGGACATCTGGCCCAGCCAAAACTTCAGAAAACTGCATCATGATGTGCTATCTGATCACAATTGGATGAAAAGACCCAAAGTGAGAACCACCCAATTGAGCCAAGTCAACCCACAGAATCATAAGACATACTAACTATGTGGTCAGGTTTCATTGTAGTTTTAAGCCACTAAATTAAATTGTGGTTTGTTGCATAGCAGTAGAAGGGAAGAGGAAAGAGGAAGAAAGCAAAAAAGAAGTTTCTGTAACTTCTATCAAATTACACATGGGAGACCTATTTTGTTCCTATAAAATTTACATATCAAGAGAGAGGATCTAACCAAAGAATATGTGTTTTGAAAAAATATCCCAGAGTCAGAGACTTTCTGATATAACCCAGTTAATGTGGGACAGAGTTGTTGTTTCCAAGCATTAAATATTAAATATTGACACTTTCTTTAGAAGAAATAGTGAGGTCAATCTGCTTTTTTTTTTTTTAAAGATTTGTTTATTTGAGAGAGAGAGTGTGTGTGCATGTGTGAGTGGGGGGAAGGACATAAGGAGAGAATCTTCTGCTGGGTGTGGAGACCACTGTGGGGCTAGGTCTCAGGACCTAGCTCATGAGATCATGAGCGAAAATCAAGAGGTGGAAGCTTAACCAACTGAGCCACCCAGATGCCCTCAATTTCCTAATATTATAAATAAGAGACTATAAGAGATGGTAAGTGATTCTATGAGGATACGAATTACTCAATTGGTATAGCATCAAAGTGATTTTTGAGTCATTTAAAGCTGATCTTTAGCTTATCCCATCTATTACCTCTTGATATAAACTCTAAATTTGAGAATTTAGGACTTCAAGTGCTAGCCTAAACCCTTGAATCTTTTCATTGCTATGCTTTCATTTTAATAATTCCATTTTGAAGTTTTTAGAGGAGTAATATTTTTAAAAGAAAAATGAATTATTACCGCATTCATTTGTAGAGTTTATAATGGGTGACGTATCTTTATTTATTTAAATTGTGTTAATATTCTTAGTTTAGATTAACACGGGTTGGCAAAATTTTCTGGAAAGGACCAGAGAGAATATTTTAGGGTTACATAAGGCCTCTGTTGTACAATCTTCCTTTAAAAAAAAAAATTGCAAGCTTTTAGAAATATAAAATATGTTATTAGCTCTGGAATATACAAAAGGAAATCACGGATGTACTTGGATTATTTGCTCTATATTGCCACCCCCAGATTTAAAAAAAGAGTTTATACACAGAATATACAATAGAATGAGAAATTTATAATGTTACATGAAGAAAAAGAAATACTGTTAATTGAGTATTTTTGTGACAACGCTGGATTTAAAAAGTTAAGGAAGTTAAAAACACATGGAGATACCACCTTACACCAGTTAGAAAGGCCAAAATTAGCAAGACAGGAAACAACATGTGTTGGAGAGGGTGTGGAGAAAGGGGAACCCTCTTACACTATTGGTGGGAATGCAAGTTGGTGCAGCCACTTTGGAGAACAGTGTGGAGATTCCTCAAGAAATTAAAAATAGAGCTACCCTATGACCCTGCAATTGCACCACTGGGTATTTACCCCAAAGATACAGATGCAGTGAAAAGAAGGGCCATCTGTACCCCAATGTTTATAGCAGCAATGGCCATGGCCACCAAACTGTGGAAAGAACCAAGATGCCCTTCAACGGACGAATGGATAAGGAAGATGTGGTCCATACACAATATGGAGTATTAAGCCTCCATCAGAAATACCCAACTTTTGTAGCAATATGGACGGGACTAAAAGAGATTATGCTGAGTGAACTAAGTCAAGCAGAGAGAGTCTAATTATCATATGGTTTCACTTATTTGTGGAGCATAACAAATAGCATGGAGGACAAGGGGAGATGGAGAGGAGAAGGCAGTTGAGGGAAATTGGAAGGGGAGGGGAACCATGAGAGACTATGGACTCTGAAAAACAATCTGAGGGTTTTGAAGGGGCGGGGGGTGGGAGGTTGGGGGAACCAGGTGGTGGGTATTAGAGAGGGCACGGATTGCATGGAGCACTGGGTGTGGTGCAAAAACAATGAATACTGTTACGCTGAAAAAAATAAATTAATTAATAAAAAAATACAGTTAAAAAAAAGTAAAAACATTTTGACATAAAAAAAAAAGTTAAGCAAGTTTCTTTATGGCAGAACTTCTTAGTGCTTTTAATATGTGAATATGTACTACAAATCACCAAAACATGGATGTAGTGTTCAACATTTCCTAAATACCTAACTTTAGAAAGATCATTTGTAATATCATCTCAAGGGAATAGTGTTTTCCATAAAACTATCTTGGAAACACAAAATTAGGCTAATGACATTAAAAAAAAAAAGAAAGAAAGAAAGAAAGAAAGAAAAAAGCTGAGTCCTAAGGAAATTATTGAGGGGTATATATGAACTAATGAAAAGGCTGAAATACCAACTTCCTTTTAAGTTCAGCCAACAGGGGAGTTCTGGTTACTGAGGAAATGGTTGGAGTTGGTTGCATGTCCTTATTTAGTTCCTAAAATCATTCTGGACCAAGTTCCTATTGTACATCACTGTAAAGCCTACCTTATCACAGAAAAGCCTTCTAAAAGATGTCTGCCAGTTTCTTGTAGATGGAAGGCAGGTGTTAAGTTCAGACCAGAATAACAGCATCCAAATTCAAGAATGAACTGCCTGCTCAGAAAATTACCTTGTTGACCAGAAAGTTGCTAAGAACAAAGTCGTAATTTTCTTTTCCTTTTTTTTTTTTTTTTAGTGTGTCTGACAGCTTCAAAATAGAAACTAATAAGAATGTTATTTTCCCCCTGATGTGATAAAAGCCTCGATAAAAGAGGAATTAAAATGACTGGCTCAGATGTGATATTTTGGTGACCTTCATTTTTTTTTCACCCATGGAATTTGTTTAACTCCTTTTCGTGGGGTCACTAATATTTTACTCTACGAACAAAACTTTAATTTCTTTGTAGCTCTTCATTTTGTCACTTGAGTTTTGGGTTAGTGTCATATAAAAAAATGTTGAAACTCCATTATGCATTAATTATGTGGCATTAGGAAACTCCTTTAACTTCACAGGACCTCTGGTAGTTGTTTGTGACATTTTTGGAAAAATTAAAATTACACATAAAAATTAAATGGCACAGCATATGTAGAGTTTTTATCAGGTCATGTACATGGTAAACGATTACAATTATTTATTTTCTCTGCTTTCTTTTTTTCTTTTCGCATTGCCTAGCTAACTCTCAGTTCTAGGCTTACACAACTCAACATACTTTGAATAATACAAAAAACTTGACACTCTGGGTGGTGTGAGCCCCCTATCTGAGGTCAGCAGCAAAGGCAGCTGTGGCTCTGGAGGGTCAGATTTCTACATTCCCAAGGATGTACCAGAGCTTTGGAAGAAGATCCAGAGATTAGTGATCCCCAAGGGTGAGAGGCTGTGTTTCAGAGTAGTAAGAAGCAGGGAGATGGGTTTCTGCCAAACAACGTTTTCATGGACGTGACTATTTTTGTGAGCTGTGCAGCATCTTAAAGCCTTTGTACCATCTAAAAAACCTTCCTTACCTTTCCTTGTCACTCAGGTATGCCTGCCAATTTCAGTGATAGGAAGGCAGCAGGACAAACACAGTTAAGATACTCTCCTATGCTTGTTTTAGCAATTCTGTGCTGCATGTTTTAAACTTATAATTTTTATAACTCTAACTTGATAAAAGCTCACCCAAGAAATGCAAAGTGTCCAAATAGCTGTCAATGTGCTTCTGAGACTATGATTTCTCTATAGCTAACTGATTTTCAGTGGCCATTGTTGAGCAAAAGTTGACCAGAACAAATTCCAGAAAAAGATACGGAACCTAAGCAATTCAATTGTTGTTGATGGAAAAAAATATTTCAAAGAAATGCCTTCCCAAAAAAGCATCCAAGCACAGCTGGTTTCCCAGGCGATTCTGACTGAACCTTTAAAGAATAGATTGCTTTAATATTTATTATTGTAAATTTGTCTAAAGCACAGAAAAAAAAAACTGAACCTTCAAACTTGTTTTTTCTTTGAAGATACTGTGGCATTACTACACAAACCTGACAAAGTTAGCACAATAAAAGAAAACACCAGATTAATCACATAATGAAAAGCAATATAAGAAGCCAAACAAAATAGTATAAAGCAAAATGCAGCAGTATGTTAAAAAAAAAAAAAGACAATATCCAGGTGGCATTCAATACAAAAATGCAAGGAAGTATCAATATCAAACCAAAAGTAAATATTCACCATCATATATGCTATAAAGATCTTTAATAAGAGTAAAAATCCACTCTTGATTTTAAAATAAATATACTAGAAAGTAGGAATAAAATAATGCTCTAACTATAAATAATTATAACCCAAAGTCAGCACTAGGTTTATTAGGGATATGCTATGAATCATCTTCACTAATGTTAGAAATAAAATAAGGATGCTACTGTCACCATTATCACTTAATGTTGCTCCAGAAATGTCAACCATACAATTAAACAAAGTAAAAACAAAATTATAGTGAAGAAACAAGAAATGAGATGACTGTGTGCAGATGTTAATATGGAAAACTGCAAGAAATTTAATTAAAAACTGCTACAAACAGTTTGAGAATTCAAAAATCATCTGGGCACAGAAGTAATACACAGAAGAAGTCAATAGTGTTCATGCAGTATTCAAATAATCAGAAGATACAACAGAATAAGAGACACCATGTAGAGCGGCAGCCAAAAATATACACCAATAGATTTAATGAAAATATACACAATCTGTAAGGAAAATTTTTCAATGATAGTAACATCAGGAAAGGAGATAAAAAATGAAAAGGAATCCTATGTTCTTAGCATCCTATGATATTAAGCACTTGGAGGTTGGCTATAAATTGAAGGTAATCCAGTGAAAAAGCTGAGTAGTATTCTATTTGGAACTAGGTAAACTCACTTTAAACTTCGTATGGAAAAATAAGCAAGCAAAAATAACCTTGGAGACTTGGGAACATTATTATATCTTGGAACGTTAAGGAGAAAGAACTTGAGCTAGCAAATGTTTAAGCATGTTATATAGCCACTAATTTCAGGAGTGTGGTACCGACACATGAATAAGACATGAATACTTGAAGTTCAGAAATATCTGTATACACATGGCAATTAAATATGCAATAAAGATAACATTTCAATTCCAGGAGCAGAGAAAGAAAGCTTATTCAACAAATGTATTGTAACCGCTTCCGGGGGGGGGCGCTAGTTTTTATACCTTAAACTCCAAACATTAACTTTAAAGTAAAACAAATTTGGGGGTTCCTGGGTGGCTCAGTCAGTTGTGCACCCGACTCTTGATTTCCGCTCAGGTTGTGATGTCAGGGTCATAAGTTGGAGCCCCGCAGGGAGTTCCTTGCTCAATGGGGAGTCTACTTAAGATTCTTTTTCTGCCTCTTCTTTTGCCTTTCCCCACTTGCTCTCTTTCTCTTTCAAATAAATAAATAAAGCTTTTAAAATAAAACGAAGTGAACAAAGGACATGACATAGGTTTCATTTAAAAAGTTTGAAATATTAACTTTGCTTACTATGGAAAAGCTACATATTAAAATTTGACATGAAAATGAAGAGAAGAGATCATAAAGTTTGAAAACACATTATGAGTATCATTGTGAAGAAAGTCAATCTCTTTCATGGCTAGTAAAAGCACAAATTGGAACAACCTCTATACACAGCTACTTAGAAGATGTATCAATATTAAAAATGCATATACCCTTTCAAATAACAATTCATCTTCTAGGAATATATTCTACAGATACACAGATGCCAACTGATAGATATCCAGCTTCATTCCTTGGAGCACTGCTTATCACTGCAAAGTATTATAAACGGTCTATTAACAAAGGACAGGTAAATCAATTATGGGCTGCCTTGCAACAAAATACTAGAATTAAGAAACAAAACTAGCAGATCTATTTGAGCTACTATGGAAAGATAATCTTTAAAAATATCAAAATGCAGAACTGCATGTACAATATGTACTATTTGTATGATCACAGAAAAATAACAGAGATTACCCCCAGAAGGATACACCATTGACTGGTAGTTGCTACTATCTCCAAGGAGGGCAACCCTGAAGCTCCAGAACAGAGAAGGAAGGTGACTGATACCTCTGATCTCTTTTCACCCACTCTTATTCAACATGTCAATTTCCCTTAATAAGACTAAGAGGGACTTTGTTTTTCTGTTTTTTCCTCTTGTTTTTCCTTCCTGTTTGGGGATGATTTATGGAAAGAGGGAAGGTACATGGCAACTTTGTGCTGTCTTTTTCAAACCAGAAATTTCTATTCCTTTTTTTTTCCCTTTTTAATTTTTTAACCACATACATCTATCACCTCTTAACAATAAGGAGAAGTGGAACTAGAGGGTATTATGCTAAGCGAAATAAGTCAATCAGAGAAAGGCAAATACCATATGCTTTCACTCATATGTGGAATTTAAGACACAAAACAAATGAACACAGGGGAATGGAAAAAGAGAGTGAGGGAAGGAGGCAAACCCTAAGAGACTCTTAACCATGGAGAACAAACTGAGGGATGCTAGAGGGGAGACAAGTAGGGTATAAGCAAAATGGCTGATGGGTATTAAGGAGGGAACATTGTGATGAGCACTGGGTGTTATATATAAGTGATGAATCACTAAATTCTATTCCTGAAACCAATATGTCACTATATGTTAACTAACTGGAATTTAAATAAAAATTAAAAAAAAATTGAAGTAATTAAAAAAAAAACAAGATTAGTGAAAGTCAAATGTTTAATTAATGAGCCTGCCTAAATTTTGCTCACTCTTACAATATAGCAAAGTCCTAGGGTCTTGGACTCACCATATGAGACAGAGGAGGAGAAGGACGGGCTGTCTGTGGAATTCATTTTTGATTTCACTTTAACAAGAGCTATTTTTTTTTTCAGGTTTACCTAATAGTGTTTTGAGTGGAAGATTTCAATAAAAATGGATTCTGCTGCTATTAAGTATATAAACTGTCTCTGTAGTTCATGGCATCATGGAAGCCCTTTGAGATAATTGGTTAACTTACATTTAAGGCTACTGAGCCTCAAGTATAATTTTACTATTTTAAATTATTTCCATGGTTTGTAGTTGTTATGTGTTTATTATTTACACCTATTTTTTATGGTTTTTAGAGTTACTTGGCACTTAACCCTTCATGGGAGTGCACTTACTCCGCTTCTTGTGGGTTATTTAGTATTGTGATTTCTTTGAATGCCTTCTGGTGAAATTGAGAAGTTGCAGTAATTATGCCTAAGTTTTCTTAGAAAATCCAGGATCCAGTGAGATCCCCAGTTTGGTCATATGTTGTAATTTCCTGGCTCCATACTTTCTTGGTATTTGGCTTAGTTGCCTCATTAAGTAATTATATATTTACTTTATATTTGTATCAATAACCAGCATTTTATGAATCACTACGTTCTGGGGAATCAGGCCAAGCAGACTTCGTAAGTCAATGTGAAGATATAAATTGTAGTTTCAACCAAACAGTGAGTATTATGAAGTAGACCACAAATCAGAAAATAAGAGATGAATAAAAATTCACTCGGAATTTAGACATTATCTAATTGCTAACTCATAATCCTCTAATAGACATGAAGCCCACAATCTCATAGGTAAGCTGAGAGCAAAATGGGGTTGTAGATTCAGCTCTTCTGTCTCCTCAACAAATGCTGAAGGTCTCAGGTTTGGTGTTGCAGGTAAGGAACAAAGGACAGGCAGGTGAGATGTCATTTCTTCTCCTTTGTAGTCTATGCCACTATTAGTTTCAGCATTCCCAATCTATGCATTGTGAATGGGAAGCATGTCAGAATTGACTATGCTCTCCATTAATTGTAAAGACAAAACAAACAAACAAACAAAACACAAAAAAACAGAGCTGATAAATCTTAGATTTACTTCAACACCCTTGGTGCCAGAGTTTCAGATAACAGTATTTCTTTTTTTTTTTTTAATTTAATTTTATTTTTTCATTTTTCCAAGATTCATTGTTTATGCACCACACCCAGTGTTCCATGCAATATGTACACTCTTTAATACCCACCACCAGGCTCACCCATAATAACAGTATTTCTTTATCCCATTTCTTCCAATAAGCATCTTTTAGGTATTCACCTCACCAGGTAGGAATTGTGCCTACCAGACCCTGGGGACCAAAGGATTAAATGCATTATAATCTTTGTCTTCAAGTCTTATGATAGACAGGGAAAGGGATCACAAGAGAAGCTGTAGTGTTTTGCCTGGACTTGGGGACACAGGGTGAAGTGAGATGGAGTCTAGGGCCTGGGGGTGGTAAGGAAAAGCTTCTCAAATAAAATAGATTAGATGCACTTAAACGATAAGCAGACAGAAGATGCAGAGAAGGTCCCCAGCCATGGCTAAACAACGATGGAACTCTGATTGTTCAATGGGACAAAGACATAGGAAGTATGTGCAAGAGCAACAGGAAGTGAGGTCAGAGAGGAGTGGGACAGGACCGGACTCTCTGGCCAGGTTTGTACCACCTATAGCCAGAAGTTAAGGAAGCTTGTGTGGGCAGCTTTTCTTCCTCTTCTACTGCAGAGCAGTGGGGGAAAATGGCAGGGGTTCATTGTTCCCCAAATTAGTCTGTGCTCAGCAGTCATTGCATTGCTGAAACCCTCTGACCTGTGCATACCCCACCAACCTAAAGTAACATCAGTTCTAAATTCTATAGCTAATGTTAATGGTATAGGAGATGGGGAGATGGGGGTGGGGAGAGAAAATGGGAGAGAGAGAGAGAGAATGTCATCCCCTATGACGGTTTTTATCGCCCCCCTGAGATACCGAGCTGGGGTCTCAAGATCTGATGAGGAATCTGCAGATTCAGAAATGCTGTGTCTGCAAACTCAGTCCTGCACTCAGCTTCGCTCTGGGACTCTGGGCTTCACATAGACTTGGTGACTATAAAGCAAGAGCTGAAAAACCTCTCAAAGAGTAAATTTCATTTGCCTCTAATTTTCTGATTTTCAGTCTGCATAACAATATTCCCTCTGGCTGAAACTGCTGAGTTTTCTAAATTATATTTCTAGATCATCTTTTTAAAAACTACACATTCAGCACTTTCATCTTACAATGCACCCAACATTAAGGCTGTCATCTTTGCAAGCCCCGGTTTTAATCACTGTTTCTCAAAATCTGGAAGTCCACTCTCAAGGACGGATTTATGTAGTCACACATCCATGTGATGTGAGCACGGATTGTGCATTACACTTTATTGGCATTCTTGGCATCCAGGAAAGGGATCTTTTTTAGAGTAGGAATTTAATAGGTTGTAAAAATGAAGCGCATGGTGTTCCCAGTAAAATTAGGTAGTTGTAGTGGACTAACTGTATATAACCATCTGGATCCAGAATTAGCCATCCAGGGTAGACACCTACCTATTACCAACCTACCACCTGCAGTGAGGAGAGGGACACTTGGAGACTATCCAAATCAGTTTCCAAATTCCTAAGCAGGAAAAAAAAAAAAAAACAGAAGTGTATTTTGTCAGACTGGAAAATGTCATTTTGAAAACCATAATTGTGGCCTGCATTTTCTCCAACAAATTATAATAGACATCGAGAGGCAGGGGCTTGTGTCTTTATTAAGCATAAGGACATTACAGGAAAGAGGCAAGCTAACCCTTGTATAGTTCTCTCCAAGAACTCCAGCTACACCTCCAGCAAGTCTGGAAACCAACAGACTTGTAAGAGTCCAGCCAAGGGATCACTTAAGAAGTGATTAGGGAAGGCCAAAAACTGTCTTTCAAAAGTTCTGCTGAGTTCAGCTACTGAGATTTTGTTTGGAATTACAATCAAATTTGAATTTCTCCATTAAGAGATAAAGACACTAATGTATCTTAAACTCATCTTCTCTCCCTCCTCCTGTCACCATCCCTGCCATCCTGGCCAAGATTCCTTTAAGGTAATGGGAAAGAGTCATCATTTATTGCTTCAGGAGCTCAGTTCAGACAAAACTCCTTTTGCTTTGTCCCTGGGGGTGCTTTCATGTTTGGAAAGAGTGCTGTCTGAAAAAAACAGAATTAACCCATCTGCTCATTGTTCATTTTCCTATCTGCGAAGACTGTCTTCTTATCCTATGTCTCTCATAGTCTCTGGTCCAAAAATCGTGGGATGACAGGATCATTGTCATACTTCCTCATGTTCTACCTTGTCTGGTAAAAGGCTACGGAAACCACAGGAAAAAAAAAAGAAAAAAAAGCCCTAAAATCATAAAATGGCCTCCTTTACTTTACTATTTTATGATGCAGTCACTATGATATATTATAGCATTATATAGTGACTATAGCCCATTATAAATCTCCAAAGGGTATCTTAATTAAGAAGAAAATGTCCTTGTTTTCCACACCAATTATAATAAGAAACACTGGCAATGAATGTGAGTAAAAAAACTTGTAAAGATCTAGGGCTAAAGCTTAAAGAGCTTTACAATGCCTTTATATAAATACAATTTCTTTACAGTAAAGTCCATCTGAAGGGTTCTTCTATATTCATTAAAACACTGTGAAGGGGCACCTGGGTGGCTTAGTTTGTGGGGCATTTGAGTCTTGATTTCAGCTCAGGTCATGATCTCAGGGTTGTGAAAAGGAGCCTTTTGACAGGCTCTGTGCCCAGCAGGGATTCTGCTTGACATTCTCTCTCTCTCTCTCTCTCCCTTTGCCCCTCCCCACTCCTACACTCTACTTTGCTCTAAAATAAATAAATAAATCTTTTTTTAAAAAGTGAAATTTTTAAAGTTACTACCTACATTAATATCTCTACTTTTTTTTTAATTTTAAAAATATTTTACCTGTTAAAATGCATATAGACCAAGTAAATTAATTAGAAAGCATCATCTTAGGGAAAAAAATCCCTCAATTTTGGAAATTTCCAGCTGTATTAGCATGTTTCCATTATCATACAGTAATACATATAGTTAACTATTATAGATAATATTTATTGTTTGTTTATTATGTGGCAGATCTTGTCCTAGGCATTGTACAAGTATTATTGTGTTTATTTTCACATTGACCTTATGAGATAGGTGTTCTAATTGTTTTGCCCATTCTACAGAGGAGTATATTGAGACACAAACATTTGAAAAATCTGTAACAGTTTTCATGGACAGCAAGTGGCCATGCTGAAAGACCTAGTCTCTGGCCCCAGTCTGTGCTCTAATCCACTTGAATTTACTGTCTCTATTTCAAATGCAGCATAAGGAGTGACCCACACCCATTAGTACTGGTTAACTTTTCAGAATGACGTAAAGAATGTCTTGGAAGATGAGGCTAATGATTCTAGGACTCTGGGTTTCACATACCAGCAAAACTTATGCACTTTTTCAAAACTAAGGACATGAGGTTTCTAATTCTTTATTTTGGTTGAGAGATAGTTTAAAAAAAAAAAAAAAACATACCCATCCATTATTACTATGTTGCCTAAGAGAAAAATATTTAATATCAAAATGTTGGAAAGATATAATATCAGAATAGATTTATCTTCATGGAAATTTCTATTTTATTTTTCTTCTATGGACTAGGAAAAAAAGTCATTTTTTTAATGGATTAATTAGCATTAATCCATAGATCCTTTTCCAAAAACTTCTGTTTAGGTTATATAGTATACACTCTCGTTTTCTGCCCTCCTCCTTCTTAATACTTTTTCCTTTTCTTCCTCCTCCTTCCCAGCCCCCCACCCCTCCCCTCTTCTTCCTGTCCCATCCTTCTTCTTCTTTTCCTCCACCTGCTCTCCTCCCTTCTCCCACT
Organism: Mustela nivalis; assembly: GCF_964662115.1. NCBI lineage: Eukaryota > Metazoa > Chordata > Mammalia > Carnivora > Mustelidae > Mustela > Mustela nivalis. Next base: position 107,310,345 of record NC_139027.1, on the reverse strand, counting down.
CCCTCTTCTTCCATCTCTTCCTTACTTCACTAGTGATGGTCATCAAGACTATGGTCAAATAGAATCCAACAGGAAGAAACAAAGGACCAGAGCCCAGAAAATCTACAGACTGAGTAATCATTCTGTGGATACTTAAAAATTAATAATAGTGGATGAACAATAACTCAGGTACCCTTCCTCACCACAGAATAAATTGTTATGCCATTCCTGTGATATCTCTTTGGCTCCCTCTGCTTTATCTTCCTATGTGCAGGATTTTTTTCCCCTACCCTTTCTCGAATCTTCCCAATTTCTAAATAACTTTCCTGAAGTCAGTTCCTTTATCACAGGGTCACCATTTATAATATACCCTGTCACTGCCTCCTATCTGTCTTCTGCTTTGACCCTCCTTGCCCCTCACGTGGAGTAACTCTGAGGCAAATCCATACACCATTTCCCAGAGGTTCCCAATGAGACAGAATTCCAGTTGTCTTCAGTGGTAACTTATTTCATAAGCTATGCCTCATCAGTTTCCTTCCCCCATTGCCTATGCTTCAGTTTTTCATTGGGTTGCTTTCCCAATAAGCCACTTGCTCTTGAATCCTTATCTCAGGGTGTGCTTCTAGGAGAAAATCAACTAAGATACCATCTTAACTTTTTTCAGAGTGATATTGGTCATTACTAAAAATCAGATCCCCAAAAAATTTGCCATAGCAAATGAACTTTATAAAAGTAAAACAAAATAGGGCACCTGGGTGACTCAGTAGATTAAAATCTGACTCTTGATTTTGACTCAGGTCATGATCTCAGAGTCATGAAATCAAGCCCCATGTGGGGCTCTACACTCAGCCGGGAGTCTGCTTGAGAGTCTCTCTCCCTCTCCCTTTGCCCCTCCCCCACCACTCCCTCTCTCTCTCACTCTCTTTCAAATAAATAAATAAATCTTAAAAAAAAAAAAAGTAAAACAAATAAACTGCCTTTCAAGGAGAACTGAACAGAAGTCTATGAAACTGACTGCGACTCACCCTGACCTTCAGGAAGCTCTCTAGAAGTCATTGCTTTTTGCTGAGTTACTTACCATTGTCTCTTGATGTTGTTTCATTTCAGACATTTCACAAAGAACCAGTTTGAGAACCCTGAGTTAAGATCATGTGTCAGCTGATGTGAAACACTCCAACTGTGCTAAGATGGCCCCAGAAAGTTAACAAGCAGAAGTCTGGTGGCTGTGAATATGAATGAATGCTTAAAACTTTCCAGTTCTCTGCTGAGTGATTCATAAAAGACCTTCCAAAAGCTTTGATTCACTGCCCTCCAAGAATGAATTTTCATGATGGATAGAAACCTTTTTGATCTACAACACCATTTTTTTTCTGCTATCAGTGAGCAAAGTGGGCATCCCATGTCTGGACATACTTGGTTATGCAAGAATTTAAATTGCAATGCCCCCATTAACGTTCACTGCTGTTTTGTGAATAGCACATTCAAGATCTTTTGCCTACATGAAACTGGATGCATCCATCATAAATTCACCTTGGGTTGCTAAGTTTGAAAAGGCCATGCAATGCCTCATCTCCTTTGATTTTTGAACTATATGAAATAAATGTGAGATAGTTCAACTAGAGAAACAGAATCCCCAAAGAGGGAATGGGGCAAGTCTTCCCTTTCCTCTTGGCCAATTTCATTCAGTTTGAGTTTTCTTCTACAATTTCCAAAAAAGAAACCATTTTGCTAGCTGTAAAGACTAAAACCCCATTCAAAATAATTCCATTTCTAGTTATTTTTTTTTTCCATTTTATTGACAACTGAGCAACTCATTAACTACTAACCTGAATCTTAAAATGGAGGATTGCCATGTCAATAGTGAGTCACTGTCTTGGAAAGGAATTGAGGAAAACAGGTGACTCAATGTGCCTGGAGGGATGCACTAACATGGCACCTACCACAAACCCAACTTCTGAAGTTAGAGACAAAAGGACGGCCCTGGAGTCTAACCCAGATATGCTTTTTACTCCTGGAAAGTTGCTTTGACACCAACCTGATTCAGTCATTGTGCTTTCTCTTATGCATACTGTTTTAGATGGAAATTCCCAGGTGATGATTTTAAGAAGCTACTCAAGAACAATTTAAAAGTACATAACTCAAAATGGGGTGGTAAAAAGAACTGTTACATTTATTGCTTCATGTCTTAGTGAACCATTTCTCACAATTGTTCCAAACTCAAATTGGTCACTTTTGACAAATAAGCAGTACTTTCGAACAAGTTTTGTTCTCTTTTCTGAAACTCTATCTAACATTTGAGGTTGTGATAAGCTAGAGTCTCTGACTCAAGGAAAAATTGCCTTCTGTTAGCCTTGACATTAGAGCAGTTAGAGGAAGGAGGCTTCATGTTCTGAAGTTGTCAAGGGAAGAAAACAAACCACTTAAACCTATGACTAGTTACCAGCTAGAACCTGTTATAATAATCACACAATCTTTCGTGAAAATCAATTACGTGCAAGGCATTTGAATTCAGTCTCTCTAATTCTCATGGCAACCAAGCAAGTAGGGGTTATTATCACTCAGTCTTAGATAAAAATCTAGACTCCAAGAGGTTACATGTGCCCCAAAGCCAATAGCGAATAAATATGTTTATTTTTTAATTTTTAATTTTTTAGATTTTATTTATTTATTTGCCAAAGAGAGAGACAGAAAGAGAGAGAGAGCACAAGCAGGGGTGAGGGGCAGGTGGAGGGAGAAGCAGCCTCCCTGCTGAGCAAGGAGCCAGATTTGGAACTGGATCCTAGGGCCCTGGAATCAGGACCTGACCAGAAGGAAGACGCTCAACCAGCTGAGCCACCAGGTGCCCCTAAATACAGCAGTTTATATAAGAAATCAAGTCTTATCAATTCTGAAAACCATACCCAATCCACTACTCATCTATCATTTTCTGACTTTACTTTGTAGCATACTTTAACGAAATGAAATTTACCTGGAGCCCTGAGATGTTAAAGGGATAAAAAAGGAGTGGTTCCTGTTGAATCGAGAGCGGGAAAGCCTGGAGCTTTATTGTAAAGATTCTTTCCCTGCTATTTCCCAACCCCCTCTGCAACAGCGCTAGGGGCATTTATGGAAAGTCAGGGCTCTGTGGAAGCCCTGTGTTAGGGCTTTTGTCACAGCAACAGCCCCCACGTAAAAGTGAGCACCCTTTTATATATCAGGGATCACATATAGATGCTCGCAACACAAGCCCACCGCACCTTCCAAATCAATGGAACTTTCTTTCCTCCCCCTGCCATGAGCTTTAAAGTCATAGGTCTCTGTGGAGTAATGTTTAATTAGTCCACATTTTTTATTTTAATTTCTGCCTCTAAATTCCAAACTCTGAATATTAAAGAAGAATATTAATAAAAGGCCATGTAAACACAATAGTCAACCAAAAAGAAAAGAGAAAGATCTCATTTAACAAATGTGATGCAACACCTGAAAAGGTGACATGATTTACATTTTTGAATATTTTATGCCCATACCTGGTATACACACACACACACGCACACATACACATAACATATACATGTTACATATATATATAACATGTGTTTCAAAATATAGTACAATTGCATGCAGATAAAAATAAAATTAAACTCTCTTGTGTTTCTTGATGCATTAAATATGAAATTAGAAAAACGACCTATCCACTAAGGAACTCTCCCCCGGCAATGTGGCTCAGGGCAGAATGATGTTATTTTAAATTCTCCTCTCATTAGAAGGAAAAAGAGTTTGCTTCTTCAGAGTTTGTGTGTATTTATACCAGAGCTCAACTGGCATTTTCATCGTGGTGTTTATGAATCGTAATACAGTTCCACTGCAGTTTCTGACACACTCATTAATTTGTTCCCAGCGGCGGTTCATTACCAACATCACAAGCAAAACACGCGCCCTCCCTGGGCACTGAGGTTCCACCGGAAATTAAGCAGACAGGGCTGCGGAGCTCCTCAGAGCAGAGCCAGCCGGCTTCATCTCTCCTGGCAGGCTGGAGGCAAGGCAGCAGCCAAAATAAAAGGCACCCTTGCTTCTGAGTCTTGAGCTGACAGGGAGCAGTGATTCCTTGAGAAGAATGGGATCTTGCTGTCTCCATTCTCGATGATGTGCCTCCTCTGATCGGCCTGCTTCAGATGGGTGAGAGCAACAGCTTCAGATTTTGAGGGCAGCGAAGACTTAGGAACTTTCTGTTCCTCTGACTGTGGTTCTGCTCCCTGTGCTGACCCTCCCGATCTGGGAAGTCAGCTCGGAGTTTGGCGCTGCCCAAATCTCCTCTGAGAGCTATGAAGTAAGCCAACAGATTCCCCAAGAACAGAATCTCGTTCTTTCGCTTTCCAGAAAGCCCTATTTTTGCAGGAACAAAGTGTTTGAATAAGCTCGGCTGAAGAAGGAAAAGAGGAGTTGTCTAGTTCTCTGTCAGCAGTGTCCCAGGTCCCCTGTCCATGGTGTGCAGTGCTGTGCTGAGTGTCACAAGACCCGGGTGTCACCATGAGCAGCCATGTGGCTGCTGGCCATCTCAGTAAGTACTCCTGTGGTTCACTTGCTTTGTTCACCCTGTCTAGTTCCTTAGATCTGCTCCATGTACTGGCAAAGTCGCTGAGGAGTGTGGGTGAGGCAGGACATGGGAATCCCTTGGGAAATCTGCATAAGATACTGCATGGTATGGATGGAGACCAGAAGGTCTGGGTTCAAATCAGAACCTCACTACCCTAGAGAAACCATGTGAGCCCTTGACCTGCAGCTCTGTCAATTACAAAATCAGGATAACAAGAAGATTCAGGAAAAGAAGACCACACAGGGGCCCTTCTGAGTGGTACATGAGTTATGTGAATGAAATCCATTTTTGTTCAATTCTGAAGTGAGGTACAAATATGAGTTTTGTGACTCAAAGCAGAACGGGAGGAGAGCGGCCTCCCACAGACACTACTCTGCAGGCTCTCTCGAGACCTCCACAGCCCACCAACCCAAGGCCTTACAGGAACATTTTAACCCTTTCTCATCAACGAGGCCTCAGGGTGTAGATCAGGGGACTAGAAACATCTGTTAAAGAGGGTCTTCCAGGGTCTTAGCCAAAGCCGTGAGTATCACCCTTGATCCCAATCTCCCACCTCACATCGGATCCATCAGCAAACTTGGTCAGCCCCATCTACAGAACGTCCCCAGTCAGACCACACTCCATGATGTCACAGTGTCCAAGCAGTCTACGCCACCATCCTCTACCCTGGAAACTGAGAAAGCCTTTTACCAAGCTTCCTAATTCTACCCTTGATTCCTCCTGTCTGTTCTTTTCACAGCAGCCAGAGTGACCCTTGTTAAAACATTAAGTGAGATCTCATCAGCCTCCTGCTCAAAACCTGGGGTGGCATCAAGCAGAGTGAAATGCACAATCCTCCTCAGAGCCAGAGGGATGCTGGTGATCCCCGCCCACACTGTCTCCATGAGTGGAGCCCCTTGCACCCCTTCTCTCTTCTCTGTCTGCTCCAGGTGCACTGCCGCCTCTCCCTCCCTGAGAAAACACACATGCACATAAACACACACGCAACCATGCGCGCACACACACACACACACACACACACGTGCTCCTGCCTTGGAACAGTTCACTGGCTACTCCCTCTGCCTAAAATCTCCTTTCTGGGGCAGCACCAAAAGGTCACATTCTTCCTTTGGTAGGGTCCTGCTGAAACATCACCCTTGCAGAAAGGCCTTCCCTAACCCCCTATTTTACCACCTTATTTAAAATAGCCTACACATATGCACATGTATATACATGTGCTTTCCCATCTTCTTCCCTGCTTTTTCTTTTAGATACTTTTCGTCAGTATTTTTGCTTTAGATGCTTATCGTCATCTTCTATACATCCATTTGTTTATTTTTCTATAGCTCTGTTCTTTCTTCAGACCCCTGTTTAGAATAGAAACTTCAAAAGAGCATAGAATTGGTCTGTTTGATTCACTCTTCTAGCCCTGGTGTCCAGAATAGTGCATGATACAAATTAGTTGTTTAATAAGTACTTATAGAAATGACAGTATAGGGGCACCTGGGTGACTCAGTGGGTTAAAGTCTCTGCCTTTAGCTCGGGTCATGATCTCGGAGTCCTGGGGTCGAGCCCCGCATCGGGCTCTCTGCTCAGTGGAGAGCCTTCTTCCCCCTCTCTCTCTGCCTGCCTCTCTGCCTACTTGTGATCTCTGTCTGTCAAATAAATAAATAAAATCTTAAAAAAAAAAGAAAAGAAAAGAAATGACAGTATGAATGAATTAGTTCAGATATCGGAAGTCATCAAAGTGCACCAAGATGGCGCTATTAAAACAAGAATGGACTTTGGTGCAGAAGGTGGTCATGACTTCAGCTAGCAGGTCCCAGGGGACAGACAGCTACATTAACTTCGGTGTCATGAGAACAGCCCTGGGTGGTATGGCTAAATCTTCCCTGATCTTGTGAAGAGGCACCTCCCTCAGCAGGATGCCCCACCTCTTAAAATTTATTACCAAGCAAGGAGGCTAAGTGAATACTTTATATGCTACCTATGTTCTTCTCCATGCTAGTGTTGATATGCTTTCAATATTCCATCCCTCTTGCTTCCTCAGCTAGGTCTCAGACAACAATTTCCTGCCGCACAGAATATGAATCTCACAGGTGAATTTCTATCCAGGGTATAGTTCTCCCACTCTTAATGTGGAGAAAAATGTTAAAAAGCTACGGTAAAAAGTTCCTTCTGAGGCTGAGAACAGCCAGCAAAAAAGCAAGAAAGAGTTGGAAAAACGTGTTTAAGAGATGGAAAAATAAGTAAACATTCCTACCTCATTTTCTTTACAAGTTACATAATATTCAGTAGAATGTGTGCACCACAATTTATTCAGCCCTTATTTTGTTGATGTATTTTGAAGCTTACTTCCCATTTTCCTCCTCTAAAAAAATGCAGTGCTCTAATACTTATATCAGTACCTTGGGTGCCTTCATTTCTGTAAGCAAAATTCCCTAAAGTGGGATTACTTGGACAAAGGGGAGTAACATATTTTTTTTTAATTTTAGGGAATATTTCTAGATATTGTGGTAGCAACTGACTGCCCTTCCAGAAATGTGTGACAGTATACCTCCTCTTCCTCTCCATCCCCGACAAATATCTCACCACATTGTATTGTAAATCTGATAAGTGAAAAAAATTGTAATTCATTTTTAAATTTGCACTTTCCTGCATGTGACTAAGCATCTTTTTCTAAATTTATGGACTTTTCCAGTTCTTCTTTTCTAAATTGTCTATTCCTACTTAGTGGAGTATTTGTCTTTATTTTTTATTTTTTGCCTTTTAATTGTATCAACTGAAAGATCTCTTGGAACAGTAGGACCCATACTCTTTACTTGTTGATTTTGTTGTAATTATGTTAACCAATATATAGTTCCCATTTTCACTTTACTAATGTTATATTTGCCATCCTATTTCTTATAATATCTATATAGTGGAGAATCTCTATGTTATGATGTGTTCTGAGATTCCTGTCTTGTTCAAAAATGTTCCATCATCCCAGAGTTACAAAAATATTCCCCTTTCATTTCATTTGTTCCAAGGTTATTATTTTTGTTTTCATTTATTTCTTTAATTCATCCTGAATTTATATCTGTGTGTGAAGTAAGGGAGGAATCTCTTGGTTTTTTTCCATATGGGCAGCAATTTTTATCTGGTATAGTCCATGAACTATTCCTGAGTTAAATACAGTCTTAAATCACCAAAATGCCAACAACGTTTTTCACAGGACTGGAACAAAGAACCCTACAATTTGCAAAGAACAAAACAAACAAACAAACAAACAAACAAAAACCCCACCCTAAATAGACAAAGCAGTCTTGAAAAAGAAGAACAAACATGGTGGCATCTCAATCCCAGGTTTCAAGATATACTACAGAGCTGTAGTAATCAAACCAGTGTGGTATTGGCACAAAAATAGACACATTGATCAGTGGGACAGAGTAGAGTCCAGAAATAAACCCATGTTTTTATGGTCAATTAATCTACAACAAACGAGGCAAGAATATGCAAGGGGAAAAGATGGTCTTTTCAACAAATCCATTGGAAAAACTGGATAGATGCATGCAAAAGAATGAAACCGGATCACTTTCTTACATCACACACACACAAACTACAACTTTAGTCAAACTTAACTAAAGTTATAAATACAATACTCGAAACCATAAAACTCCTAGAAGAAAGTCTAAGCAGTAATTTCTTTGACATTGGCCATAGAGACATTTTTTAGGTATGTTTCATCTGGCAAGAGAAACAAAAGCAAAATTAACTCTTACGACTACACCACAATAAAAAGTTTTTACACAGTGAAGGAAACCACCAAAAAACCGGAAAGGCAATCTAGTGAATGAGAAGACAGATTTGCAAAATTATATATCTGGTAAAATTATATATCATCATTAGTAAGGGGCTAATATCCAAAATATGTAAAGAACTTGTACAACTCAACACCAAAAAAATGAAGCAATCCATTTAAAAATGGGCAGAGGACCTGAATAGGCAACTTTCTGAAGAAGACATACAGATGGCCAACAGACACATGAAAAGATGTTCAACATCACTAATCAGGGAAATGCAAATTAAACCCACAAAAAGATGTCACTTCAGGGACATCTGGGTGGCTCAGTTGGTTAAGCAGCTGCCTTTGGCTCAGGTCATGATCGCAGCGTCCTGGGATAGAGTCCCACAACAGTCTCCTTGCTCGGCAGGGAGCCTGCTTCTCCCTCTGCTTCTGCTGCCACTTGACCTGCCTGTGCTCACTCACTCTCTCTCTCTCTCTCTCTCTGTGTGTCTCTCTCTCACAAATAAATAAATAAAATCTTTAAAAAAAAAAAAAGATATCACTTCAGACCTGTCAGAATGGTCAAAAACAAAAACACAAGGGAATCTTAAGTGTTGGCAAGGATGTGGAGGAAAGGGTGAGAATGCGCTGTTGGTGGGAATGCAAATTGGTGCAGCCACTGTGAAAGACAGTATGGCAGTTCTTCAAAATATTAAAACAGAATTACCATGCAATCCAATAATTCCACTCCTGGGTACTTAACCGAAGAAAACAAGCCTTAACCAAAAGAAAACAAAAACCTATATCAAATAGATATATGCACCCCGATGTTTACTACAGCCAAGATAATAGAAGTAACCCAAGGGTCAATTAATAGATGATTGGATAAAGAAAATATGATACACACACACATATACACACACGTGTGTGCACGCGCACACACACACACACACACACACACCCTGGAATATTACTCAGCAGTAAAAAGAATGAAATCTTGCCATTTGCAAAAAAAAAGATGGACCTAGAGAGTATAATGTTTAGTGAATTACATCAGAAAAAGACAAATACCATATGATTTCACTCATATGCAGAATTAAGAAAACAAAACAAATGAACAAACAAAAAAAGAGACAAAAACCCCACAGATTTTTAAATATAGAGAACAAATGGGTGGTTGCCAGGGGAAGGTAGGAGGAAAGGGTCGGTGAAATAGATAAAGGTGATTATGAGTACACTCACCTTGAAGAGTACTGCGAAATGTATAGAAGTGTTGATTAACTAATCAATTAATTAAACATTAATTATATTTGGATAAAAGAAGAAGAAAAAATGCAATCTTGGTCACATGATAAGTTCCCATATAAACCTGGATGTAATTTCTGTTTTTCTAGGGGCCCAAATGAAAGCAACTTCCCTGAGAGTCATTAAGATCACCTGACATAAAATGTAACTTGTTGGCCGACCCTGACTAGATAGTGCTCAATATACTTTGTCAAACTTCCAAGCACAAAGTTCTTTTATTTAGTTTTATGTTCATTTGAGCCCCTTGATCAGATGTACCAGACATGCTCCTATAAACTTCTTACAGATTTCTTTTTACTCCTTATATTAACCCTGGAAGGCAAGTATTACATTTATTCCCACTCTGTATATTAAGAAACTGAAAACTAGAGATTTTAATTGCCTCCGATGACAAAGGTGACAAATGTTGGGGCTGAGATTTGTAGCTTCCAGTCGTATCCCAGGGTCCTTACCCTTAACAGCTCAAGTTACTAACAGTGCTGTTTTGTTTTTGTGTCTTAAATACTCCACTAATCCCAATACAGAAGGTACAGAGTGAATATTTGTCGTACTGGATTCAACTGAATTATTCTCCTATAACAGATTAGAATAAATTTGTCTTCTTTTACTATCTCTGATGGAGACCCAAATAGTCTCTGTCTTCCTTTATGTGCCTGCAAAAACTCCAGCCTAAAATAAACTGAAATGAGTGGAATTTAGATACCAGAATAAGTGTTCAAATCCTCCTTATTGGACTATATCTTTGGCTTAAAAAATAATAATAAAACAATTTTTCATACTGTAGTCATAACATTCAGAAATAATGACTTGAAATGAGTTTGCTTCTTGAAAATTCTGAGTAATTTCAAAACAGGGTAATTTCAGTAACTGCAAAGGAACAGCTCTAATGAGTTCTGCTTAGAGAATCTTCTTCTCACCAGGAAATGATTGAAGACAAGGAGATAACCTCTCATTAATTCCTTACTAACTATTTTAATCGGGATTACATCACTGTCTCACTCCGAGCACAGACAGCTGCCAGCAGGCTTGGGTGCTCAAATTCATTAAACTGACAAGACGAAAACGTCTGGACAGCCAGAGGGGTTGTTTCTGTCCTCCCCACCCCACCATGGGTGCTGTATTTGGTGAAAATATGACACCCTCATTTCTCAGAGTGGCGATTTCCACTTCGAGTTTATTGCCACGCATCCCTCAAAATCTTGGCACAAACGGCTTCTTTCAGTGAGTTCTCAAATGCCCGCACTGTGGCCACGAGCACCAAGCCCTGCAGGCAGGGCTGTCAGACAGACAAAATAGTTCCTATACTGGGACGGAGCCATGGCGGGCTCCCATTTCCAAGGGCATGGAGGATTCTGCCTCTTCCCGTTCATCATTCTGCAGGTGGGACTGGTCCATTCTCACTGCCCAGAGCTTCATGAAATCTTGAGCATAGGAAAATTTTGTCTCTGTATGTCAGGGGGGTGGGGAACGGTGAGAGGGGTGACCCCATTCTGTCCCAGAGAAAATCACCAAGGGAGAGTAGAGCCCCAGGGGGCTTGAGATACCTTTGTAGCCAACACTGTAACTATCATCCTATTTAAGCAATAACCCCACAGAAGCCCCTTCTCCCACCAATCCACATGCACAAGGTAGAGCCCTTCTGCTTCAGAATGCCACAACAGCCCAGGGCAGAACGACTTATGGTCATAGAGATTGGTCCAGAGATTGGTGCCCGTGACCTATGTAGAGCCAATGAAATAGATACAAGCATCCTTTTGGGAGGTCCCTGATATAATAAAGGGTCCTAGATACTGGGGAGCAGGTACCTGGCTTTGACTTTGCCTCTCCCCCACTCAGCCAGCCACTGTGGGAATGCTATTTAATGTGTCTCAACGTCAGCTATTTTTGGAATAGGGTAAGCTAAGTACCGTGGAAGAAATAAACATAAAAGGAGTTATTATACCTAATGTACTTACGTAGTAAATCCCAAATTAAAAGTAGTCATTATTCTTACTATTGTTCCTTCCCCTGAGATTTTGAGGGGAGAAATTCTCACCCTTTTCTATGGGATTTGAAATTCTCACCCACTTCTATGGGATTTGAAGCTCCGAAAAATGTATGAGCTGGAAAAGCCACAGTCAACTTCAGTCTGTGAGGGAAACATTTGTCTGAAAATAAAGCTTACATGGATATTTGTTATTTAAGAGAAGGTAAGAGACATGTAAAAAGAGGAACTGGTCCTGTTGGCTATTATTTGCAGGATAGATCAAGCTGTGTCAGAAGCAAGCCTTGTTCCATGATGTTCTCTCTTTGGTATGCCTGTTGGATTTGGGTTTTCTGGAATTTTCATCCCAAGAAGTTTTAGTTGCTTCTCTCTGTGGTGGGGCTCTGAATAATTCTGGACTGACTCTGTCTCTACCTGTTGCACTGAACCGAAGCCTGGAGAGAAAGGCCCGGATTGTTCTTCCACACTCCTATCCCTGGAAGTAAAGGGCCTGAAAACTGATGCAGAGAAGATGTGGGCTTTTAAATGTAACACAGAGTTGCCTGGGGGTCCATTCCTCCAAATCTGAAAGAATAATATTTCCCAGCTTCTAAAACATCCGCATGAATTAGCAGGTGGGCAGAATACATATGGATGAGCTAAAAAGAAGCAACTTACAAGGAATTACATAACCTTGGGTCTGAGTGCTCACCTACTGGGACATTCAGGGGCCTTCCCAGGATAGGGAGGAGAAAAGGCAGTCAGGCCACATCTGGGTGGGTTCAAAAATCATGACCCCAGTAAGATAGGCAGGGGTCCATATTTATTAATCTGCTCAGAAACCTAGAACTTAGCTAAAATTCCAGCATCAGACTGTAGAAATCAAGCTCATCATTTCTTCCTTTCTGAACTAAAAATGGTTCCATTCACAGCCTCTAAATGCATTATTTTTAAAGATATTTATTTATTTACTTCCTTATTTAGAATGAATGGTGGGAAAGAAGCAAAGGAGGTTGGAGAGAGAGAATCCCAAGCAGACTCTGAGCTGAGCACAGAACCCAATGTGGGCTCAATCTCATGACCTCAAGATCATGACCTAAGCCGAAGTCAAGAGTCGGAAACAACTGACGGAGCCATCCAAGTGCCCTCAAATTTATTTTAAATGCCTCATCGTTTTGGTTAGGCCTCTGCTTTGCACACACACACACACACACACACACACACACACACAGTAAACACAAACATACACATCCCACTGCTATATAGTTTCTAATTTCCAAAACTTTTAAAATATAGTTTTCCTTCTTCAAATCTTCTTGAATGATTTCAGCCCACAGAGTTCTACCCTTTCCATGAAATCCCACCCAACAAATCAATATTTCTTTAGCAACACATGTGTGAGATCCTGTTCCTACAGGAAAAGGGAGAGTAGCAGTGAAAATTCAAGGTCCTGCCCAGTCGTGTGCTGGGAATGTTTAAGGACTTCCTCCAAAAATCCACTAAGAATAGCCCTGATATGATATGTAGCACTTGTCAATTTCCATGCTCTAAATACATCCATGATGGCCAATTTTAAGCTACCAACATGCATTGATAAAAAAAAAAAAATAGATAGTAGTACACCATTATATAGTTTTCTACCCTATAAATACAATAGGTTTAAATAACTTTCAGAGCATGGGTAAGAATAAAATATAAAAGAGCAATTAAAAGTGATTATGCTAATTTATTACTTTTTTCCCCAATATGATTCACTTAATTACAAACATATATAATTTAATTTTAATAACAACTGTATTTTAAAACCAACTCTCAAATTCCTAGAAATTTAAGAATTGGCTCCTGGGACCCAATGCAAGCTGGATACAGCACACTACTGTCCTTTCTTTAATGACACTTATCTTCTAGAAGGAGATACTTAAAATAAACAAAAACATTAAATAATAAATGAAACAACAAATAATGTAAAATAAATATATAATAAAAAGTCTGATCGTAGTGAATATGAAGAAAAACAAAGCGGACTATTGAGCATCAGTAAGATAGGAGTTTTATTTTAGGTAGAGTGAACAAGAACATCTCCAAAGAGTACCAATCCTTCATTTAAATGAAGTAAGGGAGTAACAAATGAGAAAGTCCAGGAAAGTACATTCTAAGTAGAGAGAAAAGCATGTGCAAAGAGCCCTGAGAGAAGGGTGATATTTATGCACTCAGGAAATAGTAAGAAGGTGAGTGTGGCTGCAGTGGAGAGTAGGATCCTAGGACAGGTGTTTGACCAAGGTCCAGATCACGTGGAACCTTGTAAGCCCTAGTGAGGATTTGCTCTTTCAATCTCAGTAGTAGGCTAAGAAGCCATTGGAAGCATTGTCCTTGAGAAATACTCTGTAGGCCACATATACAATTTTCACTTCTCTAGTAACCACATTCAAACAGCAAAAAGAAACTCAAATTAATTTTAATTATATTTAACCCAACATTTCGAAAACATGATTATTTCAACATTATTGTGCTTGATCTCAACAATTTTTAACTGGTATTCGAAAAAGAAAGTAGGCCTTTCACTATTTTACAAACGATACTCTTTTTCTTTCATGTTTTATTCAGGTGATTTCATTTCTGCCAGCTAATCCTTGTTGAGAAACCTCTATTGATTTAATTCAATATATTCCTACCTCTGGATTCTGTGAGAAACTTGAGAGGCATGATCTTCTGCCCATATTGTACCAAAATATCACAATTTGTGGCAATTAAACTCTGTTGGAAGGAACACAACGTCATTAGGCACTTTTAGCCCTCACAGTGAGGTGAACAATAATGGGCAGTTAGATGTCCCTCTCAGATCTTCACATAATGTCTGCCTCTCTCGGGGTCTCACTGGAATGTGGCTCATGTATGGGAGCCTGAATCCTGCTTTTATGTTGTAGAGCAGTAAATGCTTAACTTAAACAGCCTCTTCATTCTCTTTGTAAAAATACAGTGTCTTGGCACCCATATTTCTATTGAATTGCTGTCAGGTAAGGCTTTGCCCAAGGTCAACATAACGAGCCTCTCTGCCAGCTACCACAGCTGACTTTAATACACCCGAGGATTTATGTCAGATTCCAACCACTAAAGATTGAGCTGATATTTGTAAGTATTTGGCAGAGGCATTAGCATTTCTGTCTGTGAAGAAGTCAACACCTTATTAACTATTCGGAGGAATCATTTACCCAGTGGGGAAAAGTACGAAGTTGAGTTAGGGATTCCTCACTGCCCAGCACAGGCAATATTCTAGAAATTTCTACTGCATTTTGCATGGAGAAATTAACCAGGGTGACACATGACTTTGATTCCTAGTGACTATAACTACACAAACATGAAGATTTCAAAAAGCAACATTAGGAGAACAGAGAGAACAACCATGCTTCCCTGTGAGATCCCTCTGTGAAGGCCCCCATGAATAATTTTCTTGGAATGAGGTGAATGATGTCCTGTTCTTCCAAAGAATATAAAGTCTGGCCCATTCTCCAGCATGTATTCCAACAGTAGCCGTGGTGGAGGCCTCCTTTGGGAAAGTTGCTCTCTCTTTAAATGGAAATAGCTACAGAAGGAAAGCCACAACATGATACATTGTGATACATAGTGAGTCAGAAGAGGGCATGGAACAAAGTGAAAAGGAAATCTGAAAGGTCAGTTAAAAAAATTTAAAAAAAAAAAAGTTAAAATTAATAGCCAATGGAACTATTCAAACAGAAATACAGAGCTCTTTTAAGCACCAGGGATAGAAACTGAATCATGCTCAGTTTGCTTGCTCCTAATGTGCTTTATGATTATCAAATGGTGAGGCTAATGTTAATCCTAGGCATGAAGTCCTATAAGGGAAACAGGCAACTACTGCAGTAGGAATCTTATGGTCAATAAATATATAACTCTTTTTAGAAAAAAAGCAGTTAATTTTTCCCTCAATCATGTTGAGTAATTACCCATTACTACACCAAGTAAAAACTGACAGACTCTGATTTGGGCACCTTTTGGTAGGTAAATCAGTTCCTATAGGTCATGAGGCATACCCCACAATGGCATTGTTCCTTTTTCAATGACTTTGTGCCCCCAGGAGACCCCAAGCTCCTGGATGCTAAAGGTGAGAACTGTTAATCTATTTTTTATATATTTCCAACCTCTCACATATTTTTCTGCACAAAGTCAATCCTCCAAAGTAAGCCTAACACAGAATTATGACTATTATTTTTATCACGATTATAGAAATTTCCCATAAGAACTGTAAGAAATGAAGATCTGAGTTTTAATAGTTGAGCATTTGTTGAGGCCTCTCTTTTCCACCCACACTTAACAGTCTTTACTCGAGATTTCTGTTTAAGACCCTGATCTTGACCAGGCACATTCTCTATCCATGTTGTTAGAGGGATTCTAGGGGGTATAGCGAGTTCTGCCACTTTGCACATGGGAATTGCTGCTCTCTGCCACATATGCAGCTTCTCTGAGGATGAAACCACTCTTCTCTCTCCTTTACAGAAAGAGAAAAGGCTACTGTGAAAAGCAGATATTTGTTACATAGTTGGCACCAAATGTAAGACCTTAACTTGAAGTCAGCCCAGCACAACACAGGAAGTGTGTGTTCTTCTAATACCCCAGATTCTCTTAGGAAGTCTGCTTCCCACTTCAGCAAGCACATAATGAATTCCAATTATGTGTAAGGCTTGGTGCTTGACTGGGCAATGCATTTGGAGATGTGCTTGGCAGAGCTCTGGCATCGTAGAGTTAGCAATTCAGTAGGAGGAGTAAGACTATGAACACATTATTCCTGTGCGAGACCATTTGACAAAGCATTTTTCGGCACAACATGATATGTATTATATAACTCCATTACTATAATGTTCTAGAACAGGCAACACTATAGTTTAAAAAAATGAGAGAAGTGGTATTCTCTGGGGTGTGGACACGACTGGTTAAGGGCGTAAGGCCACTTTTTAAATTTATTTTATTTTATTTTATTTTTTAAGATTTTTATTTATTTATTCAACAGACAGAGATCACAAGTATACAGAGAGGCAAGCAGAGAGAGAGAGGGAAGCAGGCTCCCAGCTGTGCAGAGAGCCTGGTGCACGGCTCAATCCCAGGACCCTGAGATCATGATCTGAGCTGAAGGCAGAGGCTTAACCCACTGAGCCACCCAGGCGCCACAACCTTTTTTTTAAAGTAGGATTCACACCCAGTGTGGAGCTGAACTCATCACCCTGAGATCAAGAGTTGCATGCTCTACCAACTGAGCCACCCAGGCCCCCCTCTAAAGGCCACTTGCTGTCTTCTATCTTGGTAGGGTTTAGGTTACACAGGTGTATGTACTTGGTGAACTCAACACATGATATAACATTAAATGTGAGCATTTCATTGCATGCAAATTTTGTCTCCAAAGGAAACCATAAATAAATGTTGAGCTCTGGCTAATGATATGCCACTGCAGTATTTAGGGAGAAATGTACTAAACTCTGCAATCCACTTTGAAATGCATAAAAAATAAGATGGATGAAAGGATGGGTGGATGATTAGATAAGTGATAAAGCAAATACAGTTTAGCGTTCATAATAGAAACAAGGTGGGACATATGGGGATTCTCAGTACAATTCTTTCAACTTTTCTGTATGCTAAAAATTTTCTCAATATGCATTGGTGGGAATAAAATACTTCTTAGATGAAGAGGAAAATTGAAATATTCCTTGAAAATCAGCAAGGATTTTTGAATGGTAGTAAGGTAATTCACTACTTGGGAAATGACAAAAGCAGAGTATCAAGAAGTAAAAGAAGAGAGGGAGAGTCAGGCTGGGGGCATTGTACCATGAAGGGGAGGCCTTTGAGATCACACTAGGAAATCTCCTGTCTCTGAGTACAATGCACTGAGTACAAGCCATTGTTGAGATTTTCTGAGCAGAGGATCAGCGGGATCAGAATTTTCATTTAAGAAGGGGTTTTGGGTAGTGGGAGAGCAATGGGGCAGTGAGAGCCATCTGTTGATGGGTAAGGGGAAGCTGAACCAGGCAAGTAGCAGAGGAGCTACTTGCTCCTCTGACAGGTGGTGTTTGGAAGTGAGGAAAGCTCAGTGTGCGGGATGCACTGGTCATAGAGATGAGTGTGAACAATGATTAAAACACAGGCATGAGGTTTCAGCTCTGTGATGAGAGGGGATTCACTGATGATTTGCTTCACAGAAAAAGAGAGTTTAAAAACAGCTAAGTTACACAGCAGAAGACAATGAGCTCAATACACACAATTTACAAAAGATGCAGCAAGGGGCAGTAAAGATATGAAAAGAACTCACTAGTAATACAAAATCAAATAATAAGAAATAATTTTCCCCTATCATGCAGTCAAAAAGTTAGCAAGAATGATAATGTCCAGTGCTGAGGAAGGTGAGGGACAAAAGGTAATCAAACTCAATATGTGGGAATATAGGTAGGTAATGACTGTTGTGGGAGTCTAGAGACCTAAAACCTAAAACTTTCCATATTCTTTGATACAGAATTCGATCTGGGGGGAATGCATTCTAACTAAATACTTGCATCATATATGCCTAAACATGAATATAGAAGGTTTATTTGCAGCATTATGATAGTGGAAATGTGGAAATAACTTAATTGTCTATCAATAGAAAGGATATATTTTATGGCTTATCTGTTTTAGTTTTCTATTGCTGCCATACAGATTACCACAAACTTTGAGACCTAAAACAACACACACTAATTATATTATACTTCTGTAGATCATAAATCCAATATAATCTCATAGATTCAAAATCAACAGTCAAGATTGAGGTAAAATGTCAGCAAACTTCCTTCCTTTTTGTACATTCTAGGGAAAAAATGGTTTCTGCCCTGTTAGATTGTTGGCAGAGCCTAATTCCTTGAGGTTGTAGGGTTGAGATCCTTGTTTTCCTACTGTCTATAAGCTGAGAAGTATTCCAAGCTTCTAGAAGTTGCTACATTTCTTGGCTTCCATTTTCAAAGCCACTAAAGGCAAGATGGCATCTTTCTTATGGCATTTCTCTTTGACCTATCTTTCTGCCTTCCTCTTTTACTTTTACGGACTCATGTGATTAGATTGGGCCCACCTAAATAATCCAGAATAACCTCCCCATTGCAAGGTCCAAAAGCATACAAGCTCTCAATCAGATTTGCAAAGTCCTTTTGGCCATGTGAGGTAACATAGTCACAGATTCTGATGAATGAAATGTGGGCATCTTTGGGGGCCATTATTCTGCTTACCATACTATCCTTACTGTAGTTGAGAAGTTACTTCAGCTTTTTTACAGCTAAGTTTCTAGGAAGCCTGGCTTGTCAATTTATCAGATCCCTCAGGGTTCTGGCAATTCAGTCCCTTTATTTTTTAATCTAAAGACGTGAGTGTTAATTAACCTCATGATGGTTTTTCACATTACCTGTTAAAAATTACTTTTTTTTTTTAAACTTCAACAGTCAAACCTGATGATATGAAGGAGAAACAGGCACCATTTGTGTTCGTTTCTTCATACTCAACCAGCACTGTGCCAATGTGCTAGCACTCTCAGCAGAGGACCTCAAGTCACAATCCAAACAAAACACGCAGTATGGTAGAGGAAGCATGATTGCAGCTTGGAGCCCTGAATTGATCTTGCCTTTGCCTCTAATGGCCTACGTAACACTTGACCAGTCCCTCCATTTCATGTCTATGATAGATTGATTTAAAAAAGAGTTGTCTCTATATCCCTACTTCTCCCTGTGTTTACATACTGGACAATGTGGTCTTTCTGTCCCTTCCATCAAAACGTGAAGTCTATTTCATTTCCTCTTAAAGGCAGTCTGGCTTTATGACTTGCTTTTGCCAACAAAACACAGTGGAAGCAATGGCCTCAAAAGGACTTACAAACTTCTACTCACTCTCTTGGACCCCTACCACTACTCTGTGATCATGCTCTGGATAGCCTGCTGGGGGATCACCCCAGCTATGTCAGGAAGGCTACCCTAGATCAGCCCATCCCTGCTGACCCACCAGCTGACGAACATGCATGAATGACCCAGAACTCAGCTCTAAACGAGATCAGAGTAATCTCCCAGGTGCCTTATAGACTAAGGCAGAATAAGATTAAAAAAAATAATAATATTTTAAGCTACTGAGTTCTGGAATGATTTGTTAGGCAATAAAAGCTAACTCATGCAGCATGGCTGCTCCCCAAACTTGTCATCTGTAGAGAAGAGGACTAAATGAAATATAAATCTTAAGACCTTTTTTGCTTTGTGTATTATTTTCCCTAGTTTCATTCATTTGATCGTTTTCAGCTGAAATGAAGACTTTGATGTATATATGTTGATTTGCTGGATAGGGAGGAGATGATGGGCATTATCTATACCACATGTGTGCAAAAACACCCAGGCACTTGGAAACATACATGCAGCATACAGGTGGGGTGGTGGGAGGGGACTTTAGAGCACACTTAGTAGTAGGATCCAGAACCTGGTTACCTGCCAGCAGGGTCAGTCACTCTGGCCTCACCTGCCAACTCTCTCCTTTCTGCAGTTCCTACAAGATTTTATTTGAGAAATGCACTTTGATTGTTTATATTGATTTTATACCCAAATGTCTCCCTTTCAGATACGAACAAGATTATTTTAAGACTTAACAATTGGCTGGGATTTATGTGGTCAAATGGATTAAGACTGTAGAGAAATCATTTGACCTTCTTTAAAAACAAAACAAAAATGTCCTACTGTTTGCTTAATGGAACAAAACAGTCTCCATGCAGAGGTCTCTCAGGACACAAATAATGCACATAATAGTTTGGGAGTTCTATGGCTCTGGAGGAACACATCTATGTGTGCTAAGCTGCCTTTTTTTTTTCCTAAGATGAGCCTAACTTGAGGCACTGAACCTGTCAAATTTTCCAGTTTTGGTCATTCGCCAACTTTTTTTTTTTTTTTAAGATTTTATTTATTTATTTGATAGACAGAGATCACAAGTAGGCAGAGAGGCAGGCAAGGAGAGAGGAAGGGAAGCAGGCTCCCTGCTGAGCAGAGAGCCCGATGCGGGGCTCGATCCCAGGACCCTGGAATCATGATGTGAGCCGAAGGCAGAAGCGGTCACTCACCAACATTGAGTTGAAGCAAGTTAGTTAGCCTCTCTGAATATTAGAGACGGTTGAATTAACTAGGAATCATATGGCCAATAGCATAGGGTTATTGTGATAATTAAAGGAGACTCACATGGAAACAGTTTAAGACATTCTCTGTTTTTCAGTTATTATTCATTTTCCTCCACATCATTCAAACCCTAGCTTAAATGAGGCCCCTTTGTAAAGTCTTTATTCATATTGTCAGCTCGTGTTTTTTCCCCCATCTTATTTACTCAAGCAAATTTTCTGAAACTGAGCTAGGCCCAGGGATATAGATGTTAACAGAACTATTTCTGACACATGTAGAGATGTATAATAAACAATATAATACCTGATTAATTAAGCTATCCTGATGTGGGCAACCCAGCATTATTTTGGAACATTATGGGAGTATAGAACAGACACGAGTCAAGGGAAGGCTTCTCAAGGAAATGCCACCAAAGTAGAGGGTGAAATGAAGTTAGCAGATGTCAGTCACCAGCTAGAGAGAGCCAGGACCTCTGTCTGTCTATCTAAACTTTGACAATTTTTTTTCCAAACATACTTGTTGGTACTTGAACTTTATGTCTACCTGGAAATTTTCTAATAGGCTCATGTAGCTTGTCATCCCCAATTAAAGTTTACACTTACCTGGGAAAGAGCCCATGGGTTGTACTTTAAAAAAAAAAAAAAAGTTCTCTCTAAAGCAGAATAGTTCCAGGCAAATGTTGATGCACAAGGCATAGTTGATTGGTTAATAACAAAAGACACTTAAGCTATGTAATACTGACTGTTCTTGATTTATAACATAGCTCACAATAGCCTACCACTTTTATGATAATTTTTTTAAAAATTTGATTTTATTTATTTACTTGACAGAGAGAGAGAGATTACAAGTAGGCAGAGCAGCAGGCAGGGGGGCGGGGAAGCAGGCTCCCTGCTGAGCAGAGAGCCCCATGCAGGGCTCATTTGCAGGACGGTGAGATCATTACCTGAGGCGAAGGCAGAGGCTTAATATGACACATGTAAAGCCAGAACACAAATACATTTTAACTGTACTGCCTTATTGAAATAAATTGAAAAACGGATTGTGACACAAAGATAGAAAGCTTAACCATATCCCTTCAATAAGGATATGAACCACCCAGGCACCCTTATGATAATTTTTGAAGTATAGCATATATAGGGAAAAGAATACAAATCATCAGTGTACAACTCAATGTATTTTCATGACATGATCATGTCCATACAAATAGCACCCATTTCAAGAACACTGTAGCCTTTCGGAAGCTCCCTTCTATTCTCTTCCAGTTCCCACCACCCCAAGGGGAACCTCTGACATCTCACAGTAGTCCCTGCTTACTTTTTGAAATTGATGTATAGTGTGTACTCATTGGTGTCTAGCTTCCTTCACTCAACATTTGTTTTTGAGAATCATCCATGTTGTTGAGTGTGGCTATGGTTCTTCCGTTCTTGCTGATATATAATACTCTCTTGTGAGAATATCACCTATTAATCTATCTATTTTTTTTAAATATTTTATTTGTTTATTTTAGAGAGAGAGATAGAATGAGAGAGCACAAGCAGCGGCAGCAGCCGAGGGAGAGGGAAAAGCAGGCTCATCGATGAGCAGGGGACCCTGGGATCATGACCTGTGGCGAAGGCAGACGCTTAACTGACTGAGCCACCCAGGCGTCCCTCTATTTACTCCTGGTGGTCATTGGGCATGCTGCTCTGAACATTCCTGAACACATATTTTTGCAAAGATATACACTCCTTACTACTGGATATGTTCCTGGGAGGAAAGTAGCTGGGTCATATTTTTCCTGACTTTAGTAGATTCTGCTAAAAAGCCTTCCAAATGAATTGTATGATCTGTTGCTTTCACCAGCGTATGCATACTCATTTTTAAAATATGGCCACTCTGAGAGTCAAATATTCCTTGGATCTATGCACGTTATGGAGGGTAGAAGTTGTGCTTTTGGTACCAAGTGATTGAAAGGATGCCTGTGAATTCTCTTTGTGGACTTTTCACAATCAACTCTTTAGCTCTCTCAGCTCCACCCACATCTTCTTGATAATCATTGGTGGAGAAATGTAGCAGAGTTTTGTAAGAGCGCATGTTTTCTGAGATGGAATGGGATTGAAAAGCATTGGCATGACTTTCAAAGACAGGCTCTTTTTCCATCCTCTTGCCCACTTACTCTGTTAGGAGGAAAAATACTCGTTTCTATGGGATGGAAAGATGAAGAAGCAAACCGCCCAGGAAATGGAAATGAATGCATATGTGCTACTTCCCATAGTTGCCTGTTTTTCCCTACTGTGCAGCCAGATGCTTCAACTCAACCTCTCTTGCCAGGGCGGGAAGGAGGGGTGGGTGTGCCCGGCAGCCTATATGCTCCAGCATGGCCTCTTCCCCCTTAGCAGGCTGTGAATACACAGACGTCTGGCTCAGAACAGGGTAGAGTGCCATCATCAGGGACTTCTTGCTGTTGATGGCCTATGTCAATTGAGTTGAGAATCCATCCACGTATTAAGATGCCCTATATTCCATGGAGAGCAAAACTGACGGTGAAGGTGGACCTTGGATTTTCTAAGTATGTAGTTGAAATTCATACATTTTTCTGGCGCCTTGCAAACAGCAGGAGCTCAGGAAGGATTAATTGCATTAAGGTCTTCCCCTTCACAACTGGGGATCACATTTATAACAAAATGCCTGGAGTAAGATACTTGAGTAAAACATTCCCTCACTAGATTGTCAGGTCTCCCATAACATTCCTGGCACACAGCAGAGTGCCTGGAATAAATAAACACTCTTTATATACATATCACATCTTCAGTAATAGATGTAATTAATATAATGGAGCAAAGGAAAACACAGAATGGTTCCGATAACTGATAACTAATCACAAACCCAGTTGGTAAGTTGCTGGAATATTCCTTCACCCAAGATGTTGGCTGTCTTCACTTCTTACGGGGCCACGGGGCTTCTTTCTATGAACATATGTTGAAATAGAAGACCACGCAGCGAGAATTACACCTATTATAAAAACTACCTCTTAAAATAATGTTATGTCAGGCATGCCTTTTTGAGCAAAGATATGCCAATTAGATAGACTTATATAAGTCTTTGAAGGAAAGAATTTTTCCCCAATAAGCTTCTCTCCACTACCCAACAGAACCAGCTTACTCATCCTCTAAAATGATCGTAAGCCAAATTACACGGGTCTCTTGACATATTTAAGAGTGATAATACGATTGAATCAAGTTCATTTCAAGTTTATAGCTAAGGGATATAAGGACTGGCCATGCTCCTCAGGCAGATTCTAAAGACATCTTGGTTTTGGCTTGTGGAAAAGCCAAGTAAGTCAAAGCCTGCCCTGGATGTCATCTCTTAGAGAAAACAAACAAACAAATAAATAAATAAGAAAACAAGTAAATAAATGCCTTATTGTGGATTCCCCTGTTTCAACATTCTATTTGAGATCATCCTTTCATGCCCCCCAGATGTTCTAGAAGTGAATGGCATCAGCACTTGTTTAAATGAGGCCCAGAAGTATTTCCCCTTTGTAATACTTAGTGCCCTATTTTTCCTTTAAGATTATTGAGGCTTGTGATGCCAAAATTGTTAGATTCACAGTGCTCCAGAATGAAAGCAGTTGTAATGATCCTGCTGTATGAAAGAACAGCTTCTTTACTCCCCAAGCTGCCTTACCCATTTGCTGGGATTCAACGACCGCCTATTGCTTCTTTTCCTAACCTTGTATTGCAAAGTGATCTGTTCACATTTATTAAAGATATTATATCATTTACAGCTTGTTCATTGGCATCCTGTCTCCAAAAGTGACAGGAAAACAATATAATTTGTAGTCCTTCCCAAATGTCCAAGGGGAGAGAAAGAAGGTATTATGCCAAGCTTCTTAAAATTCACAAATGAGGCAGGATAAAAATCTCTGCAGAATTTATAAAGCCTGAACGATGCCTTTGATCTTGAGGTATTGCAATCCCACCAGCACTCTCCCATCTACAGTGATGCCGTCAATATTTTACTGTGCTGGCCTAACACACAGCTCACAATTTTAAAGTGACAAATCTAAGAGCATAAATTTTAGATGCCTTTTGCAAAACAGCAAGGCTGAGGACAGACAGTGCATTCAGAGTATTATAGCCTGTTCTAATTCATGCCATTTTCAACACACGTTTTCTCCCTTTGGAGGCTTTAAGGGCGTATTTCAAACAAATATCAGTGCTTTGTGTTTATACCACATAATAAAGCATACCTGGGCCTGTCTGTAAGAGAATATCTGTTTTTCAAATCGTCTCAGTTACGGAGAGAAAACTGATTCTATTTTGAGTTCAAATATAAGGGTAGACCCCCAAGTGAACACTTAAAATCTGTTCCTGGGGGATTTGCTAGAGGGCTTTCATCTATTTACTGAAGTAGGCTCCACCCACAGGTGGTTGCAGGGTAATTGCGGGGGAGGGTACAAGGAGGGCTTAGCTGCTTCCAAATATTTTCCTTTCTTCCCAGAGCCTCCTCCTCATACCTCTCCCCAGGCCCCTTGGAGTACATGATACTTCACTATGAGGAAAGGTTAGGGAAGACCATCTCTGGAGCTAATTCCTTACTCTAAAGTCAGTGCCTGTGAGAAGTGTCACCCACTCTTTATGGCAATGGCTTAAATCAGTTAAGAAGTAGCTGTCTTCTAAAGAAGGGAGGAAGGGCCAGGGCATGGAGGAAGAGTTGGGGAGGATAGACTTAGAGGTTAGAGGCTTCTGAGTAATGAGAGTATAGTTGAGTGCAGTAGGCAGAAGTGACAAATATGTGGCCATGTTGTCACCGTTCCCTCCACCACGCCCATGCAAGACATTCCAACCAACCATGGTTCTCCTTCTCTCCAGAGTTTTGATGTGTCTTCAGATTCTTGCCCATGCTCCTGCAGTGGGAGCTGGTGGGTGGTTGAAATGAGGCACCACAGGAGTCATTAAAGAGGATGATGGGATCACAGGAGTCGACTTGAAGGACAGGACAGGAAAAAGAGATTTAGAACTGAACTTAAAAACCAGCTATGCTTCTTACTCATTGGACAGTGTAAATAAGAACAGTGACCACAGTAGTATTAAATGCTATCCTACACTAGGGCCCCTGTGTGGCTCAGTCATTAAGCATCTGCCTTCAGCTCACGTCATGATCCCAAGGTCCTGGGATTGATCCCCACATTGAGCTCCCTGCTCAGTGGGAAGCCTGCTTCTCCCTCTCCCACACCCCTTGCTTCTGCTCTCTCTCTCACTGTGTCTCTCTCTGTCAAATAAATAAATAAAATATTTTAAAAATAATAAAATAAATAAAAATAAATCTGAAAAAATTTAAAAACTTAAAATAAAAAAATTTTTAAAGTATATTAAGTCCCTCCTGTATGCCTGATATTCCATAGGACGCTTTAATTAGGGCAGTAAAGTATGATTATTATATTGGTGGGTTTTAGAGTCAGCCTGTCAGAGTTTGAATACTAACAGAAGAAGATACCAAGAGAATTCAAGCCTTAGTCTTTCATCTATTAAATGGAAATAATAATGGTACCACGTCATTGGTCAGTTGCAAAGTCAAATGAGGTAATGCACTGAATGCCCTTGGCATATTGCCTGGCTATCAGTAAGTGTTAGTTTACTCCTGAACACGTGATCAGCATTCTATAAGGGATTGCTATGTTGCAACATTATTTATTTTTAAAAATTTTTATTTACATTCAATTTAATTAACATAGACTATATTATTAGTTTCAGAGTTAGAATTCAGTGATTCATCAGTTGCATATAACACCCAGTTCTCATTATATCAAGTTCCCTCCTTAATGCTCATCACCCAGTTACCCCATCCCCATACCTACCTCCCCTTCAGCAACCCTCAGTTTGTTCCCTACAGTTAAGAGTCTCTTATGGTTTAGTTCTCTCTCTGTTTTTGACTTATTGTGTTTTTCCTTTCCCTTCTCTATGTTCATCGGTTTTGTTTCTTAAATTTCACATGAGTGAAATCATATCGTATTTGTCTTTCTCTGACTTATTTTGCTTAGCATAATACCCTCTAGTTCTGTCCACATTGTTGCAAATGACAAGATTTCATTCTTTTTGATGACAGAGTAATATATATATGAATATTACTATATATATATATATAGTATATATATATATGCACCAGATCTCCTTTATCCATCTTCTTTATCCATTTATCTGTTGATGGCCATCTGGGCTCCCTCCAAAGTTTGGCTACTGTGGACATTGCTTCTATAAACCTTGAGATGCAGCTGCCCCTTTGGAACACTATGTTTATATCCTTTGTATAAATACCTAGTACTGCAATTGTAGTGTCATAAGGTAGCTACTATATTTTTAACTTTTTGAAGAATCTTCATACTATTTTCCAGAATGGCTGTACTGGTTTGCATTCCCACCAACAGTATAAGAGCGGTCCCCTATCTCCACAACGTTGCCAACATATACTGTTTCCTGAGTTGTTAATTTGGCCATTCTGACCTGAGTGAAGTTCTCATTATGGTTTTGATCTGTATTTACATGATGCCTAGTGATGTGGAGCATTTGTTCATGTGTCTGTCAGCCAATTGTATGTCTTCTTTAGACAAATGTCAATTCTTATCTTCTAGACTAGATGTTTTGTTTTTTGGGTGTTGAATTTGATAAGTTCATTGTAGATCTTAGATATGAGCCCTTTAACTGATATGTCATTTGCAAGTATCTTCTCCCATTCTGTGGGGAGAAGTGTAGTTTTGTTGACTATTTCCTTTGATGTGCACAAACTTTTTATCTTGATGAAGTCTCAATGGTTCATTTTTGCTTTTGTTTCCCTTGCCTTTAGAGACATGTCTAGCAAGAAGTTGCTGCAGCCAAGGTCACAGAGGTTGCTTCCTGGGTTCTTCTCTAGGATTTTGATGGATTCCTGTTTCACATTTAGGCCTTTCATCCATTTTGAGTTTATTTTTGTGTTTGGTGTCAAAAAGTGGTCCAGTTCCATCCTTCTGCAAGCAGATGCCCAATTTTCCCAACACCATTTGTTGAAGAGACTGTCTTATTTCCATTTGATATTCTTTCCTGCTTTGTCAAAGATTAGTTGACCAGAGTGTCTAGGATCCATTTCTGTGTTCTCCATTCTGTTCCATCAATCTATGTGTCTGTTTTTGTGTCACATTTTTCTTAAATTATAACTTGGAGTATTTTCTGTTTTTCTCCCTCCCCTCTTCTTTCATGGGCATTTTGAGAGCAAAGATTCCCCTTCTCACTAGCCATACCAAATAGGTGCAAGCATTTAAAGACCTAAGTGCCTAGTAGATATCCTAATAACAGGTTTTCCTCTCCAAAAGACAAGGTAAGCATCTGTGGGGCCACTTGAACTAGAAATAAAATGGGTTAAAGGATTAGAGGATTTCCTAGCCAAAGTGGGAAATAGAAAAGAAACTTTTATGAGGGGTCGCAGGACAAGGAGTAGAAGGAATAATAATAATGAGGGTATACTTCTCTTGATTCCTATACATGTCCTTGAAAAGAGGGTGGATAACTTGGAACCTATTTGTGGGAGATGGGGTCATGAAGCCACGACTGTGCTTCTCTCCCTTTCCTCTGCTTCTTCTGGTGCTTTACAAAATGGAACAAGCAGAACCTGGCACTATAAGTGGGACAATGATGAACCCATTATCCGTGGATATGGTATTTATCAGCCATAACCTTTAAGAATGCCGTCCAGTAGAAATACAACATGAGTTCCACATATAATTTGAAATTTTTCAGGGCACTTGGACAGCTCAGTTGGTTAAGTGTTTGACTCTTGGTTTCGGCTCAGGTCATGATCTCAGGGTCATTAGAATCAGGCTGTGTGCTCAGCCTGGAGTCTGCTTGAGATTCTTCCTCTCTCTTTCCCTGTGCCCCCCTCTCTCTCAGCTCATGCTCTCTATCCCTTTCTAAAATAAATAAATAAAATCTTTAAAAATATATTTTATTTAAGCCAATATATCCAAAAATTATTGCCATTTCAACTTATAATCAACATTTAATCAATTGTACCAAGCTTTTGAAATCCAGTATGTGTGTTCAACTTACAGCACATCTTAATTTGTAACAAGCCACACTTCAAGTGATCATTGGCTATGTATGATTTTATCAACCCAAACTGATGCCTTGGGCTTCTTCTTGAGGAACCAGGACTAATACACAACTCTCTCAGGAGATCAACACAAGGGCAACAAAATTAAGGAAGCAAAATTATTTCACACAAATATTCTACCACCATCACCACACAAATTTTGTTTTTTTGCTCAGGATCTTCATTGTCTTTTTAAAAATAATCTATTAAGGATCAGTACTATTGTAGATTCTTATTTGGGGGAAAAGATGGCAACAGCCTGCTTCTTCATGCCAAGCAGGAAATGTCAAAAGCCACAGGGTAGAATGCTTAAAAACAATAGGACCCCAGTGCAGCTGAGCTGAGAAATGGCCATTACCATCCTGCATGGGTAGTAAATTTTCTTTACTCTATATTCTCTCTGTAGTGTGAACTCTCAAAATTGCATCCTAAGTGGCTAGAAATTTACAAGAGGAGGAAATACAAGGCTGGAAATGCCCCTGTGATTGAGTGCAATTCTTTTGCTCCCTACTTCTTCACTTTGATCCTGCTGATGGGAACCCCCAGATTTTTCTCTAGAACTTCATTTAAACCTCCAGAGAAAGGGACAAGTAATGTAATACAGGCACAAGAGAAAGTAGAAAATTAAGAAATCCAAGTCTCCTTTGACTGATAAGAAAACTGATTTAGAGAAAATGGGTGAATGCCCCCTAAATCACATAGTCTGTAAGCATTAGAGGGGATTAGAAATATTTTGGTTTTCAAAAGAATATTGTCAACCCACAAAATGGGAGAAGTTATTGGCAATATATAGGTCCAATTAAGTCTATTGTTCAGGATATATAACAAATCCTATAAATCAATCAGAAAAAGACAGCAAATATACAAATTACCAGTAAAGGATCTGGTGGGCTATGGTCACCAAAATAAATTAAAAAAAAAGCCATGTATAAAAATTTTCATAGAAACTCTCTTGGTAATTGCTAAAACCTGAAAAATATACAAATAATTAGAATGCTAGAATGGATTAAAAATAATTGTGATATATTCACATAATAGAAATGAGAATCAATGAGAATGAATGAACTATTGTCATGTCCAACACAGATTAACCTCATAAACATCATATTGAGCAAGAAGCCAGAAAAATAAGTATACTGTATAATTCTATGTTTGTGATGTTCCCAAACAGGCAAAACTAATTTATAGTATTCATTCAGGACAGTGGTTAGTTGATTGGAAGAGCTGACTAGAACTGGTATGTGCGTGCGTGTGTGTGTGTGTGTGTTTAAGTGTGTGAGTAGTTCTAGAAGGTTGAAAATGCTCTTTTTTTATTTAGGTGCTGCTTTATTTATGAAAATGTATTGAACTGTACACTTACAGTAAATGTAACTTTCAGTATGTGTATTATGCTTTAATTATAGATTTTACAAAAGGAAATGAAAATTGCTAGAATTCTCCCCAAAGTAGAGACTTGTTTCAGCTAGTAGATTTGGGGGAGCTTTATCCTTGTCCTGCTTTCTACCCTTCACATGTACCTCTGTCAGCCATGGGTATGATTCAGGAAAATGTCTTCTGGGTAGTTAGAAGCTCTATTTAATAAAATACTTGAATGAACATTTAGGGCAGGAATTACACTGAGGTCACTCAAGCCCCAAAGTTCTGGCGAAATAGAATCAGGATGATGCTTATGTTTAGAACAATTCTTCTTTCCTCTTTTATAACCCAGAGTGCTCCCCAGGGTTCCCAAGCAAGAGTCTGCACCAGATATTTTGCACAAATAATGTAATAAAGATTGTCTTTATTGCCCCATTGCCTGTATCTTATATATAGAGGAATGTCAAAACAGCATTTAGAAAGGAAACCAGCTTCAGCTTTGGAACTTTGTAATCTTAGCAACACCCCCACGATGCTGTAAACACAAACTGTCCTATTCACAATATTTAGGAGAGTTCCCACCCCAGGGAAAGTATCTGCTGTGTTTAGGTAGTCTTCTAAGGTCTAGTACCAAAGGCCTCCAACAGCAGCAAGACTTGATATATTTACCAAAGAAGATCTAGAGACTGATCCTTAACAATGATGAAATAATATTAGAGGGAATATCTGAATTGAACCCCCCTCATCTCCTTCTCCCACAGCTCTTCCCCCATATCTGACATTTGGATCACTTCTCTTTCATAGTTATTATTGCAAAATGCAGAAAGAGATCACAAATTAATACAAGTTAAGAAAGCCTTTACTTTCAATGCAGAACTCAGAGGGAAAGGTGGAGTAGTGCTAGAGAGGACTCTTCACCTGCACATCAACCTAGAGCTGCTGGAATATGTCTAGCAAGTGTCTGCTATGCTCCTGGGGGTTCCCTCTATGGCAATCCTCAACAGTGATGCCAATCCATGCACATGATAAACAATTCAAACACAGCTGTGGGTGGGATGATGGAAGGCTCTGCTGAACTCCCTGAGTCAACAAAAAAACATGGTTATGGCCTCCAAGGCCATTACAATGAATAACTGGAAGACCCAACAGTGCATTCCTTGATAAGAAGATGAACGGTGAAGGGTGACAGTTCTCGAATGCCAGTCAGGAAGTTGCTGGGTGAGTCCTTACACACCTAGGTCTTCAGCTAGAGTAGAGGCTGGGAATCCTTCAGCATGGAGATACTACTTGACATACATGTCGAAGTTGGATCTGCCCACCATCAGCAGTCCCACCATCAGCAACACGTCAGACGATGTGTTACCACACCGAGTCTCCATCCAGCAGACCCTGTCCCTGGCAGCTGAGAAGCTGGGCATCTGGAGGAGAATGATGGATGAGTGTTTGAGCACAGCCAGGACATGATAGGACACTACTTCTGAGGCCACAAGCACAACCTCTGCAAAAATGAGGGAAACACGAGCTGGGGTAGGGACTGCTAACAGAAAGTTCAAACACCTTCCCACCTCTGTCCCCATGGCCCACACTGCTCAGTCTGCAAGTGCTAAAGCAATATATTTTATCTCCCCATCTCACAATCATTGAAGGTCTATGTAAAATTTAAAAAAGGGGGGATTTTTCCCCCATGGAGTTCATTACTGATGGGCTAGAGCAATGAGATGTAGACATCAAGTGACATGTCTCCAGCTGTCTGTGGTACTATTTATAATCACACAGCTGCCCTAAGATCTTGTCCCTATTCAATTTTTATCAGCTTTATTTAGTTGTAATTGACATGTATACTGAATATGTTTAAATTATGCAATTTGATATGTTTTGACATATGTAGACATTCATGAAATTATCACCACAATCATAATAATGAACATATTCTTTATCCACAAAAGTCCTTCATGACCTTTTAAAATTTCTCCTTTTTGCTTCGTTCTAATACAAACATTAATCTGCTCTCTGTCCTATAGATTAGCTTGTACTGTCTAGAGTGTCATACAAATTCAGTTAAATAGCATATTAACATACTGTATGATTTGAGATTTACCCCAGATGTAGCACTTACCAATAGTTGATTCTTTTTTTTTTTTAAGATTTTATTTATTTATTTATTTGACA
This sequence comes from Mustela nivalis, assembly GCF_964662115.1. Classification (NCBI taxonomy): domain Eukaryota; kingdom Metazoa; phylum Chordata; class Mammalia; order Carnivora; family Mustelidae; genus Mustela; species Mustela nivalis. Next base: position 107,277,991 of record NC_139027.1, on the reverse strand, counting down.
GAGAGAGATCACAAGTAGGCAGAGAGGCAGGCAGAGAGAGAGAGGGAGGCAGGCTTTCTGCTGAGCAGAGAGCCCGATGTGGGGCTCCATCCCAGAATCCTGGGATCATGACCTGAGCTGAAGGCAGAGGCTTTAACCCACCGAGCCACCCAGGCATCCCTAGTTGATTTTTTTCTTTTTTTAAAATCGCTCCTTGGAATTCTATTTACAGGTATCACAATCACACAGAGAGATTTTTGAAGCCTATGGCAAAGACATTAGAAAAAAAAAAAAAAGGCAAACATAAGCTTCTTTTCCTCCCTCCACCAATCTAGACAAAAAATTCCACAGCCAAGGATATATAACCTTTTAGGAAAATCTAGAGAATCCACTCAGGGGTAAGACCAAGATGGGATGAGAGCAGATATAAGAACCCTCAGATAGGTTGGGGGCCCGAGAATACAGGACACTAGGGTCCAAAGTCCAGCTAGAAGCCCGGATACTTCCATGATACTAGTGCGGGACAGCAAACAACCACGGGTGCCTGTGTTAATGCAAGCATGGGGGTAAGATGGGGCAGCGGGTGATCTTCCCCATGAGGAGAAGCATGAGAAGTCCCTAAATTGAATGAGAAAACCCAGAACTGCCTTAAAGAGTGCTACATGATTAAATTTACCCTGGGATTAAATTTAACTGGGATTAATGGTTCTCTAACTAGAAATTGCATTTAGTTATGTAAAAGAATAAAAGTTCCATCTTGTGCTTAGCTTACGAAGTCACACCTGCTGTTCTGGTGAGTGTCCCTAATTCATTATAATCTGGATGTTGATTTCTCAGGATGAAGCTCCGAAGATACTAACGTACAAAATCAAGAAATGAAAACAATTTTGGCCTACATTTTCCTGCCTATCCCATATATCAGTTTTGCTTTGAAATAGGTTCCTCTCTGGTTTTCCTGCCTGTGCCTGTCCTATTGCTTCTATACAGACAGGCGGATCCTGAATCCTGTTAAATGCCTGAAGCATGTTCTTCCTCTTTTCAAAATCCTCATATAAAAGCCCATGCCTTTGCGGGGAATTCTTGCCTGACATGATCCGCCTTCCTCTTCCTCTTCTCTATGTTCTGTCCTGACCAAGGACCAAGTTCTGGCACTCCCTTCCTCCAGAACAGACAGGTAAATAGATGATCCATTTCCTGACTCCCAGGCTAGGAGGCCATGGATTTATGTTTGTTTTAATCACTCTTTTATTCCCAGCAGGTAGAATAGTGCAATTCATAGATGGGACCCTCAGTAAATATCTGTTGGGTGGATAGATTTATCCCAAGAAAATGGACATGCCCATACCCATGGCATTGCCTTTCCTTCTAGGCAAGATTCAGTGGTAGATGCATTACAATCTGTAGGAGGAGTTTACGCTAGAGTCCAAGATCCAACAACAGATTCAAAGGTAGATTGGCAATTAGGCTCCAGGAGCCCTACGCATCTGTCTCCGCAGTAGGATTCACCTGCACGTGTTGGTCCTATGTGGGGGCATCTCCTCCAAGAGGGTCTTGAGCGGGTAGGTAGGTACCAGGTACTTCCCAACCCTCCTCCAACCAGCCAGAAGGAGCAATTTCCAGAAAGTGAGCACACTGCTTCCAACACCCAAGATGGGATTTTGTGCTTGGTGCATTTTGTTGCATTGCACTCTCCTTTTCCAGTGCTTCCAAGATGTACCAGCTCCCTTCTGGTGGAGAAAGTCTTTCTTTGATTATATCACTGTGTTTAATCAAGCTTCAGCCAGATCTTGGGGCTCTAGATATTGTTCTAATGCCTGCATAGCTCCACTCGAGTTCGTTACAATTAGAGTTATTTCTGAAAAGGCCTATTTAATCTTAAGTTTGTGGGGAAATATCATTGTGGCTCTAGAGAACATTTCCTCTAACTACCAAGACACATACTTGCAGATAATAATATAGGGAAGTATGCACAAGGCTTAATGAAAATGATAATAACTGAATTTAATCAGCTCCAAACATATTCCCGAAAGTACTTAGTCCTTTATATGTAGTGACTTATTTAATATAATAATCCAAAGAGATAGGTTCTATTATCTACCCCTTTCCTTAAACCAAGAAATAAAGGATAGGAAACTCACTAAAATTGTATAGTAATGGGTAGCAGATCTATTGTAGCATTATATAAATAATGTAAATAAAATAATTAATTAGAAAAAAGGGTAATATTTAAAATATTTAATAACCAAAGCAGTGATATAAATTACAATATAAATCAATTTATAAAACATAAAAGAAAAACACATTTATTTTTATTCTCTAACTTGACTAAATTATAAATCTAAATAAAATTATAAAAGTGCTTTTTGGTATAAATTATAGACACAAATCATTCATCGATTCAACCTAGTAGTTCTCTAATCTTGTGTCAATTCTAGAAACTGCTATGTACCTTTTGCGAGAAGTGGCCATCCTTGGTTCCAGCTATCTGACTCTGAGACAATGAGCAGCTGCACCGAGCAAGCTCTCCTGACAGTTTCCTTATTAAATTGAGAGTGACCAGGTTTCTGGTGCTCAGCACTTTGCTGCAGCCACAGGACAGCTGGGTATGCACCTTGACATTGTTTTTATCCACCGTCTTGGCCCCAAAGAACAGACACTTCAGCGCCCACCCTAAACATGCTGTCACCAGTGCCACCCACCATGCTCTGTGGCAACTCTGCAGCAGGCTAGGACTGGAGCAGTACCCACCATGGTGCAGTTTCTGTGGACTGCTATGCGCAAACACTGCACAAACAGAATAAATGTCTATAAAGGTGCCCAGGAAACTTGGTAACAGTAGTTACCTCCGCAGAATAGGAGACAAAAGAGATTTGAGGCACATCTGAACATGTTTCAAAACAAATGTTTTCATGTATTGTTTTCGTAATGAAAGTTTCAGAAACAAAACTATTTCATCAGTCAAAATTTTTATTAAAATGACTTTCATAAAGCTAGCTAGTTAGCTGGAGAAATAGAGATTTTTAAAAGATGAGTATCCTCTATGTTTAAGTCTGAATTCTTCACATGGACCCACATTTTCCTCCTTGAAACTAATATATTTTCCTACGATTTTCTGGGTAACGATGGAACACTAGTTCACACTAGTAGTGGGGAAGGTTCTTGGTTGTGCTCAGCTATTGATTCATTTAAAAATACTGATTTAATTGGCACCTATTATTGCAGGCCCCATGACATCATGTAGATAAGGAGTGAACACAGTAAACTTGGCACCTGTTCTCACAGCACCATGAATGGAGATGGGAATTTTAGCAAGGGAAGAGATAATACTTTTTCTCTTCATTGGGACCTCACAAACCAGGAGAATAATGAAGGGTAAAAATGAGAGAAAGGAGGCAGGGACCTGAACTCAAAGGATGCTGCTGGCAGGGGGAGGATTCTGGACTGATTCAAGGAGTGATAGAGTTCCAACAGCTAAGCCATCTGATCAAATTTGTGTTATTTTAAAAATCTCCGTAGGCGCCTGGATGGCTCAGTTGGTCAAACATCTGCCTTGAGCTCAGGTCATGATCCCAGAGTTCTGGAATCAAGTCCCACATCGGGCTCCCTGCCCAATGGGGAGTCTGCTTCTCCTTCTCCCTCTGCTCTCTTTCTCTCTCTCAAATAACTTAATAAAATCTTTTAAAAATATAAATAAATATATATAAATACATATGTATGTATGTATGTATGTCTATACACATGTATTTATATCTATATATAAAATCTCTGGTGAAAGTGGGTTTAAAGAGAACCCTCCATGCCTCCCACATCTGGTTTTCTAGTAATCAGAGGATTAAAAATGTAATAAAATGCAATCAATGCCAACACTCGACTGGAAATGATAATTCCCAATATTTAGGAAATGATAAGGCAGGGACAAGTCTCGTTCGTGGAGAGCCAGGTAACAGAGCTCACCAAGGATTCAATGTGGAATCATAGCAGCAGTACCCTGATTATCCCTTCATCACCCACAAATAATTTAAAAGAAAAGATGGATCCTATTTAGAAGGATGTGGCTGCTCGCTGCTCCCTCCGATCCCAAGGCTCCCCTACCACATCCTCAACCTTTACTGTCTCCTGTAATACATGAGACTTACCCTCTGCCTGTCCGCATAGATGCTAGTCTCTGAGGTTTTGCTGATGAGTCAAATGACCATGATGTTGATTAGCAGATGTTCACCTCACTGCAAGCTTCTGATTCCTAGGGTTTTTAAATTCAATGTCTTTATTTCCAATTCAGTAACTCAGCCAGTTGTCACATTTCCCTTCTTCTGAAATTGGTGAGTCTTCTTGATAAAGGATCTCAGAAGGCATCTAGCTCAGGATAACCTGAATTATTACACATCAGGCTTCTAATCGGGGAGCACTACCCAGTGAGACGGCAATAATGCACTTTTATCATGCAGCTGGCAGATGAAACATTGTGCTTGTTTTATAACAAATGTCATACTTAAAACTAGAGGCATTTGCAGCTCTGAGGGGCAAGAATTTCTATTCGTTTATTAAACACAGGTGTCCATCTCACATGTTTCTCTTTAGTAAGTTAAGTCTACCAAAAGTGGCACTGTCTTGCAAAATCAACCACAACTAGAAGGCTCGGGTGAAAAAACATGCTTGTGGAATTTATTGCTTAGCCCCATTTTCATTTTACAAGGTTTAAGAGAGATGAAAACAGTGTAAACATGAAAGGCACAGAGTAACCACTGGGGTCCCTCCTGTTTTCTTCCAACTGGAATTTCTAATAAAAGTGTATTTGAGTCTGATCCCCGCATTGCCTTGGCAGGGCGCCCAGCGTCACAGTCACAGCGGTGCTAGGAGGCGCTCGGAGAGGTAGCAGGTGGTGGGGCGGGAACCAAAGATGGTGCCCAAGGCAAGAAGAGCCCTGGGAGCAAGACTGGCTACAGAATTTGGTGCAAAATGAAAACGCAGGATACTTATTCTAAAATTATGAAGAATCTCAAGATTCTTGACAGCAGAACATTAAATCAAGCATGGGGTCCTTCTAAGCGTGGCGTTCCGTGTGACAGCACACAGGACAGCACTGTGCAGGTCAAGGATATGTGTGGTGTCTGAATTGAGACTGGGAAGAACAGCCACTGTGAGAGGAAATTTACAATGGGCTTCTTTGAACAGACAGGTCAGCTGCAAAGCCTTTATGTATTTTTTTTTTCTTAATTTTCTTTTATGGACGGGGAGGCAGAGATCAGGGAAACATTAAAATATAAGCAGGGTTATGGTCTAAAAGCTATTTATTCCTTGTAGAAGTAGAGAAGATTCAGCCAAATGGCTAAAACTAACCCAGCTGGGGGCAAGGGGAAAGGAAAAGGTTGTAAATTATAGATTTTTTACTGATACAGGGAAAGAGAATAAGGCTTCTCTAGAAACAGCTGGTTGCCATGGTAAAACGGCAAAGAGAGCTTTCTTCAGTTTTTGTCTTCTAATTTGAAACCCAAAACTGAGGAGAGGGACTCAGAGGGAACTTCGAGCAAAATATTTGCCCTCAGACTTCAGGCACAGCAGCAGGAGATGATGTCAGAGACTGGTTAGCTGAGGCATCAGACTCGCCCCAGGGCCTGGTGAAAGGAGCCAGCAAGAATGCAAAGCTCTGAGAAACCTCTGAAATTTGCAGCAAGATTATGATCACGGCTTGCTGAGCATGGATCCTGTGTCCAGAGCTGTGCCAGTCACCGTCTATACATCATTTGACTTAATTTGTGTATTTCTCAGAGCAATCTAGCATGGCATGTGTTACCATCCTCATTTTGCAGAGGAAGAAACAGATCTAAAAGGTCACAGAATTTGGCTAAAGATATATTGTTACTAAGTGGCAGCTCTGACTCTGAACAGGATGAGCCTTGATAAAGAAAAAAAAAAAAAATGAGTAACCTTTATAACAATAACGTGAGTGTAATTAAAAAGGAGGAGATTAAAAATTTACCTAGAGATAATAGTTTGACCTCAGTTGAGAGGACTTAAATATTCTTTGTATTGGTGTTTATGTTTCCTGCTTTCAGAGATGAGTGATCTAAGTATTTGGTCAACGTTTTTTTAATCAGAAGGGAAACTGTTTACTTTCTTTAACAAAAGAAAAACAGACGCTCTGTCTAAGAGCATCTGGAACAGATGCTAAAGGCATGCCGTGCTGAAGAGTTTGGGAGGCTATGTGGCACATACCAAATGTTCAACAAATACCTGATGAATGAACCGGGAAGAAGTTCCCCCACAAAATGGGGAAGAAAGAAGTATAAAGGTGCATGTGGTAAGAAGGCAGAAATTTTATTTCTGCCAAATTTCTTAGCATTTAACTTCAATGCCAATTTGTTCTTCTAAGCAGGTCGCTGTACAGTAAGGGTTGTAAACCTTCACTCGACTATATGTCCTCCTCCACCAAGCATATATTTATAAAACTACAAGTTTTTGTGTTTTATGTTAGAAAGAAATTTGGCAACCATGAACATTCATTGCAACTTCTTCATTTCTGTGAATAATTTCCACTCACATTGGTTAAGAATTCTATGTGGCCACAACAGAATTTCTGCCTTGCTATAGTCTGTGTTATTTTCCTCTCTCAGAATGGAGCCAAGGGTGATTAAGTATCAATTTGCCCTCATTATAGATCAACCAGAGGCCCTAGGACACCACAGAGTGAAGTAGAGTGGGTCTTCTCAATGCTCCTCTCTTTCCCCTGCCCCACTGTGCCTTCAAACGTGCCACGGGAACCCATCGCAGTTACTGACCAACTCCCCTCATGATGGTTAGAGAGGAGCGGGCAAAGTGCCTGGTCCATCCCTCATGGCCAACAACTATTTAATATTCTCGTTTATAGACATGGACTCTAGTCTGACCCCTCTCTCCACCATCGTCCTACCCATAACTAGAATTTATGTCTTATTCCTTTGGGAGTGTTGTTCTCAGACAGCTGTCATAGTTGGAAAAGGATCTGTCAAGCTAAATCCCACTGAAGTGTTAATTGTTGACAATAGTATAAGATGTCACCTACTTAGAGACATCTGCATTTTGTGGGGGTCTTAGAAACAGCCAACTCTTACCTAGCATATAACCCAGTCACTGTTTTATGAACAATATTCAATGAATTGTTTGAACTAAACTCACCAAAGGAATAAATATCTAATAGTACGACGTTAGGCAACAACAAAAGCCAGTAGGGAAGATGTTCTTGGACAAAGAGGTTTTCCAAATGTCGCTCAAATCCCACAGAGAGCCAACTTCAGCTCTGACTCCTGACTCCACATTAATCAGGAAATCTCTGCCCTACATGTGAATGGAATTCTTTCCAGCAAAATTTAACCTAAATCCTTTTCTGCAGTGCTCCATGGAGAATTAGCCAAGTCCATTGCTTTTCTTCTCACAAAAACTTTTTCATATATTGGATTATTATAGTACTGGGGAGAGAGAAAGAGATAGATTTATTATCCAAGTGAAGTATTTACTCACTAGATGTTCTTTTATGAAGTGTATGGAGCAATCCAAATATATAAAGCTAATATTGTTTCAAATTAACTTGTAGCACATATTTACTTGCTTATGTTTTTCCACTAATTAGCTAATAGTAATTATACAAAAAAAATGAATTTCCAATTTTCGTTATAAGAATATGTCTCAAGAAAACGTGGGTACTTGAATTTGGGTTTTTTTTTTTTTCCTAATTTAGTTAAATGTAACAAAATCAAACCGTACTTGGGTCCCAATGAGTTGTTTTCCAATTCCAGAGTATCTCGGTTGTATGACCTTGGTCAGTGAATTTAACTTCCTTTAGCCCTAGTTTCTTTGTTAGCAAATAGGGAGAGTTCATATTTATTTTTTTTAATATAATTTTTTATTTTTTATAAACATATATTTTTATCCCCAGGGGTACAGGTCTGTGAATCACCAGGTTTACACACTTCACAGCACTCACCAAAACACATACCCTCCCCAATGTCCATAATACCACCCCCTTCTCCCAAACCCCCTCCCCCCAGCAACCCTCAGTTTGTTTTGTGAGATTAAGAGTCACTTATGGTTTGTCTCCCTCCCAATCCCATCTTCTTTCATTTATTCTTCTCGTACCCACTTAAGCCCCCATGTTGCATCACCACTTCCTCATATCAGGGAGATCATATGATAGTTGTCTTTCTCCGCTTGACTTATTTCGCTAAGCATGATACGCTCTAGTTCCATCCATGTTGTCGCAAATGGCAAGATTTCATTTCTTTTGATGGCTGCATAGTATTCCATTGTGTATATATACCACATCTTCTTGATCCATTCATCTTTTGATGGACATCTAGGTTCTTTCCATAGTTTGGCTATTGTGGACATTGCTGCTATAAACATTCGGGTGCACGTGCCCCTTTGGATCACTATGTTTGTATCTTTAGGGTAAATACCCAATAGTGCAATTGCTGGGTCATAGGGCAGTTCTATTTTCAACATTTTGAGGAACCTCCATGCTGTTTTCCAGAGAGGTTGCACCAGCTTGCATTCCCACCAACAGTGTAGGAGGGTTCCCCTTTCTCCGCATCCTCGCCAGCATCTGTCATTTCCTGACTTGTTGATTTTAGCCACTCTGACTGGTGTGAGGTGATATCTCATTGTGGTTTTGATTTGTATTTCCCTGATGCCGAGTGATATGGAGCACTTTTTCATGTGTCTGTTGGCCATCTGGAAGTCTTCTTTGCAGAAATGTCTGTTCATGTCCTCTGCCCATTTCTTGATTGGATTATTTGTTCTTTGGGTGTTGAGTTTGCTAAGTTCTTTATAGATTCTGGACACTAGTCCTTTATCTGATATGTCGTTTGCAAATATCTTCTCCCATTCTGTCAGTTGTCTTTTGATTTTATTAACTGTTTCCTTTGCTGTGCAAAAGCTTTTGATCTTGATGAAATCCCAATAGTTCATTTTTGTCCTTGCTTCCCTTGCCTTTGGCGTTGTTCCTAGGAAGATGTTGCTGTGGCTGAGGTCAAAGAGGTTGCTGCCTGTGTTCTCCTCAAGGATTTTGATGGATTCCTTTCGCACATTGAGGTCCTTCATCCATTTTGAGTCTATTTTCGTGTGTGGTGTAAGGAAATGGTCCAATTTCATTTTTCTGCATGTGGCTGTCCAATTTTCCCAGCACCATTTATTGAAGAGGCTGTCTTTTTTCCATTGGACATTCTTTCCTGCTTTGTCGAAGATTAGTTGACCATAGATTTGAGGGTCTATTTCTGGGCTCTCTATTCTGTTCCATTGATCTATGGGTCTGTTTTTGTGCCAGTACCATGCTGTCTTGATGATGACAGCTTTGTAATAGAGCTTGAAGTCTGGGATTGTGATGCCACCAACGTTGGCTTTCTTTTTCAATATCCCTTTAGCTATTCGAGGTCTTTTCTGGTTCCATATAAATTTTAGAATTATTTGTTCCATTTCTTTGAAAAAGATGGATGGTACTTTGATAGGAATTGCATTAAATGTGTAGATTGCTTTAGGTAGCATAGACATTTTCACAATATTTATTCTTCCAATCCAGGAGCATGGAACATTTTTCCATTTCTTTGTGTCTTCCTCAGTTTCTTTCATGAGTACTTTATAGTTTTCTGAGTATAGATTCTGTGTCTCTTTGGTTAGGTTTATTCCTAGGTATCTTATGGTTTTGGGTGCAATTGTAAATGGGATTGACTCCTTAATTTCCCTTTCTTCTGTCTTGCTGTTGGTGTAGAGAAATGCAACTGATTTCTGTGCATTGATTTTATATCCTGACACTTTACTGAATTCCTGTATAAGTTCTAGCAGTTTTGGAGTGGAGTCTTTTGGGTTTTCCACATATAGTATCATATCATCTGCGAAGAGTGATAATTTGACTTCTTCTTTGCCGATTTGGATGCCTTTAATTTCCTTTTGTTGTCTGATTGCTGAGGCTAGGACCTCTAGTACTATGTTGAATAGCAGTGGTGATAATGGACATCCCTGCCGTGTTCCTGACCTTAGCGGAAAAGCTTTCAGTTTTTCTCCATTGAGAATGATATTTGCGGTGGGTTTTTCATAGATAGCTTTGATGATATTGAGGTATGTGCCCTCTATCCCTACACTTTGAAGAGTTTTGATCAGGAAGGGATGCTGTACTTTGTCAAATGCTTTTTCAGCATCTATTGAGAGTATCATATGGTTCTTGTTCTTACTTTTATTGATGTGTTGTATCACATTGACTGATTTGCGGATGTTGAACCAACCTTGCAGCCCTGGAATAAATCCCACTTGGTCGTGGTGAATAATCTTTTTAATGTACTGTTGAATCCTATTGGCTAGTATTTTGTTGAGTATTTTTGCATATGTGTTCATCAAGGATATTGGTCTATAGCTCTCTTTTTTGGTGGGATCCTTGCCTGGTTTTGGGATCAAGGTGATGCTGGCCTCATAAAATGAGTTTGGAAGTTTTCCTTCCATTTCTATTTTTTGGAACAGTTTCAGGAGAATAGGAATTAGTTCTTCTTTAAATGTTTGGTAGAATTCCCCCGGGAAGCCGTCTGGCCCTGGGCTTTTGTTTGTTTGGAGATTTTTAATGACTGTTTCAATCTCCTTACTGGTTATGGGTCTGTTTAGGCTTTCTATTTCTTCCTGGTTCAGTTGTGGTAGTTTATATGTTTCTAGGAATGCATCCATTTCTTCCAGATTGTCAAATTTATTGCCGTAGAGTTGCTCATAGTATGTTCTTATAATAGTTTGTATTTCTTTGGTGTTAGTTGTGATCTCTCCTCTTTCATTCATGATTTTATTTATTTGGGTCCTTTCTCTTTTCTTTTTGATAAGTCGGGCCAGGGGTTTATCAATTTTATTAATTCTTTCAAAGAACCAGCTCCTACTTTCGTTGATTTGTTCTATTGTTTTTTTGGTTTCTATTTCATTGATTTCTGCTCTGATCTTTATGATTTCTCTTCTCCTGCTAGGCTTAGGGTTTCTTTCTTGTTCTTTTTCCAGCTCCTTTAGGTGTAGGGTTAGATTGTGTACCTGAGACCTTTCTTGTTTCTTGAGAAAGGCTTGTACTGCTATATATTTTCCTCTCAGGACTGCCTTTGTTGTGTCCCAGAGATTTTGAACTGTTGTATTTTCATTATCATTTGTTTCCATGATTTTTTTCAATTCTTCTATAATTTCCCGGTGGACCCATTCATTCTTTAGAAGGATGCTGTTTAGTCTCCATGTATTTTGGTTCTTTTCAAACTTCCTTTTGTGATTGAGTTCTAGCTTTAGAGCATTGTGGTCTGAAAATATGCAGGGAATGATCCCAATTTTTTGATACCGGTTGAGTCCTGATTTAGGACCGAGGATGTGATCTATTCTGGAGAATGTTCCATGTGCACTAGAGAAGAATGTGTATTCTGTTGCTTTGGGATGAAATGTTCTGAATATATCTGTGATGTCCATCTGGTCCAGTGTGTCGTTTAAGGCCTTTATTTCCTTGCTATCTTTTGCTTGGATGATCTGTCCATTTCAGTGAGGGGAGTGTTAAAGTCCCCTACTATTATTGTATTATTGTTGATGTGTTTCTTTGATTTTGTTATTAATTGGTTTATATAGTTGGCTGCTCCCACGTTGGGGGCATAGATATTTAAAATTGTTAAATCTTCTTGTTGGACAGACCCTTTGAGTATGATATAGTGTCCTTCCTCATCTCTTATTATAGTCTTTGGCTTAAAATCTAATTGATCTGATATAAGGATTGCCACTCCTGCTTTCTTCTGATGTCCATTAGCATGGTAAATTCTTTTCCACCCCCTCACTTTAAATCTGGAGGTGTCTTCGGGCTTAAAATGTGTTTCTTGGAGGCAACATATAGATGGGTTTTGTTTTTTTATCCATTCTGATACCCTGTGTCTTTTGACAGGGGCATTTAGCCCATTAACATTCAGGGTAACTATTGAGAGATATGAATTTAGGGTCATTGTATTGCCTGTAAGGTGGCTGTTACTGTATATGGTCTCTGTTCCTTTCTGATCTACCACTTGTAGGATCTCTCTTTGTTTAGAGGACCCCTTTCGAGATTTCCTGTAGGGCTGGTTTGGTGTTTGAAAATTCTTTCAGTTGTTGTTTGTCCTGGAAGCTTTTAATCTCTCCTTCTATTTTCAATGATAGCCTAGCTGGATATAGTATTCTGGGCTGCATGTTTTTCTCATTTAGTGCTCTGAAAATATCATGCCAGCTCTTTCTGGCCTGCCAGGTCTCTGTGGATAAGTCAGCTGCCAATCTAATATTTTTACCATTGTATGTTACAGACTTCTTTTCCCGGGCTGCTTTCAGGATTTTCTCTTTGTCACTGAGACTTGTAAATTTTACTATTAGGTGACGGGGTGTGGGCCTATTCTTATTGATTTTGAGGGGCATTCTCTGAATCTCCTGAATTTTGATGCTTGTTCCCTTTGCCATATTGGGGAAATTCTCCCCAATAATTCTCTCCAGTATACCTTCTGCTCCCCTCTCTCTTTCTTCTTCTTCTGGAATCCCAATTATTCTAATGTTGTTTCGTCTTATGGTGTCACTTATCTCTCGAATTCTCCCCTCGTGGTCCAGTAGCTCTTTGTCCCTCTTTTGCTCAGCTTCTTTATTCTCTGTCATTTGGTCTTCTATATCACTAATTCTTTCTTCTGCCTCATTTATCCTAGCAGTGAGAGCCTCCATTTTTGATTGCACCTCATTAATAGCTTTTTTGATTTCAACTTGGTTAGATTTTAGTTCTTTTATTTCTCCAGAAAGGGCTTTTATATCTCTCAAGAGGGTTTCTCTAATATCTTCCATGCCTTTTTCGAGCCCGGCTAGAACCTTGAGAATTGTCATTCTGAACTCTAGGTCTGACATATTACCAATGTCTGTATTGATTAGGTACCTAGCCTTTGGTACTGCCTCTTGTTCTTTTTTTTGTGTTGAATTTTTCCGTCTTGTCATTTTGTGCAGATAAGAGTATATGAAGGGGCAAGTAAAATACTAAAAGGGTGGCAACAACCCCAGGAAAATATGCTTTAACCAAATTAGAAGAGATCCAAAATCGTGAGGGGGGAGAAAGGGGATAAAAAGTGGTTCAAAAAGGAAACAATAAAAAAAAAAAAAAGAAAAAAGAGAAAAAAAGAAAAGAAAAGAATTTTTTAAAAAAAGAAAACACCTAAGAAAAATATAAAAAAGAAAAAAATATATGTATTAGATAAACTAGTAAAAAATCGTTAAAAAAGAAAAAGGTAACAGTTAAAAAAAAAAAATTTACCCGAAGGCAAAAAAAAAAAAAAAAAAGAAAAAAGGAAAAAGAAAAAAATTAAATTAAATTAACCGCAAGACTAAAAAAAATCACAGGGAAAAAGCCATGAGTTCCGTGCTTTGCTTTCTCCTCCTCTAGAATTCTGCTGCTCTCCTTGGTATTGAAACCGCACTCTTTGGTAGGTGAACTTGGTCTCGGCTGGATTTCTTGTTGATCTTCTGGGGGAGGGGCCTGTTGTAGTGATTCTCAAGTGTCTTTGCCCCAGGCGGAATTGCACCGCTTTTACCCGGGGCCGGGGTGAGTAATCCGCTTGGGTTTGCTTTCAGGAGCTTTTGTTCCCTGAGCGCTTTCCGTAGTGTTCCGGAGGACGGGAATGCAAATGGCAGCCTCCTGGTCTCCGGCCTGGAGGAGCCGAGAGCCCAGGGCCGCACTCCTCAGTGCGCGCCCAGAGAACCGCGCTCAGTTACTCCCGTCTGCCTGACCTCCGGCCGCGCTCCGAGCTCACCGAGCCTGCGACCGGTTCAAGGTCACCCCGAGCTGCGAGCTTATTGTCGGCTCTGTCTCTGTAGCCGGCTTTCCCGTTCCAATACCCGCAAGCTCTGCGACACTCAGACAACCCCGATCCTTCTGTGACCCTGCGGGACCTGAGGCCACGCTGACCCCTTGTGGGCTTTGCCCCGAGTAGCCTCTGGAGCGATGTCCCTCAGCGGAACAGACTTTTAAAAGTCCTGATTTTGTGCGCGATTGCTCCGCTGCTTGCCGGGAGCCGGCCCCTCCCCCCAGGGTCTATCTTCCCGTCGCTTTGGATTTACTTCTCCGCCGGTCCTACCTTTCAGAAAGTGGTTGTTTTTCTGTTTCCAGAATTGCTGTTCTTCTTCTCTTCGATCTGCTGATGGATTTGCAGGTGTTTGCAATCTTTAGATAAGCTACCTAGCTGATCTCCGGCTAGCTGAAGTAGTCTCGGCCTGCTACTTCTCCGCCATCTTGACTCCTCCCCGAGAGTTCATATTTAACATCATGTAGTACCTTCTCTGGGCCAAATACTGGTTAGAGGGCTTTGCAAATCTGAATGTATTCAATTCTTCTGGGACCCTGAGAGGACAGAACTACTAGCACACTCATCTTACAGAGGAGGAAACTTGGAAGACAAAGGTAAAGCACTGTGCCCAAGATCACACAGTGGGCAGGTTAGAGTCAGGACTTGAACCTGGGCACCTTGGCTCCAGATTCTGGGTGTCTTAACTATTCCTTTCATATTAGCTGCCCCTGACAAGCTGAAATCTTGGGTCATGCAGTGAGAAGGAGCTTTAGGGATGACCAGGCCCACACCCTTAGCCAATACTTCACTCGCATGGAAAATGGGATCTTAATGCACAGAGGCCTTGATGACGCATGAGAGATGAGGAGGGTCTTTGATATGTGTTTCTGAGCATCTGGGTTCCCCTGGAAGTAGTCTGTGTGGTAAGAATGCAGTTTGTTCAGGAAGTGATCAGAAGGAGATCCTTGAGAGAAGAGGGAGTAGGGAAGTAAGTTAGGAAAGGGATGGGAGTCAGTAAAGTATATATGTATGAGCAGGTTACCCCCTTGGGCAATGGGGGCTTGAACTGAAGACTTCTGGGACACAGGGAGACATGGCTGAGAATGGTTCCACCCAAGGGACATATGTAGTCATCAACCCCCTTTACTTATCACTTGAGGACACCCTTGGGGAATTAGCTCCCTGGTACTGTGACCCCATGCTGGACTTTGGTTCCATACATGCTTTTATAGACAGAGAAAACTTTCAGGCAGAGACAGAGGCACTGAAACAGGAGTGGCAGCAGGGTATGGGGAAGAACACTGACATGACTAAGCATGCATGACAAACTTCAAGGTGCAAATACCAAATGATAAAGCTCTCCTCCACCCAAGGAGAGTTAGGCAATCTTCTCCGTGCTGCCCACCTTCCAATATGGAGGCATTTTCTCTTCCGGGACTTTGACTGCTATCCTTTATTAGCATCACACCCATCCAAAAGCAGGATGAGAAAGTAAAAAGAGTTTCAAGAATTCATTAATCCATTCAACAAATTTCTATGGAGCCCCTCTCCGAACCAAGAACTCTTTCAGGCACTGGGAATACAACAGTAAAAAATATATGTATAGGCCAAGACCCTCACCCACATGGAGCCTTCATTCTAGTAAAAGAGAAAGAAAATATATAATTGACATGTGAATTGCATTATATGCTACAAGTTGAGAGCTATGGGAAGTAAAAGGCAGAATAAGGAGGTTAGAAAGTGCTATGGGACTGAAGCACTTGGAAATGTAATGGTCAGGGAAGGCCTCATCAAGGAGATAGCATTTGAGTAGGGATTGAAGGAGGTGACAGAAGCAGGAGGTGACAGAGGTACGCTCATATCTGGGGTATGGTGGCATTGGGAGGGAGTGAGAGGAACACCCCAGCAAAGGGAAGGGCTGATGCTTAGAGATGGGGTGAGGGGCAGTGGGGAGGAGGCTGGCTATTTCTATGTGTTTGTGTGGAAATAATCACGTGGGAGATGATAGGAGATGGGATAAGAGAGATGAACTCAGCCCAGCCCTCAGGCTCTGGGGACTTTATAAGGCCAGGGAGAAAATTGGGGGTGGGGGGGCTTACTGAGGGGAGAGTATTATAGGATTTCAATATGATGATACAGTCTGCTGGGTGGAGAAGACTGTTGGGGGCAGAAGAGAAGGCAGATGGGTCAGTTCAGAGGCTGCTGAGATAATTCAAGTGAGAAATGAGTGAGGAAGCTGGACCAGGTGCTAGCCGTGGGAAGAGTGGACAGAATCTGGCAATATTTTCATAGTAGACAGGACGTCCAGAGAGTCTAGATAAGGGAGAAGAGAGAATCATAGTGTCACAGAATAAAAAGTCTCAGGAATGGTCCTGTCTTTCATGTCATCTTTGAGGAACCTGAGCTCAGAAATTCAGAGAGGCAGATTTGCTTGCCAAGCTGGGAGTGGACACAGAGCTGAGCTGGGAGTAGATGCCACGACTGCCCACTTCAGTTTCAGGACCCTAAATGATGCCTTCCAGTGATGGGGGCAGCCAGGCCAGTCAGGCCCTGTGGGAGAGACCATGAGTAAATGACCTAGATGATATACGCACCTCTTGTGGACCCCACTCCCACCACAACGGGCCCCTTTTTTTTCTTGGTAGTGGTACCCAGACCAAGCTAATCGCCAGGTTCTCATGGAAGTCGTGCACAACCGATTTCCCTTTTAATTTATTGATAAATAGGAACCTCTTGGTAAAATCTTGACGCCTTTTCATAACAGTAACGATGTATGTACTACTGAAAACATCCTTGCCACAATGAGTGACATACTCTGTTCCCCTTTGTTTGGTTATCACTTTGACATCTCTCACAAATGTACCTTCCCCTCCTCTAATAACGTCCATAGAGCAATTCGCCTGGCAGCAGCAAAATCCCCTTGGGGTAATCTCAAAACCCTGAAGAAACAAAACCTTGGTTTTCCATTCTCCCCGCCATCTATTTGGTATCCGTAGGGACCCTCTGCCAATAACACCTCTATTTATGTACTGTAAAAGAAAGTTCATAACAAACACATAAAGAGTGATTTTCCACTCCTAAGGGGCTGAATTAAGGACACTGGTTCTGAAATGAAGCCAAAGTAATTTGGAAGAAAGGCCATTTTGTCTCCCCCATTCTCTGGCACGGCTAAGCCTCCCTTCTCTCCCATTTTTAGTTGTATGTAATTGAAGGGAGCATCAATTAATCAAATTTAACTTACATTTGTGTACACATACAACATGTATAGTCATTTTACATAATATTTAAGTTATTGGTTGGATTCTTCTTTAATCTAGTAAAAGAATCAGTTTGCATCCCCTGAGGCGTATATCCATCAGCTAGCAGGAGAAGCCTCCAGAAGCCTGCTGAGAGACAGGAAGAAGTCGGTGTTGATGCAAAGCCAGCTTTGTTCATTCCATAGAGCTGCTCATTCAGTTTTCACGGTGACTAATATAGGGCCCATCTATGCCAAGTATTAGTTTGAATATCACATTTTATTCCAGAGACTAGATTCGAGCGCTCTCTTTCCCAACACTGATAATAGAAAAACAAACTTGGTCTCACAGATTTTTTTCTAAGTATTCTTTCCTGTCCTTGCTTTTAGTTCTGACACCCTTGTCAACACATTATTTTCCAGAAATGACGAAGTAACCAAACGGTGTCTTTCTCAAATTATGGGACACTGAATCCAAATGTTTCTGAAGTCTGAAGTTGAGTTTGCCTCTTAAAACAAAAATAACAAGCTTACATCCTTATCATCCACCTTTACTCAAGACCCAGAGAAGGGGGTTCAAGGAGGATCAAGCATCTCACGTTTACCTCTGCTGATAACAGAAGCTCTTGGGACCAAGTAATGCCACCTCTGCTTGAGTAATTCTTGATGAGGGGAGAGAAAACCAGAGAGATTCAGAGAGGATGTGTTAGAAATTGGGAGGTCTGCTCAGTCCCAATCCGGAAAGTGATTCCGACAA
Source organism: Mustela nivalis (assembly GCF_964662115.1). NCBI lineage: Eukaryota > Metazoa > Chordata > Mammalia > Carnivora > Mustelidae > Mustela > Mustela nivalis. Next base: position 107,260,224 of record NC_139027.1, on the reverse strand, counting down.
GATAAGTTTATGAATATGTGGGGGCAGAGTCTGGATTTGAAAGTGACATGTTTACCAGAAGATGATATGCTCATGCCTGCTTAAATACTTTTGTGTGGTTATTAATAATCCCCAAACGTAACAAAACTCACAAGGCATATGTTTCAGTTACAGCGAAAACAAGTCACTGCATCATCAGGCAGGATAACAGGCAAAGCTTGTCCTGAGTTGTACGGCATTGTCAGTAAGCAGCCAACTTTGGATACGGGTGAGCAATGGTGCTGCTCCAGTTCCAGGCACCAGGACACAGGAATCTGGCACGGAGGGAAGAAAATAAATGAGATCACAGCCCAGGTGGGATCATCATTCTGTTGGGCAGCAGGGTGGGCCCCAGAAGAAAACATGGGACATAAATTTTGCCGAGTCCCGGCAGAGATGGGCTATGTTGAAATAAATGCTTCCAATAAAACAAATTCGTGATTCAAGAATGGGGGAAGAGAGGATTTCAAGATGTTCATTGCATATCTGTGCCATTCTGAGTGAGTTACTCCACCTGCCTTTGCTCTGGCTTCACACATAGCTCATTCATCCCCCTGCCCCCTGCCCTCCCCCCCAATTAATAATCCTGCTTTTTAACTCCACTTCTTTTTCTTGAGAAAACCAGTTTAAAGGCAAGGAAGCTATCTGAAAAAACAAGGGCATATTCCACGATTACCACTTTAAGTGGCATGCTAAAAGGTAATTTCTATTGGGCAGGGGGGTCTAGGCACTACAAATGATACTTGACTCTAAGTCCTTGCTACCCATTGACCAGCAGAATGACAGTTGCTAGGAGTTTATTAGAGATGCAAGACCTCAGGTCCACCCCCAGAGATGCTGGGTCAGAATCTGCATTTTTACAAGAGCTCCAGAAGATTCATGTGTACAGTTAAGACTATGATGCAGTGTTCTAGGTCACCTAGGATCATTGGGGATTCAGGAAAATATCTTTAGAAACATGGCATTGAAAGTTGCAAAAAACACACTCTTTGTATTTGATCTTTTGACCTTGGGGGGAAAGGCACCTGCTTATTTCTATTATTCCACATAATAGCTCTCATGGGAATCTTTTTAATACAGAGGTCAGGAAAAACTAATGAGTGAATGAAAAAGAATAGAAACAAAAGAAAAATTCAACTGATTAAAACAAAAATAAGAGCATATTGGGTTGTGCCATCAAACATCCATGGACACACATCTTCAGGTCAAAATAAAATCTGCCATCCAGAATCCAACCCTCTCTCTCTCCTGGCTCTTTCTTCTACATGAGCATCATCTGAAAACAAACTCTCTTAAGAGGTAATAGTAAGTGTGGCCATAGTAGTCCAGGTTTGCATCCTGATAGTTTCATTCAGTAACAAAGGAACAAATTTCTTTCCTAATTATTTAAACAAAAATAGATAAATAAAATGACTGGGATCCCCTTCTGCAAACCCTTTGGGCTGTGTCTCTCTCTCTGGAGGAATCCTTTTGAATCTGATTGGCTAGTTCAGGTCACATGCACACCCCTCAGCCAATGGAGTGAGGTCAGCCACCTTGACCTTTGATTTAGGAAGATAAAATTTCTTAAGGAAAAATCCAGATGCTTTTACTTGAAGGAGAGGGAATGGGTGCTAGGCAGGTAACAACAGCAGATAGCCGCATAGCTTTGAGGTTTTCAAGTTCATATTTCTATTATCATTTAGTAAGGTTTTACTTTGTGTCAAGCAAATTGCTAGGAGCTATGGGTTATACCAAGGTGACAGTACCAGTCCTCAAAAGAGAGGACAGCAGACTCCTAACTGTGGTCTAGGGCTGAGAGGAAGCACAAGTCACATGCTAGGGATTCCAGAAGAAAGAACAATTAATTCTGCCTCAGACGCGTACAAAGTCTCAGAGGCGTAGAAAGGAGTTCAAGAATGAATGAGCTTCTGATGCATGGAGCCCAAAGGAAAGCAAGAGCTAAGATTTGGAAACTTGGGACCAAATTTTACAATTTAGGAAGTGAATCAATGGACGATTAGAGCCAGACTGCAAAGAGCATCTTTGAGTGTGTACTTGGTGAAGAATTTAGACTTTATTTACTTATTAGAGGAAAGGAATGTGATAGAGGTCTGAAGGGGGGAAGGACATCTATTAAGGAGCTCAGTTTGGGAACAGTTGTGGGAGAATTGAAACAGTAGATGTGAGATGAATTTCAAGTGACTCTTCAGATGAAAAAGATAAGGATTCTATAGCTTAAATACCCACATCTAAACTAACTTCAGCTGGCCACCAGAGAGTAATGGACTAGTTATTAAAGTTGGTTTTTTTGTTGGGAAAGATTCTTAAAAGTCAATACTCAATGCTTGTTAGTTGATCAACTAAATTTTATAACAAATTTTGGAGCACAACCCTGCTTTAAACAACTGGACATTTGCTGATGTGGATTATATATGAGTAGAGACTTGCTGTATACTCTTCCTCCTGGAACACAGTGCTATAGCTTTCGTTACAGACTGCAGAGGGAGAAAAGGAGAATAGTAAAGAGAAAAAGAGGAAGGAAGGAAGGAAGGAGGAAGGAAGGGAAGAAGGGAGGGAGGAAGGGAAGGCAGGAAGGTGAACAGGGATGGAATAGGAAAAGGAGGAAATGGAGACAAAGGTGAAAGAGAAAGTTAGTCTAGTAGGGTTCTCAGTACAGTAATTTCCATGAATTGATTTCCCATCAGCCAACTTGCGACAGCCTTTAAACTGGGGAAGTATGATGCCATTAAGTTCAAGGCTTCTCTGCATTTGACCTTCATTCACACTTGCAGTTCTGACAGCAGTTTGCAGTGCACTTAGAACTTTTCCTTAAAGTAGCACTGGGGAAAATACAGTTCCATAACAGGACGTGAGAGTACTACTGTGGATCCCAAGGGGATGCCTGGTCTTGCTGAGAAGGGTCTCTCTTAGAGTGACCTTCTTTGAGGGTCACTGATACTTCTTTGAGTTTTCACAGGCACTGAATGATCTCCATACTCCAGAGGGCCCTAATGGCCATTCCTTAGGAGTGAGGGCTCTTGGTCTCCCCGTGAGCAGCATTCCAGGCAGTGGTAGTCCATCCAAGTACTCAGTCTCCAAGAAGCTGGAGATCAAGCACAGTCCAGAAATACCACAGAACAAAGGAGAGCCTGACAATGATAAGGCTATACGTTCTCAAGGGCATTTTCGAGCAAGACTGTCTTATCTTCACCAATGATGCTCAGAGAGATCTCTTTCTTTTCTTAACACGTGGTATGTCCACAATACATTGTGGAACCAATACTGTCCTCCACCACCATGGATATTACAAATGTGTGTGTGTGTGTGTATGTGTGTGTGTGCGTGTGTGATACTCTGATTTTATTCTTGAAACTCTGGCCTTGACCTTTCATATTAATTGAAAAAGAATTGGTCTGAGTGTGCACAGACAGGACATGACCAACAAAGAAAAACCACCATTTGGTTCTCAAAATCTGACTTTCTGGAAGTTATTAAAATTTCTTAAAAAATAAATAGTCTTAAATTTCTTTTCAAAATACCTCACAGTATGTATTCCTAGTGTACACTTCTGCTTTTGTATATTTATAATTTTTTCCATTGCTCTTTTTGGTGGGTTAATATTTTCATTCATCCTCATAGCACAGGGTGGTCATATGTGTGTGTGTTTGTGGTTTGTGTGTATGTGGATCGTGTGTGTATGTAAATGTGTGTGTGCATGCATGTATATATGTGGAACGTGTGTATTCATGCATGTGTTTGAGGGAAAGTGGAATGTGTGTGTATCTGGGGTTATACATATATATGTAATGTGCATATGATTTTGTCTGTGTAGTTCACGTGTGCCTTGAAGTATATGTGTTAGTACTTGGTACATGTGTGATGTGTTCTGGGAAGACTGTGGGTGTGTGTACATGGAGTGTGGATGGGAATTCATATTTGAAGTTTGTGTGTGTCTATGTATATTTTGGTGGGAAAGCATCAGGTGCATACATGAAAATAGTGTGTTTATGCACTTGTGGGGGCACACACTGACTTTTTTAACCTTGTTCTATTAAAATAAAGATATAGTTCAAGAATATAAAAAGACATTATTTTATTCTAACAATCTGTGTTTGAAGTAGACTTTGAATATTTGTTTTCACACACAAAACAATTATTCTAGTTCATAGCCAAAGGCAACCATCTTGGACTTTTGGGAAAATGCCCAAAATAATACTTCCTAAAAGCAATTTAAAATTGGAATGGACATGCCATTTTTAGGTGTCCAAAGGGATGACAGAATATGGTTGATGGTGTGTTATTTTAGAGGGAGAAAACTATTAAAATGTTTCTGACTGTAGCAACAATAAAATACTAATGAACCAAAAGAACAGATGGAAATTGAAAAGCATGTGCAATGTCAAAACCCAAAATACAGTGATTTGTTAAATTACAGGGTTTGTTCCCCTGAGAGAGGAGCTGCAGTTTGCTGATAACTCAGGGACAACTGGGATTATTACTGTAACACAGCAACGCCATTCTCCGCCTGAATCCTGCAAGAACTAATTAATTATGTAGCTTTGGTTACTAGGTTAGAACCAAGCTTTGCTGTCCAGTTTCCAAAGACTGAACTTCCTAAATTGTCAGAGGAACAGCATTTTCCTAATTGTCTGCTGACTATCTACTTGGTAGATAGCTACAAAGACTGCTATCAGTTGTCATAAGGGAAATGCCTCATGATAAATTGTTTGCTTTTTTGGCCATTGGAGAAGACTCTATTCCTATCGCTTTTTACTTTCTTGAGTTACCAAGACTTCCTTAGTGAAAGTAGTTGTGTGGAGTTTTACCTCTAAGTTTAACTGAGAGGACAAGGTGTGGCTCCTAGGAAGGGTTTTATAATAATAGAACCAGCTGGGCATACAGGCTAGCTAGGCGGTGGGAGAAAAATACTGTTCTCTCTGCTCTAAGCAAAAAATCCTGTTCTATTTCCCAAAAAAGGAAGTGAGATTTTAGGAGCCTCTTGAGCACAGAAAAATAGGGAGAAATTGTTCTGCCCCTTTGAAACGGAAATCTCTTTTGTGTTATTTTTCCCCCAGAAATGCTTGGAAATTGGAAACTAAAATGAATCCAGGAGACTCAATGAAAACCTTAGAGGATCAGACGCTTGTGTTGAGTCTCCCGTGGTTCTGGGGGCCTTTACTGTCCCCAACCAGACCTCTCCATTTTAACCCTGACATTTGCTGCATTCCTGATGCCAGAGAAACAAACCCCTCTCCTGGCTGAGGGAGTGTGAACTGATGAAGGTCCACTGGGGAACAGCTTGCTGATATGTACTAAATTGTAATCACACACATTCTATGGCCCAGCAAGTATATTTCTCAGTATCTTGCCTGGAGTAACGTTCATGCAGGCACACCAGGAAGATTGTACTAGGGTGGCTAGTACAGCATTGCTTGTAATAGCAGAGAATTGGAAAAGAATTTCATGTTTCTCAATAGTGAAAGGGCTAGGTAATACGGTTTATTTAGGTTCTTGGATTATCTGCCACTTTATATAAGATGGATTTATACCAGTGACACTAGAAGATTTTTCAAATATAGTGTTAAGTTGAATAAAACAAGTAGCAAAACAAAATATGGATATAACATGATAGCAGTTAAAAAAAAAAAAGAGAACCTGCACACATATACACAACAATATTATATCTTTGTGAATATGAATATAAAAACACAGAGAATGGTCTGGAATTCATTTTATTGAATGATAAAAGCAATTATTCATTGAGAATTTGTGTGTGGAAGTGGTGGTCAGATAGATTTAGAGTTCTCTCACTAATTGTATAATCCTGGAAAAGTTACTTTGTTTTGGGTTCTTCATCTATAATATAGAGATTATAGGGGCGCCTGGGTGTCTCAGTGGGTTGAGCCTCTGCTTTCAGCTCAGGTCATGATCCCAGGGTCCTGGGATTGAGCCTCGCATCGGGCTCTCTGCTCAGCAGGGAGACTGCTTCCTCCCCCCTCTCTCTGCCTGCCTCTCTGCCTACTTGTGATCTCTGTATGTCAAATAAATAAATAAAATCTTTTAAAAAAATAATATGGAGATTACAAAACATGTCTACATAATAGAGGTGTTGGGAGAACTAAGTGAGTTAATAATAAAACAGATAATGTGTGTGGAGCACTTACTCAGAGCCTAATAATGCCCTAATAGCTTGCCCTATTTTACCTGTTTTAATATGAAGTAGATGGAATCATTATTCCCATTTTACAGGTCAAGAAACAGGTACACTGAAATTGATAATTTGCCAATAGGCTCATAGCTTATAAGCAAAGTGTAAAGCTAGAGGATGAGACAATGACAGTCTTCAAAGGGAGGCAGTGAAGTGAAGAATGAGAAGGTCTGAAGACACTTCCTGAAACTCATACACCTTTTCACATTGGCAGCAGATGTGTTTGGACCCATTTATTCTCCAGCTACAACAGGACTCAGCTGCATGATTTTTAACTACACATGCGCTAGCCAAATAATGACACAGAAGATGGACATTTTTCCAGTTAAACAGGTTCAAAATCTTACAGTGCATTTGATTTCACTTTATTTTAAACCCACTGCCACAAATTCGACTGTTGATCTTAATGTTACAACCCCATGGACCCTCACAGTGTACTTCTTCACTGTGATGAGTCATTTTGTCTGTCAACTTGACTGGACAATAGTGTGCCCAGGTATTTGATCACATATTATTCTGGTGTGTCTGTGAGGGTATTTTGGATGAGATTACCATTTAAATCAGTCAACTTGAGTAAAGTAGATTGCCTTCCCAGATATGGATGGATTTCATCCTATGAGTTAAAAGCCTGAATAAAACATAAAAGCCAACCCTTCTGCAAAGAAGAGGAAACTCCTTCCACCTGACTGAATTGAGATGGGATATCAGTTCTTTCCTGTGCTCCAACACAAACTGGAACATCAGCTTTTTCTGGGTATTAAGCCTGCTGGCTTCTGGAGTAGAACTATACCATCAGCTCCTGTGGGTCTCCAGCTTGCTGACTGCAGAATTTGAGAATCATCAGCCTTTATAATCATGTGAGCCAATTCCTTATAATAAGTAAGTAAATATCCTCTTAGCTCTGGAGAACCCCAACTAATATATACCCCCTGACATCAGATTTATTCATGTGGATTGCTTTGTCCAGTGGTATGTTAGTAGTTCTGATGTGAGAAGAGGCTTACCATATGCTCATAGTTGGGTTTAACCTCTTACACTTGTACCATTGTTCTGAAAAGTACATATTCTGGGTAGCCACTAACCCTAGGCATCAAAATGAGATAAGTGGAATTGGCTTGAGCTTGGCCTTCAGCCTGAAGCCAAGCTCTGCTGAATCCAGGAAAGATCAGCCAAACTTTAACTAACTGGCAGCTTCATGAGTGAGAAAATGTTTTGTCTAGAAGCTACTGAGTTCTTGATGTTTTGTTTTGTTATTGCTGTTTTACAGCATTATTATGGTTATAGCTGACAGATACACTCACCATATACAATGCCTTCTTTTTTCAGTGCCTCTCAGAGTCATCTCTTCCCTCAGTCGGGGTAGACACTTTGACTCTGCATGCCTTTCTCATTTTATGAGTAATAAATTCCTCTCCTTGTTTACAACAACCCTCTATTTCAATCAGTATTCAGTGCTGATGATTAAGTAATCTATCTAGAGCCTTGTTCAATTTCTATCATTTCCCTACTCTAAAGTCTTCAGTGACCTCCTAGTAAAGATAGGGAGCTCTAGCCCTCACCAGTTCCTGCTTCCTTACACTTCTGGACAGTTCTACATGCAATTTCCTCTACCTAGAATGTTTTGTCACTCTACCATTTCCATTTTCCCTTATATAACCACATGGAATAATTTTAATAATGATTTGAGAGTCTACTAATTCCTCTTTGCACCCCCCCTTTTGCATGCACCACACCCCTACCCCAAACACATAAATACGTATAAAAGAATCACACCTGGGTCTTTTGAGATCATCATATTCTTTTCTAAGCTCTCATAAGCTCACCATCCACATACTTAACTACATAATTATAGTAATAGTTTGCCCCCAAGGAAGGTCACAGACCTGGGTGCCTGTGAGTATTTGTCAGGCTAGGGTTGGTTACAACACAGAAATAAATTAGTCCCTTAATCTCTGAATTTATTCTGAGGTACAAGTCTGCCATTGCACAATTAAGCCATGTGGTATTTCCAGGGCTTAGCATGGGTTCCTTCCACACTCTTGTCATATCGAGGGTGGAAGGTGGGGGTTCTGCTCCACATGATCACTCAGCGACCCAGGCTGGAGGAGTCTTCATCTCTACACTTGTTTCCACACTTTCACAGTGAGTAAATGGTGAGCCCGGAATTTGAACAAGGCAAATGACTTCCAAATCCAGTCTTTAAAAACTAGTTTATGTTTCTCCATTCAAATCAGGGCATAGAACAGGAAGTGCCATCTAATGAATAATAGTATTACCGTAAATAAGTATTTTACATTTCTTATTTAATTCTAATAGTGGAGTTCGGGGAAAAGTATTATTATATCAATTTGAATAAGGAAATAAATTTCCTTGAGGTTAAGCAATTTGCCAATGGTCACATAACTAAAAATATTGCCAGAAGCAGGATTCAAAACATATTGATATATCCCCAAGAGATCCCTTAGGGCATAGCAGTTAAAGATTGGAAGAAAAACCTTTTCTATAAATCAGGGCAGGTGAGAGAATTCCAACATGAGAAAACTAAGGGAGGGGAAAAATATATGTATGTTCCAAAATATATCATCCTTGCCCTATGAAAGCATGAAAAATACTAATGAAAATTCTATTGGAATTACCCAGAGCTGACATATGAAGCATGAAGTAACAAGAATATATAGTTGATTTTCATTACTCATGGATTATATACTTGGAAATTCACATCCTCACTAAAATTTACTTGTAACTCCAAAACCCATACCCCAGAACCTCCACAGTCACTAACAGACTATGCGCAGAGTGGAGACAAATTTGAGCCACTGGATGTGCACATTTCCTTCTGCGTTTAAACAAGACAGGGCTCTGCTCTCTCTCAGCTCTCATTCTGTAAACAAGTGTCCCTGCTATGGTCTACTTAGAGTCACGTATTTCATGTTTTGTGCTTTTTGTTGGTGATTTTGCAGTTTAACTCAATCCCCAACATAGCACTCATATGCCGTCTAGTGTTTCCGAGTGCAGGAAAGCTGTGATGTGCCTCACAGAGAAGCTGTTGGAGAGACTTTGTTCAGGTAAGAGTTTTAGTGCTGTTGGCTGTGAGTTCAGTGCTCATCAATCAAAATCATAGTACTTCCATAAAAAAATAAATAAATAAATAAAAAGAGAAAGAGATAGAAAGAGAGAGAATTCACTAATCTGTGTGGGAGGCCACTCCAAAGGTTCTAGAATATTATTTCTAGTGTTATGGACAAAATGGGAAGGTAGATAAACTTGTGGACGTGTAAGATGACAACTGACAAAAAAAATGTTTACTGGATGGCATAGTTGTGAGGCTGAATACCAAAAAATTCATAGTCATGTTACCTACGGTCAAGAAAATGTCACAACTTTCTCACCTAGGGGCGGCTGGCTTGCATGTTTCAAAAAGCAATATGGCCTGAAAAATATTAAATTTGTGAGTTCTACAGATCAAGAAGCTATGAAAGAATTTTTTTAACTTTATAACTCAGTGTTATACAGGTAAAAGATTAAGTGGAAGAGTGTTTTCAACAGTGAGGGGACTGTGTATAACACCGAGTGCTCCATGAAATATGTGCCCTCCTTAATACCCATCAATGAATCATGGAATGCTACATCAAAAACTAATGATGTACTGTAACATAATAAAACACAACATAATAACATAACATAACATAATAAAATTAAAAAAAGAAACACAGTGATGAGACTGGCTTATTTTATAAGAATATTGGCAAACCAACCTATAGAACACAAATGGTGTTTGAGTTGACTAAAATGTTGTGATCAGAGGCATGTAGGAACTTACCCCATCTTTCTTCTGGGAGCAATAGTTCGATACTTGTTAATTGAGTGTCCATGGTGACTTTATAGAATATAACCCCTGTGATGAGAACCAATTGGGTGTGGTCTGTGTATGTGTGTGTGTGCATGCATACACAAATACCTAGTACTAACTTAAAGTGATTCTTTAATGTGTGATTTTCTCTAGTCAGGAATTTAGTACTTCTGGATCAAAATCTCCCATTGTACATGTTAGCCATGTGGAATTTTCACGAGGTTTCTTTGGTTGTTGCTTTGGTTTGGTTTTATATCTTTTAATCCTTTGTCTCTTTCAAATGAATTTTTAAAAATCAGCTAACATGGGAGTGAGGGCCAATACTCTTTTTCTAATTGCTTTAGCTATTTTTTTGAGGTTTTGTTTTTAGACCTTGGCTGTTTTGATAAAAATGGAAAGTGATTTGGCCCTGACCATATCTTTCTACAAATTTTCGTAATTGGGAGACTCACACTCAAGTTTCAGGATGGCTAAGAATTTGTTCTTTCTTAAATGAAAAGCTATATTTTCCCTTCTGCAAAAATCCTTTTGTGAAAGGGACTATTTGCCACTTTTTTTTTGACATTGCAGTGTATATGATATTAATGCAAAATCTGATAAATACATAGGTCTCTTAGTCACACAGATCCTATTCTCTTCTAAGAATCTAAGAATTCTTTTTAAATAAAATCACTTTGGAATATAAATTGAAAATTGAGGAGCAATAAAAAGAAGAAGGATTTCTACTTCATTGCCACAGAGATATCCCATCTCCAGTCAACTCTAAGTGCAGTTTAGGGGGATGTGCAACAATTTAATTGTTCTACTCGATTGCATATCGCAGGACATGCAAGGAGAAGATGAATCTATCTTGGTAAATGCATTATTAAAAATCTTCTAAATGTGCTTGCACAGAAGTGAAGGAAATGTTTCTGTGCCTGGATGGGAAAGATACAAGCAGTAAAAGGCTGTCTGTGCAGAGACTCTGTTTTGTAATAGGAATAGGACTACCACTGATGTGCAGTTATCTGGACATGCTCAGGAAGGAGTTGGTGGTAGAGGAGAGAGGATGGACCTTCTGAAATGGGAGTAGAGACTTCATGTTCACAGGTGAAAAGCAATACACTGACATCTCTATGTAGTGAGGCTGTAGGAACCAGGGTTCTAATGCATAGGATTTTTAGGGACTGGAAACCTGGGAGTAAACGTGACTATAGCGAGGTGGTAGCCACTGCTGGTGCCTCATTTGGAATGCCCTTGTGTTACCATTCTAGGACATGGCTTCCAACTGCCAGCATCTGCTTTTGTTTGCCTGAGAAATTCTCAGATCTTCAGAGCCCATCTTGCATATAAGTACAGCAGGCCAAAAGTTCCGGGCTGTGAACACCGCCTACCCCAGCAGTCCTCAAGCATGTGTTCCACAAATTGCTCTCAGGATTCCCTGGTAGAGCTGAGCTCCAGATGCCCAGCCTTAATATCACACTTCATTATCCTCTTTTTCTTCCCTGCCTCTCTTCCTTCGTCCCCAACTTTGTTTCTTGGGATCATGCCCCGAATGAAATATCTGCACTCCCATCCTCATCTCAGGGTCTGCTTCTTCGTGAAACTCAAACCAAAGAGATAAGTTAGTCAGATTCTAGAATCCTCAAGATGAGTAGTTGTAGGGCCCTTATATTCATTTGCAATGTTTCTTTAGTCATAAATGAAGGAAAAGAAAACCCAGAAGCAAGGGTCCAGAAATTACTGTCAGTGAGTGAAGCAACTGTTTGGGGACTGTGGTAAGTAAGCTCCCTGCTGAAAGTGGGTGTCTAGAACTAGCTCCAGCCAGTCTAATTTCACTGAGCAATGGAACCTTTGGTTTGTCAGTTCCTCTTATGGGAAACTTATTTTTAAATGCTGAGAATTAATTCAGGCTCTTTAAAAATACAAAGCACAATACAACAAATTTGGAAAATCATTAAGGATGTCTGCTAAACCAGAACACGTTTATACCCTATGATGAAGCAAATCCACTCCTGGGGAGATACTGAAGAAAACTGCATCCTTTTGAGCACCAAAGGACATGTACTAAAATGTTCATAGCAGCATATTCATAATAATTCCAACCTGGAAAGGAGACAAATGTTCCTAAAAAGTAAGATGGGGAGATACATTGCTTATACCCATGTGATGGGATACTATGCAACAAGGAGACGGTATAAATCATTGCTACTGACAACACTATGAATGCCTTCAAACATCATGTTGAACTAAAGAAGCCTGAACAAAGTATATGACCTATATGATTCTATTCATGTAAACTACATAGTTACAAAAGTAGACAAAATTAATCTATACTGTTGAGAGAATAGGCTTTCTTATTCAGGTAAGTTTCTCCAATCACTGCTACACTGCCAAAATCCCATGGGTAAATCATTTCTCCTCCTTTTAAGGTGTAATTCTTGGTGAGAGGGGTAATGATGTAGATCTATTGGCCATTATTATGTTAGCATGAATTAAGATCCAGCATTGACAGAGGGCCTGTTGTAAGAACTACAGACACAGAAATGAACAAGTCAGAATCCATGTCCTGCTGACTGGACAAGACCTAAACAAACCATGGAAGCCATATGTTGATTTTTGTAGGTCTTGGTTACTGTCCACCCCTAAATAAATTGCTGAGGCCAGGGGATGTGAGATCATGCTCATTTGCTTATGTCATGCAGAGTCTACCTTTGGAACCCAAACTGGAATTAATCCCATGCAAACCTTAGGACTGCTACTCTCTTATTTGGAGTTCCCCTAGGAACACATCCTGAAAATAAAGACTTAACTGTTCGGAGGCAATCCTGGGAAACATCAGTAAAGGGATAAAGAAGAAGAGAGGAAGGGGATGACTGATTGGCAAGGGAACTGGGGTGTTTATACACCCATTCCTATATGACATTAAGTGAGGACTGGTCCTAGAAGACATTAATTCTCTATAGTGGCTTGTGTTTCAAATAAATCTCTAGGAATCAAAGAAAATTTTCAGAACAAGAAATTCAGGAGCTGACAGTTGGAAGTCAGGCCAAATGCAATGTTGAGCAAAAGAAGCCAGAACCTTAGAGTATATACTTATGGGTGCTGAGAGTGGAGCATTGACAGCATCTGCATGACATAAGCAAATGAGCATAATTCATGCTAACATAATAATGGCCAATAGATCTACATCATTACCCCTCTCACCAAGAATTACACCTTAAAAGGAGGAGAAATGATTTACCCATGGGATTTTGGCAGTGTAGCAGTGATTGGAGAAACTTACCTGAATAAGAAAGCCTATTCTCTCAACAGTATATTCCTCAAATGAATACAGTAAAGAGACAGAACAAATGCCAGTTAGGACACCAGCCAGCGTCCACTACACTCTCAAACCAAAAGTCAGTCATGGAACAATAAAGCAACCACACGATTGATGCTGAAAAAAAGAGCGACCCGAGAATCTGTCTCATTTGTGAGATGCCAGCTCAAAATAATCTCCATTTGTGCAGGAGTCCAGTCTTCTGTGTGCCCAACAGGTGTCCTTGCAGCTTCTGTATGATTCTTCTTCCACCAATAAGGGGCCCACTCTTTCATAAGACAGCCTCTTTTGTCATCACAAAGTCTTACGTATTATATAATTCTGGTATGATATTAAAGTCTGCAACCATATGAGTCCTTCCATGCTTCCTTTTCCTCCCCTCTGGTCCATCCACCCTCCCTGAGCTGAGTCCTGGCTCTGCAGTGCCACATTGGATAGATCCACAGGGCCTTGTACCATACACTTGTCCACGTCATGGGAAGTGGTGGGTGAATTTTTCTTTCATTCAATCTTTCCTACGGTGATTTTCAGATGAGGTTAATGAGATTCAGAAAGGTTAAGCCACTTGACCGAGATCATATGCTCATGCATATGTGAGAGAAGTGAGAAGAAGTGAAGAGAAGTGAAGTTCAAATACAGAATATCTGACTCCATTAAAATGCATTACTCATGGTGAGTGCTGTGAAGTGTGTAAACCTGGTGATTCACAGACCTGTACCCCTGGGGATAAAAATATATGTTTATAAAAAATAAAAAATTAAAAAAAATGCATTACTCACAGAGAGCCCATAGGGGAATGTGTGTGAGTGTGTGTGTCTTCTCCCTCCTCACCTCCACTGTCATTCCCAAGTACAGCCATCAGCCTTCCCTTTCCCACACCTTTGCCTAATAGGTGCATAGGTGTGCACTCCAAACTCTACTTCCTAATGCAGTCAGACAAACCTCAGATCAGTAACACTGACTCTCTCATTCCCCTCCATCAAAATTGCCTTCTTTGGGGTCCCAGACAAAATGGCAATGGGTTCTCCCAAAGAAATAATTGATGCTTTGTGATAAATGGCTGGGATTCCTCTCCAATTCACAACTTACCCTTGGAGGGTGATGTTTTAATGCAGAGGCAGCTGAGGTGGGAATTGCAGCAAACACAGGAGAATTGGGGGTTCCTTTGGGGATTTGTGACACAACCAAAATCACATCATATAAACATATACCCACTTTTCTAAGCCTGTGGCTAGGCTTAGGCTCAGGTCCCACCTAAAGGGAAAGTGGTTGTCCCTAAGTCTGCCAGTCCACAGTGTACTGGGCACACATCAGAACTCTCCAGCACAATGTCTGGGATTCCCTGTGCCTACCTCTTTTTGCATCAATGCTATCACAGCCTGCTTTATGGACTTCCTGGAAAGACATGTTAACCAGACATCACAAGCCCATTGTCTCTTTCGAGAATCTTCTTTCCTGAAGCACAATGCAGAATTGGAGAATGAGAGCAATTTTCATAGGACGTTCTTATTTTCACAGTCAGAGCAAGTAGTTTCAGTCAGACTGCCATGGGTTCAAAGCTAGGCTCTGTCTTCAACTACTAACGGGCCAGTGGGCTAGTGTCTCAACTCTCTCAGCCTCAAGTCCCAAACATAAATGAGAGTAGCCCTCACCTCTTCATAGGTTGCTATGAGGATTAACTGTTATGATTCCTATGTATGTTCCTTGCATGCTGTGAGTGCTCAAAGTCACTTTTCTTTTCTTGCTATCAAAGCAAGTCCCCACGATCATTCTAGTACAGAAAAAAAAAAAAAAAGAATATTCTGAGACAGAAGTTGCACTCTCTCTCTCTCTCACTCCCTCTTACCATCTATCTTTTTGGCTTATGTATTTTTCAAAAGTATTGTATGAGATAGGAATACAAACCTCCCTTGGCAGAATCAGGTAGTGACAGTAATGCACTTTATCAGGGACAGAGAACTCCCCAGTTCCCTGCCTTGTCCCTTACACTGGTCATAACCATCGCTCATTTTTGAACTCTGTTTGCCCATTCATGATCTGCCAGACTCTACTGCAAAATCTGCCATCACTCCTGCCCAAAATGATTATTTTCTCTTTTCTTGTTTCCCTATCGACCCTTCTATTCATTCCTGATGTCAATTGAAAACTTATCTTTCCCTCCTCAATCTATTCATCTTAAATTCAATCTCCCCACTATGACTTTTCCTCAGCATCTGGGTTGTTTAACTTACTGAGTGCCATGGGGGATACAGATGTGCAGCAGATGCCAGGCTAAGTGGAGGGAGCATTGTGTAAATAGAAAATGTATTCAGACTGTCATGAGGATGATAGTGTTACTTTCCTTAAGACCTCTAGCCTTGAAACTTGGCTGGAAATTAAGATTTTCTTGAGCATCTTACTGAAGCATAGCCCAAAGGAAGAAAAATTATGCACACATGTGAATGCATGGCTTAGTGAATTTTCACAAACTAAACACACCTGTATAACCAGGACCCAGATCAAGTAAGAGAACATTATCAGAATTCCACTTGCTCATCATTACCGCCCCAAAGGTAACGACTATCTTGACATCGAGCAGCATAAATTTGTTTTTTAATCTTGTATGAATGAAATCGCACATGATGTACTCTTGTTGTGTCTGTCTTCATTTCTTAAAAATTATGTTTGTGAGATTTATTCATACTGCTTCCATGTGGTAGTGGTTTATGTTTTCTCATTATGGGGTAGTGCTCTATTGTATAACTATGCCGTAATTCATTTATCCTTCTATTGTTTGTTTTTTTTTTTTTTTATCCTTCTATTGTTGAAGAGCATTTGGCAAGGCTCCAAAGTGAGACTTTTATGGAAAGTTATACTATGAAAAAGTATGTCTTTTGGTATACATATGTATTCTCTTGGGCATATATCTAGCAGTGGAACTGTTGGATTATAAAGTAGCCATATATTCAACTTTAGTAGACAGCAAGTTCCCCGGAGTGGTTGGATCATTTTATGTTCTCATCATCACAGTATAAGGGTTCCAGTTGTTCCACATCCTCACCAACACTTGGTATTTTCTGTAATGTTTTTGTTTTATTTTGCCTTAATTTTTTTTTTTTTTTTTTTTTGGTCATTCTGGTGTGTGTGTATAGTTGTACCACATTTGGTTTAATTTGCATCTTCAAAAAAATGAACGAAGTTGAGCCCCTTTACACACATTTAGTGGCCACTTGGGTATCCTCTTGTGTAAAACATGTATTCAAATTTTTTGCATATTTTAAAAATGTAGTTACTTAATTTTTTTTATGTATTCAAATATCTAATATTTTATATAAAATGAGATTTGGAGAGTTGGCCACACTTTGATGGACTTTTCTACCACTTTGCAACAACTACAGATATTTCTATCATACCAAATTGTGTCTCAAGTTGTCAGAAATTTCTCTAAGCAGTTTAATTTTATTTAAAAAAAAATGTACCACATAGCACATGGAGAGTCAGAAACCTGGTTTGGTTGATTTGCTAAATAGCTCTGTGACCACATGCAAGTCTTGGTATCCTCATATGGAAAAAAAAGGGGGGGTGGATGGATTTGAGATCTGTCAAATCTAATTTTCTATAAAATATATAATTTGGAGAGGTGAAAACAGGGATAATAGGAGGCTATAAACTGAAATAACTTCCACAAAGTTAGTAATCTCTGGTCTTAAAAAATAAACACCAAACAGTCTAACCTTAACTTCATAATTTCTTCCATATCTTAAATTTTACCTGAATTGTGAGTTTTCCATGTTAGAGGAAGAGATATTTTGTATAAAAGCAAAAATCTTGTATCTCTATTTATCCTTTACTTCTCTCAAAGTTTTTCTTTTGTGAAAAAATTAGATCAGAATTGATCAAAATAAGAAAGCTTCCTTATGGTTTTTTGAGTGTGTATGTGCCCGACATAGACCTAGGAGAAAAAAGTTGTTATTCTCCATGGTCAGCTATAGATCATGTGCCGAGACTAGCCTATTGCCTCTACCCTCCTTTCTGTGCACTTTGGTCTCATGTATGGCCCCTTTAAACCTTCTATGATTGTCACCAACCTAAAATCCACCTCTCCATTCTACCCCTCCTCATGTAGCTCCAGCTTCTTGACGGTAAACTCTGTGGCAGCTTCACTCCAACTGACAGCTTACAGGAAATAACATAAAAGAATGAGACAAACCGTAAGAGACTCTTAATCTCAGGAAACAAACTGAGGGATGCTGGGAGGTGGCGGGGTGGGGGGGGGGAGGGATTAGGGTGGCTGGGTTATGGACGTTGGGGAGGGTATGTGCTATGGTGAGTGCTGTGAAATGTGTAAGCCTGATGATTCACAGACCTGTATCCACGCGGTAAATAATACATTTTATGTTACTAAATTAAAAAAACAAAATTAAATTATATTAGAAAAAATGTCTTCACAACCTCAGAGAAGTCATACAAGATACAAAAAGCTCTAAGCATAGAGAAAATGATTAATAAATTAGACACCATTGAAGTTAAGAACTTGTTTTCATCAAAAGATTCCATCAAAAGAATGAAAAGGCAAGAAGCATAGTGGGAATAGATATTTGATACATGTATAACAAAGAACTTGTGTCCAGGTTATATAAGAAATACGTCCTATAAATTGGTGAGGAAAAGGCAGATAATGCCAAAAATGGGCAATAGCTCTGAACAAATACTGGAAAAAAAAATAAAAGGATAAAAATTTATAGACCAGTATGACCTCCTTAGTAATCAGAAAAATGCATATGAACTCTTCAACGGGATACCACAATGTGCACACTAGACTAGTTAGTATGTAAACATAATAAATATAATATTGAATGCTGGAGAGAGTATAGAATAATACAAAACCTCGTATCTTGCAAGTGTAAATCAGTGTATCCACTTTAAAAAAGAAAAAAAAAAAAGCAGGAACCAGAAAAAAAACTGAATTGCTAAGGAAATGTTGAAAAAGAAAAACGAAACTGGGGGCATTCAGGTGCCTCCTGAATGATTGCATGATTTCAAGCTTTACTACAAAGCTGTGATCACCAAGACAGTATGGTACTGGCACAAAAACACATATTGAGCTGTGGAACAGAGTAGAGAGAACAGATGTGGACCTGTAACTCTATGGTCAAATAATCTTCAACAAAGCAGAAAAAAATATCCAATAGAAAAAAGACAGTTTCTTCAATAAATGGTGCTGGGAAAATTGGACAGCTATGTACAGAAGAATGAAACTTGACCATTCCCTTACACCATACACAAAGATAAACTTGAAATGGATAAGAGACCTCAACATGAGGCAGGAATCTGTCAAAATCCTAGAAGAGAACATAGGCAGTAACCTCTTCGACATCGGCCACAGCAACTTTTTTCAAAACATGTCTCCAAAACAAAAGCGAAAATGAACTTTAGGCACTTCATCAAGATCAAAAGCTTCTGCACAGCAAAGAAAACAGTCAACAAAACAAAGAGGCAACCCATGGAATGGGAGAAGATATTTGCAAATGACAGTACAGACAAAGCGCTGATATCCAAGATCTATAAAGAACACCTCAAACTCAACACACACAAAACAGATAATCATGTCAAAAAATGGGCAGAAGACATGAACAGACACTTCTCCAAAGAAGACATACAAATGGCTAACAGACACATGAAAAAATGCTTGTCATCATTAACCATCAGGGAGATTCAAATCAAAACAACATTGAGATACCACCCTACACCAGTTAGAATGGCCAAAATCAATAAGACAGTAAACAAGAAGTGTTGGAGAAGATGTGGAGAAAGGGGAACGCTCTTACACTGTTGGTGGGAATGCAAGTTGGTGCAGCCACTTTGGAAAACAGTGTGGAGATTCCTTAAGAAATTAAAAATAGAACTACTTTATTACCTACAATTGCAGTACTGGGTATTTACCCCAAAGATACAGATGTAGTGAAAAGAAGGGCCATCTGCCCCCCAGTGTTCATAGCAGCAATGACCACAGTCGCCAAACTGTGGAAAGAGCCAAGATGTCCTTCAATGGACAAATGGAAAAAGAAGATAAGGTCCGTATACACAATGGAGTATTATGCCTCCATCGGAAAGGATGAATACCCAACTATTGTATCAACACAGACAGGACTGGAGAAAATTATGCTGAGTGAAAGAAGTCAAGCAGAGAGAGTCAATTACCATATGGTCTCACTTACTTGTGGAGCATAAGGAATAACATGGAGGACATTAGGCAAAGGAAAGGAAAAGTGAATTGGAGGAAATCAGAGGGGGAGACGAACAATGAGAGACTGTGGACTCTGAGAAATAAACTGAGGGTTTGGGAGGGGAGAAGAGTGGGGGTTTGGATGAACCTGGTGGTAGGTATTAAGGAGGGTACATATTGTATGGAGCACTGAGTGTGGTGCATAAACAATGAATCTTGGAACACTGAAAAAATAAAATTTTTAAAAAAGCAGTTGGGCAGTATGCACTATAGTTAAGCATAAATATATTTATAGTTAAATTTATATGTATATATATAGATAGATATAGAGAGAGAGATTCAATAATTCTACTATTAAGTATATAACCTAGAGAACAACATAGATATGTGCAAAATATGTGTACTTGTCTATAGGTATAGACTTCTTAAGAGCAAAAGTCTAGAAACAACCTAAACACCTATCAGTGGTACAAGGTTCAGATAAATCATTATTTTCTAACAGTAAAGGACTATACAGTATTCGAAATGAATAACAACAGTTATATAGAACGAAATGCACAGAAATTTAAAACATGATACTGACAAAAGAATACAAATGCAAAAGAGGCACCTGAATGGCTCAGTTTGTTAAGCATCCAACTCTTGATTTTAGCTCAGGTCATGATTCAGGGTTGTGAGATTGAGCCCCATGTTGGGCTCCATGCTGGTCATGCAGCCTGTTTGGGATTCTCTTTCCCTCTCCCTCTGCCCCCCCCCCCACCTCTCTCTCTCTCTCTCTCTTTCCCTCCTTTCCTCCCTCTCTTATTAAAAACAAAAACAAAAACAAATGCATACTCTCTTGACTCCATTGACATAAAGCTTGAAAACTGCACTATATTATTTAGAAATTATTAACATATGAAGAGAAGCACAGAGGTGATTGCCTAAATAGAATAGTGGTAACCTCTTGGGGAGAAAGAGGGAGGAAGCAGTAGGCTTCTAATTTCTGGGCTACAGGCAACGTTCTGATTCTTGACTTGGTGGTAGTTCATGGCTGAAACCTTTATAACTAATTCTTATACTGTATAATGATGTTTTAAGAACTTTTATATATATGTTTTGTTTCACAATATAAAAGACAAAATAAATTGTATCATGCCTAGCACATAGTAAGTGCTCAATAAATATCAATTATTATCGTAAGTACCTAATATACTAATTTTATTTTTAATAGACTTTGCACTTTCCAAAATTTTTTTCATGAAAATTACTTCATTTTAACCCAGGCATTGTTATTGTTCCCATTTCACAGATGAGAAAACATAACTCAGCCTTCACACACACACACACACACACATACACACACACACACAACTATCAGGATGGAGCACAGGTGAGACCATAGCTCTGGTCTTCAGGTTTCAAACCTTTTCCCTTTCCTCTAGACCCACACCTATCCTATTAGTTATGGAAGGGGAGTAAGTCAAGAGTCTGATGACCCATAACCCAACTCGTAGCTAGTATTGTTTTACTGTGTGCGTGGAGCCAAACTTCCTGATGTTTGCGTACACCCTGATTTTCCTAAGTCACAGGGATACAGAGACTTCCTACTCTGCACAGAACTATGTTAGGAGAAGCCAAAAGGACAAAAAAATGTGTTGAACTACATGAAATGCTATAGTCAATGAGTGTTATTTTGATGTACTTTTAACTACACTTGGAGCCTGAGCTGACTCAGATGACTAACAGTCAGTGCTAAAGCAGCATCAGTGTTAGTAATCTTTCTCCCCTCCTCTCAGCGGTCCCACCCATCCCCCCCCAAAAAATTAATCAGTGATAAAGAAATTAATCTAATTGGAGGACTTGACATTGGAACCCATTAAAACCAAACTGCCTGTGCCCAACATAGCCAAATGGAACTGGGAGCCGCAGAAAACAGATAACTTTTCTACACTCAAAGTTGATACAAAATGCTTTCTCACTGCATCAGTCTGAGAAAGGTTAAAGTGCATGGTGTGGGAAATTAAACTTATTCTTAGCCTGGTTTCACGGAAAACAATCTCCGGGGTTATCTCGTGTGTCTTCTGACAGAGGGGCATCAATTGGGAAAATTACATCTGTTATCAAGGAAAGCAATGAACTTTCCATTTACATTGGACTTTTATAATCTGATGAGAGAAAAGGGACATTTATCTAGTCTTTTAAAAGGGAAAAGGAAACTCTACAAATCTGTCCATTATACCTGCCGAGAATCTAAAGTGAGGTCAAGACAAAAGCAGATTACTTTTGATAGTGTTAATAAGAGTTTATTGCAAGGCCTGCAGGCCAGATCTCCCTCTGTGGATTTCTGAATGGCTTTGGGAGCTGGGCTATTCTTAGAGTAATGAGAAAGAGCCTTATCTCACACCGTAGGAAATTCAAAGATCCCTACGGCTTCAAAAGTCTTATTGATGCACTTTAGTAGAACCAAAAGCCGGGGTGATTTCTCATCACAAATACCTATCTAATGGAGGGGATATAGGAGGAAACTTAAGAGGTACAGACATGCAGCTCTCAATACGGCATATTAATAATAGCACCCAAAAGTACTCCAATGTGGCCAAGGCTGTTTCCCTGAATAAATCACGTTCTGAGGTAGCATTAGCAATATTAGTATTAGTGATTTAGAGGTATTGGTTACAAGCATTAGATGTTGACTCTGGCTTATTTAGGTAATGGGGAATACATTGGGAAAATACTGAGGGCTCAAAATACCCAAAATGAGTGGCTGGTTGAGTTTTGGAGGAAGTAGATACCAACAGAGCCACAGAGAATAGGAAGCAAGAGGCACAGCAACAGTCTCTTATTTGGAAAACCGTAGTAACGACAGCGCCTTGATCATGCATGACCTATAGTCACTGTGTTCTTGAGTCACTAGCACAAGGTTTAAAGTACTGTCAGAGACCATATGATTGCCTAATCTTGGGTCACAGGTAGCTGCCCTCATCTCATAAATAAATCTAGGTAGGAGACAAGAAAGACGGAATATGCCCTTACTCAGCTTCAAAAGTGAGCATTGGGTACCTGAATTTCCTCTCCCACTAAGACTCTTAGAAGAAAGAGTGGTCATTGTACTGGGTTTTTTTTGTTTGTTTGTTTTTTGGTTGATTGGTTGGTTGGTTGGTTTTTGCTTCAATCATGTGAATAACAAACACTCCAAAGTCCAATGGCTTATAGCAGCAAACATTTATTCTTCTTGTTTGTGGTTCCATGAGTTGACTAGAATAGCATTATCTCAGGTGGCGGACTGGCCGGTGTTGCCTCTGGGCCACAGATCAGGTCCACATCTGCTCCACATCTTTCCATGGACCAGTGGCTACCACAAGCATATTCTTCTCACAGCAACTGACAAGAGCACGGCTTGCCTTATGTCTGCTCACTTTCCTTTGGTCGAAGCGCATCACATGTTCAGTGCAAATTCAGTGAGGCAGCCAAGCATAATGCATTGGAATAGGAAGGTGGAAGGAAGTGAATAATGTTGGTAATGATAATGCCATGAGTCTAACACAGATGCTAACAAGCATCCTCTATACCTATATCCTAACCACCTCACTGACAACATCCCCAAACCTCCATTTCCTCCATTTTTTAATCTGATCCAAATCCCCAGATAAAAATTTATGAAAAAGATCTTGGTCACTATTGCTGGAGGATACACACTAGTGGTATCTACAGGGGTCCCTCAGATCTCAGTCCCACATTCTTGGATAATCATAAGCATGCTTCATTTTCACTCTTAGATAATGAATATTTTAAGGGCAAAGCAAATGTCTTTGTGAGGATTCTTGTAGGTGTTTGGCTTGTAGTTGTTTCCCTTGAATTTCTGGTAAATGGATCCATGGGTCCTTTCAGACTTTACCAGTCACTGCTCTGATAGGGCCCCCCCAGCCTCAGAGGAGGTTGGGCTTGGATGGCTCAAGGCAGAGCCAGTGGTTGGGATCAAGTTTTTTTAGACATAATACCCAGTTTTCATGTACTACATGAACTACATGTACTACAGCATGTACTACAGCATGAAAGAAAGACAAGTCATCTATCCTTTCAAATCCTGTATCCTTATCCTCCCACCTCCTGACTCCATCTACTACTAGTCAAGGTCGAAGGCACTACCTAAATGAAGGGGATGCCTAAACCTATGCTTAAGGCCTTGCTCAGACTTCATCTCCTTTTCACTTGTGTCTCATCATCATGGTTGTTTCTCAATGGCTCGTTCCTCCTTGAAGGCATGTAGCATGCTCTCAATTAATGTTAACCATGAATAATATTCTGTGCCAGGTAGTAAGCTAAGCATTTAACATGAACGGACATAATTAGTCTTCACAACTTCCACATTAGGCAAGAACTATTACCATTGTGATCACTTGGCTTGGCAGGTCAGACTGGCCTTTTCTTGTTGGCACTACTTACCTTGTTGGAAATTTATAACAGTGTGAATGTTGAAAGTGCAAATGCAAGAACCAGACAACTTGTTTTTAAATCCTGCTCCCAATCCTTACATCTGTGTGAACTTAAATAGGTTACTCGTATTCTAGGCCTCAGTTTCCTTTTCTACGTAGAGGTTGTAATATTGCTTACCTTGTAACAATGTTGTGCACACTAAATGGTCAAAAGCACACGGAACAATGCCTGAAAGCATCCAATAAATGTTTGAAGGGGCCATTGACCCTCTATCCACCTACTTGGTTCCTCACTTAGTGACCCAGTCTCCCCCATGCAAGTGGAGCTCTTAATCTGGCCATACAGAAGTGGGTTTGTGCAGTGGCCCAACTCAGCAAGAAGGCCCCCATTCACCCCTACCTTGACAAAAAGAACAAAGTCCCTTAAGATCTCTTGTGTGTTTTCCTTCACCATAGAGTATTTCTGTTCATTCTCTCTCATCAGCATCTGTCTAGAGAATAGCAAGTTTTCAGTTATGGATTTGATGGCTTAAGACAGTTTTATTTATTTTTTTATTATGAATTTGACTGCTTGGAATTTTTGTTCTTAATTTTGGACATTTATAACTCATTTTCTTTATGAGAAAATCTAGGAATTATAGTTTTAATGTTGTAGTAAGTAATATTAAAATAAATGGCAAGCCAAGAATTGGGGAATTAAAACACCTAATAATTGGATTGGAGAAATATAAAAACGCTGGATTCAGTGAACCAGCACCAGTCTAATTTAAATGCCTAATTAAAAGTTATTTGGAGGCACAGCATACACAAACTGCATTGCAGTCTTCTACGGCTGAAAAGGAAGCTTGGTAACCAGAAGCAAATTCAGAACCGCCTCAAGAACTGGGAATGGACTGTAATCTTTAAGCAGAGTATCCTTTTTGAATCAAGGCATGTCCTACTCTACATTCCATTACCACTTCATTAAAAGATGCTGTCCCCAGTGCTGAAAGTTCTGTTAGTTGTTTAACAACAGAGCAACCATGCTTCCAAGCCAGGAAAGGAAGCAGCAATGCCTGGCTCAAGGAAGAAGCTTTTGTTAGCCTGAACACTATTTATCCAATGTTGCCTGAGAGCTACAGAGGAAGAAAAAGAAGAAGGTTTGTGATTAGACGAGCTTAGATTAGAACTGGTTTGACAGGAACAAGCCTGCCAGTCTGCAAGCTGATTCATACAGAGGGCTATTCATAGCAGAAGGCTATTTAGCACATTGTCAAATATGACATTCTAAAGACACAGTATGATCGTTGGTACAAAGAGCTAATGAACAGTGACATATTTAGATTGCCTGCAGAGAGGTGGATGGGTGTGTGCAGTTCGGCAAAAAGAAGTCCATCACCATGGTGAGGGGCGGATAAAAACAAAAACAGAAAATGTCCAAAGTAAAATTCTAACACTGGGTTTGTCTTCAGAGGTTTCTCAATTCTGTCACTATCAATTTACCACTGTCACATTTGTCTCTCAGTTTTCTCATCTGTAATATGGAATAATAACTGTACCCACTTTGCTGCCTTGTGAGAATTAAACTGAGATTAAGTGGGGTAAAGTATGTATTGCAATTAGAGTAGTAGCCAGGAAAGAAGTAAGCTCTCAATAAATATTGGTTGTTACCATTATTAATATTATTATTGACAGGTATTTTTCTCCACTAAGAAAATGTGAGGTATAGTCATTTGTATAAGCATCATTAAATTAAACCTAAATGCTCAGCAGAATGCCATTGACGTTTCAGTCAAATGGTGCCTCCACTTCCAGAGAATAGAATTTCTTTCTCTAAAGATGTTTCCTGTGTTTGAGAGGTCAAAAATGAGCTGCATTCTCTCAAACATATCTCGCTTTTTCCTTTCCTCCCACTTTCTTACATCAACACTTTAGTTCATTCATTTATTCGTTCATGCACTTTAAAAAAACTCTTTAACAAGCCAGTCATTGTGATTAAGTTGTTAAGAGATGTCAATCAAGGAGCTTCAAGATCCTCCATTATGAATGAAAAGAACTACCGTAAATATGACAGTCTACAGTATAATTGTGCATTAACACACAGACACAAATTTATTATATCAATTACTTCCATGTTACAGATAAGGAAGCCGAGGCCTAGAAGAAGAAGGATTTACCTCATGCACTCTGCCTTAAGGACTCAACAAAGATATTTCAATGTCCAAACTGTGCTAACCCTTCCCTAATTGAACATCCTGTTCAAGGAAGTGAAGAGCTTTACTTCCTACCTTCCTCGCCGTCTCAGAATTGTAGGAAGGAAATAGTTCAGGGAAATGGTGACTTGAGGTCTAAGACTTCCCCATGAGGGACAAAGTCACAGCTCCTCCCCTTTCCCCATGAGACAGTCTGTCAATAGAGCGTGAACTAAGAAAAATCTCCGCAGTCAAAATGGGGTGAACACAGCAGATGAATTACCTTTTATCTTTAGTTCCACTTCCCTTCCTAATGAATAAATGAATAAATCAATAGATTCCTGCGTCCTATGTAACTTTTTTTTTTTTTTTAACTCCAAGCAAGTGTTGTTTTCGTTGTTTTGGATTTTTTTTTTTTTTAAACTAAGCAACCTAAACAACCAGAGGCCATTTTCACAGTTTACCATCTAAAAAAAAACACAGCAGTGGTAATTAAAACAATCTGGGGCTAGGGGAAAATGGAAGAGAAATCTGTCACTACTGAGACTATCAAGCAGGGAAAAGAAAAAAAAAAAAGGGCGTTTTGGGGAATGAAGCAGAAACATTGACAGTTTGTTAGATCTAACCCCAGACTGACATGCAGTGAAAGGGATGAGGCAGAAATTGTTGCCAAGGGAAATGTCAGCTTTACATGAGACATCCATGGAAAAACTCGGAAGAAGGTGCTTACAGTTTTCATCTGCTACCAGGGCCAGGAAGGAACTGATTTTCCTTTGCACAAATGGGAATCAGCTACTGTGTAGTCATCTGCACAGTTTTGGAAAGGAATGACCATGTGCAGCACATTCACGCCGTGTCAACTTAAAGTCAAGGGTTAAAGAAAGTCAACACATACCCTGACTTTAAAGTATTTTAAGTCTAGTTTTAACTTCATTTTAAGGATACTGTAGGTCTCAAAACCCCTAGCCCAGTTGCTGGACCCTTTTAGCCCTCTGACTGGAGTGAAATTATTCAGTAGCTTCTCACATCCAACCAAAGGTAAAACCCCTTAAGGTAACACCAGCCAGAACAGCCTTGCAAGGTATCTGACCTCATGTTATTCTTGATTATTTTGCAGGAAAGGTCTTTCTTGCCAGGTATAAACTGTGAAATCCAGTCAAGGAGTTTTGGTGTTCTGTATCTCATATAGCTGCATTCTTTTGGGAACAAATTTCCAAGAGATTTGTAAATTCTCACGCAGTAGGAAAAATCATCATTGGACTTGAAGCAAGTCTGCTAACCTCATTTCTCTTGCCATGTTTGTTGGTTAAGTACATAAGCTGGATAATATAACAACAATAACAATAATAACTAACCACTGTTAGGTTCTGTCCTTTATGGTAAATGTCATTATTTTAATCCTCAAAGTAACCCTGCAAAGTAAACACATTCGTTACCCTCACTTCACAAACAAGAATACACACACAAACAAGAAAACATTAATTTGAAATGGTGGGTTGCACCCAACGCTTAAAAAAAAAAAAAAAGGCAACTAAAATTAAAGCTTCCTTCCTACTGTACTTCCAGAATTTAAATCATTTTATTTACCATAACAAAAATAGAAGCATAGCATGGAATGCTGGCTATTTATATTTCAAGTGGCATTTTCCAGTATTTAGAAATTTATTGGGTTTTAGCCAGTCTAACTCCATTTGTTGTTCTTCAGTAACAATTCTAGTCACCAGAAAACCTTCCCAAGTGCATTGTTAGATGTAGAAGTTGGGGAACACAATATTAAGGGATTGAGCTGGAAGAATATGCCTCCAAGAAGTAAAAGTGGCAATAACCCCTGGGGAAGTGGGAGATCAAACTGTATATTCATCTTTGCCCATCTATCTTTTATTTTTTATTAAAGAAAAATGTCAGACTAAAAAAAATAAATAAATAAAAAATAATGCAGGTGGCTGTTAAATTTTCCAAGGAATTATATCTACTTCTGAAAAACAAGTTTATTATGCCTTTAAACTCTGAAGTCTGAGTAAGTGTATACTGAGATGCACCTCTTAATCTCTGCTTCCTCTCCTTAACTGTTCTCTCTGGTATTTAGAAATGATCTGTTTTCACCATGGTTACTACCCATCTTCAGAATTCTTGAAAAACATAGGCTATCCCAAATCACCAATTATTAAATAGATATTAAATAGAAAACTTGAGTAGCCCTATAACTATTATACTCATTGAATTTATTATCTTAAAAAACTTCCAAAAAAAGAGATCTCTACACTTAGATGATTCCACTGGAGAATACTACCAAATAATTAAAGAAGAATTAACATCTATTTAATGTAATCTCATGTAGAAAAACTTAAAAGTGAGTTCTGTAAGGTCACAGAATAAAAGATAAACATATACAATATTATTTCTATGTCACCAATAGGCATGTGTGCACTTGCAATAATATTTCCAAGTGCTCAAAAAGAACTTTTTAGATTTAAATCTAACAAGACATGTACAGGACCCATTTGCTGAGAGCTGCAAAACACTGATGAAATAAAGAAAAGATTTAAAAGTGGTGATAGACGCCATGTTCATGGATTAGAAGACTCAATAAAGTAAAAACATCAATTCTCCCCTAACTGATGCACAACTTTAACAAAATACTACCAAAATCTAAACAACCATTTTTGTAGATAAAGACAAAACAATTCTAATATTCATATGAAAAGTCATAAGAACTAGAAATAGCTAAAACAATTTTGAAAAATAATACAGCATGAAGAATCAGTTTTCCTGATTTCAAGACTTATCATGCACCCACAGTAATCAAGACTATATAGCATTGGCAGAGGGGTTAGCACATAGATCAGTGGAAGAGAGCACAGGACTCAGAGATAGAATCACACAAAAATATTCAACTGAGTTTTTGACAAAAGTGCAAAAGCAACTCATTGGAGGAAAAATAGCCTTTTCTCTACGTGGTGATGGAATAAATGGACATCCATAGACACATGCACAAAAAGAATCTTTGGGTAATCTCCCACTTTGTACAAAAGTTACCTCAAAATCTGTCATAGACTTGAACATAAAACATAAAATGACAAAACAAACAAAAATAAGACAAAATCTATAAAATTTGTGTAAGGGAACTTAGCACTGACACTAAAAATATGATCAATAAAAAGAATGATAGGTTAGCCTTCACCACGATTAAAAGTTTTGCTCTATAAACAACTCCATTAAGAAGATAAAAAGAAACTATAAACTTGGAAAATATTTGCAATTCATATATCTAACACAGGACTTTCATCTAAGGTATATAAAGAACTCATAAAACTCAACAGAGAAAACAATTCAATTAGAAAAAGGACAAAAGACATTTCACTAGGGAAGATATGCAAATGGCAAATAGGCACACATAAATATGTTCAATATCATTAGCCATTAGGTAATGCAAATTAAAATCACAATGAATATGTTACACATCTTTCAGAAGGGCTAAGAAATGCTGGTAAGAATGCTGGTGAGAAAGTAGAGATATTGGATCACTCACACATTGTTGGTAGGAATGTAAAATGGTACAGCCATATTAAAAAACAGAAAACAGTTGTCAATTTCTTTAAAAACTAAACATACAACTATTGTACAACCCAGCAATTCCATTTCTGGGCATCTATCCCACAGAAATGAAAACATGTTCACCAAACAAAACCTGTAAATGAATGTTTATTCCAGTTTTATTCAGAGGAGTCTCAAAGCACAAACAACTCAGATATCCTTCAATGGGTGAATGGTTAAACAAACTGTGGCACATCTATACAATGATTGCTCATCACCGATAAAAGGGAATAAACTATGGATACACTCAACAATATAATTTAATTTCCACCAAATTATGTTAAGGGGAAAAAAGTTAATCCCAGAAAGTTATATACTACATAATTTTATTTATATGGCATTCTTAAAATGACAAAATTATAGATGTGGAACACAAAATAATCATTGTTGAGGGTGAAGGAGGAAGTGGAGGCAAGAGGGAAGTGGGTGTAGCCATAAAAGGCCAAATGAAGATCCTTTGGTGTTGGAACTCTTAGGTGTCTTAACTGTGTCAATATCAATATCTTGGGTATGATATTTTACTTTGGTTTTGTAAGAATTGCCACTGGAGAGAACTCAGTAATAGATACCCTGGATTGTTGTCTATTGTTTCTTATAAGTACATGTGCCTCTACATTTATCTCAAAACAAAAAGTTAATTTAAAAAAGTCAACATGAATGTATTCGTCATAGTTCTGTGGCCAGCCTTCAAAATGTATATGTTCAGTTCTACCATAAGCTGTCAGAAGAAGCTGCTCTCTCTGTCAGCTCACTTGGCACATGAAGTAGATATTCTGCCATCTGTACTGACACCATCCTTCGGCTGCCCACACTCTGGTCTTCCTTCCAGACGCAGAAGGTTCTGACTCACCACTTTATTTTGATCCTTCCCTCATCCTAAATATACCTACAAATGCTAAGTCATGTATACGTATATACAAATGCTAAGTCATCAGAATTCCTATTTTCCACTCCAATTTAGGGTTGTTGTTTTTTTTTTTTTTTTCACTCCAATTCAGTTTTAAATCAGAATTACACCACTGCCAAATACTGAGTAGATACAACAGCACATATGCCACAACAGATGGCTCACAAGTTGTGGTTTTTATCCCCAAAGTTCTTCTGCTTAGTGAACCTATCAGTAAGTATGGCCCAAATAAGTATTGTAGAATAAAGAGAAAAAGACAGCAGATTTGGTTGGGTAGGTAATGGGTTCTCAGAAAATGGAGGAAACTTCTGGAAAGTCCTGCCTGAGGGTCAGTTTTCTAGCATCCATTATGTGGATCAAAAATCCTTAGTTTTTGTTTCGGACATTATTTGTTGTTGTTGCTATTTTAGGGTGTGTGTATTTGTGTATATATGTGTGTGTAATAAAAAGAACCTCAAGTGCTATTGAGAATCAAGCGAGAGTTTTGGATCCTGTCTCCCTCTAAAGTACATGCACTTGTCATTTGATCAAAATATTATGTGATCACTGCTAAACTATTTTTTTTTACCTGACTGTTTAAGAGATTGCTCAAATGTTCAAGATATAATAACGTCCAAATGTTCAAATTAGTAAATGTCAACTGTATCTCTGAAATCTTTGAGCCTTTGATTGCCAGATTAAATGCCAGGATCTTCAGGGACACTTTTTAATAACAAACATCTCCACCTATTGTATTGTTTTCTTCCTGTATTCAAATTGCTGATCTTCTTAACTATTTAGATCCATTGGATATGCAGTATATTATTAGTAAATAATGTCTTTCTCAATGCATCATGTATTACTAATGTTGTACAATGAACCATCTTAAAACTGAGCAGCTTTCAAAAACTACCATTTATTCTCATGCTCCTGGGTCTGCAAATCAGCACCTGGGGCTGCTCTTAGCTGGGCTCAGTCAAGCAGTTTTCCTTGCCACACATCAGCTGGGCTTGGCTTGGCTTGGGTTCAGGAATGGGCAATGGCAGAAGAGTAAAAGGCAAACCACTTAAGCCCAGTAAGGCCTCTATTTGAATCTCAACTTCTAACATTCCTTTGGGCAAAGCAAGTGAAAGATTCCAGCATCAAATGTTCACAGTAGGAGAGGGGAGGGGAATATTTGATGAGCACTAATCCAATATTTTACATAGCACCAACTTCTTTCTAGTGTTCTACATAAGGCAACAAAGATGCTTTAATGATATTGCCTAAACCAACTGGTCAAAAATTGTAGTTACAATGAGACCAAGTCTCAGTCTCCAAGTCACAATTACCAAAAATGTTTCCAATTATTGTCAGATACTCCCTTGAGGTCAAAATTGTCAGCCTTTATAACCACTATTTTAAGGAAATAGTCAAGCATTCAAGGTATGATAAGTATTATCAATTACCAAATAGAAAATGTCAGAAATAAATTTTTTTTCTATACAAATATAAATAAATTTGCATTCAAATAAACTTGATTCAGTCTTTTTATATGGTATTATAATTACCCTCAAATTCTTATAACTACTCTGCCAGGTGGGTATCATTATTTCAAGCAACTGATGTTGAAATTGAGCTGCAGTTAAGAACATTGTTCCTAGACCCAAAAATAAAAATAATTTTTTAAAAAATGAGTTAACAATATCTTTTTTATGGAATATTACAGCATTCCACTTTGAAATGAGTATATGTGGGGCACCTGGGTAGCTCAGTCATTTAAGTGTCAGACTCTTGATTTCACCGCAGGTCATGATCTTGGTGTTGTGAGTTTGAGCCCCAAGTCAGACTCTTGATTTCACCGCAGGTCATGATCTTGGTGTTGTGAGTTTGAGCCCCAAGTCAGGCTCTGTGCTAAGCATGGAGCTTGCTTATGATTCTCTCTTTCCTTCTCCCCCTGCCACTTCTGCTTGGGAAGGGCTGGGGAGTGCATACATGCTCTTGAAAGAAAGAAAGAAAGAGAGAGAGAGAGAGAGAAAGGAAGGAAGAAAGGAAAAAGAGAGGGAAAAAAGAAAAAGAAAAATGAAACGAGTAGGTGAAAATCTCATTGTAATGTGGGGTTTTTGTATACACCCATGAAATCATCACCCCAATCTATGCTATAAACATATTCATTACCTCCAAAGTTTCCTACTACTTCTTTATTATTACTATTTTTGTGATAAGAATTAATGTGATATCACGATATGAGAAATGTAAAATGTCAAATTCCTAGACCAGAAAGTAGAATGGTGGTTACCAAAGGCTTCAAAGAGAAAGAAAGAGGTAATTTTCAAAGGATACAAAGTTTCAGTTAGGCAAGATGAGTAAGTTCTAGAGATCTGCTGTGTAACACACTGCCTATTGTTAACAATACTGTTTATACTTAAAAATTTGTTCAGAAGGCATATCTTATGTTAAAACTGAGATTTGAGGGGCTCCCGGTTACCTCAGTCAGTTAAGTGCCTGATTACAGCTCAGATCAAGATCTCAGAGTTGTATATTTGAACCTTATATTGGGCTCCACACTGGGCATGGAGTCTGCTTAAGATTCTCTCTCTCTTCCTCTCCCTTTGCCTCCCCTACCCCCTCCAACTCACATGCTCTCACTCTCTCTCTCTCTCTCTCTAAAAAAAACCCTGATATTTGAACTGAAAATTTCACCTTAAAATGAACATCGAGTAATAACATATACTGTTACACCACCAATAAGGATACCTGACTATTGCAGTAATTTGCACTCTGCTTTATTAGGTATTTATTTTATATAAAATTTGTGATTAAACAAAGACTTCATAGAAAATTGACTAATATCTAAGGAATATTTTAATTGAGGCCACTTTATTATTCACAACACAAATACTCACGAAGTCTCCAACCACTAAGAATAGTAGTTAAATCTTCTGCATATTGTATGTATTATTATGATCATACACACTTTTGTTCCTGTAAACTATACTCACAACCATCCTTATCAAAAGCATAATCATCAGGAACACCTGGGTGGCTCAGTAAGTTAAGTGTTAGACTCTTGATTTGGACTTAGGTCATGATATCGGGCCATAAGATCGTTCCCCGAGTCTGACTCCTCACTGAGCATGGACCCTGTTTAGGATACTCTCTCTCTTTCTCCCTCTGCCCCTTCTCACACTCCTGCTTGCTCTCATGTGCTCTTTCTGTCTGAAAAACAAAAACAAAGAGAAGCTTAATCTCAAGTGGAAATAGTGCTAATTTAACTTTTTTTAGGTGATTTATAGAAACCTCTGTTATTGTTATTTCACTGGCCACTCACCTAAAATGCTTTGCTCCAAATGCTATTTTTTCTGAGAACCCTTTCCTAACTACCCTATGTGAAAAAGTATCTCCTAAGACTTTATTCATTTTCCTTGCTTTGTTTCATAGAGCACCTCTTAATAACTGATGTCATATTGCATCCAATTTTTGCTTTTTTATTAACTTTCTTTCTCACTAGACTGTAAGTTCTACACAAACAGGAACTATGATTTCCTCATCCCTCGAGCTCCAGGATATAAAGGAGTAGAGGTCATTGTAGGTCTTCAAATATTTTATGAGTAATTGAATAAACAAAACCTAAATTTTAAATAAGGACTTAAAAGTTTTTTTTTTTATTTTTTCAATTTATTTATTTTCAGAAAAAGAGTATTCATTATTTTTTTCACCACACCCAGTGCTCCATGCAATCCGCGCCCTCTATAATACCCACCACCTGGTACCCCAACCTCCCACACCCCCGCCACTTCAAACCTACAAAGCTTTTCCTAAATGCCCAACTACCCTACCATCAACCACTACCCACACATACTCTAGAGATTCCAGAACTCTCCCTGAAACTTCTCAGAACTTTCAAAACTTCATGTTCTAGGGTACCTCTAGTTTTGGCAGCCTGCTTTCTTGGTTTATTAATCATATTGCCATCCTATACATGCCATCTAGGGCCACTCATGATAACTCTACCGAAGATTTCTGGACAGTAAAAGGAAAAAGATTTTACAAAGACATTGTGAAGAAAAACTTTGAAGTAAAAATTAAACATTCCTCTTTAAAGGCCTCAGTCATGACCCAAGAGGGGTTTTCTATGGACCCACTACTCTCTAAGTTTTCTTAGCCCTACAGCAGCCTCCCAGTCTCTGCTTTATTTTATGTATCCTCTTCGTTTAGTGCTCACCAGTGTAGAAACAAACTCCTCTCTCCATCTGACACAGAGCAATTTAGTCTTCTCTTTTCTTGCCTTTGATCTTTCTGGTTTCATGTTTCAGGGTCCCTTCTTTCATCCCCCAAAGCTCTTAAGGGCATTTTCCCAAACAAAGATTCTTCCTTCCGAGAAAAAAGAAGTCTGATGCCAGCTGTTAAGATGATACCTCTGCTGCTTCTATAGCTACAAGAGCCCTTAATATTCCATATGGTTACCAAATATTGCCTTCTGAATAAATATTACATCTTGCCCTTATATATGCTAACATTTTTTCATATGCATACATACTAATACACACATGGATATATATATATAATATATATATACTATATTATATATATGCTATTATGATTCATTAAAAATTTATTGGAAATATAACTAAACTCACATGAATTCATAGCTCTTGGTCATTGGGTGTTCCATCAATCAATCAGTTCTAAAAGATCAACTTTAATTAGGTAGATGTCTGTAAGCCTTTCTGATGTTAAAAACAGTTCCCTCACACTTGAAAAGACTGATAATTTATTGCCTATCCAATATCAATTTTTCAAATGGAAACTGAAAATTAAGACTTGAAAGGGACAAAGACCGCCGTCCTTATAGATCCTTTTCATGCTTGTCAAGTATTTTGATCAGAGAAATTGCCACAGGGAAGAAGAAAACACAAGGACTGCTCATTTATCTAAATTATATGGACACATTGTTAAATGAAAAAAGTTACATGCAAACCAATATTTAGTATGTCATCTAAAAATAAGAATATGTTTGTCTTATCAGTTGGTGTAAGGCATAAGGTCTCACTTACCCAGAAGAAGCAGCCTCATTGCTTGGAAGGAGAGGAATGACTATAACCTCAGATTGTTGTAGTGGTGTTGATGATAGGTAAGAAGACTAGTGCCTACCATTTGTCTTCCACCTGGACCCCTCCAGTAAAATTGTCATCCAGGCCACCTTGCATTCTTGATTACATTTCTAACAGTTAGAGACCTCAAATATGTCATGCTGTTGCATCTACCACACTGTGCTCGGTCTTGGAAAAAGTTGGTAGTCAGTACCATGTGTTCTAAAATAGTGCCTCTGATATCCCCCAGTATCCTGACATATTTCGTTGAATTACATCAGCCAGTACTTTGCAGTGAAGCTAATTATATAATTTCAATGCTAGATCCTATGGTCAACAATGCTAGGCCAGTGGAATCTTTACTTATTCTAGGATGATATGGTCTCCCTAGTCAATAGAAGAGGATTGAGATTAATTCTTCAGGGCTTGATGAAATATTTTTGATCTATGAAATGCAGCCACAGATGCCAACTTTAGCCAATTCCCTATACTACTTATATCCACCAAATGAAAGAAAGACTACAGACTGCTTGACTCAAATGACTACATATGTTATTTTCCATGGGTGATATCACTCCCCCTAGGCTGTTGTTTCTATATGGGTCAACAGATTTCCCCCTACCACCTCAGTTTAACATAATCTGAACCCAAGTTAGGGTGGTTATGTAGCCATTACAGGTTTTCCTGGACCTCTTCCAAGACCTTACTTATCCCTTCCAGCCCAAGTGTGAAGAAACAATCTTCCCAGAGTATGTTTGTCAACTCAGGACCTCTAGGAAACAGACACCAAGACAGAGTTAAAAGAACAAGAGATTTATTGAGAGTAAAACCTATGACATCTAGGGGCGCCTGGGTGGCTCAGTGGGTTAGGCCGCTGCCTCTGACTCAGGTCATGATCTCCGGGTCCTGCGATCGAGCCCCACATCGGGCTCTCTGCTCAGCAGGGAGCCTGCTTCCTCCTCTCTCTCTGCCTATCTTTCTGTGTACTTGTGATCTCTCTCTGTCAAATAAATAAATAAAATCTTAAAAAAAAAACAAACTATGACATCTAAAGGAATGAGGAAAAGCCTTCAGACCGTGATACAGATACGAAACCAGTAAGTGGAGAGGGGAAAGAAAGTTTATGCAGGTAGTAGCACAGGTTGTGATGTGTTCTGAAAAAGTCTCATCCACCCAATGGTAAGCTCCAGTGCAAAGAATGACCACTGAGTAGTCCAATAATGAGCAGAAAATTCTAGGCCCTAATTCTCTCATGATGGTCAGGCATTGGCTTAGAGAAGACTAAGAGCAGTGTAGGCTCAGCTGAGATGCAGATGTTGAAAGTCCTACAGCTGGGCACAGGCAGCTTTCTACATTCCTTGCCACAGGTTCTTTCTTGAAGAGCAATCTGAGCCATGTATACAGGAGGAGACAGAGCATGGTATAATCCTGATCATAGTCTAATTCCTGGGTGGGGGATACCTGTGCTGATGACAAAAATACAGAATTTTTCAAACACCTAGGCTAAGTAACAAGAAAGATTCCCCATGCCACAAAGACCCAGCAGATTAACCTAAGCTCTAGGGTGATTTGGAACAGAATCACTATTATGTGTTGACCAGCAAGGGAACATCTTATCATAGACTAACACACCACCTGTATATGCATCAACACCAGTGGGGAGTCAGAACATTCCGTATCCCACATATGGGACAGGAAGACTGGTTATCTAGAGTTTTCTCAGCAACATGGAACCTATCATCTGCACTAGGGCTGGTCTCCCTGAGACTGCACTATGGGAGAGCTTAAAGGAATATTCATGGCTTCTTTTTCTTATTCCTGTCCTAACCAATCCAGTGTCTCCTATAACAATACCAGAGACTAGCTTCATGAATTTAGAGGTTAAAATGGAATAGGTTCCTGATGAGTGGGTATTGACACATAGCATCTAATCCTTGGAATAAGGAGTGAGCTGAGAAGTCAAGTTTAACTTTTTTGATTCTCTATAGGCTGACTTCTTAGAAATGATGATGAATTCCTTTAGGGCACCACAGAAACTGTTAGCCTAAGGCAATTGACTCTGGAGAGGACTGTGCTATGCATTTGGTCTTGAGGCCACTGAACTCTTGTCACATAGGTGCAGTCACAAGATTTGGACTTCAGCCCAGCTCTCTGTTCATGCCAGGGGAAGGGAATCATGCAGCCCACCAGCCAAGGGCTAGATTCCTGATCCTCAAATATGAGGATCAGGAATCTGTATCCCTTTCTGTATCTATATTCCTATCTGCAACTTCACGGAGTGATAAGCAATGGGGGACCACATATCTGCTAACTATTTATGTTTCCATGATTTTCTTTCCCCATAAATGCTCTTCCAAATGGCCTGTTATGTGTTCTTTCTATCTCTGGCCATGTGCCCTTGTCTGATAGGTAGCTTCACTCTGTTTATAAATAAATCATGGAAGTACACACAAGAAATTGATAAAGATGATGAACCAAGAAATAGTGGATAGATGCGGAGAGAGGAGGAAGAGAGCTTTCTCAAAGCACATATTTGATATTTGAACAATATGAATGTCATACCTAATTTTTAAAAAATAAAAATTAAAAGGAGAAAAGGTTCAATTAGTAACTTCTAAAAAATAATAAATTAAATTATTTCCACACAGTTTCCTTTCTTGTCCAAATTTCTTTACACCGACTTGAAAGTGATGTTGACAGCCATAGGCATGAAAGTGTACCACGTACAACAGAGGAAACATCCCAGAAGTAAAATAACATAATGACGGCAAAAGAGCAGTGCACATATTTTCTCAAATAACACATTAGGATGTGATTTTAGTTAAATCTAAAGAAAGTTTTAGAATCTAGAGAGGGAAATAAACTAAAAGTAAGAAATATTTCAACTGCTTGAGAGTGGCAGGAACTACACAATCACACAGATGGTTCCCCCAATGGGGATTAGGAAGACACAATTCACATTCTTCCTCCTAGCCCTTCACAGTCTAGCTGGGGAGACAGACAACTAAATAGATAATTAAAATATAATGTGATATCATACATGAAAAACAAGTCCAGGTAGATTTGTGATATAAATATGAAAGGAAAAGCAAGAAAATTTCTATAGGAAAACATCCACAACTATCTTCTCTATCTCAGGGGAAGAAAAGTTTTCCTAAACAGAGAAAAAAAAATACCATGGAAGAAACAAGTAATAAATTGGATAACACTCAAAATAAGAACCTTGGCTCCTCAAAGACACAACTAAAATATAAGAAGGTAAGCTACATAATGGGAAAATATATTTTCATCACATTTACTTAATATGTCACTACTTTAAATCAATAAAAAGAAGAAAGACACCCCAATAGATAAATGAACAAGAGACTTCAACTGACATTTACCTACATAAACAACAAACACATATGAAGTAACAGAAGAAAATTATAACCACAATGAGACCATTATAGCAATGTCCACTTTTGCTAACTACTGCAATTTGCATAATGGGGAAAAATTGGAATGTACATGTACTGCTGGAGAGAAAAAATTGGTAAGATCATTTTGGAAAATATTTAGCATTTTCTATTAAAGTCAAACAGGTACCCACTCCATAACTCCTAGACATGTGCCCAAGAGAAATGAGTGTTTATTTCCACCAAAAGTAAGAAAAAAATGTTAAAATAACCAAAAACTGCAAACAATACAAATGCTTACTGATAATAAAATGGATACAGAAATAATGGGTCTATTCATTCAATGGTATATTATACAATAATGAAAATAAAATTACAGCTACACTCAACAACACAGAAAAATATCACAGGCATACTTAGTAAAAGAAATCAGACATAAATTACATGTACTACATGGTTCCACTTGTATGAATTTCTAGAACAGGTGAAAACTATGAGAGTAAAACTCAAATAAAAATTACCTTTGGGAAAAAGGAAGTATATTGATTAAAATGAAGCATTAAAAGGGCTTCTGAGTTGGGAGTTATTTAAATATTTTGGTCTGGGTGGTGGTTTCATGGGTATATTCACTTCAGGATGAGTAAACTGTATATTATGAATGATGTATTTTCTGCATGAATGTTATATTTAATGAAGAAAGTTAAAAGGGTGAGGGGTGCAATTCAGTACTCTGATAGAACCCACTGAGGGAAAAATTTCCTGGAAGGTCTACAGTGAACTCTGGAAGTTGGAAAAGAATGAGCTTGGTCAATAACAGTGAGAATGTTCCAGAACAAAAAGCCTCAGATGAAAGAGATCGTAGTGCCTTCCAGAACCATAATGATGTCTTAGAGTGGAAACAATGTTTTGGGGTTGTGGGGAAGGACAGGGAAGAGATGGGAATGTTGTGAGAATCCAGATAATAGTTTTGTAACTCTCGTTAAGGAATTTGGACTTTGTTCTTTGAGCAATGAAGAGCTGGTTTTAAATAGGGACGAGTATGATTAGATTTCCATTTAGAACCATGACTATAGCTACAATGGAGTAGCTATAAGAATACAAAAAGGGAGGTACTGGAAAAATCTAGGCTAAAAGAGAGACAGAAATTGAGGATATTAAGGGGATGTTTTGACAATAGGTCTTGACAAATGATTGATTATGTATGAAAGACAAAAGATTCTAAGATGACTCCCAGGTCAGCCTGTGCCATTTCCTGAGAAGAGAACACAGAGAGATGAACAGGTTGTGTAGGGAAGATGGGGTTAATGGACCATCTATCACTGATACTTATGTAGGACAATGCTATAGTGAGACTCTAAACATCCTAAACAAGTCTCTTATATTTTTTATGGCACTTTTCAAATTCCCTTGGCAGTTTCCCATCAGCCACTTCATTTTCAGTCTCTCTGTAACCTCTAGGATGGTCAACACAGGCATTATCATTGCACATAGCAAACTGTCACCACCTCTAAGATCAGTGTGTCCATTTAGAGTTGACAAAGCACCTGATATAGAATAGGGAAGTGTGGATAAGCTCTACCTTTATCTCTTTTTTTTTTAAATATAATTTTTTATTTTTTATAAACATATATTTTTATCCCCAGGGGTACAGGTCTGTGAATCACCAGGTTTACACACTTCACAGCACTCACCAAAGCTCTTTAGGACACCATACATCCCACTCCATGCTTCTTCCCTGGAATATGGTGAAGGTCAAACAAGGCAATGAATTCCAAAAGGCTTTCAAACATGAAAGAAGTCCAAAAAAACTCGAGTATTATTACATCTCAAAAGTGTCAATAATTTAAAGAAAATCTCAAATGAACCATGAGTCATCTTCCTTGCCTTTCCATAGCCCTTGTTCTCTCTTCTCTCATAGTTATCTAAGTCCATCTGAAATGATCCCTGGCCCTGGTTTGTGGAGCTATGCTAATTTGCATAGCTTCTGAGGACCAATTATTGATTTTCTGTAAGGGGTGGCTGTGTTTGTACAGGTGGGTGGCATGGCTATTTGTCCAACAACATTAAGAGGAACTTACTGACAGCTATATCTCTTTGCCATGGACACCCAGAAACAGGGTCTCATCAAACACTGGGGATGCTTTGGCATCCCATTCTTGATGTCTCCCATTACCCCACAGACACACATTAAGGTGATGAATTCCTTTTCAACTCATTTTATTTATTGCCTCTGAGGTGAGCTGTTAAAAACCACAATTGTCAAATTTCTCATATAACTGTCACAAGCCAAATAGGAAAAGTCCACAAATAGCTGACATTTGAACATTTTCTTTCTGGAGGAGAAATAAGTGAAAACTGTTTTTTCTCTAAGTTTAACAAGAAGTTGGATTTAAAACTAAGTATTATTCTATTAATAAGTAGGAAAGAGTATATTAGCAGGAAATGTTCGTATCATTGGAGTATTTGGTTACAGGTGATGGAGTGGGAGGTAAGATCTAGTTAGAAATCATTTTATCTCAAAAGGAATTTAAAGAAAGAAAGTTCAAAGAACTAAAATGGAAAATTAAAATGTCTAAGCACAAATGTCAAAATTTCAAAAATCTTAGTATCTATGGACAGGTCCTCTAAAACAAAGAATCTGAGACTCACCATCAAAATCCATGTTATTTCAAAAAAAATTGTTTCTAACTGTTGTTTGAATCCACACAGACATAAGATACATGAAAGAATTTAAGGGAATTAGCTTTTTATCATCTGTCACCTATAAACCTATAGCAGAAGCAAAATTAGAAGCATACAGAGTTTCATCTGAGGCTCAGCCGTGAATAGTGTCAGACTTTCATTCAAACGTTTCCAAGTACAGAATGCACTCCTAAGTCACTATCTAGCTGGAAAGGACCCTAAATATTGTCTAGGTTTGACCCTTCATTTCCCAGAGGAAGCATATGAGGTTTGAAAGACAGAGAAACAACAACAATCACACAGCTGTTGTGAGACAATGTTATGAATGGAAACTGGGACCTCTTGAGTCGCTGTTTGTTGATCTTTCTATTACCTGAACCTCATGCATTATATTCACTGACCCCATAAATCTTTATTGACCATTATATGTGATTAAGGTATTTCAATGGCTGCCCTGGAAATGATTTAACACTATCTGGTCTCATTTTGATCAAATAAATCAACTGGTCTTTACCAAACAGTCAGTTGTCCACTGGAAATTTAACAACCCTGAGACTGACTCATTCATTCATTTCATTCACTTCCCAAAACTACCCTTCTCTAGCCACACAAGCATCTTGAGTGAGCTTCCCTTCCATGACACACACAGTATTTTCTTGTATAGCTGCTCTTGGAAACTCCTTCTGGCAATTCCTACCCTCCAAAACTCAATAGGCCAGCTTCTGTTTCCTCTGTGGAAACAGAGCACTTCCTGCCAGGTTTCCTGAAGCTTTAATGTTTTAAACTGAATATTATCCAAGTGATTTTTTTTTTTTTTGTCTTCATCATTGTCCC
Organism: Mustela nivalis; assembly: GCF_964662115.1. Taxonomy (NCBI): domain Eukaryota; kingdom Metazoa; phylum Chordata; class Mammalia; order Carnivora; family Mustelidae; genus Mustela; species Mustela nivalis. The sequence continues at coordinate 107,217,611 of NC_139027.1, read as the reverse complement.
CTTGTGCAGCCACCTTTCAGCTCCTGGGCCTTACCAATAAGGCAGATACGAAAGAGGAAGTGTGGAGCATGCACTTGGTCACAGAGAAGACCTGCGAGATCATAGTCACCCCACTAAATGACAGCTATTGAATCCACTATTCCACCATTAAGTACTCCACGGAAGCCTGTGATCATATCATTAAATATGCCTTCATTTCTGTTAAGCACTACCCTCTTTTTTTAAGTGCAAATATTTTTGAAAGCGTTAGCACACCAAATTCTTCATCTTAGAGATTAGACTGTATTCATCCTCAACTGGAAGGAGAAGCAAATTAAAGGTTGATAGGCAAGGTTGGAGTAACCCCTGTTACTCTAGGCAAGGTTGGAGTAACCGCTGTGATGACCTCAGATGAATCCAGTCCTGTAAAGGGAAATGTGGATCCAGAAGGCAGCCTCTCTGTGCTGGCAAATTGTCTGTGGCATCCTTCTCTGGGGTGATAATAACCATAATCATCATCATAATCATTAAAGCAGTTGAAATTTATTGGGGGCTTATAATGTTCCAGACACTTAGCTGAGAGCACGATATTACTGAGGTCATAGACAGGACTGAGAATCTTAAGCCTTCACTTCTGACCCCTGCTAGGCTGCCAAAGATTTATAAGCAGATCTTGGTATACATCTCTTGTTCTACCTCCAGGAAAAGTGACTGATTTTTTCCTTGTTTAATTGCCAAGATAAAATATATTAATTCAAAACATAGTTGGTTTGAATGTATGCCTGCAAACTCAGGTATATGAACGAGAACTAATCACTGTCTTTGACACCACATATTGAGCACTGGCTGTATGGTCTCAGTTTCCTCATCTGTAAAATGGGTTGTAAAATGTCACTTTGCAGGCTTTTCATGATGACTGAATGAGTTAATATGTGAGAAGTGATTAGAACTGTGACTGGTACATTGTGTCTCCATTTTACGATCTAATCATATTCTCATTATCCCAAAATATTGGCAGAATACAACTCCACTGTGTGGAGTTGTTGAGTGGTGAGGAGTAGGAAGGGGTGGTATCCTTGCACTCAGACCATTGCAGAGAAGGTCTTGCCCTTGGTCAGGGAGCCAATTGACCTCAACTGTCTGAGTGACAACAGGGATCTAGGAACCTTCCTACAAGGCTGCATGGAGCCTGTCTCCTAAATGTACCACTTCTCCACTTTCTCTCCAGGGCTTTGTCACCTTCCAAAAGCATTCTTGGAAGGCTCTTGCAGACACCGTCCCACTATTTTCCCCTCTCTCACCACTAGACCAAGGAAAACACTTTTCTAGTCTAAGGTAAGAACAAGACATTAGTCTTTTCTTTATCTTAGCTTCAAATCTTTCATTTCCCCTACTTGCAGAGATTTTTAAAACACAAAACCTGGGAGAGCTGGAGGCTATTTCTGATTTTTTGACCCTGCCCTTTTTCATCCCTCCTCTGAGGCAACATCACTTGCAAGACTGAAGGGAAGGGGGGAATCCAATGAAAGAAGGAAAAAAGGCTGAATGTCTCCACATATTATGGCACCCTCCTTAGATAGGAGGATGTTTCTTACTGCATAATCGGGGATATCTGTAACTCAACAGAAGGCCAGGTTCCCACTGTTTGCTCATCCCTGAGAACCTCTAAACACCACCTCTAATGCCTTGCTGTGCTTCCTTCCTGTCCCAGCATTGGTCCTGGAGGGTGTCTAGGTAAGGGAGGCAGAGGATGGTGAGCTGCAGTTGCTGGAAGTGCATGGATGCAGCCAGTGTGCATCCTGGTCAGATGCCAATGCTGGATGTTTATAGACGTGGGGAGGTAACTTCTCAAAGTGGCCTCTAACCACTTAGCAACACTGTCAATGCCTCTTCCCACCACCACCACCAGAAAACAGGAAGTGAGCAAGGACACCAGTTACTAGTTGAACTTCAGGAAGGTCTGAGTGCCTCTACCTTTACCTCTAGAAGTACTAGAAGTCAAGAGGCCATTCCTTGCTTCAGGCAAGAGAGTTCAAGTGAACCTGAAGCCTTGTTCTTAGCTCCTGGGGTGGGGTGTGTGTGTGTGTGTGTGTGTGTGTGTGTGTGTGTGTGTGTGTGTGTTAGTTACAGGTCTGAGTCTGATGCCAGAGATTGAAGTCCACAGGACATCAGGCAGCTGGGAAGGGAAAATATTCATAAGGTGGAGGAGAACAAAATGGAACCCACAGGTGAGATCTGAGGCCTGAAAATGGGCTGAAATGTATGGCACTTCTTGTGTCTTTGACCTTAGAATTCTGGTGTCCTGCAGAAGCCTTTAGTGATACTGCTAAACATACACACCAAGCCCCTGAATCAGAGGAGCCACAGGAGAGTGACTGGATGGTGGCGCAATCATAGGCCTGCATGGATGAGGCAAGTTAGCAGATGAGAGATGGTGGGTGTGACCCACAATATGGCTGCCAACTCACTTGGAGTCAACTTCCTCCCCCAAAGTCTCTCTTGTGGCATATCCTCACTGGAACCTTACCAGAGAAGGAATTTGGAGGTGTCGTTCAGCCTGATCTAGTTGACATGTTGCAAAAACACTACAGTGATAGTACCTACTCCACCAGGCTGCATTTATGGATACAAGAATTCTCCTGTTGAAGTTAAAGCCGAGATAGATTTGGGGAAAAAAAAAATTCTAAGTGTGTGTGCTCATTTGTGTGCATTTGTGTGCTTGTGTTGGTCTGTGTGAGTGTGTGTGGATGTGAATATGTGTTTGTGTGCATACATAGACAGAGTTATGGCCCAGGAAATGCATCTTGAAAGAGATATTTCTGATGCTGTGCTCTTTTACAACCATCATCTCCACTCTTCAAGAGGTCCCTGTATGAGTGGGGTAGGATTATACCCTTTCATCTATGAAGAAACAGTTGCAGAAAGGGCAAGCATCTATAATAACTATCAAAACTAGGATTTGAATCCACATTTCTCTAAACTCAAATTCAAGACTAACTACACTGCCACCTTCCCTTAAATATTTTCTTACTGCTTCAATCCCAGTGAGACTTACCAATGGATGATTTAAAAAACAACAACAATGAAAACATAAATCCAGACATGAGGACTTCAGAAGTCCTGAGCTCAGGACTCATCAGAGTCCAGAAGCCAGAACTTCCTGCTGTTTTATAAGCCTTCATTCTGTTCTGGAGCCCACTACCACTTAGGAGCCACAACTCAGCCAACTTCCTAATAGGTAGGACCACTCCATCACTTGGGGACCTGGAAGAACACAGGTAAATATTCAAACTAGTAACAGAGAATATTTGATAAAAGGACTACTTACAGAGGTGGAGGCAGGTTTTCCCTGAAAGCCAGCTGTGGTTGGCAAAGCACCCAAGGGTGAGCAGGAGCAGGAAGCCAATAGAGCATAAAGGAGCAGCATCTATGAAGGAGCAGGACCAGATGGCTGGTGGAAGCTATTGCTGGGGAAAGAGACCACCCTGTCCACCTGAAGTTGTGACCCCACTTCTTCCACCCAAGTTCTGCTGTCAGTGCCTCTCTCCAGTGGATGCAACAGGAAACCAGAGAGCAAGGGAATCCAGGGGAAATAATCTGTCAAATTCAGCTTCCTGGAGCAAAGAGAAAGACAGAGTATGGATCCGGAGGAACAAAGAAAACTCACTGCCTCTTTCGGGTTTTAATTTTCCTTAAGAAACATCAGACTCTAATGACTAAAGTGTTCACATGGCCCAAGTGGCAAAAATACAGAAATGCATGACATGGTCAAATCATAGCAGCAAAGAGCCTGATATAAGGACAGGATGCCATATGACATAAATCCCCCTTCTAGCAGTGATGAAATCTACCCAGCGATGCTGAAAATGGAGGCCAGGGCCATCTAAATTTTAAATAGCAATTCAAGGTGAATGTTCCCTGCACACACTGATAGAAACTTTCCCGTTTGCTTTAAAGTTATAGAGGCCCTCGGGGAAATTGCAGAAGAAGAAAAGTTTTAGGCTCCTGAGTGACCTGTCAATCTCCTGGCAGACACCTTCATCTCCAAGTCGCCACAAAGCAGTGGCATTACTTTTATGCACACATATCGAGAGAAGGATAAAAATAAACATAAAAATCATACTGTAGTCTATTAGCAATGCAGCTCATCTGCACTGTTAACCGCACTGTTCATCTGCATTGGCACACTGCAAAGAAAAATGTCGTGAAATCAGAGTGAGCAGAGCAGCCAGAGATCTTTAGATTGGATACAATGGCTGGGACTTTCCTGGGAATGCACCACTTCCTCCACGTAAAAGTAAGTGCTGTGGGGAAGAAAATAATTACTGAGTTGTTCATTGCTGTTGCGGTTGTTGTCATTGTTGTTGTACAGACTGTACAAAATAAAGTACAAAACTAAACATTCTCAGGTGTCAAACTCACTGGGAACAAAAACCCATGGCTTGCAATCACTGGGTCAGAACCAAGATGCAGGGGTCCTGATAGAGGCAGGCACAGCACTTCCCCAGAGACAACTGACAGAGACACATGGGTGACCACTCCTAACAATACTGCCACGTGAGGGGCTAACAATGAGCATGGCTTGGGCCAGAGATAGGGTTCATGCAGGCCAGAGCTCTGTTTTGTCAGAGCTACAAATCACTTCCTTCCTCCCTTCCTGCTTTTTTTTTCCTTCCTTCCTTCCTTCCATCCTTCCTTCCTTCCTTCCCTCCTTTTCTCCTCCTTTTTCTTTTCTTTTCTCTTCTTTTCTCTTCTCTTCTCTTCTTTCCCTTCTCTTCTTTTTTTTTTTTCTTTTCTTTCCAGTGGAAAGCACTTTTCTCTCTGTGAAAATCAAATCTGGCCTGATATGGGTAGACTGGCTTTTCATTCTATACTTACCCCCTTTCTACAAGTTTTTTTTTTCTTTTTCCTGTGTGTTGTATGACATTTTCAACTAAAAAGAGAGTTTAAAAAGACCAAAAATCTGCATGTTGTCTTCTACCATTCTTCCTACCATTATTAACAGGTACTAGAGTTGCAGAAGCAAGCCTTTAGCAGACTAGGAAGATTTTCTTTGATTCCAGCCTCTGACTCAATCCCTTTTTTGCTACAAAGTAGGACAGTGAGATACAGCAGCAGTATTGGCCTCCTTTGCTCTATTTATTCCCATGCTGAAAAAACGTGAGCTTTAACTCCAGAAGTACCAGTATGTCAGACATAGCTCTGTGTGGCCTCCCTGCTAAGTTATTCTCTGAATCCACGTCAGAGGTTGGGTGAGAGGAATAGATAGGAAAGGTTAGCTGTCATTTGGTTCTACGCTTCCAGCACCTGTGTGGTAAACCCCTTCCTCGGTATACTGAGTAGAAGGAAAGCAAGATAATATCAGATTGTAAATTGCATTAGGATTCATTCTTTCACTTGATCCATGAGTGTCACAGAGGCTAACACTCACAGAACTTCAAATCCTCCTTAATTCTTTCCTGTACGTTTGCTCGAAAACTTGGCATTCCGCTATGCCCCCAACTCTCTGAAAGTATCTTCCTTTCTCGCTTATGGTGTCTCTGCCTATCTGACCTCTTTCCTCTCCAAAATCAGTTATGAATTCAACTCTTTCCTCTGCTTTGATGTTCAGCTACAACCCCTCCATAAAGAGTAACGATGGAGCACAAGGAAGAAGAATGGGTGATTTAGAACCGCCCAGAAGAAGCTGGAAGAGAAAGTGGACAAAAATGGTAGTGGCAGAAAGCAGGGCAAATGCTCTCTCCAGCTGGCAAAGGTATTTTAGGAAAATGGGCTCTAGTTTAGACAGCATGAAGGCAGATTTTTCCTTTCACTATAAAATCAAGGCCATCTTCTGAGGGTCACATCAGTTGAAGTTGGTCCCTCTTGAAATACAGACCTTATGTAGTGTCATTTTTCATTTTTATATAAATATTTTTAATTAATAGATGGCTTCATCAAACATGAGAAGGATTAAGCATTAACACTCACCAGAGGCCCTGAAATTAGATTGATTATCTGCATCTTAATTTGCTTTTTCAACACCACTAATTTATTTTTAATAGGTCTGTAATTTAGCTTTATCTACTTCTTATTCAGCTTGGCAGACTCAAATGCTTGTAGCTCACCAGTCAGTCTCTGTAACCTTTAGGCACTTCTGTCTGCACAGTATATTAATTTTTAAATTATCCAGCCCAGTGTGAGGAAGAATATCAATTACTTGCTATATGGGAGCCAAGCTCAGGCCCACCCTTTCCCAGTAGCAGTGAAATTTAAAGGCCATTTGTGGGTAGAATCTAGATAAAAATGGTAAATTCTCACTCTTGTATTATAGAATCTGCCACCCTTGAAATATTTTCTACTTGAATCAGTGGCATTGACATCGTTATTGTGGTGAAAATAAATGTTTCTCTTATTAGATTGACTCACGGAAAATTGGTGAGTGGTCAAAAGACCTTTTCATTTCCTCCCCATTTCTGATTATATTAACACAGTATTACTTTGGAAAAGTTACTCAAATTTCTCTCAAAGAGGAAACTTGTCTTCCTTTTGGAAAACCCTCACAAGTTAAGAAGCAAGAATAAAAAAGTAGACTCTCAAACAATAAAGAGGAATGAATAGTTGTGTTAATGCATGGGGTAAAAAAGAGGTCTTTTGCTGTTGTTGTTGTTTTTGTTTTTGCCTGTTATGGAGGGGTAGATACAAGAAAATGAACACCACTGAGGAAACTTATGTAAGGTGGAAATGGAAACATAAGATTTGCACGTTAAGATCACTGTGGGAGTGTGAGCAGGGAGGGCCGTTGTGTTAGTCCAGGTGAAGAGCATGACAGTCACAGCCAAAGGTGTGCTAAGGGAGATAGTGAGAGATGGTCAGACACAAGACCTTTATCGAACAGACCCACCAGGATCACAGATGATCCTGTGTGGAATGGGAGGGGTGAACTCCTGGACTTCTGGCTTGAGCTACTGGTGGCTTGTTGTTAGCACCAATATCCAGAACAGCAAAACAGGGGTGAAGGGAGGTTGGAAACCAATCATTCCATTCAGACAATTATGTCTCAGATGTCTGTGAGATATCCAAATGGAAGTAGCACATAGGTAGTTGAATAAGTAAGACTAAAGCTCAAGGGAAAGATCTGGGTTAAAGATAAAGTTGGGCACTATCATTGTGAGATGGTATTTAAAATTATGAAAAAGGCTAGGGAAAGAAAGAAAAGGGAGAGAAAATATGGTGGCCCATACTTAGTCTTTGGGAACTCCAAAATTGGATAGAGTGGAAGAAATGGTCTCTCTAGTGGGAAGTGTGGAAAGACAGCCTGAGAAGAAAGGGCATCCAGGAGGGGGGTAATGTCATTGTAACCAAGGCGACAAGGAGACTGTCCCAGCAAGAATGCTAACTTCACCCACTGTTACTGAGAAACCAAATAACACAGGAACAAAATGTCAGTTTTATCTCAATAAATATGATAGATATTTTTAATCCTTTTCCAGGCATGAGGAGATTGGATGCTGAACTTTGAAGGCAGAACTTGGCCTTTGATAGAAGTACAGACTATTTCTCCACAGGAATAATAACGGGGAAAAATGGATGCCACTTACATGCCACCAAGTCTCCACACAAGATAACGTCTCTATAGGCAGCCACTCTTTGAGGTAGAAAGCAGCTAATGATCTCATCTCCACACACCTTAACACCTGCAGTCCCCTTAACTCTGAACCCCACCACACTATACAAGGATGCTTTTCATAGCAGCAAATTGTGCATTTGTCTACAAGCATGTAAATCCCTTGAGGGGATGAACAATGCTTTACTTAGCTCGGCATTCTGGGTGCCACATGGTAACTAGCTTAGAATAAACCCTCAATTTGTGCTTTACAACTGTGGTCATAGCTTTTTTAAATTTTATTTATTTATTTATTTATTTATTTATTTATTTGGAAACACTTCTGAAAAGTTCTTAGCATTCCCCCATATTACAAAACATGGAAGAGCCTGGCCCAGAAATTAATAAAATTACAAATGATTTATTCTATTAATATATTACTTTTCTAATTTCAGGGACAGTTATGGGTTAGTTACACAAGGGACAGGATTGTCTGTTAATATATTAGAGGTTGGATAAAAGAAAAACTCAAAGTTGAGCTCAGTATTTTTTTCTGAACTGAAGATCGTAACTCAAACATACAAAGAACCATAGTCCATACTGTTTGCAGAAAACGTACTTGAATACACTCTGAAAATAATAATAAAGTGAAAAATAAAATAAGTAATAAAATAGTTTCACCCCAGAGCTCTAAATAAAGATGCTTTCTCACAACACAAGAATCTGGAAATTGGGATTGGGTTACACCAAAATGTGTTGCTTTCATGTCTCACACAGAGTAACTAACCATGATCTTTCATTCCAAACACACATCCCCATTTACTGTTTTAAGAGTGGCAAAGTAATCTTGGGGTCTATGGAGAATTTTATGCAAAATAAATGAGGCCAGAGGTATGAGGAAATTTAGAGAGAAGGCTAGAAAGGACTAAGGAAAGATGGAGAACAGGCAACAAGGCATAGCTACTTTAGCCATTTTATAGTATAAAGACATCAGGGACATCTGAGAAGTGACTTAGAGGCTGCTTTTATTGCTGACCACAAGTCTCACACTAATTGTCTTTGGTGCAAAGTAACATGCAGTATTCCTCAACTCACCACTTTTCAAAAGCTCATAACCTGATCCTTCACATTCTCCAGACTGAACAAGACAATCTTCCTTCCTAAGAATAGAGGTCCCACATGGTGCTTCGGGCTCCCCATGTGCTGGTACTACCTGACAGGTTTACAGGCATTAATCTTTGGAATTCTCTTCTTGGAAGAGATCATAGAATGCACAGAATGTACGTGGAATAGTAGAGTCCAGAAACTTCCTTCCAGGATTTACAAGAGCCCTAGTCCAACTCACTCATTGGACAAGGAACAAAAATGAGACAGAGGTACGCTATGAGTTGGAACAGGTCATAGAGCTAGAAGCAAGACAACTGCCAATCCACCATGTTATCATGGGTCAAATTCCTCACCTTTTATGTCCATTGCTTTACTTGTAAGGAAGGGTAATCACGATCCCCATGCTGGGTGGTGGGGAACAAAATAACTCATGTGTGTAACATTCCTAGCACAGTGATTGTCTTGGTTGGCACCTAGAAGATTTCAATAAATTATTCTCTCTCCTTTCACCCTTTCCTGCTACCCACAACATGATACTTTAGCTAATGCTATCAGATTAAAGAAAATACAAACCATTTCCCAGTTCTACCTAGAGAAGGGAATTTTCACACATTCCCCTTCATATTGCAAATGAAGCATATTTCTCTTCAGTCATCCACAGAGTATTAAAAGCTTAGAAGCCCTTTCTGTTGCTTCTTTTTTTTATTAAAGATTTTTATTTATTTATTTGACAAACAGAGATCACAAGTAGGCAGAGAGAGAGAGAGAGGAGGAAGCCTGCCCGATGTGGGGTTCTATCCCAGGACTCTGGGATCATGACCTGAGCCAAAGGCAGAGGCTTTAACCCACTGAGCCACCCAAGCACCCCCCTTTATGTTGCTTCTTAAATAGTGCTTTAAAAATATACCTTTCCAAATAAATACATGAATGTGTGGATGGATGAATGAATGAATGGATTAATACATACATATATAAATAGAAATATACCTTTCCCTGCATCTTGTCTTACCACTACAATACCCTCAGGATGTCTGGAGGCTCTGAGTTAAAGCTGGTGGTTCTCTCGGGTTCTGAGCAGCACCCTTAATATGACCCAGTCTCCATACAGTAAGAACAGAAATTTCTCCTGCACAGCAGAACTGAATTTGCTTCTCAAAGCAGCTCTCTGGGGTCCAGAAAAAACTGAACGTTCAGTGATGCTCAATAGCCATACAGACCCACTAGTAGTCTGCACATTTCTGGCCAATTGGGACAGCAACAGAGGGAGAGATATGGTTTATGTTTACAAATTTTGGCAGAAAAGAAATGAAGGAAAGAGGTGTGATGTGCAGAGGCAAGGAAAAATAGATATCTTGGAATCCACAAAAGGCACAGAGAGTTGAGTTCTGTCTTCCCTGCAACTTGATTACTCCTCTCATATCTTGAATATATAGTTCCCCAAAGCTTGGTCATCACATGGGCTTCCTTCTAAATCCGGCTCACCACCTTCTTTTTTTAAACCCTGGAAATTATAAACCATTATTAATATGCTAAAGAATAAGATATTAACAAATGCTTGTAAAGCTTAATCCAGCTTAAACTTGCTTTCTATGAGGAATCCCCAAAGTTGCATTGCACGGATCCAAGCCCAGACAATTCCCCAGAGACAAAAGTTAAAATAACTCATTCTCAGCTTAGGTTGTAAATCAAAAGAAGAAAAAGAAGAATTTCACCAAGGTTATTTAAGTTTCATGCAAGGCATATTGGCTTCAAGTACGTCTGGTTTTCATCTACCTTGAAAAAAAGCTTAGATTTCAAAAATAAAACTATGCAAATGATTAGTCAGTCATTTTGTGTAAATGCTTTAGGCTTCAAATGTTACTGTGGAAAATAAGGTAAAATAAAACAGCTTTAGCACAGCCCCGATAAGCTTAGTCCACGGACAGCATATTAAATCCTGAATTACATACTCCACCAAACCCTTCCTAATGAGCCATCCAACTCTCTGATGTATATAATATGCCTTTTTAAAAATGCATGAATACATATTCCACCCACAGGTTTGGATGGCTCCTTTGGGTTATTTAAGTTTCAAAGGAGTCCATCAGTCTCCCAGGTATAATGCTCTGTGAATGCCTTAGAACTGAAAATTCAGAAATTAGAAGCTCAAAATGCCTTGAAGGGGAACAATGTATCAGCCCCCCAAACCAGGCCATTCAAAAGCAAGGTTGACGAGGCATCTGCTTTCCTGAGTTTCCTGTCTTTTATCAGTTTGGGTCACAACCCTTACAACAGCTATAACTCTGCTCCTTCCAACCAAATTATACAACTCTGGCTTACTTTATTTATAATTAGAATCCAGTGACCTCCTCTGACTCTCGTCTGTGCTGCCATCACTTGGCTGCTCTTGGATGCTGAGATGCGATGATATGGAGGAGGGTGTGCCAGGATGTTCAGAGCCCCAGGATGGCATCCCCATGGGCTCTCCGCGAAAAATGAGAAGGTTGGGATATTCCAGCCTAAAGGAAGTGGTGAAACCAGAAAGAAAATATCCGTGGGTGGGAAAGAGAAAAAATGATAAGAAGGGCTTATGGAGGAGAGGCAACTGTAACTTTTCTTCTGGGAGAAGCACAGGAAATGAACTGCATGAGCCAGCAAGCAAAATCCATCAGGTGGAGTAAAGAGAGAGGGCACACGGGAAGTGAAAGGCATAGAAGGTAAAAGCAGCCTTAGCTAGGAAGTTTCCTTGTGCCAGACACCCCCATGTCTCCATGCATGTCTCCATTCATGTATATTGAATTGCCTTCATTCTACAGAGAAGGAAGTTCAGGGAGATTTAGAAATATGCCATAAATGGCATAGACCAGAGCCAGAGCTCATACCTAGGGCTGGATGACTTGAAAGCCTTTCTCCTCTTGGCTAATGAATGATGGATTTAGTGGAAATGAATTCCGGGGACAGTGAAGATGAGAGGATGCAACCCTATCCAACACAGCCTGACTGCCCATTTGCAGTGTGTTTCCTCGACTGTAAAAAATAAAGCCCACCTCATAGGGTTGTTGTGACATATACGTACAGCACATGGCACTTGGGTCTAACACATTGAAAACAACATATGAATGAAAGCTATTTACTATTATATCTCTCCCTTCATGATCCGCTTCCCCAATCTGCTTATAGAGGTTTACGTGATGGGCCCAAAGCTGTGTGTCCATGAGAGCAAATGTTTGATGGTATCTCAAGTTTCTGTAGATATCACTCACATTTTTTTCCCAAGAGTATAGAAATCATAAATTAAGATAGGCTAGGTATGATTTGAGCAGGACAAGCTGGTTAGAAAATTGAAGCTCATGACCCATGTTTGATAAAGTAAGACCTGGAAAGCTGGTTAATTCTAAAGGCTGAGGTCTAACATAATAACGCATTTGTCATCCCCACATAATTTAGATCTGCAAAGAGTTGATGTAAATGGACACTGATGAGGAGCAAGGGAAGAATGAGCTCATTCTGTCTGATGCCCTCATTTGCCAGGAGTGGACCTGGTGCCTCAGAAGTCTAGCATGTTATAGCCAAGTCTGGACATCAGCTCCCTCCAGCATGTAGACAGCCACTATGCTGAGTTCCCAGTGGTGTTGATGGTTACCCTAAAACATTTAGGCATGATACTCTGTCCTGAGCTCGCCATGGAGACATGTAGGCTTTTCATGGCATTAGTCAGTGGGCCAGATGACATCAGTGAAAATAGACATCCATGACCTCCAGGATACTTCTTTCTAAGATTACACAGATACAGAGTGGCAAAGGAACAAACAAGTTACACCACAGCCTCACAGAAACCAGGCATGTCCCCACAAATCCATGAGGAGACCCGAGAGTAGGCCATGCTTTCTGCACACACTGAGAGGTGATTTCCAGCTACAGCACCTGCCAGAGGGACATAGAGTGGGGAGAGCACCCACGTGTCTTCTGTCAGAGGCATTGCTGCTCTTTGCTAGGACACAAACCCCTTCAGAGCACCCACCAGTCTGTAAACTACCTCCTTTACCCTCTCTACCGTTTTTCCTCCCTCTTTTCCAGAACTCTTCTCTTCTCTCTAAAGAACATTTTGATTGATATATATAAAGATGAAAAGGAAAATTAAAAGGGAGAGACTTCTTTACTTTTTGTTTTTATTTCTTTATCTTTTCTTCAAATTCTAAGTCCTGGAGCCAGGCTAGTACCATTTCTTCAAGTGGCCTTCAACATCTGGAATATCACTTTGTCCAAGCTGGAAGCCAGAACCATTGCATGCATCCTGAAGATACACATTCCTCAGGCTACCACATGCCTTGCCTGCGCCATCTTGGCACCACAGTGGGCTTTTTGCATAATCAGGGAAGCCCAAGACAGTCAGAGCATGGTCTGAGACAAGGAAAACTCGATGAAGATATTCCTTGTAAGGCTGATTTGACATAATGGCAAAATTCTACCACAAAAAATCCCAGTCTGGACATATTGTGCTTTAAAAGTAGGAAAGCAGACATACTTTCTATAAACAGAATTCCTTATTTATCAGTGGGATTGACTGAATTCCAAACTAACAGCAGATGTCAGTCTGCCTTCCTAGAGGTTGTACTCTTCTGACTCCCGTCACTGTGGGCAGTGCCGTGACTTGCTGGGCTGTGCTTGCCTGCTGTAAGGGCCCTGAGGATGTTCTTGGTAACAGCCCACCCCAGGGGACAACTTTCCTGGGTTCTGAGAAGTTCCCTGATGTCCAGACAAAAATCTGTCCCAACTGCTTGAAATCCTTCTGTCAGGAAGGATTTCAAGCAACAGTGTGCCTAAATGCCTAAATGTCCCTACGAGCTGCAACCTGGTAATTTCAATTCATCAGGTAGAAATAACAGAGAGAAGAGATACCTGCCAGACACAGACTTGTTAGGAGGATCAGATAAAGTGGGAGAGGTGGGGAAAAGATGCAAAAGGGAGGCCAAAAACATCAAGAGAAACGCCATCTAATGGCTTAAGTAAAGGTTGACTGGCCTCCGGATCCTGACTGCTCTCCCTGCTGGGAAGGGACTGGGTTAACCTTTTCTTACAACTATCATCTAGCAGCACTCCCTGAACCAATCTCCTTTGGGAGTGGGTAGGTCTTGAGAGAAAAGAGAATAAGGCTGAGCTGTCAGCCTCCTTGTCTCTGTGGTTTATTTTTGTTTGTCTGTTCTCAGCTTAGTTTGGATTGAGTTTTCCTTCCCTTTTCTTTTTTCTTGTAAGGCTTTTCCACCCCAAATGAGGTGTTTTTGAAGCATGGCCCAGCTTGTTCTGAACTATAGAAGATTGAGTTAATTAACCTTTCATCAGCTGATTACTTTCAACCTTTTTGTTGGCACATTGGGGAAATGTATTAGTGGTTACTAATTAAAGGTATTGAATATACCTTTACACTTCAAATTCTTAAACTACTAGAACTAAGTTGATTAAAAAGAAAAGGGGAAAGTTTCTGTTGAATTTACCCTTGAAAATGACTGTAAATAAAACCAGGAAAAGGGAGTTGTCACCTTATTCTGTAATCTATCTTTGTAATTGAGGTTTGGGGCTGGGGACAATTTTGTAAAAATAATAATAGCTGAAATTTACTAGATGTTTATCATGTGCAAAAAAGATAATAACAGCTTTACATGGACTGTCTTATGTAATTCTCACAATTCTTTGAGAGAGATATGATTCCAATCCCAAATTATAGGCAAGAAAATTAAAGCCTAGCAGTCAAGCAAATTGTCCAAGATCACCAAGTTATTACCCACCAGAGGAGGGACTTAGTGTGGGTGGTCTGTCTCCAAAGATGATGCATTTTGTCTCAATAATGTTGACTTAAATGATGATACAATCATGATTTTTGGAGTTGAAAAAAAACTTAAAAAAAATTTACTTGCAATTCCAAAGTGCATCATGTTTTCTCACAATTCCTTTCTGTATTGGTTGTTTATTGCTGCATAACAACTTTTCCCAAACATGCATTATCTTAGTCCAGGAGTAGCTTAATTGGATCTGAGTTCCTCCCAAGACTGTAGTCAAGCTGGTGACCCAGACTGCAATCATCTGAAGACCTGACTGGGGATAGAACACTTGTTTTCCAGTTCACTCATGTGATCATTGATGGATGTTGTGGACTATTGACCAGAGTCCTCAGTTTCTCACCATGGAACCTCTCCATAAGTAGACTGAGTGTCCTCATGGCATGATAGCTACATTCCCACAAAGTGTGTGACCCACAAGAAAGAGAGCCATGATGGAAGCTAAAGCCTCTTATAGCCTCAATCTCAGAAAAGACACACCATCAATTCTGTCCTATCCTGTCACACAGGTCAGTTGGGGTACAGAGTGGAGAAGGGGAGGGGACTGCATGAGGGTGTGAATACCAAGAGGCTGAAAATCTCTGGGCCATCTTGGAAGTTGGCTCCTATCCTTGACTTTCACACTGATATGTCAGCACAGAATTCCCTATTCCAACTTTTCTACCTGCCTTCTGCTCAGCCTTGAAGACTACTTCAAATTTAATTCTTCGGTAAAGAAATCCCCAGTTCTCATGCCTCTAATGATTATTTTATTTGTTTTTTAATGAATATTCTTTTTTAATTTTTTTTATTATTATGTTCAGTTAGCCAACATATAGTACATCATTAGTTTTTGATGTATGTTCAACTGTGTATAACACCCAGTAGTCATACAGCACACACCCTCCTTAATACTTACCACCCAGCTACCCCATCTCCCCACATCCTTCTGTAACCTTGAGCTGATTCTAATGGTTATTAATACACTGATCATATTGTGCTATGATCACTTGTTTACAAGTTGTCTTAGCTTGGGAACTCTCAAAAAGCAGAGACAGGCATTGCACTCAGGAAATTTACCTTAGGAAGTGATCTCCTAAGGAACAGACATGGTGATTGGGAAGAGTGAAATATGAGAGGAGGGAAAGGTAATCCAAGACGTCGATACTAAGATGACCAACATTATTGGCAGCTGGGCTCCATCCACTGGGGGTCCTCTGAGGGACTGTGTCATGTGCAACTAGAATTGTCTGCTTGAAAAAAAGAGAATTTATATTCATTTTCCAAGTCCTATCTTCCCAGTAATCAAAAGAGGATTCAGAGAGTATTGACAATGGTGCAAAAGCACTAGATATGGGGTATAGCAAGTATACTAGGGATACACTGGTATATAGCAGGTGTCCACAACAGTGGACTGAACAACATGTTGGGATGGGAAGGTATAGATGTCCAACATACACGTATGATCCCAATTAAGGCCAGGGATGGTTCCTCATTTGTCTTTGTATCCCATTTCCATAGAATAGGACCTACCAGCTGGAAAACCTGGCCATCCCATGCAATCATCCTGAAAGCCCTTAGTTTATTCAACAAATATGTACTGAGTATATACTATGAGGTAGGCACCATGCAAAGTACTGACAATCCTGGTAGAGGGGTTTACAAAATATTTAATAACTAGTAATGCACTGGTACTGACCAATCAAAATGAATACCAGCCCTTCATGAGTGGCAAGGTTATCCTGAAGTTACTTTGTTAATTCAAAACTGGAAACAGTTGAATAATGGAGCATAAACCAAAAATGGTGGGTCTTTTTGAACTTGGGGCTGGAGGATGGAGGAAAGAGATGTCTTAGATGCTTTCAAGAGAGGGAAAGGAGAACGCTGATTAAATATGTAAAGAAAAGGTATTCATGGGATAGGGAGGAGGATGTGGGAAAGAGGAATACGAAAGGGTAGATCAACTATTACAAAATGAGTGGTCTGCCCATTTCTGCAGCTGAGAATAAATCAGGAAAACAAACGATAAGTCCCCAGAATTATCAAGCATCAAGACAGAGAAGTACAAAGTGTCAAACTGCATGCTAAAATGTTAAAGCTCAGGGTGATATTATCAATGTAAAACTTCATCCTAAGAACTCACTGCAAGGAAAGCTCTATGCTTCTCTCCAGTTTAGATGCTGAGCTCTGGAAGGACTTCTCAGAAATGGTTTTTGGTCCGAAAAATGAATGGAGTTTAAACTTCTCACTTCAAAATGAGCAAACTAAATCCTGGACTTCCATTTCCAATTCAGAGAGTGGCAAGACACTGATCCTAACCAAGAATACAAAATGGAACAGCCTCAAACATCATTTTTTCAAACTCTTTAGAGAGCTGAGGACATTAAAAAACAACAACAACCTACATGAGCTAACATGTAGAAACAATTTCTTCCTGGGGGAGAAAAGAATCCAGGCTGCTTTCATCCCCAGCAGGGTCGGGGAGGAAGACTTTTCTTCAGACAGGGACCTGCAACACCAGACAACCTAGAAGATGTTTTATAGATGGAAGAAAAATGCCACATGGACACTAAGGTCACTTGTAAGGAATGAGAAATACCAAAAAGAGCAAACATGCGGGTAAACATGAAACATTTTTAAAATTATCATATTATATTTGTTTTTTAGCCTATCCTTTGAAACAAAAAGAATGAGCATTTTATAGGGTTTATAGCATACTGGGGTAAAAACAAATGGCAAGAGCATAGAGGGTGGGAGGGAAGCAGGTTTAACTACAATGTTATAATTCTTACAGTGTGTATAAAAAATTAAAAGACTATGATCATTTTAAAATGACTTTTGTAATGCAGGTCAACTACTCAAGAAATGACTTAAAGAGGTATAGCTTACAAAGTTGAGGGACAAAATAAAATGGAATACTGAAAAAAATATTTGGCTGACCCAAAAAAGGCAGGAAGGGAAAAGTAAAGGGAGGACGGACAGATGGGACAAATAGAAAATAAAAATAAATATCAAAAGGTAGGTAGGGTGCCTGGGTGGCTCAGTGGGTTGAGCCTCTGCCTTCGGCTCAGGTCATGATCTTAGGGTCCTGGGACTGAGCCCTACATTGGGCTCTCTGCTTGGTGGGGAGCCTGCTTCCCCCTCTCTCTCTGCCTGCCTCTCTGCCTACTTGTGATCTCTGTCTGTCAAATAAATAAATAAAATCTAAATAAATAAATAAATAAATAAATAAATATCAAATGCTAGACATAAACCCACCACGACAAGAATTATATTAAATTTAAATAGCAAAAAAATTTGAAAGTCGGTGTCTGGTGGGACAAAATAGGAAGATCCAACTATTTATCATCTAAAAGGACTCCTTTAAATATAAAGACACAAATTGGTTGCAAGTAAAAGGAGGTAAAAGGATTTAACATACAAACAATAAGCAAACAAAATCTAGAGGGACTATATTAATATCAAAGTAAACTTCAAGACAGTATTATAAGGGATAAAGAAGGACATTTCATGATGATTAAAGAAATCTATCTCAAAGATGTAAACAGTCCTAAGAGGCATTTTGAATCACAGAACTTCAAAACACGTGGAGCAAAAACTAGTATAACCGAGGAAAGAAATGGACAAATCTATAATAGAGATTGCAATGTTCAGCTCTCAGTGACTGACAGAATGACCTATAAGAAATTATTTTCAATGCATATACCTGATAAAGGACTTATACCCAGAGCATATAAAGAACTCTTACAACTCAATTATAAGACAAAAAAAATTTTTCAATTTAAAAAATGGGCAAAAGACTTAGACACATTAAAGAAGTTATAGTAATGGCCAAATAAGCACATGAAAAGATGCTCATTGCCATTACTCATCAGGGAAATGGAAATTAAAACCATGGTGAGATGCCACTACATCTCTACTGGAAAGGCTAAATTAAAAGGACTGAAAACACAAAGTGTTGACAAGCATATATGGGCTCTAGAACTATAATACATTGTTAATCAAAGACAATATGGTTTAACCAATTTGGAAAATAATTTTCCCTATTACCTAGTAACTCCTTTTCTAGGTATTTACCAAGAAGAAACAAAAATAAATGTCCACACAAAGCAGCTTTACTTCCAATACCCAAACACTAGAAACAACCCAATTGTCTATCACCAGATAATGTAGAAATAAATTATTGTTTATTGTGGTTTGTTCATACAATGAAATACTAGTTGAGGGGCTCTTTGGTGGCTCAGTGACTGGCTGACTGACGGACTCTTGATTTTGATTCAGGTCATGAACTTGGGATTGTGAGATTGAGCTCCACCTTAGGCTCTGTACTTTGCGTGAGGTCTGCTTGAGATTCTCTCTATCTCTCTCCCTCATCCCTCCCCACTGCTCATGCCCTTGCTCAATCTTTCTCTAAGATAAATAAATAAATAAATAAATAAATAAATAAATAAATAAATAGGTAGATAGATAGATAAAAAGATCTTTAAAGTAATCAATAAAATCTTGAAAAAGAAAGAAATACTAGTTGGTAATTACAAGAAGAAATTACTTATGCACACAACGTGAATATATCTTTAAAATCATGTTGATCTGAAGAAGGCAGACACAGAGAGAATATACTGCCAAGAGCAGGCAAAACTAAACTACAGTAATAGAAATCAGCAAGTGGTTGGTTATGGACTGGGGGAGGTAGAAGAGCTAGAAAGGAACTTGAAGGAATTTGTTGAAGTGATGCAAAACGTTCAATAGTGTTTTTGGGGACAGCAGTTACATGAATATATAACTTTGTCAAAGTTCATTAAGTGCCCTCCAAAATGTTCATTAAATGTAATGAGTATTAAATTTATTCATTTTATTGTATACAAATCATACCTCAGATGAAAAATAAACACTTAAATCCAAGTAAATTTAATACACTTGAGAGTCTTTATATTAATCAGATACTGTTGTCCATAATGCCTAATAGAAACAACCCCCAAGCTCAGTGGCTTGCAACAGCAAACACTTGTTTCTTGCTCACAAGTGGCAGGTTGACCAGTAGTCCTATGGGACTTGTCTCTTCTGGGAGTTCTAATAGTCACCAAAGCAAGCTTTTCTCAACTTGCCATGAGAGTCCTTAGAACCTCAGCTGATAACCTGCACCCTGAATATGTCACTCCCAGTGAATCATGACAAGGGTGGAGAAGGAAGGAAAAACTAATATAAGGTCTGTATAAGAAGTGGAATGAAAACCAAATCTCCTGACAACCAGAACAATACCTCTGAAATCACACCATGTTGTCTCTGTGTAGTCTAGAAGCCAACAAGCTCAGCCCCAGCTGTGTTCCAGAGGAAGGTTCCAGAACACCTTCACACTCTTTGACAGAGAAGTGTGACAAAACCAGAACACAGGCTCAGTGCAGATCTGAGAGAAAGCCTCAATCTGGGACACACACTCAGATGGCTATCTCCCTCCAGGGAGCCACCACGTTCTCTGCACAGAGAGAAGAAACATCTGTTAATAGAAAGAAATGCAATACAGCCATCTAATGGATCCTGGGTGTCATAGTCCTGCTTTGCCTTCCCTGAGAATATCTGAAATAGATCACAGTATAGAGAGATGCTGTGTCTCTCCTTGGGTTGTTGAGTTGGAGCATGAGTGTCACCGGGCAGGTGGGCTCCTGCCCAGGTGGGATGCAATAGGTATATGAATCAGCATTGGGCTGCTTCTTGGTTTGGAGTAGCTGTGCTTCAGCTCTCTGGGGAGCAATATTCCCTAACTTGAGCCCACCCCGGCATAAACACCCGACGAGGAGATTCAATGTAAGTCTCTTCTAAGAAAAGGGGAGAAACTAGACCAGTTGTCACCCACCTGTATCTGGTAAAGACAGGGTTGAAAGAGAGGTGGTGACCATTTCTGCTGCATGTACTTTCATAAACCAATCAGAAAAAAACTCAGCTTCTATGGTCCTTCCAAGCACATTAAACCACTTTTTCCCTGATGGACCGTGGACACAGAGTAAGCATGGAAAGACCCTCTAGGCTTCAGTCCCTTTCCACAAAATTATGGTCTGACTCAGGCCAGTGATCTGAGCTTTCCCAAATCCACCTGACTCTAGGCATTTGTCTACTGCTCCGGTCAACTGAAGAAGTTATTCGATTCCATTCACTCATCCAACCAACAATGATTGCTTACCTGCTATGTGTCAGGAACTCTGCTAAGCCCTGGGGATAAAGCTGTGAATGAGGAAAACATGGTCCCTTCCATCACAGAGCTTATAAACAAGTAGACAAGATGGATGTTGACAAAGCAGGTTAAGTGTAATGGGAGTTAAAAAGCGGAATTGCACGGGGGTCTTCAGAGCCTGGCGAGTCACAGTAAGGACTCCCAGTGTATCCTAAGGGCAGTGAGGAGCCTTTAAAAGGCTTAGTGCTGTGTGACCATGGGCTTTGGCTGCTTTGCTTTCCCGGAAGATGCCAGGGACAGGGCAATGCTTCCAATGTTACCTCCTTCTATGAGCTCTGTCTTGCCTTGTAAGGTTTTAAGCTAAGGAGCATTCAAATGCCCTTAAAATTTTCACAAATGCACTTAAGTTTTCACAAATGCAGTATCTCTGACACATCCTCACAGAGGTCTGAGATAGCTTTGGGGGCCCTCCAAGGTATCTGGCCCTGGACCTGCAGGGGCCTAGATCCCAGGGACCACACACAGGCTGCTCATAGCTCTCCCACTTCCATCTGTGCCTGCGCTGTCCCAAGGCCTGAGGGGAAAAGTCCTTGCATTGTGGTAAGTGCCTCCTCTACCAGACAAAATGGTTATCTGAGCATCACCAAGCATTTTGTGAAAACAAACGGGAAAGGCCCAGTGGGAACTCTTATTTAACACAGTCTCTGCACCAGCCCCACTGTGTAGGGTTAGAGAAATGACGTAAATCCTCACCGCCTTTTCACCATGCCCTTACTCAAATGAATAGAACAAACCTGAAAGTCGAAGGTCTAGCTGACATTCGTGAAGGTCTAAAAATAAGGAAAATAAAACCAAAATGTAATCCCCACTGAAACTGTAACTGGAAAAATATCTTTTACCTTTATAGTCACACATTCCTCAAAAGACTTAGAGCCAGGACCACAAAAACGGTCAGCAATAGTTAATTTTGTGAGGAAGGGAGTTGAGTTTTTGTTTTTTGTTTTTTGTTTTTCCCTTACCTAAGTGTTCTATTTAAAAGAAACTATCATTAGCTAAAATCTAGCATTTGGACAACACAGCGTTCTATCTGTAAACAAAGACACAGCTTAGGCTTATTTCACTGAACGCCTTCACTAAGAAGAGAATTGCCCGGACAGCCTTGGAGAGTGATGCATGGTGCCGTGTGCAGAAGGAAAGAAGGCTGGGAGGTGGGGTGCTGGAACCTCCGAGGGGCTTAAGAGCTTGACATCAGAACCAATGGAATTGATTGAGGGAGATTTTGCTTCTTCTGACTGTGTGGGAACTCTAGCAAGAGAGGGCATTTGGGGAAATGATTTTTATAATTTGATCCCAGAGTAAAACTAGGATGAGAGCTTTGCCCTGCAGCTGAAACTCAGCCACTCAGGAAACACCAGGCATTTGGAGGGAGGCCTGTCATATCACCAAGAAGGTGTCAGCATTCTCCTCCAAGCAGGCTCTGATCCTGCCTCGGACTGATCTGCGGGAAAAAGCAGGACACATCAGGGGCTGGAGCTCCCCAGCTCCCTAGCTCCCCGTTCCCACTCTCACTGCTCAGCATGTCAGGGGTGTGGGAGAAGCCTGAGAGGAGATTGATTATATCTGCCAATTCGGTTGACCGGAAATAAATAACAGTGCCCGCCACTTTTGCTTAATGATGCAGGCCAGGCTCGCCTCATGGTTTATGCACAGAGTTCACTCTGATGTCAGAGGAGATGAGCGCAAACACAAAGGTGCACACACATACACACGCGCACTTATGAGGCTCCATCATGATTTGCATCCTTCTCCCTTCCTTCTTTCAGCAAATATTTAGAGAACTCCTGCTGCATACTGGGCACTTGGTTCTGAAGGTCACATTGTGGGTTTGGAGGTGGTGGCCCAAGAGGGTGCAAAGGAGTTGTCAGCAGAAAGTGATTTGGACAAAAAGAAGAGGAGATTGTGATTTGATCCGCTCTCAATCGTGTGGAAATCAGTGGGTCTCATTGTTCCATAGGTCTGGGAGCAATGACGCGGAGCCTAACATTTTTCTTCATCTTCAACCAAGTAGAGATAGTAGGGAAGACAAGGAGAAAGGAATTTTCTGTAGAAGATATTTGTCCTTCTTTGGCTGGTCAATATCCACATCCTGTTCCCAACAGTCCCTCCAGCCCCCCAATTAAGGCTGACAGTCTGGGGTCCCACCCTGTGTGGTAGGCTGGATAATGGTCCCTCAAAAAGGTTTGCATCCTAATACCTGGAACCTGTAACTATGTTACCTTACACAGGTAGATAGGACTTTGCAAATCTGAGTAAGAGCCTTGTATGGAACAGTTCTTTGGATTATAAATGTACTCAGTGTAGGCAGAGGGGTCTCTGGTAAGAGGGAAACAGGAGAGTCAAAGGGTGAGGAGGAGAAGCCCACGTGATGACAAAAAGAGAGAGATGTAGAATCAGAGGAAAGCCATGCTATTCCACTGGCTTTGAAGATAGAGGAAAGTGCCATGAACCAAGGAATGGAGGCAACCTCTGGAAGCTGGAAAAGGCAAGAAAATGGATTATCCCCTGAAGAGTCCAAAAGGAAAGTAGCCCTTCATCACCTCAATTTTAAACATCTGACCTTCAGTATATTAATTTGTGTCCTTGACCACTAAGTCTGTGCTAATCAGGAAATTAATAGGACAATAGAAATTGCTAATAAATTATTATAGTATGTTAGTGCAAGATTTCTTGGCTTTCAGCTGCCAACCTGTCCTTCCCTTTCCCAAGACCACTCAGCTCCTATCTGTGGCATTCCAGAAGTGGCTGAGGATGGACTCCCACCACCTCCACGAAGTCCCTGAGGAGAGCTGGTAGACGTAAATCCCAGCTCCCTTGCCCACAGGACAGATACTCAGAAGTGTGGGTTCCATATAGGTTCCTCAGGTTTTCCTGTGCCCAGTGTGGATATTGGCTCAGTTGGGCTTCTGGCTGCCTTCCCTTCCCTGTCTCACTTTTGCACTGCCTTACAGGTGCCTCCTGGGATTAGCTTTCAAGTATAAGATGAAGTATGATCGAAGCCCTGCTTCCCTGAACTAGAATCACTCACTTAAATCAAGTGACTCAAGCCAAACCCATTAGACAATTATAGCCTAGAGCATGAAGTTTAAACAGAGAGATGAGGAGGAATCAAGATGGCGGAGAAGTAGCAGGCTGAGACTACTTCAGCTAGCAGGAGATCAGCTAGATAGCTTATCTAAAGATTGAAAACACCTACAAATCCATTGGCAGATCGAAGAGAAGAAGAACAGCAATTCTAGAAACAGAAAAACAACCACTTTCTGAAAGGTAGGACCAGCGGAGACATGAATCCAAAGTGATGGGAAGATAGACCCCGGAGGGAGGGGCTGGCTCCTGGCAAGCGGCGGAGCAACGGAGCACAAAATCAGGACTTTTAAAAGTCTGTTCCACTGAGGGACATCGCTCCAGAGGCTAAACCGGGGCAAAGCTCACGCAGGGTCAGTGTGGCCTCAGGTCCCACAGGATCACAGAAGGATCGGGGGTGTCTGAGTGTCGCAGAGCTTGCAGGTATTGGAATGGGAAAACCGGCTACAGAGACAGAGCCGACAGTAAGCTCACAGCTCAGTGTTACCTTGAACCAGCCACAGTTTTGGTGAGCTTGGAGCACAGCTGGAGATCAGGCAGATGGGAGTAACTGGGTGCTGTTCACTGAGGGCGCACTGAGGAGTGGGGCCCTGGGATCTCGGCTCCTCCGGGCCGGAGACCAGGAGGCCGCCGTTTGTATTCCCGTCCTCCAGAACTCTAAACAGAGAGATGAGAGATCTTAAACCAAGGAGGGCTTGGTCCTGGGGGAACCTCCTACCCCACATTCCTCCTGCCAACATTTCAGTCTCCACCTACTCTAGGTTCCAAGAGCCCCTGTAAGCCCTCCAAAGAATAGCTTCCTCTTAAATTATCCAAAGTTAGTTCTTATAACCTTAGCAGATAGATAATTGGGGAAGGAATGAAGGAAGGAGGTGTACTCTTTGAAAAACAGGAAAGAAAAATAGGGGGAAAAAAGCAGACTCAATGTCTGGGTTTTAAACATGGGTTTTCAGTGTTTTTCAAATAGAAGCCTTCAGGTATCAGTTTTGCTCTTTCTCAGCCAATATCAGCCCCTCCCTCGGAAGAGGCAATGTATATAGCTATAGACACATGACTATGCTGTGAAAGTTGACTCAGTTGGAATTTGACCATTTTGAACTTGGGAGAATTCTTCAATGAGCAGAAAAGCAGGTGCCCAGAAGGCCTGTCCCCTATGCTGTGCAATGCTTGGAATGATAGAGATTCCTCTTCTGTTACTCTGGGTAGATGTGTTGGGCTGAGCCAGGGATATGTAGAGCTTGATCCTTGATATCATGAAAGTGCAGGGGAGAGAAGTACAGCCATTATCCCCAAGAAATTTTTAGTAAATCTGTTTCAGTGGTAATGGACAACAACAGAATGTATTGTAATAGTGATAATGCACTTAAAATCTAGACAACTGGTTTCTAGTTCTAACTTTGCCACTAATTATATAACTGTAGGCAGGAAACATCACCTACCTGAATCCTGGCTTCGTGGTTATGGAAGAGCATGATTCTTTGATGATCTGGTGCCAGCCAACTTATCATAACCAACTGTCATGGCAATGAAGTTGAGTTAACATACTCCCACCTGGCCTCCATGGCTGCCCTCCCATCATACTCAGCATCCATCAACCTGGGAGTCTGAACATGGAAACCCAAATTCTTTTCTTCAACATAAATGGGGTCCAGAGAAATAGGGATGCAGCTTTAAGCTTGATTTCACTTCCAAGTAATTGGTAGACTAGTGCTGTAGGTGAATGTGTTGGCTTTAAAAGGAGAAAAAGTCAAAAGAACATCTTATTCCTTATTAGGCATAAAATGAAAATATTTCTGCTCCCTCCAGAATGCAAGGGCATTTAGTTTCTTAAAGCTGTGTTAAAAGAAATATGTTCATTTTGGGGATAGTTAAGCTTATGGTTTTCCATAAAACTGCCTCATCTTAGGACTCTAGCTAAAACCTCTAATCTGCTGAGCCAATTCATTTAGCAAATGTTTTGAGCATTTGCTATACACCAGACATAGTTAAGTAATGGAAGTACAAAGCCATATGACTCATACTCCTTTTTATTTTGAAAACTCCCCTTTATTCATTTAGTACACAACCATATTCTGGGCACCTATTATGTATTAGAAACAGAACTAGACACTGGAGAAACAAAAGTGAACCAGATAGTCTCAACTTTCAGGCAGTTCCCAGGTAGGGGATGGAGAAAGTCAACAAAAATATACTATTCTGCTATTGTGCAGAGGTAGATATATACAAGCATGGAGCTGAAAGTAAAGAGTGGTTGATGGCACATGGAGGGGTCAGAAAAGACCCTCAAAGGTGCTGACTCTCCCACAAAGGTGTAAAGGAACAAGATAGATGGGGAATCGGTTGGACTAAGGTTGGTGAGGAGAATCCTAGGTAAGAATACACATGTGTGAAAAGGAAATATGTTTCCTTGTCAAGTGTTTCAAAGACGAAACTTGTCAAAAATAGGAAGAAAGGAAGACATTGTCTCCTTGAAATGTCTTTCTTTCCATCTTCCAGTGGATACAACATTCAATCTTCCCCAAGTGGATGAAAAATTCAATTTACAAACCTGAAATGTTGATGTGTTCAGCTGTGTTCTACCACCAGGGAGGAGATGGCCAGAATTGCACTCTGTGTCTTCAGCATCTCCTGGGTCTGGGTTTAAACTCAGCTCAGCTACCTCCTAGATCCAGAAGCTTGAACAAGCCACTGTAAAATGAGATCAGTAAGGAGATACTCCTAAAACTGTTGAATCTGAAAATTCTGACTATAGAATCATCTATTAAGTGATCAATAAACACTATAATTACTAGAAAAAAATGGTTTTTTGCTTTCTTATAATGAGTAACTTTTTGATCCCAATGACAAATGTTTGTAGTTATTAAGTGTGT
This sequence comes from Mustela nivalis, assembly GCF_964662115.1. Lineage (NCBI taxonomy): Eukaryota > Metazoa > Chordata > Mammalia > Carnivora > Mustelidae > Mustela > Mustela nivalis. Next base: position 107,190,971 of record NC_139027.1, on the reverse strand, counting down.
CAAGTAATAATTTCACAGGATTATTCTTTATATCAACCTGTTGAATATGGAGCCAGTCTTGTTTCACTTGAAATATATAAACATCTGTTTATAGAACAAATTGTAGTCTATTTCTTGGGTAATTTCATTTTTATTTTATTTAAAGTGTTCTGAATGAGGAACATTGTTGTCAATTTTTCCTTACTAAGTTATACTACTTGCAAGCAGACATTCATATATACAAATCCCATTTTTATTATATAACCCTGACACAGTTCAAAAAGTGCTTCTGTGTGACTTCATGTAATTTCGGGCTTGATGGTATAATGCATATACTTGAGTTTTGAACTCCTCATCTACCACTTACTAGCTGTATGACATCAAGCAAGTTAATTCACCTCTCTATGCTTTCTTTCATACATGCTTAATATGGAGATTATAGAGTTGCTGTGACAATTAGATGAGTTAATTCATATAATGTGCTTAGGACAGTAATTAGCATATACAAAGTTCACAATAAAAGACAATATTATTATCATATAAAAATTTTAGGGGCTCCTGGGTGGCTCAGTAGGTTAAACCTCTGCCTTCAGCTCAGGTCGTGATCTGAGTCCTGGGATCCAGCCCTGCATTGGGCTCTCTGCTCAGTGGATAACCTGCTTCCTCCTCTCTCTCTGCCTGCCTCTTTGTCTACTTGTGATCACTGTCAAATAAATAAATAAAATCTTAAAAAAATAATAAAATAAAGACTGCCTGGAAAGTAATAATAATAATATTTATTATTTATAAATATTTTATTTGTATATTTATATTATATATTATTTACCTATAATTTTTAGTCTATATTATATATTATATATTATATATTTATAAATACATATAAATAAATAATATTTATTATTTTTCATTATTATTATTATTCCAAGGCTCAAATGGCAAATGTCCCTCTCCAAGCAGAGCAGTGGGGCTGGGGCTGCCCCCTCTGGGGGTGGAGATTCTCCATTCTCTCCAGAAAGTCCAGTTCCGTAGAAAAGGCACAGTGATAATTGAACGCCTAGCCGAGTCTTAACTGCAGTGTTACATTCTTTCTCCAGCCACCAAGGAGAGCTCTGAAGACCACTTTGCAGGCTGCTGCTTAGGGTCAGATGTGGGACTTTTCTGCAATACTCAGAAATAATCAGGAGCCCAACTTAGTTCTGATACTCTCCTGCCTCTCGGTCTATCACATGTCTGCCCTGCACAGAGCGGCTTGAAGAGAAGCCTGCTAAGGAGCCCAGCGCCATTTTGGGATTGTGCTCTCCCCAGTGTGCAGGCAGTGGTTCTCTGAGGCTCTGAGGAGGAGTGGGGTCACAGCACCCCGACAGGAGACAAGGGAAAGGCCATTCGTTGGTGTGTGTGCATACCAGGAAAGCAGAGAGAGCCCCAAGTCTCCACAGAGGGAGAGGAATGAGGAATGAGATGAGGATGAGAGGAATGAGAGGAATGAGGAATGAGATGAGCCCTGATGTCAACAGCAAGGAGAGCCAGGCCTGACACTGCCAGGTTGTATGCAGTCCATGCGTGGCATGGTGTCAACCAAATATTGCCACCACTTGAGAGGGACCAAACCCATAGGCAGACCCAGGTACACAGGAAACACACCTACACACAGAGAGGGGAACATCTCCCCCCCGGAAGCTGAAGTTTGTGTCAGCCCCTAGGGCAAGGCAGGCTGAGGGAGCTATGAACAAACCACTGGGGCACGTCTCAGGTCTTTTTAAAGCTCCTTCCCCCTTTTAAAAGAGAGCAGAAGACATTTTACTAAGTGGAAGGGAAGTAGGAGGCAGAGAAGGAACCAGAGAACCAGCGTGACAGTCTCAGCCACAGGAAAACACAATTTTCACAAACTGAATTAGAAATTTCCAGAAACGTAGGAAATCCAGGAGAATCTGCACAACTCATGACACTTCCCAGAAATGAGAGGGCAAACTAGGATATGTTACATGATGATCGTCCTCCCTGATTTACTGCAAAAATCCCCACCTGATTTTTTTTTTTTTTGGTGAAAAACACCCTCTTTAGGATTTGTTTACATGGACAAAATCACTTAGGAGTCCCCCAAAATGGCAGTCTTGCCCAAGCAATATATATTTGATTTGGGCACATTTTTGAACTGACAAATGAACATGGATTCATTGGATGTTGAGAATTCATACTTTGAGAAAAGAAGAAAAAAAAAATTAACTGAAACCCAAGTGTAAAAAGGTCTGACGGTGCAGCCTAACGTACTCCCTTGAAGTCATTGGAAAGTAGAAACAAATTGCTTTCTCTCAACCCTTCTCTACCTCAGTAGTTTCCAAACTCACATGAACAGTGAAATCCTTTCTTCAAATGAAGGTTCTTGTAGAGCCCCAAATGGCTTGAGCTGATGGGTCCTAGAGAAGCAGGAAGGGCTTCTGAACCTGTGAGTGTGCCCCCAACTCTTCCATGGCTATTACCCCAGGAGCCTCTCATGTACATCCTGAGTATGTCATGGAACACAGATTACTGATGCACAAAGACCCAAAAGTACACTCTGCAGAGGAAAAAATACGAAGAGGTTTGTTTTACACTCGTGTCCTCAAACCTGTTTTTATAAAAATAACAATATATCTTTCCCAAGATAAAAATCATCCATGGCTGTTGGGAATAAAAGAGCTTAAATTTTAAGGGCACCTCAGTGGTGCAGTCAGTGGGCATCTGACTCTTGATTTCAGGTCAGGGACATGAGATTGAGTTTTGCATTGGAGTTCTGCCCTCAGGGTGGAGTCTGTTTAAGACTCTCTCTCCCCATCTCCCACTCACCCCCATGTTCATGCTCTCTCTCCCTCAAATAAATAAATCTTTGAAAAAAAGACTCTTTAATTTTTAAAAGTGTATGTGAATTTTAAAGGAAATCAGGATTAGCTAATATTCTCAAAAACTAACATCTCTGGTGAAAGCAGGAGTTATGGTCACATGTAAATTTGAGTATTCATAATGACCTCTAAAGGTGTAGTAATCATTCCTTTTGCAGACACCATCCTGTGTTTCACCTTTATCCATGAGCTAAGTGGGTTTTTGGGCAAATCTACAGCCATCAAAGCTGGAAAGAGGAAAGAGACTTAAAGCTGTGATTTACTTCTTGGTATTAGTGGATGTGATGGTGAGAGAGATTGGGGGATGAGTCAAAGAAGAGGCACTAATTAGAGTTACCAGAAAAAATGGATCAAACCAAACCCACAGAGTAACTACCAGGGTCCTGTTCTGACTCTGTGCCCTGAAAGGTAGTGACTGAGCCTCTCTCATTCTTGAATCCCCAGGAATTAGTGCAGAGTGATTGCATTTCTTGCAAGATCAGCAGTCCTAACTTGCTTCCTTCGCATTACTAAAACCCCCGGACACAAAGAAGCTGGATTTATCTCTGCAAGGACCTCTACTCTGTGGCAATTGCTTTGTTTATATTTTTGAATCTCTTATAAATCACACAAATTCATAACACTTCATTCACTTACTGGTAAAGGAAAGAAATGTCAATATCTAGTTACATATAAGTGGTTAATCAACCTGGAGAACAATGGAACCTATAGATCAATTCTTGCTTGTAACCTTAAGAGAAAGATGTAATATAATGGGCAGGAAGAGAATCAGAGTAGGAGTCTTAGGGACATGGCTCAAATTTCAGCTCTGTCACTGGCTCAGCATCCCACTATAGATCCCAGCAAGACACCTTAACTCCTCTTAACCTCAATGTGCTCACTTGTAAAATTCAAGGCTGGAAGAAAATCTATCTCACAGGTTTATGAAGGGTTTGTGAAGAATAAATTTGAAATATATATAAAGCTCTCTTGCATAGAGCCTAGAATATATCAAAGCTCAGCCAATTGTATCTAGCATGACTAATAAAAAGAATTAACATTTTTATTGATTTCTCTGTATTGATGACATTTTCTTATTAAATACATTTACTTCTAGGATTTTATTTCTTTTTTTAAAAATTTTGGGATTTCTCATAATTTTCTATATATATACAGAGAAATCAATTATATTTTCATATGTTAACAAGTGATTGGCAAATAAAGATGAAAATATATACCCCACATTTTAAATTAAAAAAAAAAATAAAGTATGCAGTTTGATGAATTTTTCTGCATTATGTCCATGAACCTACCACTACAATCATGATAATGAATATTTTCATAACCTCCAAAAGTTTCCTCGTGTGCCTTTTTGATTCATTCTTTCCTGCTGCCCTACCAACTTGTTTTCAGACCATCAGAGATGTGTTTGGGGTCACTTTAGGTTAGTTTGCATTTCTGAGAATTTCATATAAATATGCCATGCTACTTTTTATTGCTGAGCAGTATTATACAGTGTGGGTATACCACAATTTGTTTATCCTTTTTACCTACTGGTAGGGCTTTCGACAATTTCGAGATTAAAATAAAGCTGCTTTGTACATTCTTGCAAAAAAAAAAAAAAAAAGAATTAACATTTTTTTCCCTATAACCAGCCCTTGGAAGAAATGATAACTAAGAGTAAAAAAGACACAAGACCAGGAAAGACTAATTAAAACAGAGAAGCAGGAAAAGATCCTTTAAAGGAAATCCCTTTGTTTTATCCACAGTAGCCACAGCATACATCCATCTGTGAGTCCAAGGTCATGATGAATGTATGCCATGTGTGTGGCTACCTAGCATGTTTTGGACAGCTTTTCTGGGTTTCCCACATTACAGGTAGAATCCAGAATTCATTTATTTACATTCATATTTCCAGATTCTTTTGTAACTAAAACACAGACAGGTGACTTCAACTCCCACCAATCATGTATTCCCACCTTGGATTTGGAAGAGACACTAGCTGCCATGTGCAATGCAGTTTCTGATGAGGATGACTAAGTGTAGTGGAGAGAAATGCCACTGCACATGGGGCACTGGGTAAAGTCATGGAAACAGCACCTGCACCTGTAACACCTATAAGGCTGGTACCTGATGGTAGCAGCAGGGGTTCTCTCCTGGAGTCACCAGTGGTACTATTGAGGCATCATTCCTGTTGCTGAGGCTACATACCTAATACTCTTGCCCTCTATAATGCTGTGAACTACCTAAGATCTAAGAATGAGTTTATTTTATTACCTAACTGTAGAGTGGATTCTGTTATTTGCAACCAAGAATGCTTATTACCTATCTCAAGACCACCACTGCATTGGGGTGCCTGGGTGGCTCAACCAGTGAAGTGTCTGCCTTCAAATCAGGTCATGATTCCAAGGTCCTAGGATCAAGCCCTGTGTTCTTAAAAAACAATTGACTTCAATATGCGGAATTTGACAATCAAGTACCACCTACTTGTTGATTTCCCTCCTAACATATGCATTAGGTGCCACTGTCATAAACTGGAAGGCATTAGCATCCGTCTGAACCGTCTGTAGCCCCTACTCTAACTCACCAGACACAGATATAAATAGCATATGGGTGGGAAAGAGTTTCTAATTGTTTGTAAGCAGAACAGAATACAATAATTGACTTCTATCCATTAATTATTGTTGTTTAAAAACAACCAGGCACTCATTTATTCATTATTCATATTCAACAAATATTTATTTATTCAGGGACAGCCACATACCTAATGTTATGCTAGCTGCCAGAAATAATTAACAGGTACTAATATATCACTTGTCAATGGTTTAATTACATTCAACTCTTTGGGTGTTTTCACTTTCACTGCTTAACAGACTTGCATATGGTTGTCAACTAAAGTCTTCCGGTCTTTACGATGTCAGTAAGGTTGACTCCAACTCTCTTTGCATGCTCTGGAAAGTTCCAAATTCCCCACCACCACCAAAAAAAATTGCCAATATCTGAGGTAATGTTTTTCCCATTCCTTTGGCTGTTATTTCTAGTGTCTCGTGAATTACACGCCTTGCATTATCCATCTTGTGACTTTTTTTTGAAACTCATTTTCCCAACTCTACTGCCAAAGAATCCCATTTGTAGAAACCCTTATGTGCAGGGAAGATTTGGAGAGACAGAGATGTTTATATCATAGCAGCATAAGCAAGGACAAAATGAATATTAGCTACCTGAGCTGGAGAGTCCCTCTGTTCCCTCTCAGTGAGCTCAGTCACCATATCACCTCTATCCCTACTTCCCTTCTTTTTGTCCCTGTGTCCTCGAATTCTTGTGTATTCCTATATAACCAAGTAGTTCATAAATTGAACTTTGGAGGCAGGCCACTGAAGTGTGGCTCCCCGCTCTAACTACCCCCTACAACCCACATGACCTTGGGCAAGTTAATTGACCTCTGGAGGCCACGGAGGTTTGCGTAACTATAAAATGGGATCACTGTTGTTTACAGTGCTGTTGTAGGAGTTTAGTGAGTTAATACATATATGTTACCCTAGCACATAATGAATGTGTATGTGTGTTGGGATTTTTACCGTTGTTAATGTAGAGCCTCTCAGTTACCCATTTGTGCCATTTCCTGTACTCATCCATGTCTCTGGCCTGAGAAATGGTTGAAACTACTTTTTCTTGCCTAAGAGGAATTCTATTTCCATTTGCTAAAATATTTACTATTGGCCTAAATGTAAAGGCTCACTTAGCAAGACAGCAAAGGACATACACAATTAGTTTTGAGGACAGATGGCCTAGATTGAAGTCTGGTACCTCTCCTTATGATTTTTTTTCTCCCATTTGGTCAGCTGATCAATATCAGTGCTTCAGTTTCTTCATCTAAAATGGGATAATAATACTACCTACTTTGTAGGAATGTTGTAAGGATAAAATAAGTCAATACCTCAAGAAATGTAAAATGAGCTTGGACTTTAAAGTAAAAATCAGGCTTGGCACATAGACAAGGTAAAGCTGGCAACAAAGTTAACAGCAGACAATATTCCCCCCAAGGGCATGCTACAGCTGTAAAGTGTCGTAAAGTCCTCTTTGTCAGGTGACAACTGCTGCTTTACCCACTGAGAAACTCTGTTCTCTAAATCATAGATCCTGAGAAACATTGCCATTTGAAATCATTCTAGTGTGAATGGAACATCCCACTCTGTTTGGCTTGGGCTTTTTGTCTTTGTGAAAAAATATACATTTATCATCTTACAGTTTCTGTAGGTCCTAAGTCCAGGGGGGTTCACGTGATTCCTCTGCTAAGTAATGTGTTCTCACAAGGCTAAAATCAAAGTGTAGGAAGGGCTGTACTCCTTAATAAAGGCTCGAGAGAAAAGTGTTCCAAGCTCATTCAGGCTGTTGACTGAACCCAGTTCCTTGTAGTTGCAGGACTGAGGTCCCATTTCCTTTCTGGCTGTCAGCCAGGCTTGTCTCTGCTCCTAGCAGCTTCCCACAAAAGCATCCTATGCTCATCTAGAGAATCTAAATCACTTTGACAGGGAACAGAGCCCAGACTTACAAGCTACGGGCAGACCTCCGAATAAAGAGTTTCTGGCTATAGTCCTCCACATCTACCTTAACTTCTCTACTGTAAAGTTAAAGGTCCTGAGTCCACTTCGCATCCAGACCTAATGCTGACCTCTTACACACAGCCCAGCTTTGCTTTTAGCCTATCAAGATGCTGCTGCAGATATATTTCACCTAAATTTCACCCTTCTCCAAAATCCTAGAATGGCACTTTCGATTTTATTTGTTAAGATCTACCACATTCCTCTAGTGTGTGTTCTCCCTCATCGCAATGCATCAATAATCTGACTTAGTAGGATTAGTGGCTTGTCCCTGGTGGGCTTAGGCTGGTTGGGCTAGAACACAGTCTGCTTAAAACACAGTCTGGCACATGATGGTACTTGACTTAATCTTAGCTGTTATAACAAATATAATAATAATAAAATTATTATTATTATTATTATTATTTTATTATTATTATCATAAACTCTGTGGATAAGTGCAAATAAAAGCAATGATGCTGTGCCAGCAATAGAAGCCACGAATAAGCCAATTGGAAAAAACAAACACATCACTGTGCACTGTCTGTAGAAATCCCTGTAACTGCAGAGATTTTCTGAAAGCAAATTTCCGCTTCAGAAATCTTGCTTGCTGTCATGTGCCAGCACACTTGGTGCTAGCAGAAGCTGTTCAGTCCTTTGAAATATTTCAACATGCAGCATGGCTCCATGTTGACTCTTCTGGACTCTGAGTTTAAAAAATGACTCCAAGTGAAAAAATAAATATCTGATACTTAACTGATATCAAGTGAAAAAATAAATTGATTTCAGAAAAGTTTCTTACTTTCCCCCCTAAAATTTAAAATGTAAAAGATGTTTACAAGCTTAATAATAACTATGAGTAACCCTGGCATAATCTAAAAGACTTTGGGATTTGAGAGACCTCTTAGAAACATGTGTAGCCCTAATTTGGGTTCTAGGGGGACCTGGAAAGGATGGAGGACAATAAGTATTAGAAAGAGATCCCTGAGATTCCTTAAGAAATTAAAAATAGAGCTTCCCTATGACCCTGCAATTGCACTACTGGGTATTTACCTCAAAGATATAGATGTAGTGAAAAAAAGAGCCATCTGTACCCCAATGTTCATAGCAGCAATGGCCACAGTCATCAAACTGTGGAAAGAACCAAGATGCCCTTCAATGGACAAACAGATAAAGAAGATGTGGTCCATATACACTATATAGTATTATATCTATATAGTATATATAGTATTATGTCTCCATCAGAAAGAATGGATACCAACTTTTGTATCAATACGGACAGGACTGGAAGAGATTATGCTGAGTGAAATAAGTCAAGCAGAGAGAGTCAATTATCATATGGCTTCACTTATTTGTGGAGCATAAGGAATAATACAGAGGACATGGGGAAATGAAGAGGAGAAGGGAGTTGGGGGAAATTGGAGGGGGAGAGGAACCATGAGAGACTATGGACTCTGAAAAACAATCTGAGGGTTTTGGAGGGTCGGGGGATGGGAGGTTGGGTGAGCCTGGTGGTGGGTATTATGGAGGGCATGTATTGCATGGAGCACTGGGCGTGGTGCATAAACAATGAATTCTGGTATGCTGAAAAGAAATTTAAAAAAAGAAAGAAAGGAGGGAAGGAAGGAGGGAGGGAGGGAAGAAATCCCTGAGAACATCCCCAAATTTCTGGCCTACCTAGGCAACATTCCTTATGTGGGCAAATAGTAATCAGAAAAATAGATTCAAATGCCATTTGCCAAACAATGTAGAAGAGTTGAGTCAGGGGGCAAGTGGGTGGCTCAGTCAGTTACACATCTGATTCTTTTTTTTTTTTTAAGGTTTTTAAAATTTTATTCATTTGAGATAAAATGAGAGAGCATGCAAGTAGTGGGAAAGAGTCAGAGGGAAAGGGAGAAACAGACTCCTCACCGAACAGGGAGCCCAATGCGAGGCGAGATTCCAGGACCCTGGGATCATGTACCTGAGGCAGACAGTTAGCTGACTGAGCCACCCAGACATCCCTAAGCATTTGACTCTCAATATCAGCTGAGGTCTTGATTTCAGGGTCATAAGAAATAAATAAATAAATAAGAAATAAAGTAGAAATAAAACATAAAAATAAAATAGAAGAGTTGAGTCAATACCTAGCAATGATTGGCATATAACAGACTCTCAATAAATATCTCTTGAGTAAATGAATGGGCTCTGATATGTACTTCAGACAGAATATCACCCTCTAGAAAAGTAAACATAAAAAAATAAAAAATGCTGGCATAGGCATGATAAAGAATATCCAGAGAGGAATATAAAAATAGTTCAGACATAAATGGATAGAACCATCCCTAGGGCCATGGAAGAGCAAAATGTTTGATGAAACTCAGAATAGACAAAGCAATGCAGCTCAGTTGGGCAAAGGTAATCACTTACTTGTTCTCAAGTTAACTGATCTGCCTTTCGTAACTCTTTGGGGTTTCACTGGTGAATGTTGCATGCACAAATTTCCACAGTGTGTGTTTTTCTTCCAGTCTCAAGTCCAGTCCAGTCTTTTTTGGACAAACACTTCTGATATTCAATTTATAAGGGCTTACAAAGTTTACAAATAAATATTATCCACAGAAGACATATAAATAGTGATTCATTAATATGGTATTTGTTCTTTCTGTTGTTCTGTGCTAATTTATTTAGAAGGCAATCTTTAAGATACAGCAAAGGACAAAGAAGGATACAATGAACACCCAGCTTAAGTAATAGACTCATGATCCAATTGAAATTCCATCTCTAATTATATACCCATCATTCCCTATCAGAGCTCCCAGCAACCCTGAATTTGGGAATTATAATTTCTATATTTTAAGTTTCAGAACATTTGTAATTATATGCTTTAAAATATATACAGTATTGTTTGTATATTTTAGCCTAAGTATAACTGGTATCTACTTTATTTTTCTAAAAACTGGATTTTGTTCCATGATATATTTTTAAGATTCATTCCTGCTGATACATGTACTACCTCTATAGTATTCCATGATATGAATATACACAATTTATTTATCCATTCTCTTGGTGATAAGTTATTTCAAAACTTTTTTGCTATTATAAACAATGATTTCTATGCTGCATAGTTAACAAAAATATGCTATAACCGTCCTGCAACTACTACTATTGATAATAAGAGTTAATTTTATTAGTCTGTTTGTTTTACTAATTTAGTAATTAATTAGCCAACTTAATTGGTTTTACTAGTTTTTGTAATTTAATCAAAAAATTCTTTGAAATATATACATTAGTAACTTGATTTCACCAATAAGGAAAATATAGGAGGGGTATTAATGAGTTGTCAAATGCAAATTCTCTAGCTTATATTACCCAACTGTAAAAAGTTATAATCCCATCAGGCATATATAAAAATTTCTGTCGCTCTCTGGTCTCATCAAAACTTGGTACTGTCAGATTTAAAATTTGTTTTCAAATACGTTTATAGAGATTGATAATGTAAAGAGTGTATTCACTGACACTTTGAAACAGAGAGAGAGAAAAAAAACAGAGTAAAGAAAAGTCTGTTTCAGGAATGAGGAAAGGCAGCTAAAGAAGTTAGGAGCTGAAATCTCAGTAGGAACAGCCAAACAGAAGCTACTAACCCATCATCTTGCTCACACCCACCCAAGCAACAGAGCCATACACACGCTAATTTTTCTTTTACCCAGTGCTCATTTTGCTGTCAAAGACCATAGGGGGATATCTGAATTAAAGATCAGAGAACGGAAAATTCCTTTATCTCTAACTCTTAATTCTTCCCTATTTTTAATATTACAACTTTTCAATAAATGTTGTGTCCCTAAGCAGCTCTGCTTTCTCCTTTTTGTTATGAATTATTCATGTAACACAGAGCAAATCAATAGCACTCCTTTTAACCTAAAGTTATCACTTTTCACCAGCATTCATTCATTTTCTTTTGTCTCCTCTAGGAAAAAGAAAAGTTTATTATGTATGCTTGATCGATGTGAAACATACCCAAACTATGAACACAGAAGATTAAAAGTCTTCAGTTCAAATCAGATCACACACACACACCCCTCATAGATAACCCCATATAACTAAGCCATGGAAGATACCAATTTTCATTAGTTTATTAGTATTAACCTTTTAAACCCATAGGGACTTTAAGTGAGACCAACTGGAAAATCCCCACAGTGTGGGCAATGGGCGCTCCTCACCACAACTATTACAGATTCTTTCCCCATAAAAGGGCTTTCTGTGTTGAGTGATTTCTAGAAATTAGGGTATTTCTGTAAGGGAGCTGTGAAAACAAGCTTGACTAGATAAAAGGGTAGCCTTGTTTTACTAAAGAACAAATTTAGGCCATCTAAAGTTAAGGTAGGCCCTAACAACAAAATTAATTATATTTTAGTTATGCATCCTATGTTTGTGCGTCACACTCCTTTCTCCACAGAGAAACTTCAAGGTACTGTGACTGCCATAAAAGGCTACACCCTAATTCTCAAAAGGGGAATATTAGGGCTCTACAAATTCCCAGTCCCTATTTAATTTAAGGAATTTTTACTAGCTATGAAGCATCATGTCTGATCTCACAACAGTATCAACAGTAAAATAACTCCCTTCTTTCATCTCTTAGCACCATCCATTTTGAAATAACCTGAGTTCTTAACCTACCTGGACTATACAATGGGAAATACTGACAGAAATCAATAATCTCTTCCTGGCATTCCAGTTCCAAAGAGAAGCCCAAAGAGATGTTTGGTGGCACCATTACGGACAAAATCTCTGAGGCTCAGGGATACAAAGAATGCCTTGTACTTCCTTCTTCCCTGTGGTGAAGTCTTAGAATATAGGTGAGGTTCAATGGGGTGAGGTCCGGAGCCAATGACCAAGAAAGAATTCTTGAGACATCTTTGGTGCAGAAGGGTGGTTTATTAAAGCACAGGGACAGGACCCATGGGCAGGAAGAGCTGCTGCCCAGGGGTTGTGAGAGGTAGCAGGTTCTGTACCATGGGGTGGGGGAAGGAAAAGGGAAGTTTCAATAGAACTTTCATATGCTAAAGAGGACCTATAAGATACTGGAGGCCTTGAGGCCTTGCCATTTTCAGGGACATTATTCCCTCTAGGAAGGTATTAATATTAAGTTAGCAGGGAGATTCCTAAAGAATGTCACCGTATGCCCCACCCAGGAGGAGGGGTTTGAGAAGGTTGCCGGGCATCAGCTTTTGCTTTGTCCTCAGCCAGCCTTCTGTTCCCTCATCACCTGAAGCAAAGTAAACATGTTTCATGGTAGACCTTGGGTTATTGAAAGGATTTTGGAGCTATTTAGCTATTGTAAGCCAGTTGCTATCCTTGAAACTCACTTCCATAATTAAATAAAACAAACAAACAAAAACAGAGTACTTGACCATTTTAAAAGATATTTCTCTCCATCTGGTTCTTGATCAAAGCAGATTGTATCTATTCTCCAATATAAAACTTAAATCTGAAGCCTCTTCTTTCTCAAGATTTAGAGCTAGCTTCTTACTCTAAGGACAACCAACAACTTCTAAACAACACCCTGAATGGCAGGCCTTAGACTCTTTTTTCTCAGGAGACCCAGCCTCAGGAAATGCTTTAGCAGGAAGTGAAGGTAGGGGAAATGTGTTGCTATGCAGAAATGTCTTAACCCTGAGGCAGGTGCCTGGAGGAGCCATCATCTTTTTAAAGTATGAGTGGGGGGAGCTCCAGGAAAAGACCAGTGTGGAGAAGGACTGTAGAGTGAGGAAAGAAAGGACAAGGGAACAAGGAGAAAACACCTTGAGAAAACCAGAACAAACACCTGTCACACTTCATCTCACAAAATCACAGTTTTCTCTGATAAATAAATAAATGTGGTAAGAAATCTGATAATTTACCTCAAGACATTTTTCTTTCTTTAAAACAATTCAGGTGTATTTCTTTGGGGCTACATGAAAATCTGGAGTATCAGTATGGACATGTCAGTATTCAGAATATCAGTAAGGGAAAAGCTGTCCCAAATATTTACTTTTAGAAAAGGAACTGTCTGTGCACACACATTTACACACAAATACACATCCACCAGAGTAAACCCAGACCCCTTTTCCACCTCAGCTTTCCTATGTGTGGCCCATTGGCTATGGGGCATGGTAGTTGTAAAGACAAGACGCTAGAACTCAGAGACAACAGAAATGAGATAATACATCCACATTATCAGGACCCACAATAGGGAACTAACATGATTGGTCATAGTTTCAGTGCAGTTTTCCCTGGAAATATACCCTGAGTAGATAATTTGTGGGCATTTAGCTTGTTGGGATGATAAAGGTAACACCAGGCAAGGAAACAGGGAGGGAAACATTGCCAATAAAGAAGTTGAACAAGCTGTCACCAAGGTGACTCAGGAAGCATGGGACCAGTACAGAACACAATGCCTTAGAACTAATCCATCTGAGGTGAGAATGTTATGCCCGAGTTTTCACATCCGAGAGACCACCAAGGAGCCAAGCACCGATGCAATCACACGAGGGTTTATTTGACAAGCTTAAGCTTGGGCCCAAGTATACCTGACACAGAGGAGTACTGACTTGGACCCAGAACCAGATTACAGTCAGAGTATTTAATGGTAGAGTAGGGGTGAACTCAGTGGTGGGTGAGGACAAAGGGGATTAGGGATGGCGTAAGTCTCTAAGGAATTTTGGAAGCAAGGTCTCCAGGACCATGAGGGGCTAGCTATTGTTGGGAGAAAGGTTATTTATTACCAATAATAAAAATCTTCTCGTGAGACCCTTTAGATGTGTATCGGGAATGATTCTCGACACTATCTTGAAGGTTTAGAGATAAAGGAATTGTTAAAGTAGACTTACAGGATTCTGGTGGGACCTGGTTGGGGTAGGGAGTCGGTGAGGCTAGGATTGTCCTTAGCAAAACCTCAAGGTGAGGGCAGTTGAATCCCTAAGGAAGCGCCACTATTTCAAGGACTTGTCAGTAGGTAAGGAATTTTAATGATTTTCTTCTGCTTTAGTTTCTCACATCAGCTAAACTTGAGGTGGGATGGCCTTAATTTTCTCGGCCTCCACAAGAGGAAGCCAGAAATGTACCTGTCAAGTCCTGTAAGTCATTGACTGAGCTTGCTGAACTGAGTGTTAATGGTGTCAATTCAGGTCCCTGGGCTCTCTAAACAAAAAATTGCCTAGAAGCGAAACAGGAGTTCAAGGTAAGGCTTTTATTAGAGCTTGTGCTGGAGCACAAGGTCAACATCAAAAAGGGAAAATGTCCTTCAGGCTAGCTCTCTGGGGAACATTTTTCAAGGGGTTGAGATGGGAAAGGAATGGCATCTCGGCATGTTGGGACAGGAAGATAGAGGAGGTTGGGTGCACAGGCACAGTGGACAGAACATCAAAATATGATTTCACATATATCATGTGTCTCATTGGCATACTCAGTCTCTACCCCAGGCATGATTTTAGTATCATAATGAGGGGGAAGGTTCAGTACTGAGGTCCATCTTGGTGCAGGCTGATCTTGTCCTGTCTTCATAGTTGAATCTTTCCTTTCAGTGAGTTTCCTCTCTTTGCATTCCTGCAGGATATACTACTCAAAGACACAGAGTTGTAGCTTCTTGGAAGATATACCCAAGGAGCATTGCTATCCTGGAACCCTGGATTCAGCACTTAGGGAACCTGAAGGAACCTGAGCCAAAGTAGAAGAGCCTCATCTTCTGAAACTGCTTTCTGTTGAGTGGGAGGTCGTCATTCCTAGCCTACCCTGAAGTTGTAAAAATCTCTTGCTGACTGTCTAATGATTTATAAGCACTCAGATTCTCCTGTTGTGGCGTAGGATGGAATGCTTGTACTGCCATTAGCTTGACTTGGAACTCCTGAAGCCTGGAAGATGAAAACTTTATCAGGATGTTAAGAAGACAGGACCCCAAAAGTAACAACAAAAGGTCCAAGAAAACCAGATAATGTTAGGGCTATAGCCTGTAATAGAGTTCCATACAATCTGGTCATTGGTATAATTAACTCATGCAACCATTTGACTTATTTGTAAATCTGAATATTCAGTACAACTTCCTCAGTGTCGCTCATGTATGTACAGCAAGTTTGGTTGACAATTGCGCAGACAATTCCTTGTTCAGCCAGAAGATAATCTAGAGCCAACCTAATGTCAACTACAGCTTATTCACCAAAGAATCTAGGGACTCCAAAAGGCCCTCTAAGTTATCAACCAGCATCTGAAACCAGCTTGTTTAAGGCCTGGATATGGTTCCTTGAGGTTGTTTCATGACAGGTGAAACACCCTCAGGGGGTATCCAGTCTTACGGCTGCTCTGCTTTCTTCTGAGATGAGTCAGAGTGCCCTCTTTTGTCTGGCTTGAGAAATGACTTTATATATAGTGGGGCCTAATCCTCTGAGGCCTAACCCTTTAGGGCTAATTGTCCCAAAGTACACTTTCCCTGGAAGGGAACATTATCTGCCCAAAGAAGACAGGAGAAGGAGGAATCGAGCTCCCTTCATAGGGTAGTTTATATTATGGTGGACCACAGGGGAATAGATGGGTGGGAGGTGCTACAAGTTTGGAAAGGTAAAGAGGAACTAAACCATCTTTATAAAAGGGGACCCCAGTTAGGTGCATTACTGCATCAAGGAGACAGAGACTGTCCATCCAAAGGCCTCTCCATCTAGTTTTGGGTCCTCTTTTATTCTCTCCTGGCTATCTAAGCCAAATGGGGTCTGATAGATGAGCCTCTAAGAAGAGGTTGCTGTTCTTTTCAGGGGAGTTCGTTAAGAGGAGTTCTTTTAAGAGGAGTTAGGTTGGTGGCCTGGGGAGAGTAGGGGTGAGTCCACACACCAGTGAGTCTGGTTGGGGGTACATGAAGAACTTGAAGAGGAAAATGGCATAGGATAAATAGAGGGTGATGTTCCCATATCAGTAGGGGAAGGTATCTGTCTGGGTTGTCACTGTTTTCCACAGAGAAGTGGGTACTAAATCTGGAGACTGATTTGGTTCCAAAAGTCTATAAGCCCTATACACCTTAAGTCTTCATGATCATCGAGTTCTACCATTCAAAGTGTTGTGCTCCTAATGGTTTTAAAAGTCAAGGTGAGATTAGTATCTTCATTTATAAGTACAAACTGGAGCTTAGGAACCCCTTCTTGTGGGTAGGGATGATAGATCTAATCATTAGGAAGATTATTTCCTGAGGCCATGTTGCCAGAAAAGTTGACAATTGGATTTCCTCTTCAGGTTTCCCCCCCTTTGTTATTTCCTTCCCAACTCATTCCCAGGAGAAGGCCCAAGAGAAGAGTCTATCTCATCCATATCATCATTGGTTTCCGTATTTTAGACCCAGAGGAGCAGAACAGACCTTTCCCAGAGGGTGGAGGTGACCCAAAATGGTACTGGCAGAGAAGGAAAAGCAAAACAAAGGTGACAAAAAGAAAATTTAACAAACCAATCCACCAAGGCATAATTGCTAATCTGACACTGAGGGTCACTTCTTTTTTTTTTTTTTTTAAGATTTTTTTTTAAATTTATTTATTTGACAGAGAGATCACAAGTAGGCAGAGAGAGAGAGAGAGGAGGAAGCAGGCTCCCCGCTGAGCAGAGAGCCCAACGTGGGACTCGATCCCAGGACCCTGAGATCATGACCTGAGCCGAAGGCAGCAGCTTAACCCACTGAGCCACCCAGGCGCCCCATGAGGGTCACTTCTTGAATGAGTATCTGAGGTCTTCCTCAGGCTTGGAAGATTAAACTGGTTCCTGGGCTGAAGATGTCCAGGAGAAAAAGGTTTTAGCCTGGAAAGACATACTCAGCTAGGAATTACCTGTAGCTTAACTGCTGTTGGAAAGGCTAAGATAACTAGCTGGGGCCTTTCCACTTGGGTAGCAAATCTTCTGGGGAGTCCTCTTTCTACGTTGTAAGGAGGAGGAGATCCCCTGGATTAATTCATGGTGGAGCAGTCTCTTCTAAATTACCTCTCAGGATGCTGGTGCTGATAGTATTAATATAAACCCAAAATAGATTTTTTTTTATCTGGCCCAAGTTAATAATATGCTACTAGCCTCGGCTTATTTCCCCATGTAGTAAAATTTCAGCAGTGAAGAAGGATTCCCCTTCCTCACTTGTCATTTCCAATGGACTAATTCTAGGCTAGTCTTGGTGCAGTGGGACTAGTGCAATATGAAGCAATTTGGCCCAAGGCTCATGAATCTCTTGACAAAGTTTCTCTAAGGTTTTCTTTGGGGTGTGATTCATCTTTTCAACATTTCCTGAAGACTGGGGACTCCAGGAGGCATGTGGTTTACAGTTATTCCCAGAGTTGTCAAGAGGCTCTGGGTGACCTTGGCTATAAAGAAGGGCCCATTGGCACTCTGGAGAGACTCAAGAAGTTCAAAATGAATAATTATTTCTTTTAGGAGGGACTTGAAAACCTCAGATGCCTTCTCAGATGGAGTGGAGAAGGCTTTGACCCATCCTGTGAAGGTGTCAATAAGCATAAAGAAGATACTTATACCCTGATCATGGAGGCTTTTGGGTGAAATCTTTTTGCCAAACTTCCCCTAGTTATGTACCTTGGTGTTAGACTGGATTAAGTAACAAAGGAGGGATTGGATGGGCGTATGCATTCTCAGGACCACACGAGTCACAAGTGAAGGTTACCTGTTATACCATTTTTCTGAGTTCCATTTCTGAAAAGGTCTTTTGTACCTAGTCCCATAGAGCCTCTCTCCCATAGTGGGTAGTATTATATAAATACTTCATGAGTTTCCACATTTGGGCCCCAAGAATGTGGACCTTGTCATCCTTTATGAACAATCCAGTACTCTTCTATTTATAACTCCATTTTTTTTTATCAATTTTCTTTTCCTATAGGGAATATTGGGGAGTGACTGCGGAGCTTGGAGGACCCAGTCACTGAGCCATGACTGATCAAGCTTTTATGAACAACTGCCTTGGCACTCATTCAGCCCTGTTGTTCCCTTGACTTACATGGGACCTGTTATGCTGGTGATTCTTATAGTGGGCCATGGCCACCAGAGTGGGGAGTGGTGTTGCTTCCAAGAGGGTCGGAATCAGATCATTATTCTTTATCAGAGAATTTTTAGCTGTTAGAAACCCCCTTTCTTTCCAGAAGGCAGCCTGGACATGTAATACATGGAACCCATACTCTGGGTCACTAAGAATATTTAATCTCTTTCCTTTCCCCAGTTGTAAGGCCCTGATTAGGGCAATTTACTCAGCGCTTTGAACTGAGGTCTAAGATGGGAGGAATTTTGCTTCTGTAACTTCATTGAGACTTATTACTAAATAATCTGCTTTCCAGACACCTCTTTCTATAAAACTGCTCCCCTCAATAAGCCATTCTATCACTGGGTTGCCAAGGGGCTTGTCTTGGAGGTCAAGTCTACTGGAATAGGTTTCCTCTATTGCCTGTACACACTAGTGTTGCAAACCTTCCTCCTCTGTGGCTGGGAGCAAGGTAGCTGGGTTTAATGTTGCGCATATTCTTAGAGTAATACCTGAGGTGTCCATCAGGAGAGACTTGTATTTAGCTAACCATCCTCCCATTAGCCAATGGTGCCCCTTAATTTTTCATACTGTCTAAACATGATGGGGAGTTACACATTCCAGGTGTTGGCCCAGAGCAAGCTTAGAAGCTTCAACAGCTAAGAGGGTAGTGTCTGCAACCACTTGTAGGCAGCCTTGCCGTCCTTGTGCAGCTGAATCTAGCTGTTCTAAGAAATAGCCCACCAGTCTCTGGTTAGGTCCCAGCTTTTGGATTAAAACTCCAACTCCCAGTGTCTCATGAATACACAAGGTAAAAGGTTTGTCCAAAATGGGGAGTCCCATTGCTGGGGCCCTGCCTAATTTAATTTTTAAAGCCTCAAAGGCTTGCTCACATTCCCTATTCCATTGTAGGGGCCCCTTTTCCTTCCACTTTAGAGCCTCCAACAGGGGCTTTAATTAGGTCATCATTAGAAATCCAGATACAACAGAACCCAGATATGGAACCTGTGGCCATGAGAGCAAGCCTTCATCGGGGAGACTCTATACCCTTTCTTCCAGGAAGTTAAGGTTAATGTCTGAGTTTTGCTTTTTCTGGCTTCTTATCAGCCAGTCATCAACATATTGTAACAGGGTTCCATTCTTTAAGTTGAATTCTCTTAGTTCCTTTGCCAGTGTATTTCCAACGAGCTGAGGACTGACTCAGGAGCACTGTGGGACTATAGTCCATGTATACTGAGTAGCTTCCAGAGTATCAGGGTTTCTCCACTCAGAAGCAAAGAAGGACGCACCTGGTGGCTCAGTTAGTTGAGCATCTGACACTTGATTTCAGTTCAGTTCATGATCTCAGGGTCATGAGATTGAACCCCATATAGGGCTCCATGCTGAGCACACAGCCTGTTTGGGATTCTCTCTCTCTCTCCTTCTGGCCCTCTCCACTTGTGCTCTATTTTTCTCTATCTCAAAGAGAAAAGAAATGAAAAGAAAAGAAAAGAAGAAGGAAGAAAGGAGGAAGGAAGGGAGGGAGGGAGGGGGGAAGGAAGGAAGGAAGGAGAGAGAGAGAGAGAGAGAAAGAACTGGGAGTTAGAGTGGAGAGGGATGTAGCATCTTGAAGATGCTACTCTTTAAAATCATAAAGACCCATCACAGTGAAATACTGGATGTCTCCAGGAACCTGGGTAAGTAAGGTGTATGGATTTGGGACCCTGGATGAATTGGATGAAAGTGAAAGTTATATGAAGCTTTGTTCTATGCCAAGCATTAGAAGTCAGACTGACCAGCCAGGGCCTCCTCCGAAGAGAGCGAATCCCTCCCGATCTCACAGGCTGCTTTTATAGGGCATAACAACAGACCCAAGGTACATGACTTCTATTGTTAAGGCGTTTACTCCCGGAATCAATACCCGGAACCATACCAGGAACTACAGGGGTGTTTATTCCCAGAATGAAGTCCATGGATGTAAACAACACTATGGCTACCTAGGCAATATGGAGTTGCTCTGGCTAAGCAGGCCCTAATAGTTAAACAGGTTTTAACATTAAATTGGCCCTAACATTTAACATGGTTTAATTAGTCTATTTCCTAACAATTTAGCAAATAGCAGGTGGATTCTTTTTAAGACCTCGGGGTTTAGGAGATATAGTCTTTTTCATGGAAACCCCACTCCAGGTTTTAACTTTCTTTTTATTAGGGGAATATTTGTAGTCTTTCCTTGGATAGGTTATGTCCCAGATGGAAGAGTTGACTTGGCCCCTAACATCGTTGGGAATATTTAGAAGGTTAGGATCCAAAGTGTTGAGAAGTGCCAATAGATGGGGTCCCTGATAGGTTCCATTTCCATTGGAATTCTATTCTATATTTAGGAAAAGGATGGCTCCAAGTTTATTTAAATGTATCCTCCCTGCAGGGGAACAGGGCACTCAGGCATATATAAGAAAGAATGAGTAATAGTGGCAGACATGACTCACAGGCAAGAGGGGGAATAAATTACCTTAGCTCAGGCCACCCATCTATCCCTGTTGCTGTGCAGTTGCAGTTGGAGAGGGGCTGATGGGGGTTATGACAGAGTAGATGGCTCTAGCATCTGTAAGATTTTCAGTCTTCCTATCTGTCCTGGCAAGGGTGGCTGGAATCTCCACTGCAGAAACACTGATGCTCTGGGCAGAAGCTGGAGCTAGGCGGGCACTGCATTTGGTCAATGGGTGTAGGGTGCAGGTGTTCTCATGGAGAGACTAGCAAGCAGCAGGTGTGGCTAGGGCATCCCACAGGGAGTGCTCCTGGCATCCCTTCTTCTCCAATGTCCCTCCTTCCAACAATAAGCACACCTGGAAAGGAGCAATCTCCTGTTGGTGGTCCTGTCTTTGGAACCTCTGAGGGTAACCTCGAGATGGTGGATGAATTAGGGCAACTGTCTTTTGGCCGATCTCTTACTTCTATTAAAAAAAAAAGAAAGAAAGAAAGAAAGAAAGAAAGAAAAGTGCATAGCAAGCAATGTCCTTTCCCCTGCAGACTCCAGGTCTCCTCCCATTAGTATATTTTCTGAATGTTTCTGTTACCCACCTCAGAAAGACTGTAGGTCTTTGAGTAATCTCTCTAACCTCATCATAATTCACAGATCTTATCCATCCCTCTAATAAGCCACTGCAGTGACGTTGTGTTCTGGCTCAGTCTATGGCATCTGTATAGTCCCATGGAGTGTCTTGTTCTGGGACTGTGTCACCCCCAACCTGGCAGACTTGATGGGGAGAATTGGTGACCATCAAGCCATCTGCACCTTTTCCAACCTTCCTTGTGATGAGACCTTTCTTGTCAGAGGTGCAACAGAGTGCTAAAATGACCAGGTCAGTGAAAAGGTCAGTCCCAGTCTGACAAACTCATCCCTAAACTTTTTTGAAACTCTACCAAACCTTTCTTTGCATATCCCTAAATCTCCATAGAGAAAGGGATGTACTCTAGCCATTCCCCAGCCCCAGTCCCCCCACCCTGCCCATTATCAACCTCCCAGAGGGGATAGAGACAAAGGAGGGAGATAACTTGGAGCCTGATCAGAGTCCCATGGAAGAAAGACTCTGGTCTAGAGGGTTCTGGGTCTCTAGGAACTGGACTAGCGTAAGGTAGGAGCTTAGGGAGTATTGAAGTTGGAGGCTGAAGATAGCCAGCTGGTCTCTGAGGAGTGTCTCTGACTTGGGGAGGATGCAGTGGCAGCAGGAAAGAGGGTCTGTAAGTAAATCTGGTTCAGAATCCTTTGGGGATGGGGCAGGAATGGGGTATGACACATGCACAGTCATGCAAGTGGGGGGTCCTGATACAGTTTCATAAAGGTCGTACCTAAGGGTTCTTTCTCCACTTTTGACACTGTTTACAAAACAGATAAAGTTGTAGCTAAAGTTAAGCTAAAGTCCAAGTTAAGGCACCATTTGGTGGCCACTTCTCTCCATCATCCAAAGTGCTTTGAGTGCTAGGCCATGTTACCAAAGAAAACTAATTTCTTTTTCTTTAAGCCATCTAATTCAAACTGGTCCCAGTTAATAAGAAGACTCCCCAGTCCAAGGGGGAGTCCTTTGAGATTCCCTGAGCATTTTCCTTAACTATTGATAAACCTGGTGTTCTGGCTGTTGAAAAACCAGGGGCTGCATGGAGCCCCTGGCACCCAGCATGGCTATAAATGGACTTCAGCTCTTAGCCCAGTTACTATGGGAATGAGGCTACAGAGAAGGGAGAGAGGAACAAGTGTAGGAGAGGAGGGGTTCCTGCAGTGATGAACTGTGTGTACAAGTAGGCCTCTGAATTTCTCCAATCTTACACCAAATCCATGTCCTGCTCAGTCCTAACCCAACTCTTTTTTGGGATGAGGAACAAATAATTAGTGGCTAAACCAAATAGAGAGAGAAGAAACAGATTTTAGGGTCAGAAAGAGCCTGTGCCCACATATTATTGAGGCAGCCTTCATGGAGACAACAATGAGATCTAACCAGGTGACAATTCCAGCTAATGAAATGACAAAGACCTCCGTACTGTTCTCTTCCCCACCAAAAGGGACAGAGGATGGAGAAACCCAGGAGTTTCATAAGGAAAACAAAATGTGTAGTTTCCAGGTTGAAGGCCAGAAGTGGATAAAGCAGAGACAGCTGGCAGAAGGAAAGGGGGAAAGAGAGAGAGAGAGAGAGAGAAGGAAAGAAAGAAATACCACTCAACCTGCCTTCATCAAGGGTGTCTATTCAGGCAGAGAGACCAAACAGGAACCAGTGCAGGGAGACAAATCTGTTCACCTGCTCTGGGGTGATCAGGCTCCAGGGAGTCAACCATTTCTACCCAAAAAGAAGAAGAAAAGAGAAAAAAAGAATGTTTCCTGGGACTCACAGACTTACAGCCATTACAGGCAGTGGGCAAGCCCTCCCATCTCTGCTGGCCAGTTACTGGCCAGAACAAGCAGATGGGGAGCACAGATGGTGCACAAGGGAGCACGTTGGCACAGGCTGAGAGCAGTGAAGATGCAGAGGTCTGGGGCCACCCCAGAGAGGGTAGGAAGGAGGGGAAAGAGTGTGGGAAAGAAGAGGGAGGTTGAAGGAGGAGAGAAGGAAGGGAAAAGGGAAACGTATTCTGGATGAGAGCAGGGGGAATCCCGGGACCCCAGAGACAGATGTGCCTGGACATGACACTGGAACAAATGTTCAGGTGGCCGCATGCCAGCTGCAATGGGGTTTCATCTGTCAGTCTGCCCTGAAGGGTCCCAGACCCTAACTCATAGGGAGAGAAAGACTCTCCAGAGCCCCTTCATGGTTGCTGAAATGTGGAACTAACCTGGTTCCTTGGGCCCTCAAAACAGTAGAAATTGCATAGAAGCCAAACAGGAGTTCCAGGAGAGGCTTTTATTAGGGCTTATGCTGGAGCACAAGGGAAAGAGCACCAGGGGACAATGTCCTTCTGGCCAGCTCCTGAAACAAAGGCCAGGGAAAATTCTTAGAAGGGGTGAAGTGGAAAAGGAGTGACATCTCGGCAGGTTGGGGCAGGGAGATACATGAGGTTGGGTGTGCAGACCCAGTGGACAGAACTTGTTCTTATATGGATCACGTATTTCATTAGCATGTTAAATCTCCATCCCAGGAGACCTGGGTGGCTAAGTAGGTTAAGCCTCCACCTTCGGCTTAGGTCATGGTCTCAGGGTCCTGGAATCGAGCCCTACATCGGGCTCTCTACTCAGCAGGGAGCCTGCTTCTCTCTCTCTGTCTGCCTGCCTCTTTGCCTACTTCTGCCTATTTGTGATTTCTCTCTCTGTCAAATAAATAAATAAATAAATAAATAAATAAATAAATAAATATCTTTAAAAAACAAAACAAACAAACAAACAAAAACAACTTCATCCCTGAGCAAAGTTTTTAGTATTATAATGAGGAGGAAATTTGGTGACAGTTCAGCACTGGTCACAGGCTGGTTTGGTCTTGTCTTCAACAGCCTTTATAGTCTAGTCCCTCCCTTGATTGAGCACACTCTCTCTGGCTTCCTGCAGGATATACTAGTCAAAGGCATAGAGGTTTAGTTTCCTGGATGACCTCTTACTCTAGGGGCATAGCTCTCAAAGAACTCTAGATTTTGCAGTTGGGGTTGAGAGGATCTGAGTCCAGTCCTTTCTCTTTCTCATGAATTCTAGGCATCTCCAGTGAGAAAAACAGGCTTTGGTGGACAGAGAACATCCTCAGACAGGGAAGTCCAGGGATTAACAAGTAAAAGCAGGATCTGTGCATTGTGATTATTGGGGCAAGAGTAAGGGTGGCACTGACCCTCCTCGCTTCCAGTCTCATGGGAACTCAACCTTGCTGAGTATAAGGAAAGGATTATCTCACCTTCCATCCCACAGTTGCACCTGACTGAGAACAGCATAGACCCTCTCCTTCAAAGGCAGGCTATGGAGCTTGTAGGAGAGGAAGAATTTCCCGCCCCCTTCCATGTCTCTCTAACTGGACTAAGAATCAAATTGCTGTGACACAGATTAATAAGAGAAAATCAAACTTAATTTTGTACCTATGAGAATACACGTAGACATGAAATTCAAAGACACGCAAAATGAGACATATATGTCAAACTGATCTAAGGACAAGGGGATAGGGGTCTGGGACTTCAATGGGAAGGAATGCAATTCATGGGAGGAAAAAAAAGACCAGATGTTTGCTAATTAGATGTTCACCTACCATACAGATGGGTCATTTAGAAAAAATGTATCTCTGGCAATAACCATTATCTAGGAAAGACCCTTAATTTAGATTACTTGATGTAGCTAAGGGGGTAAAAGTTTCTCTTGTGCCTGCAGGGTCTTGATCGCCTTCACCTCAACAATAGTCTATATGCTCAAGTGGACCATTTTGGGGTGGCCTGCCCTTGGTGCCTACAAGCTTCAGTAGTCAGGGAACATTCCAATTTTATGCAGCCAACTCAGTTCCTTTTGGCATTCCAGCAAGATGCCCAAACATAAATGAAACTCCCACATCTTTTCTTTTTCATTTCTAGAGATAGATCTAGAATTGTGAAAAGCTGTCCTGTGTTCTACAGTTCCTCATTTCGTAGAATCCTCACATCAACACTCTGTGAGCAAACAGCCTATTCTACAATAGACTGTTCCTGGTTCCTAGGAAGGAACCTCTAAACCTTGGAAACTCTTGAGTAGCAAAAATGTCTTTGTTCCTCATGGTGGGTCCCCCTGGGGCATATTTGAGTTTATGCTTATGAAGTGACTCTGGTGGACCCCTAGTTTCAGGATGGGGACAGCCCATGCTGGAAAGACCAGCCATGGTATTGGAGGGTCACATGATATTAACCCAGCCTCTTGGAAGGGAAGAGGGTGTGGCCATTGAATGCAATCATGTGGCCAATGCTAATCAGTCATACTTACATAATGAAATCACAATAAAATATCTGGACACCCAAATCTCAAGTGAGCTTCCCTAGTTGTTGATCATACATTAATGGGCCAGGAAGGGAACGTGTCCCAAGGACATGCAAATTTCACTTTGGGACCCTTCCAGACATCAGCCTGTGCCTCTCTTCTTTTGGTTGCTCCTCATTTGTATTCTTTATTTAAAAGCTCACAATTTTAATTTCTTGAATCTGTGAGATATTCTAGTAAATTTTCAAGCCTCAGGGCACAACAGGAATTCCTGAATTTGTAGCCAGTGGGTCAGAAGTGCAGGCGGCCTGGGAACCCCCAAACTATGGGCTGGTATCTGAAGTGAGGGCCGTCTTGCAGAGGAGTTTGCCCTTAACCTGTGAAATCTGACCTAACTTCAGATAGTTAGACTCAGAATTACACGGTGCAGCCTGAGAAGTCATGCAATTCATCTAAGGTCCTTTCAGCACTAAGTGGGGGCAGACTATAACACAGTTGCTCTAATTACAAGTCCTTCCACTACACCTTGCTGAATTTTAGCGTATGTCAGGAGGGTTCAGAATAGAATCAGGGAATATTCTAGTTAAAGCTGACTTAAGACCTCCAAGAACAGGGGTGCCTGGGTGTTTCACTGGGTTAAGCATCTGACTCTTGATTTCAGCCCAGATGGTAATCTCAGGGTTTGTTCAGCCTCAAGTTGGACTCAGCCTTGAGTTGGGCTTCATGTTCAGCTGGGAGTTTGTTTCAACTTCTCTCTCCCTCTTCCTCCCCCTCTGCCACTTTCCCCATCCTCTCTCTTTCTCTCTCTCAAATAAATAAATAAATAAATAAATAAACAAAATCTTTTTTTAAAAAAGTCTCCCCAATATGATGTGATATTTCTAAAAATATACAAAAATAACTACAAAAATATATGAAATCTCTTTCAACAAGTAAGTCCATATATACAGATAAAATGATGCCAAATCTGTTCTTAAACTGCTGTAGACTGAAACTTAATCCGGAAAACTGGAACTAACACTGCTCTAAAAGAAAACATCCAAGCATCTCGAGTTTTTCCTTACAGTGTCCCTGCCATCGTGTTTTGGGAGTTTCCCAGGCCCACTGATATTTGTTTTCTTGAGCAAAAGTTTTCACACTTTTGCTCACACTATTCACAAATGTGCAGAAGGAATTAGGCGTTTTGTTTCTTTAGGATTGGCTTCCTGTTTTTCATAAACTGCTGGGTGTATGTGTGTGTAGTATTTCATTTTGTGGGGTAGAGTGTAGAGGACTAGTATAGGTTTGTTTGTTTGTTTGTTTGTTTTCAGCATAACAGTATTCCTTGTTTTTGCACCACACCCAGTGCTCCATGCAATCCGTGCCCTCTCTGATACCCACCACCTGGTTCCCCCGACCTCCCACCCCCCGCCCCTTCAAACCCCTCAGATTGTTTTTCAGAGTCCATAGTCTCTCATGGTTCACCTCCCCTTCCAATTTAGGTTTTTTTTTAAGTAATCTTTTCTCAAAACATACTATAAATACAGAAATACATACAAACTGATGTGGGGCCCCCAGCAAACGGTCAGGAAAGAATTCTTGAGTTGTTTTTGGTGCAAAAAGTCGCTTTTATTATAGCACAAAGACAGGGCCCATGGGCCGAAACAGCTGCACTTCTGTTGTGTCAAGCTGGTGGTTATACGTTTAGTGCTCAAAGAGGGGGGAATGTGCAGGGAACATTCGATCATAAATGTTTTCTTCGAATTTCGACTTGTAAAACGACTTCTGTAAGATTTCTCTGGTGCTTATCATTCAGCTCAGTATTAACTACCAGTGAGATGTGCAGGCAGTCATGAGACCCTGTAAGGATGTAGCAGCCAGCACATTTTTTTATTCTTATTGGAACAGTGCAGGCTATAGGGCTGCCTTCTAGGCTAAAGGTGGACATTTTTCTGCTTCTATTCCTCATCAAAAATCATTAGTGAATTTTTAAGATTCTTGCCTTGTGGAAAGGGTGAGGAGACCCCGGATTTCATTCAAGGGATGAATATTATTTTTTTCTCTTTAAATATCCCTCCTCTGAAAAGGGGAACTCTCTTACACTGTTGGTGGGAATGCAAGTTGGTGCAGTTTAATTCTTAATCTAGCTGAAGACCTTGAAGGGTAGAGGAAGAATTTTTTTCCTCCCATCATTACCAACTACCACAGAGGGAAAAGGATAATTTCTAAAATATCAGAGTTGATATTTCATTTTACTACCCCAAAAATGAGGTAAATACTATGACTATGTCTAAACTCAGATGCCAGCTCCAATCCTACAGCCCATACAGGCCACCTAATCCCTCTGGTAGTCAGATATTTCATCTGTAAAATGGAGATATCCATATACCTCATAGGTGTTCTGTGGGGATTTAATCAAATAATCTAGAAACAATGCTTAGCATGGGGTCTGGTTGCCTGACTGTGATATTCTGATTTGTAATAAATATGTATTTAGTCTTCCTCCCCGTTGTTTTTGGCACAACTCTTCTAAAACCTTTAGAATTTCCAGAATGATAAAGGTGTCTTACTATTCATGACAAGCCTCTTTCAACCACATCTGAGTTTATGTCAATGCAGCAACTTCTGGAAAGCACCTGAGGATGGGGCTAGTTGCCACAGAACAGTCTTGTGATGAGAGAATCAGAACTTTCAGTCCTACCCCCTGATTTCCAGGGAGATGAGAGGGGCTGGAGATCAAGTTCAATTGCTAATGGCCAATGATGTAATCCATCATGCCTATGTAATGAAATCTCTAGAAAAACTCAAAAGGTTGAGGTTCTGAGAGCTTCCTTCCCAGTTCATGAACGCCGGGAGATTTGGGGAAAGTAGTTAAAGAAGGTCCCTACCCCTATCCCCATACCTTGCCCTATGTATCCCATCCTCTGGCTATGAAATTGTGCCCTTTAATACCTTTGTAACAGGTAGTGTAGTAAGTAAGTTTCCTGAGTCCTGGGAGCACTCCAGCAAATGAATGGAATGCAAGGCAGGGTTCCTGGAAACCTTTGATGTCTAGCCAGTTGGCCAGAAGTACAGGTGAGAGCTTGGACTTGTGACTCGTGTCTGAAGTGAAGAGCAGTCTTGTGGGACTCAGCCCTTCACCTGTGGAATCTGATGTCATCTCCAGGTAGACAGTGACAGAGCTGAGTTGAATAGTAGGACACCCAGTTGGTATCAGAGGACTGCTTGCTGTGGGGAAAAGAGCCATCACATTGGAGTCAAGGGCAGAACTGTCCTGACCTTAGTAAGTGCCCTATGAGTGGCTTCTCTGCTGAGGACAATATCTTAAACCAGTCTGCTGTTATTCAAGTATATTTTAGGAAAAATGAAAACTGTGAATCAATTGGAATTAAAATGTTCTGGCCCCTTGTATTTTGGAAATTATAGCAATATAACAAATATAACAATGTTTTCAAAATGACGGGGGGGGTACCTCTCTGTTTGGTTTAGGAGCTGCCTCCTGCTCTTCTCAGGTGGCATGTGCATTGTTCTAGTACTAAATCTGTCCAGGGCGCTGAGTAAACAACAGCTTGCCTCCAGTTGGATTTTCAATTACACCAGATATGTAATCTGATGTCTAGGAACCCCAGGCTGCAGAGGACAGTGTCGTCTTTGTGGGGTTATTTAAAGGAGATTTCTGTTTACCTGCTCCCCAAATGTCCCGGGCTCATATATTTTTTTTACAGTGTGACATGTTTCCTTTCAATCCCACAAGCTTTCTGTGTTCAAAGCTCTTTATCTATTATAATGCAAATGTCCCTGGGGAAAAAAATGATAGCTCTTTATCAACTAATATTTCAAGGAGAACCACAGCAACAAATGCCAATGACAATTTCTCGGGAGCCCGGGATATAAGGGAGGCGTATATAAGAAAGGGAGGGAAGTGGGGGGGAAAGATGGCAAGACGGTGGATAATCTCCGAAAGTGGAGACAAATGACAGGGATGGGTTTTAGAAATAGGCCAAGGCTCAGATTCCCACAGAGCCAACGTCCATGACCCTCAGTTTTGCTTCCTCACTTACAAAGTGAGCATGATATTAAGTACCTTACACAGTGCTTTAAAGATTAAATGAGGCAACGTGCAGATCTTGCTTGTCTGGAAGGAAGTGATGACCATGAGCTCCACCTCTGGACCCTGGGGTCTGAGGGACCCGTATGCAAGGCCTCATCTAGCGCTCGCTGGCAATGTGACTTCAGGCATTGCTACTAGGTTCCCTCTAAGTAAAATGGGAACAGGTCTTCCCTGCTGGCCTGCTCATGAAGAAGGAAATGTACAAGGCACATTTTCTTAGCATCGGGTCGGCTAGCTGTACAGATCACTCAAGTCTCCTGTGTTATGCTGACCATCTAAAGAAAGGGCTCATCTAATGGCACTAGGAGAATGGCTTATTAGCGAA
Source organism: Mustela nivalis (assembly GCF_964662115.1). Classification (NCBI taxonomy): domain Eukaryota; kingdom Metazoa; phylum Chordata; class Mammalia; order Carnivora; family Mustelidae; genus Mustela; species Mustela nivalis. The sequence goes on along the minus strand of NC_139027.1, from coordinate 107,160,774 downwards.
AGCATAAATAAGCCATAATAATAATTTATTATTAGCCAGAAATAAGTTCATCAATGTCACTAAAGTTAAATATTACTTTCTTATAGCTATGCTGAAAAAGACTACTGAAGAAATGTGACATATAATAATAAAGGGGATGAGTAAAAATGAAGGTGGAATGAGAGGCTCAAGTTTCCTGTTCTCCGACTCCAGGCCATGGCCCTCGACACCCCCCATCCCTGCAGTTGGCCCAACTGCACCATTTTTCTTAGTGGAACGCCTTTTTCTGTCTCAGCCACAAGAGGTCAGCCTAAGCTTGGTCATGTCTGTATTTTCATTTCCGTACTTTTCCAGGCCACATGCCACTCACTGTCTTTATCTCTTCCCCTCCTCTTGTTTTCTTTATGGTCTCCGAGCTTTATGCACAGGTGCTCTTTGGCTTGCGGACGCTAACAAATCACAACTGATTGCCTTGAGTTCTAGCAATTTCAGAAGGGCCTCTGCTAAGAGCAGCATCCAGCCTCCAGAGTAGCCGCTTTTGTTTTGCATCGCGGCCACCAGGCCTGGGAGGACACTGACCCTTTGCCCAGCGAATCCACTGGCGCTTTTTGAGTAAAGACAGGAAACCAGGGTCCCTGATTTCAGAGGGGACACCCCTTACTGTCTTCCACCAGTGTATGAAGGCAACTCTGGAATGGCTTGGCAGCTCAGTGCCTTCATGGACGAAAATGCTTTCTGATATACAGCCTGCCCCCCCCACCCCTCAGGGTGTCAGCAGAACCTTCCCTCATGGGTGTGAGAGGCCTGCACTAGCTCCAAGAACCACTTCCTTGCCACACAACAGGGAAGAGGGGGAAAGGGGGGTTTTCTTTCTTTCTTTGTTGATTTCTGTGAGCACCCCTCCCCCCATCTCCCACCAGAAACCTCTTTCAGGGGCACCTAGGTGTCTTAATGGGTTAAGCCTCTGCCTTTGGCTTGGGTCATGATCTCAGGGTCCTGGGATCGAGCCCCGCATCAGGCTTTCTGCTCAGCAAGGAGCCTGCTTCCCCCTCTCTCTCTGCCTACTTGTGATCTCTCTCTGTCAAATAAATAAATAAAATCTGAAAGAAAGAAAGAAAGAGAGGGAGGGAGGGAGGAAGAAAAAGAAACCTCTTCCAGACACCTTCCAGCAGATATAGGTGTGAGGGTCCCTGCGTGGTGTCCCAGAAATGTTCATCAGCAAGAAGAATGGGGACCCACTGATTGGTTTCGATTGTTTAGACTCATTCCCTAGGTCTGGGGAGGGTTTACCATTCTTAAGCAGAGGACTCTTCCTGGGCTGAATTCTAGAGCCTGGGGTGATGAATCTGAAGTCAGGACACAGACCTATCTCCCAGGAGCCGGCTAAGTCGCTGCCCAAAGTCTGCAGTCTGCTGGAGCTTCCCTGAAGCAGTGTCAGGAAATCATCAACCATGACAGTTTATATAGAAACTGCTGCCCTTTGCTGGAGGAAGAGGGAAAAGAAACACACTGCTGTGACCCGCCTGGATCCTGACATCAAGAGGCCCCAGAGAGCACTGGGTCAGGTGTCAGGAGCTGGGGACCTGGGATTTGTTCTGCTCAGACTGTCTGAGATCTTGAGAAAACACCTCTGCTCTCTGGGTCTGTTTGCTTTGGAGAAATGCAGCCTGTTCCAGAAGGGGCAGCCTTGCACAGAATCAGCCTGGGCTGCCGCCCCTCCTTGGGAACAGGTGGGCCCAGCCTTCTGTTTGTTGGTCTCTGTGTGTGCCCTTAAGGTACAGAGTCATGATAACCCATAATTTCCAACCCACTGATCTTCTCTGCTTGTGTAAATATTGGGCACCACTATCGGCAGACAGATGTAGGTGTTCCCTTTCCTATAGCTGACCGGTGGGGACAAACTACCCAGACAAAGGTAGGAATTCCTGAGGAAGTGGACCTGGAAGGGACATAAACTCTGAGGCCATTGATGTGTAGGCCTATAAAATGGGAGACAACTTGAGGTATTGTTCACCAACAGGGGTGTGTAATAAGAGTATTCAAATACCAAGTCATGGTTTGCTCTGCCTTCAAGATCAAGGTCAGTTCTGGGGAAGGAAAACCAGGAATGGAGATTGGATTTTGGTTACATGTGTTATGATTTTTCTCCTAAAAAGCTTTTTTTTTTTTTTGGTGGAGAAACGCTAGTTTCTCTGGGGATGCTGATGGCATATGTATAGTCAGTATTCCCTTGTCTTGGTCTAGCCCCAGCTCAGGGCCCAGGGTCTCCGAAACAGTAAAAGCCACAGAGAACCGGGCTTCCTGCGGACACACTCTGGGAACCAACCCCATTGCAACTTTCATGGGTGGAGAAGGATATTAATTGCATAAAGCTCGACCGGGAGCCATATGTCTCCCCCTGGGACCAGGTAGGTAAGTCCGGGAGAAACTCTGTTATATTCAGAGGAATTTCAGGCTCCACCAGGAACAAGTCAGGCATGTGAGCCACCCCTGGCTTCAGCTTTGCTCTTATCCCATAGGTTTGTGCAAAAGAGAACTGGGCATCAAGGAGAAATGTCCCATTTTGAAGGCACCCCTGCCAGGGCTGGATGGTACAATTTTCTGTGCCCCTCATTGCCCTCACCTTGTCCTGTCTCTTCCCAAGAGGGGAATTCAAGAAGAGGAGCTGAATGAAAAGAAGAGCTTACGTGGAAGTACAGGGTTTGGGCCAGGTTCGTGCTGGGCCCCAGATCATGGTGTGTAGGAGCAGGGGTCTTGGACCAAAATGCCTCAGTGCCCAGTCTCCCCCTTAGCCACCAACGCTACTAATAGTACCTGCTTTGGGGTTGTGAGGTTAAAGTCACAAAGGATTCAGAACGGTGCATAGCACAGGGAGTTCTCAGTATATGTTAGTTCTTATTATTTTTACTATGATTTACTAATTACTCTGATTTTGAGCAGATGATTTCTCTGAGCCTCAGGGGTGCTCCTAGACCTTAAAGCACTATTCTAGGGCCCAAGGAGATAGTGAGTAAAGATTTTACAAGAACTTCCTACTGCAAAGTTATAATGAAACCCAGACCTTCCCCTGAGTCCCACTGGCACAGTTAAAGGATTTCCATCCTGATCTCTGCATCAGAATCACATGAAGATTTTATAAATAAAAATATTTTTAACAGAATGACACAATTATGATATTCTAAATAGTTCATGTTAACTATTGACACCACAAAGGGTAATAAAATAAGCAGTTCAATCAGTGGGAGGTTACAACTTGAACTTGTGACCTGGGGTCATCCTCTTTAGTAATAGTTTTAATTTTTTGGAAACAAGTCCTTGGAAGTGTGTCTAGCCAGGTACCCAAGGACATACCCTCAGAAGGGTTCTTCATTCTACCCTGTCCTCCAGCCAAAGACCATCAGGAACAGACTTGTGATTGAATAAGCTGAATTTATTTCTCATCGAAATGAAGGACAACACCAAGAGGAAATGTGGAGTCCTGAGTTAGAGCATGGTGAAGGCAACACAATAGGATTTGGGCCCGAGTTGGGTGCTTTAGGGACAGGTTTGTGGAATCAGGTCTTTGCTCTGCAATGGATGCTGGCAGGAGGTAGAGTCAAATCTATGACTGAGTAGCTTGAAAAATCTTATATACAATTTGGAAGGGTGTTTGCTCAGTTTTGTGGTTTGGACTATGTCCATGTTTCAGACTGCATTCAGACGTGACTACAGAGTGGTTTTCTCTTTGCCTTGACCCATCGGAGTTGCAACATGGCCTTTTCTAATGTTGCTGTTGTGTGAAATTGTTTCTACTGAACAGGAGAGTGTTATGTCCTAGCTGTGAGGGCCACATCTGCTCTTGGCAGCACTGAGCCTAACAGATGGTGCCAGGCCAGTTCCCAAATGTCAGGGGCTGTGTCGCTCTTTCTCAGTATTTCTTTCAGCCAAAGCCAGACTGTCAAGTTTCAGGATGTAAACTGATGATCTTCACTGTTGCCGAGACATTGCTGGTCAGTTGTTTGTCCAGAGTGTGCTGCCTGTAGGTAATCTCTCCTGTTGTTTTGTTGCAGGATGAGTCGTTGTAAACACTGACATGGCCATGACTTCCCAGGAGCACTGAAGACTCTGGGTGGGATGTATCCGTTGACTGTATTGCTGGCAGTTACCAGAAACAGAAATGGTAATTAGTCCTTTCAACAGGCTGTGCACAGGGGCCTAATCATCAAACTGAGGCCAGAAAACTCATCCTGGAATCCAACAAGGTTGGTGGTGAAAAGCTAGGTTTTCCTTTAGCCTAATCACAGGCTATGTCATTGGCTGGAGTACGTACGTCCAACAAGAAGTGTTGGCTATAATACAAATTCTCTAGTAGCTAGTTAAGAGAAAATTCACGTCTTTATGATTATCCGTGGTTCTGACTAATAAACTTAAACTGGTTTGTAGGGTTTCCAGAGAACAAATTGTGTAACTCATGACATCTGCTAGTGTCAAAAGTAAGTTTTGGACTGGATGCAGCTTTTCTAGTTGTATTATCCATACTGTGAAGGTTGTCATTCAAATACCATGCATGAAAAAGTCACTTAAGCCTCTTGGAGTTCTCCCAAGTAGATTCTGTTTGCCTCTTTCTGGAGGTTTCTGGATTTTTTTTGTTCAGAGAAACATGATCCCTTGGAGGGGTAGTAGTTTTGAATATATGAAAATCTATAACAATTATCTTGAATATGCAGGATTAGTATGTGGTCGTCAAGACACACTAAGTCTGATGGCCCCATAAGCAGCAGATCCTACTGGGGCATGAACTGTACTGGGATTATAAGTATTATTTTGCAATGCCATTGACCAAATACTCTATTCCCCAAGGAATTCTTCAGTTCCTGCAAAACAGCCAAGAGCATATCTGACTATTGGACCAAACTCAGTCCAATGTTAGTCCCAACTGGACTAGGCTTTTCTGAGAGGGTTGTTATGGCTTTCACAGAAACATTTTGTTGACATGGGCCAAGGTCCAGTTTTTATAAGACTGAATTTAACATCAGTTATGGGAGAGAAGCTCGTGTACCAGAAAGATCAGTATAAGAAAATTTACCTTGAGTGTTGAAAGGAACAAAAGAAATAGTCTGAGAAAAATATGCCAAAGTATTTGATGGTTTTGTTTTGTTTTTTAAATGGTAAAAGATCATGGTGTGGGGAAGAGGCAGTCAAACTTTAAGAAGATGAAGTTGAGGGAGATCATATTGAGAGAATGACAGAGGAAAACACTGGGTGTGATTTGATTAGTGTAGAGAGAGGGAAGGAAAAGGATACTGAAAAACAGACAATTTATCTGATTCAGACATCTTGGGTCTTGCACTCAGAATCATCCAGAAAATTCGTAAGAACCTTCAGTTTCAAGTCTCCTGATGGAATGGACATCCAGTGGACAGGAATAAGTCTTTTAAGTTTGGAGGCATAGCCTGAAGACCAATATCTTGGAGTTTCACTGTGACAGTCACTCAAGAGTACTTGATAAATCATCTTTTCCCATTGAGGTTCAAGGAGTTTTTCTCTGGTGCCTTTTTCAGAGACCCAAACCTCCATGTCTCAGATCATGCAGCAACTGCTTCAGGGGCCTGTTTTAGAAATTGTACCTATTGGTGATACAGTCAGAGGTATTGTATGAGTTCCCTAGAGTAATTACTCATACCGGCATATAAGATGGTAAATCTTGAATTGGAAGTAATTCTTAAACTCCAGAGGCAGCCTGTTATTAATGCAAAAGGAGATAACTTCTGAGCCCTATGAGAAATTGATCTTGTTGCCATCAAGGCTAATGGGAATAAGGCCTGAGAAGTTTGAGGGTTTTTGAGAGGTTTCATCATTATGGTTTTAGAATTCTGTTAGTTCTTTTTACTTTCCCTGAGGTTTATGGATAATAAAATGGAGTTTCTGAATAAAAGGTAAGGCTTACAGAGTTCTTAACAGTAGTGCCCATGAAATACGTGTCCTTATTACTGCAAAGACAGGTTAAGATTCTCCTAGCCCAAAGTATAAAATCAAGCAATAGTTTTTCCCCTGTCATTATTTCCATAGTTTTTCAGAAGGCTAAACCTCTACCGTGCCTATGTCCCACCTTTGTGGTCTTTCTGGGGTCGTGTCATCAGCAGGTGGGACAAAACCATAAACATGCTCAGTAATACCATATGCTCTTGTGGATAATGTCATGAAGCATTTTTTAAAAACTCTACTTCCATTATGGATTATTATAACTTTAGGTAGGAGCAAAGCACCCCAGTGTCTCCAAAGCATGGTCCTATACTGGCCAGGACGTCTCTGTTCCTAAAGCATTTTGAAATCATGAGCTACCCTAAAATCATCCCTCCTCTCAATAGAACTGTTTACCTCTTTATCTTCTGTCAGCCTACAAGTTTGGGTAAAGACAATTAATTTAGCCATCTGGAATATTTAATTTCTGGGTGAAGCTTATATGTCAAGGGCAAATTCAAGTTTTTTGATGGCATATCTAGCTTTGTGATTTTCAGTTTTTTTTTTTTTGAAGTATGAGCCATATAAAACCACAATAAAATCAAAGTTACCTCATCTAGAAGATCCATACTGATGAGTGAGAGTTCCCAAAATGATATTATGTAATTGTTGGTTTCTTTTTCCTCAGGTAAAGAAAGGAGAGTCCTCAGATTTTAGAGTGATACAGCATTGGACAAAATAGATGGTCATGGCAGGTGTGAATCCAGTGGTTCTTTTATACCAAGTCCTCTGTGAAACATTCCATGGGGCATGGTGTTACCAGCCTCCAAAACAAAAGAGGTTCCCAGATGCATATTGGATGTCCTCAGCATATTACACTGCCTTTGACATGAGAGAGAGAAAACGAAATTTGTGCCTCTACCATTAGATCAAGATTATGTTAACTTAAAAAAAAACAAAGCATAAAGGCAAAGAGACTCACTGTCAAAGAACTGGGTTTCTGTGTTCATGTGAAGTCCTCTCAAGATAATCATTACATGCCTTCAGGTGTGAGACTGTGCGCAGTAACCAACCCCTGGTCCAGACCTCATGGGTAGCCTCTGAGCATAAATGAGTAAGACTTCTCTACTGTCCAAGCACTTTGGTGAAGGGGCAGGACCATTTTCAGCCAGAACAACACAGGCTCTCCCCCAAAGCCTTCTCTGGTGTGCCCACAATAATATGGTAATGGCCAACTGCTACTTGTGGTTCTTTGATGATTGCACTTTTTGTTAATCCTCTGGCATACTTCGGTAATTTTATTGGCTAGAATTCATAGCCACATTTGTTCAGATGTTGTTCTTTTAAAACCTTTGTACCTATACAATAAATACGCAACGTTTTTCTCTTTCAGAAAATTTCTATGGAAAGCTGTAAGAATTGCTTGATGGAAACTCAGACTGTCATGGGATTATATAGTTCTTTCTGGAAATCCTGAAGTTGCTCTTTTCATCAACTAAGTATTGACATATTTTAATAAAAGTTCTAGGTCTTCAAGTTATTCCATGGACATTTTTTTTAGACTATAACTTATTTCAGATAGAACAATAATTTTGAAAATGTTTTGAGAACTTCATCTGTCTCATTTTAGGGACTTCAAAGTTAATGGTTATTATTACTATCACTATTTGAAAACTGAAAAAAAAATTTTTTTAGAACCAAAACAAGTAACTCCTGATGATGATGTGAACTATTCACTGACAACTGCCCCAAGGCCTTGTGGCCATACCACCCTACCACATAGCCATTTGCTTCATTACCTCTTGATGCCTGGAGCGAGAGCTTCCAGAACCAGGTGCTCCTAGTAGGCATCTGTAGAATTTATCATTGAGAAATCTCTGAGGGAATTTATGCGTTGCCTTCTTCAGAGTTTAGTGCAAAGGAAGGGTGGGTGGTGTGGCAGTCAAATCACAGCACGACTTGGCTTGCCTATGAAGGCTTGACTCCAAGACTTGCCATAACTGGATATGTTAGGAACAATAAATACATAAACTACTTAACTATTTTCTTTGTTTTTGAAAGGTTGATAAAGCTAGTATAAGGTCTGATTTTAGTCTAGTAAATCTTAAAAAATATATATATCAGAAGGAACATGTTGAAAATGTAGCCAGTTTTAAAATCTTAAATTTTTTTAGGTGTTAATGTTGTGTATTTTTATATCTTCTCAAGTATGATAAAGCTTTAAAATGTAAAAAAAAAAATGAAAAAGAGAGAGTCTGGGTAGAATGAGAACTCATTTAATGTAGTGGGGGCCCTAAAACTAAATCAATGGAAGTTTTCTTTTCTTTTTCCCCTAAATCAATGCAAGTTTTCATGCATTTTGCTATTGTACATATTAAACAAGTTAAATATGGTTTGGCCACTGGATATAACAAAACACTGAAATAAGCAGGAGAATTCTAATGATTTTCATATAACTGAGTAAATACTCCTACCACTTGTTCAGAATTTTCATGAAAAAGAAGCAAAAAGGATTTATGAATCCAGAATCCTAAAGCAAATTTTAAATAAGATTTTATTTATCCATTTAAGAGAGAGAGAGCCCCAGGAGAAGCAGAGAAGGAGGGAGAAGGACAAGCAGAGTCAACACAGAGCACAGAGCCTAACTGGGGTCTTGATCCCAGGACCCCAAGATCATGACCTAAGCAGAAAACAAGAGTCAGACATTTAACCTACTGAGCCACTCAGGCACCCTGCAAAAAATTTTTTTTAATTTTTTGATAAGCAGTTATTGTTTCAGTATTTGTGCTTAAACACGAGCCTGCTTCTTATAACCTGAAAAGTATATAATTATTAAAAGATAATTCAATTAATACATTCTACTTACATACAATTCACCTAGGGAGATCAGCTAGCTCTCTTTCAGATTTGTCTGGTTTTATGGGCTGGTTTTTTGTTTTTGTTTTTGTTTTTTTGGCTGTGGGTTTTTTGTTTTGTTTTGTTTTTAATTTAAATTTAATTAGCCAACATATAGCACACCATTAGTTTCAGATGTAGGATTCAGTAATTCATCAGTTGTGTCTAACACACAGTGCTCATCACATCACATGTGATTAATTCCCATCACCCAATTGCCCCATCCCTCCACCCATCTCACTTTCTGCAAACCTCAGTTTGTTTCCCAGAGTCAAGAGTCTCTCATGGTTTGTCTTCCTTTCTGATTTCTTCCCATTCAGTTTTCCCTCCCTTTCTCTATGATCCTCTGCACTGTTTCTTATATTCCACATATGATTGAAATCATATGATAATTGACTTAATGAAATAAGTCTGATTGACTTATTTCACTTAGCATAATATCCTCCAGTTCCATCCATGTCGGTGTAAATGGTAAGTATTCATCCTTTCTGATAGCTGAGTAATATTCCATTTTATATATAAACCACATCTCCTTTATCCATTCATCTGTTGAAGGATATCTTGGCTCCTTCTGTTAGGGCTGATTCCATGTTAAAACCTGTTAAACCCCTAGGGCCTGCCTGGGCCTACTTAACCATAGTGACTTCATATTGCCTAGGTAGACATTTTGTTGTTTAATAAATGCCTCAACAATTACTAATATCAGTTCCAGGTAACTGTTGCTAAAACACACACCTAAAACAAGGCCATTTTGTTTAATAAACACCTCAACAGTTATTGATAACAGTTCCAGGTAACTGTTACTAAAACAAATAGCTTGGAGACATCCAATCAGCCAAAGCCACCTATGTAGAGGCCTGCGGTTGCGCCCTATAAAACTAACCTGTAAGACCAAGGAGGGGTCACTCTCTTCGGAGGCGGACCTGGCCAGTCAGTCTAACTTCTAATGCTTGGCATAGAATAAAGCTTTATATAACTTCCACCTTGTCTCATTCTCGTTCCTTTGATAACAGAGCCAACATTTCCATAGTTTGGCCATTATGGACATTGCTACTATGAACATTGGGTGCATGTGTCCTTTCTTTTCACTACCTCTGTATCTTTGGGGTAAAAGCCTACTGGTGCAATTGCTGGGTTGTAGGGTAGCTCTATTTTTAACATCTTGAGGAACCTGCACACTATTTTCCAGAGTGGTTGTACTAGCTTGCATTTCCACCAATGGTGTAAGAGGGTTCCCTATTCTCCCTAGCCAACACTTATTGTTTCCTGTCCTGTCTTATTAATTTTTGCCATTCTAACTGGTATAAAGTATCTCATTTTGGTTTTGATTTTCACTTCCCTGAGGGTTAGAGATGTTGAACATTTTTTCATGTGTCTGTTAGCCATTTGTGTGTCTTCTTTGGAGAAGTGTCTGCTCATGTCTTCTGCCCATTTCTTACTGGATTATTTGTTTTTTGGGTGTTGAGTTTGAGAAGTTCTTTATAGATCTTGGATACCAGCCCTTTATCTGTAGTGTCATTTACAAATATCTTCTCCCATTCCATGGGTTGCCTCTTAGTTTTGTTGACTGTTTCCTTTGCTGTGCAGAAGATTTTTATCTTGATGAAGTCCCAACAGTTCATTTTTGCTTTTGTTTCCTTTGTCTTTTTTTGGTTGTTCTTAAATACCAAGATTGGAGGACAAAGTCTTATTATAGCTTTGAATTACCTAAAATCTGAAGAATTTTAACAAACCTAATTATTCCTATTTCCCCTCATTTTGTACAGTAAAATTATAAAATTATTATTCTGAATTTTGGAAGGGCAAAATAAAGACTAACAGCACAGAAGAGAGTATAAATCATAACTATCTAAAATCAGAAATAAATTTAGAACATTGTGAAAATACACAATAACAACTGTAAGAATGAAATTAAGAAAAACACAACAAATTTTTAAAAAACTGATTAAAGTATAAAGAAAATACTGATACTTAACAGAATTATTGAGTTACAAAAGGAAACTACAATAAAAGCATACAAGTTTATTCCTGTTCTACACTACTTATGTAATAATTTGGAGCAAAATATTTATTACTGTACTTTTATATGTATATACTTAGGCATACACAGGTATATAAAGAAGTAATTATTTAAACTTTTACTGTAGCTTTAAAATATAATTAATTTATGAGTATATTTAAAAATATAGCTATCACATTAGATTTATCCTATAAATGAGTTATTATAAAGTTCTTAAGCAGTAATTCATATGTATTTGATACATATTATTTATATCTTAATAGTTATCCAGTTATGTTAAAATCATCTTTTTTTTTCTTTTTTAAAAACCCTGAAATCAAGGCCTGTGCTGAGACCAAGATTCAGACACTCAACCAACTGAGTCACCGAGGTGCCCCTATATTAATATCATCTTTAATCCAAATAACCAACACAAACAAGAACTACAGGACAAAAAACAAGAATTGTTTCACTATTTTTTTTTATAAACACATTAACAATTGAAGTGGAAGGATTCTCACACACAAAAACATACATATTTATTTCTGTATAATTTGGATGAGATAGATGTAAATCAAAGACAATTGTATATTTTATTGTTAATCTATTGCTGCTTTAAACAGTAGGAGTAGAAATTATGTTTATCAGTAAGTGTTTTGTGTCTGCTTTTGGAAACTTCTCTAGCTTTCAGAACTTAACTGACTCATTTGTCTAAGATCTTAAGATTAGATAAGGATTGGGAAATTACAGGTTAGTTAAATCTGTAGCTTTATAAAAATTGAAAAAAGTTTAAAATTTTTAAAAGACATCTATTATTATCATTTCATTTCACCATGTATATACATAAACTTAAATTTTTATGCATAGTTTTTTATTTTAAACTGGTTATGTAAACAGTGGTAACTTAACCTAACTCATAAATTTATAAAGTTTAAATCATGGAGCAGTTCACTCTTGTCTTGAACAAACAAAAATTGTGTCCTGACATTATATTTATATGGTAAACTAGTTTTTAAGCATACTAAATCCAGTTTGGTCGGAGAATATACTTTGATTTCAATCATCTAAATTTAGTGTTATTCTTCAGTGTGGCATGTGGTACATCCCAAAGAATGTTACATGTGCATTGGAAAATAATCTGTATTTTATAATCATCAAGTGGAGTGTGCCATCTATCTCAAGTTAGTTGATTGTGTTGTTCGAGTCTTCCATATCTTTGTTAATTTTCTGTCCAATTGTTCTAACAATTATTCAGAATAGGGTGCTGAATTTTCTAACTATAGCCAGTGAATTTTCTATTGCTCTTTTCAATTCTAGTAGAGTTTGTTTCATGTATTTTAGATTTTTTTAATTAGATATGTATACATTTATAATATATATTCTCTTTTTTGAATATTTACTTATTTAGTTGTTTAGTTATTTTTAAAGGGTTTATTTATTTATTTGACAGAGAGAGAAAGATCACAAGTGGGCAGGGAGGCAGGCGGAGAGAGGGGGAAGCAGGCTCCCTGCTGAGCAGAGAGCCCGATGCGGGTCTCGAACCCAGGACACTGAGATCATGACATGAGCTGAAGGCGGAGGCTTAACCCACTGAGCCACCCAGGCGCCCCTTATTTATTTATTTTTAATTTCTTTTCAGTGTTCCAGATTTCTTTGTTTTTATGCACCACAGCCATGCAGCATGTGCCCTCTACAATATCCACCACAAGGTTCACCCAAACTCCCACCCCCCATCCCTATAATATATATTCTTGGTGTGTTAAATTTTTATTGTTGAGCTGTTTCTACCTCCAATAATATTTCTTGTCTTACGATCTATTTTATTGGGGCGCCTGGGTGGCTCAGTGGATTAAAGCCTCTGCCTTCAGCTCAGCTGGTGATCTCAGGGTCCTGGGATCCAGACCTGCATTGGGCTCTCTGCTTAGCAGGGAGACTGCTTCCTCCTCTCTCTCTCTGCCTGCCTCTCTGCCTACTTATGATCTCTGTCTGCCAAATAAATAAATAAAATCTTTTTAAAAAATCTATTTTATTTTACTTTTATTAAGGGTTTTATTTATTTATTTGAGAGAGAGAGAGAGACCGTGAACTGGGGGGAGGGGCAGAGAGAGGAGAAGAATCTCCACTGAGCAGTTAGGGCTGGATCCCAGAACACTGGGATCATGATCCTGGGATCATGACCTTGGGATCATGATCTGAGCTGAAAGTAGACACTTCATGGACTGAGCTTCCCAGGCTCCCCTTATGATCTATGTTATTGATAGAGTCATTCCACTTCTATAATGTTTACTATTTACATTCTTTTTATTTTCATTTTTAATCTCTTTGTGCCTTTAAATTTAAGGAGTGTCAGCCGCACAGTTTGGGTCATTGGAAGCTCCATTCAAAGCACAGTATAACCATTCATCCTTCAAAATCTATTTCCTGATCTCTTTTATTTATTCCAATTCTCCACTCCCTTTTTTCCTAATCTCTAAAGAAATCATTACGTGTTAATTTTGTCTTTTCTTTTGTATGAGTTCATATAAAATGTATAGTTTTATAATGTGTATGTGTTTTAACTTCAATAAATGCTACTGTGTTCTCCCTCATTCTGTTTCTTGCTCTTTTAGTCTGAACTTCCCCTAGACCTTGCCAAGAACATGGGCCTTATTGGCACATTTGTGCTCCTTTTTATTAAAAAAACAAACAAACAAAGGATCCAACCAGATTAGTCATCAGCAACCACTGCTGGCAGGCCAGATCTGGCCCCACACTTTTTTATGAAAATAAACTTTTTTTTGAACACAGCCATGCCCACTCGTGTGTGTACCATCTATGAATGTTTTCATGCTACAATGGTCAAGTCTAGTAGTTGCCATAGAAACCACACCACCTACAAAATGAATGATATTACTATGTGTGCCTATACAGAAAGTTCACCAGACCCCTGAACGGGATGGTCCATTACAAACCCCATTTTCTCATTTGCCAAAATCTTCCTTTTTTCTGTCATTCTCACTGAGGGGGATTATGAGCTAATGGAGGAAGGCAAACAAGCTAACATTTACCATGACTGCACAGCTCTTCCGAAGGCAGTTTTCCACTTCAGAAACCCAACTCGAGGTTACGTGACGAGGCCTCAGCCCTGGCAGAGCCTGTCGCACATTGGAAATGCTCCTTCTACAAGCTCCATGTCAACTCCTCTGGATGTTATGGACTTGAGTAATAATGTCTTGGTGTTTAAGACTGCTTTTTAAATCAGTCCCTTAACTAATGTGGAGTAAAAGAAGAGGCTGCTCTCAGTGAGAACTGTTTCTCACTCTTTATACTGGCAGTGTACCCTTATATTTTTTAATAATTTTACCCATACTATACATTATTGTAAAAGGCTCCAGGCTTCAGGGGGGGGATTTAAAAATACAGAAGGCACAAATTCTTGGGGATTAAAGTGGGGCGGGTGGACAGAGGATCCAAAGTTCTTAGCATCAAAGGTCTTTCAGAGCGTTATTACTCTTCTCTGTTCATTATTACTCTTTTGTCTTATTATCCTGGTCTAGACATCATCTCTTACTGGTGTACTTTAATAAAGATGCAATTGACAAGGGTTAAGTCACTGTGTAATACAGTTCTAGGCGGACAGTAGACAGTCATTAAATGTCCGTTAAATGAATGCGTGGCCATGATGGGTGGTTTCAATGTAATCTCAGCTTCTAGAAGCTTTAAATGTTAAGGAAAGTACTGGAACAAGCATTCGTTGACAGGCATCCAGATGAGCAACCACAGCATGAGAGGAGTCCAGACCTGAATGGACAGTGAATTATGCTAAAGGCCAACAATGGCCAAGGGTTGGAGGGGGCAGTGTAGAGGGGACACAGCAAAATATCAAAACAACTAGCTTCACTGCAGTTGTACTTACACTCAGTTGATGTAGTTAGCATCAGGCTAACTGTCTTGCCATTATTAACCCTATGAATGTCCGTTACTTCTACATGAATTCTAACAGTGCATTCGGATTTCACTTATCTTTTGTTCCTTGGCAAGGATTCAAATTGAATCAAGACCTCCTTATATAAAATTTATATATTCAAGTCAAAGGGCCACTTACCAAATTAACAAATAACCAGTTTTCCTCAGTAAATATATAAATACCTGATCCATGAATATGTTATTTATTCTTTACTTTTGGTATTTGGTGCTTTTGGTTGTGCAATATTCAATATTTACTGAAAGACATAAAGAATAATATTGCAAACATGCATTTACATGCTACCCTACTTGACAAATAAATCACTTTCAATCCAACTGAAGCTCCTAGTGGTCTCATCCTTGATCACAGAACTCTTCTCTCCACTAGATGTAACAACCTTCTAGACTTCAGGGATTATTATTTTCATGTACCTTTCTATAATTTTCTAACATATATTTTCATCCCTAGAAAATCTAGTATTTCCTATACACTTATAACCTGCATGTAACTGGTATCAAAATTTAGGTGTTTGGGGCCTTTTTTTGCAAATTTTACTTCAATCAGCATTATATTTTTGAGTTTCATCCATAGTGATACAGTTAGCTCTTGTATAATATTCTATTATATAAATATAGCTTCTTTTAATCAATTCCATTTTTTGATTATTTAAGTTTTTTCCAACTTTTTTTTCTATTATAAACAATATTTTTGTGACTACTCATATACATGTCTCCTTATGGACATGCGTAAGTTTCTATAGAGTGATATTGAATAATGACAACATTGATACTATTGCTATGAGAAATAAAACATGCAGCTCACTGAGAGTTGCAAAATGTAACTTCTAAGTATGTCAGTTATATTAAATCATTTCAACCCCACTTCAACCCAATGAAATAGATCATTATTATCCTCATTTTATGCATACAGAAAACATAAATGGACAGTTGATGGGTCTGTGATATGTAAATTTTCAATTTTACCAGATATTGAAAATTATCCTTCAAAGTGTTATAATAATTTCCATATCCATTAGAAATGTATGTCAGTTTTTATTGACTTATATTCTTGAAGCTCTTAATAACATCAGACTTGATGGAGTGAAAAGAAGGGCCACATGCACCCCAATGTTCATAGCAGCAATGTCCACGATAGCCAAACTGTGGAAAGAGCCGAGATGCCCTTCAACAGACAAATGAATAAAGAAGATATGGTCTGTATATACAATGGAATATTACTCAGCCATCAGAATGGATGAATACCCAAATTTGTATCAACATGGATGGGACTGGAAGAGATTATGCTGAGTGAAATAAGTCAAGCAGAGAAAATTGATTATCATATGGTTTCACTTACTTGTGGAGTATAAGGAATAACATGGAAGACATTAGAAGAAGGAAATGAAAAATGAAGTGGGGGAAACCACAGCGGGAGACAAACCATGAGAGACTGTGGACTCAGAAACAAACTGAGGGTTTTAGAGGGGAGAGGGGTGGAGAGATGGGTGAACCTGGTGGTGGGTATTAAGGAGCATGTATTGCACAGAGCAATGGGTGTTATATGTAAATAATCAATCTTGGAACACTACGTAAAAAGCTAATGATAAAATGTACGGTGACTAACATAACATAATAAAAAATCATTCTAGAGATTAAAATACATATTTGGGTATTATATGTGTTATTTATTTGTGCCAATAGCTTGAATGAGAAAGAGAGTGATCAAAGTAATTCTGTCTTAAGAGTATGGATGAGTAAGGAAACCCCGAGTCTGGGAGTTTGAGACCCTAGTAAAACGCCCCACAGAGAATTATACATTATTGATTGTTGGCACATGCCTGTCCAAAGGTTCCAAGGGTGGAACCATATGCTAGTGACAGCTCTGTTTTCTTAACCCTCACAGGGCTATTGAACACAAAAGGGAAAGTCTCCACTAAAACTCAGAGTATAGAAAGTCTCATCTCTAACTTTCAATGCTCTCCCAGTTTGAACATATATAATTTTACAGTGAGTGACAAAAACTTGAACACCACACATTCTCTTTCTTAGTTGTGAATAATTTAAATAGCACAGAAAAATAAAATCAGTACCTTTGTTTAGAAAACCTAAAATGTCCACTTCTCCCCAGAACTGGTTAATTTTTTATACTTCCTGCAAAAGGAAAGAATATTTATTATATATGTTTGATCGATGGAGAGATATACTCAAATTATGAACATAAGGAGATTAAAGATCTTTAAAATTGTGGTCAAAGCAGATAAAAATAAAACTTTCCAGCTCATGGAGGTTGTGGGAAATGCCATTTTCCATGAACACATTTACATTAACACTCTAAGTGCGCCGAGACTCAAAATCCCACCGAACGGAAAATTCCCATAGTGTGGGAAGTGGGCTTCTTACCACATGGGCAGCTGAGGCCCTCCTCATCAAAGGGTCCCTCTGTATTCAGCAGATTTCAGAAACTCTAGTATTTCTGTGAGGGGGTCATGCAAACATACTTGACTGAGTAAAAGTGAAAGGTATGTTTTGCAAAGAAATGAAGTTCAGGCCATTAAAAGTTAGGATATGCTCACAGCAGCAAGACAAGCTATATTTCAGTCACACAGCCTATGTTATTGTGGCAAACTCCTTTCCCCACAGAAAATTTAGAGGTATTATGGCCTCCATAAAACAGCAACTCCTCCTCCTCAAAGGGAGCATTTTGCAACTCTGAAAATTCAGATTCCCTATTGAGTTTTACAGAAGAGGCTTTCTGAGGCCATGAAGCACCCCCTTCTGGTCCTGCAATTCCAAGGAAAATATCAACAGTAACAATAGAAGCTTCCTTCTTTTGTTTCTCTGTCCCACCCACGTTGAAAAGATCTCTGAGTTCTTCAAACATCAACCTGGATTATTTAATAGAAAACAGGAGAGAAAAAAATATCTCTTCTGGGGGCATTCCAGTCAAAAAGAGAAGCCTGGGCTTAATGTTGTTATTATCGACCGAATCCCTCAGCTCAGGGAGGGAATGTCTTCTCTCCCTCTTGCTTGGAAATAAGAAAACCTATTTCATGGTAGGATCTTGGTCATGAGGGTTTGGCTTTTAAGTGACTTAGTGATGATAAGCCGGTCCTTATTATTCCGTGAAAGTAGATGGAGATGGCCATGATATTTAAATAAATTAATTAATTAAAAGTAATTCCTTTGAAAATAAATCTTACTTTTGTGTTTTGATTTAGCCACTGTATGTCTATTCTCCATTAGGAAACTTGTTCCTGAGCTGTCCTAAGGTATCTGAGCTCTCAAGCTCTGTATAACATAGGACTGCTGGAGAACCCATCCCATGACAGAACATTCTAATTAGCAAGGTGTCTGCTAATGAAGAACTCAGAAGCTTATGTCTTTTAAATTAACTTAATGCCAAAGAAGAGATATTACAAGGCATGCTCTCACTCAAGAGTATGTTTGGACTATGAGAGGTTTCCAGAGGAGTCATCTGATATTTCTTGTCAATTGAGGTGGGTAGTTGGGGGTCCCTGGGATGACAAAAGATCAGGGAAGGAAGGTGGAAAGATAAAAGGAAGGGAAAGAAGTGGGAGGTGACTGTGGGCAAGTCAGAGGAATTGCACAGTTGAATGAATCTCATCTATTAAAACAGTTCGTGGTTTCCCGATAAATCAGCACATTCGGAAATCTCTTTTCCTCAAGGAAACCTATATTTTGTTATCTTGAATGCATTTTAAGCTATTTCTTTTTAAATTATAGGGAACTCCAAGGAATCATATTTGGAGAGAAGGAGCAACTTAGATGATCCTAAAGATACTAAAAAATAACAATTGCTGGCTAATTGAACATAATAATTAAAAATTAATTAATAAACAATAATGATTAATTTTGGAAAATAGGCTCTTGATACATGCATGTATCTATCAAAACAAACCAATAGCCCATTCCCAACTCGGTCTTATAACCTTTGATCCATGGTCCGTGGCATGGACAGTAGGGGAAAAAGCCATAAATTAGGCAAGAAATTACATTTCAAGAGTCAAAAATTAGAGCCAATATTGTTGGTCATTGTCTTAGTTTGAGATCTACCAGAGGCAGATGTTAAGGCAAGGATCTGAGATGGGTTCTGAAGCCTGCTGGGAGGGGCTGCAAAGAGACCAGAAAGGGGTGCTGAGGAAAAATGGTGGGAGGCAAATGGGGAATGGGGAATGGTGAGGGGGAAATCTGGAATTTAACCAGCTAGAGAGAAGCTCTAAAGAGAGCCTTGAGGAGAGCCCATGAATGATGAACTAGAGAGGGAAGCTGCAAGGAGCCTGGGTGAGCCCAGTACGAGGGTTTAGGAAATTTTAGGTGAAGAGGGGCAGGCAAGTTCTGCTTCCCAACTAGGCATCATCAACTTTAGAGATTTTAAAGGACAAAGTTCAGACAATCAGAGCCACCCCTGGATCTGGAGATCAGGTTTCCATCTCTTGGGATGGCAAGCTCAGCTCCCTTCTTAGCTCATTCCAAAAGCCATGGGCAAATATTTGGTAACACCTGACTCGTGAGAGAAGGAAATGGGATGCTGCCTGTTTACTTGCCAAGCAGGTGAGAGACAGGACAGCCAAGCCCAGAGGGAAAGGTGGGCATTAGAAGTACTTCCCGCACCCCCTCCCTGCCCCATAGGGCTTATTTTTTTTTTTTTTAGTTAATTTTTTTATTAACATATAATGTATTATTAGCCCCAGAGGTACAGGTCTGTGAATCATCAGACTTACACACTTCACAGCACTCACCATAGCACATACCCTCCCCAATGTCCATAACACAACCACCTTCTCCATGAGCCCTCTCCCCCCAGCAACCCTCAGTTTGTTTTGTGAGAATAAGAGTCTCATGGTTTGTCTCCCTCCCGATCCCATCTTGGTTCATTTTTTCCTTCCCTAATCCCCAAGACCTCTCAAGACCCCACTTTGCCTCTCAAATTCCTCCAATCAGGGAGATTATATGATCACCTCCCCCCGCTTCTTAGCAATTCCGTGACTCTTTCCCCTGACCCTCTTCTGAAATTACGGTGAATGTAGCCTCTTCATGATTCCCTATTAACTTCTTCAGAAACATAAAGACAGATACTTATTTCCCTTGCTGCTTGAAACCCCTGCTCCAAGCCTAGGCTCACTCCTTCAACTTATAATGGAAGCATAAGGATCAGAGTAATGATGTCCATTAGTGGCTCTAAGAGCAGAGAGGACTGGTCTTGCCTTTTAAATTATTTTTCCCTAGGTTGTCAGCTTTTCCTTTATGCACAATGGGGAAGTTCTTTCATTCTTTCATCTTTAGCTATTCAGGAGACAACTTGGGGGAACAAACTCAAAGAGAGGTTAAAAGGAAATTGAGTTGAATCCCTGCCTGATCCCCCACTGTGGTAGGAAGAATGTGGGGGTGGCACATAGAGAAGTAAACCCCAACCCTCGAGTGATGAATAGCCAGGGCATCTGGCTGGCCTACCCCATCTTGGGAGGACTGCTCCATGTGGTTCTACTCAGCATCCCGTTCTTCGGCATTCCTGTTGTCTGGACCCTGACCAACGTCATCCATAACTTGGCTATGTAGGTTTCCTCACATACAGTGAAAAACTCACCCTTTGAGCCCCTGGCCGAGGAAAAGCTCAGCTACCGGCACACTGGGAAGAGATGGGAGTATGGGATCCAACTTATGTCTTCCTGCAGATCCCACAGAATCTCTTCTAGTGTCCCCTACCTCCTGGCCAGCTTCTACACCAAGTAGGATGCTGTTCATTTCCTCGCCAACACAGCCTCATGGCTCAGTGTACTACTACTGCCCAAGTTGCCCCAATTCCATGAGACTCATCTCTCTTTGATCAACAAACACTGTGGGATGGGGCTGGAGATAGCACTGTACCAAAGCACTGTAACATCTTTCCTTCTCCATACTATTTTCTGTATCTTGAAAGCATGAGAACTATACCACCTTTCCCAAGCCCCAGGAAGAGAACAAGTGGGAAAATGGAGCTCTCTGGGTCCCATCCGGCAAAGAGCAGGTTTCTTTGAATCAGAAAAGGTGGGAAAGACAAGGGCCAAATCACTCTCCTCCACAGCAGGAAGCTATGTTTGGGCAGCTTGTCTGGTAATTAAGTTTTTCCAGATCTTCCATCCCACCACCTTCCAGCTCTGTTTTTCTGTGTATTTTCACTATAATAAATAATTTTTTAAAAGAGAAAAAAAATTTTTTTAAATAAATAATTTAATTTTTTTTAAATTTTTTAAAAAAGAAAAAAAAATTTTGAGGCAATTAGCATCCCCGAGAGGCAAAGGAAACAGGAATAGGACAGTGGAAAATGAGACAGAGACGTGAAGCCACCCTATAATGGGTATGACATCAGGCCAGCTACCACTGAAGTCACTGGAGCTCTAGCCTCTTGGAGAGCTCAGGGGGTCAGAGTGGAACACAGCCTCAGTGTTATCTCTCCCCAGGGGTAAGGGAGGTGAGATACTGATTGAGTGATGCTTCATTGGGCATTAATTCTCTAACTCTGCAGTACCGCCATGAGCAGACAGAGCCAGCCCCACTGGGCAGAGAAAAACCCCCTACCCCAATGACACAGGAGCTTGGAGTTAGATGCTACAGGTGTGTGATAGCAGGGAGAAAACTCGGTGAGCAGTAACATATGAGCTGCAGGGTACAGGGCTGAATGCAAAGAAGGAATTATCCTATTCCCACTATGTATCATACCCCACAGAGCAGTTCACTTCCATGCAGCACAAGCCATTTTATTTACATGTATCTATATCTATATATAATATATGCATTTTATATATATAATATTATATATATATAATTCATTTCATGTGGCAGATTATCAAGCACCATTAATCAGTTGAATTCTTACATTTTTCCAGTTTTATAGAGAAACAATTGACATACATCACTGTGTAAGTTGAAGGCATACAGCATGATGGTTTGATTTACATATACTGTGAAATGATGACCACAATAAATTCAGCTGACACCTGTCTTCTCATATAGATACAATAAAAAGAAAAAATATATATCTTGCAAGGGATGCTGTTATCCAAGAATAAGTATGTTTATCCAGATGTCTGGAAGAGTTATCTGATACTTTTTTTAAAGTGGGAAGCAAAGTCAAATTTTCTCCTTGTGATGAAAACCCTCAGAATTTATTCTCTCAACTGTATACAGTTCCCATGTATACATCAGTGTTAGCCATGGTCATCATAGGGGTCATACATCTAGTACTTACTTATCTTATAAATGGACTTTTTTATCTTTTGGCCACCATCCTCCAGTTCCCTTCCGCCCACTCTCCTCGGTCTCTGGTACCACAGTCTGATCTCTTTTTCTATGATTCTTTTTTTTTTAAGTCCCACATATAAGTGAGCTCATACAATATTTGTCTTTCTCTGTTGCCACAAATGGTAGAATCTTCTTGTGTTTTTACGGCTGAATAACATTCCACTGTATATAAATATCACTTGTTTATCCATTCATCCACTGATAAACATCTAGGTTGTTTCCATGTCTTTGTTAATACAGATAATGCTGCTATGAACATGGGGGAGCAGTGATTGGATTTTTCCAACACCGCTTCCTTAAGACCATCTAGCAAGGACTAAAGCTCCGGAAATATGAAGTTACCATATGAGTTACATAACATGGACATGTTTGGTCTTTCATTTCTACAGACAGATCTGCAATTATCAAGAGATATCTTGTGAATGAAGTTTTTGGAGGACTTCAATGTGTAGCATTTCCTTTATTCTTACTGCCAGGTTGTGGGTGGTCAGACATGAGGATTTTCTCACTGGTGAGAAAGCAGCTGGAGAGATTATGTGATTCATCTCACATGTTACAACTGCTGAAAGGTATGGACTTGACCCACTTTCTCCTTCCCACTATACCCAGCTTTTTTTATTATGAGGCTATTGCCTCATAATAAATTAAATTAAAATAACATAACATAATATAATAAATTAAAGAAGATTTTAATTAAAGTTCTTTAAGACCTCCAAGAATATTAATTAGAAAGTATGTGGTGTTTCCAATAATACATCAACATAACAATAACTACTAACATAGCTATAATGCTAGTATGCAGCTATAATGACAACTAAATCTCTTCTTTAATTTCTGTCACTTGAAATTGGTTCTAGATAATTCCTACTTGGGAAGTATTACATATATAGTCAGCCTGAGTGTTTTCTAATGGTGCCACTGTCATTGTATTTGGGAATTCTACTGTGTTTATAGGTTTTTGACCCACTTTATTTAGCAAAACACATAAAGGAGATTTACACACTTACTCACACCGTGCTGAAACCTATGAAGAAAGGTTGTATCTTTATTTCTCTAAAACTGTTTTTTTTACTTCTCACAACTGCCACCTGCTGCATTGTATGAGTGTGTCCCTGTGAATGTGCCTGGAGGTTCAGAGGCATTAGAATTTTCATGCAAACTCTTTTGGTGAAGAATAATATATATAATAAAATGTATAAATATATTTTCACAAAATAAACATGAACATAGAGTCATCACTCAGATTAAGAAATAAAACATTACTGGGGCACCTGGGTGGCTCAGTGGGTTAAGCCTCTGTTTTTGGCTGGGGTCATGATATAGGATCCTGGGATCGAGCCCCGCATCGGGCTCTCTGCTCAGCAGGGTGCCTGCTTCTCCATCTCTCTCTGCCTGCCTCTCTGCTTACTTGTGATCTCTGTCTGTCAAATAATAAATAAAATCTTTAAAGAAAAAAAAAATAAAACATCACCAGTATCCCAGAACCACCACCGTGCCACTTCCCAGATACCAAACCCGAAGTGGGGGGTAGGAGTGATTGATTCAATCACCCCTTTCTCCCTTCTCTGCCCTTGTGATTGGGGTGCATCACTGCAGAGCTTAATATGATGTGAATTGATGCTTCGCTTCCTCAGACAGGAAGCAGACACAGGACTTGGGGTCTTTCACTCTGGAAGATGTTAAACACTTGGACCCTTTTGGGAGCAAAGCATAAACCTTGGTAACCTGACATCATGCTAAGAGTTATGACCAGAAATCACAGGGAAAAAGTCGCTGACAAATTCCAGGAAAATAAAAGCTGGAATATTATTTTTAAGTTTCCCTTTTATACACTGTAGTTTCCTTATGTTATCCTAAAGTGTCAGAAAAGTCTGTTTAATCCACAGCCCTATTGTTAATTATGACTGGAGGGCTCCTCTTTGTCCACATTCTTCAGCAAAACCAGACCAGAGAGAATAACTACAATGTGGAAAAGATGTCAGACCTGTAGAAGGAGACCAAGGGAAGGGATTGAGCCTGAGCCTGAGCCTGGAACATGAAGCCACCAGGGGCACAGGTGGGTTAATGGAACATTCTAACTCTTGTCTGGGTTCTTAAAAATACCTATCAGCCTCCATAGGCTGCTCAGAGAAAAGACCACCAAACAGTAAACGGAAGAGGATCTCCCATATGCTAGAAATTAATCAATGCAGAATTCATCATTTTTTGGATAAATTCTATCTGTGCCAAACAGATTAGCAAACATATATATAATATATTTTTAATATTCAAATATAGATATTCTTAATATTATCTTTTCATACATAATACATATCCTTTAAAATGCAGTTAAAGATTATCATCATACAGTTAGAAAATATTAATTGATGTTTTTTTGTTTTTTAGTTAATTAGTTTTATTATTTGCTATTTTCAGGGCCCCTCTCTTCCCAAACATTTCAACACCACCCCCCCCCACCCACCCCCCCCCGCCCGCTCCGCCTCTACGGAAATTTCTTCCTGAAGCGCCTATTTCAAACCCAGCCACAAGATGTCAGCGCAAGCTTAGGCATCCCAGCATATTCCTGGCCCACAAAATAAGCTTTTTTTTTTTTTTTTTTTTTTTTCCCTCTCCTAACCAAAAGAAATGTCGAGGCCCTCCAGACCCTCAAGGTTAGGTACAGAAACCACAGTGACCGCTTGCCTGGGATAAAACCCTTAGCCTTCCTGATTCTGAGCAGACCAATCATCTTTGGCTTGTGGACATGAACCAGTCACAACTGACTGCTTGAGCTCTAGGAACTTCAGAGGGGCCTCTGCTAAGAGGAGCGTCCAGTCTCTGAGGGAGCTTTCCTAACCACTGCGACCCCCAGGGCTGAGAGGACACTGCACCCTTGCCCGGTGTGTTGGCTGGAGCTGCCTGCACAAGGCACTGGAAACCAATATCTTCGATCTGCGAAGAGGACACCGCATTACCTGCCTTCCCCACCCCTCTGCCAGAGGCAAGCATGAAGGCTATTCCCGGTCTGTCCTGCAGCTCGTTGCCTTCTCCCATGAAAATGCTTTCCAAAAAAAAAAAAAAAAAAACTGCTTTCCCACTTGCAGCCTGCCCTCCCTCTGCGGTGTCAGCAGAACCTCTCCTCCTGCGCAGGAGATACCTGCTGTGGCTCCAAAAACCACCTTCTTTCCACACCATGGAGAAAGAGGGAAGGGGAAAGGTGGCTTTTCTTGTGGATTTTTGTGAGGCCCGAAAAAAAAGCCTCTTTCATCCAGCAGATGTAGGCACAACCCACTAACCAGCCTGTTCCCGGAACAGTCGCCAGCAAAGACAGTAGGGACCCGGCTGGTTTACATTGGTTAGATCCAACCCCTGGGCCATGGCATTGCCCCAGACTTGAACAAAATGGGCTTTGTTACCAAGACTGTTGGGGAGGCAGGTAGTAGAATCTGCTTCACAAGATTAAAGGAGGAAAGAAGGAGGGAAAAAAGGGAGGGAGGGAGGGAGGAAGGAAACTGATCAAAAAACAAAACAAAAAATAAATCCCAAAACAAATAATAAACAAATCTGCCAAAAGTCCATATGAAATCTATTCTCAATAAAATTTATTTTCAGTAAATCAACATTTTAAATGTGTATGGTGCAGGTAGCTTATCATCGTGAAAACTCTTTTTTTTTTCTTTGTTAAATGTCCCTATATTTAGCTCTACTGACTACTTACAGGGTGATTTGTGAAAATTTTATTATGTCGAATGCTTTGGTGGCCAGTTCATTAAGTTTCAACACACTGGGACAAAAGCAAGAAAAGGTTTTCTATTTCTCACACTGTGACTTCTTGGATCTCTATTGGAGCTCCCTGTCCAGTCCCTTAGGTACGTCCTGGGCAGATTCCCTGACTTTCTAGTCACTTTCAATTACCAAGATTCTATTCATTTTAAATGTTGACTTAAATACACATTTAAATCTTATCTTTCTTCTTCTCCAAAAGTTAAACTTGCAGAATGAATGGGACTGTGTTCTGCTCTTTCCTTCTCCTTTGGCATCTTGGACCCAGTAAATAGGAAGACACAGTCCATCTTGGACCCAGTAAATAGGAAGACACACTCCATCTCTGGAACCACTCTTGGTCTTCTCCTTTCCAGTTGTCAGCTATTCTGATGTTAGATGAGGAAGAAGGGCTCAAGAAAAACAGTAAATGCCTTTTCACTAGGTCCGTTTGTTGTTTCTCTGTGGTGGTTGCTTCTTCTGTGGTACCAGCCACAGACTGTCTACTAAACACACTCCCAAGTGAAAGAGAGACTTTCAGACGTTGGTTTGCAGGTCGCATGAACAGAATCTTTCAAAGGCCTTAATGGGGTTCTCCCTACCACCCAATTGGCTGATGTCATGGCTCACATCAACCCCTTTCTATTCTCCCTTATTGTATTTTCCTGCTGGGAAACCCCACACATTGTTCCTGGTAGGCAGCCTTTGTTTTTTGAGCAGCAATCTTCAGCAAAGAATCGACAAGATGACACAAAACTGGCTTTTTTCTGTAATGTCATAGGAAACTCTGCATGTCAGTATTGAATGTGTGAACATCTCCGCCATTGGTCTTTGCTGTCTATCCTAACCCCTTGTCTTTTCTCTCTCTCCTCAGTTAGGCTGTGGGGTGGGGGAACAAGCACACTTAATTTGAGACATGCCTATCTGGGAAAGAGATCAAGATTTTACTTTTAGCAGGCAGCCCTGGTCTTTATGTGTGATTCTCTTAGAAATCCTATCACTTGGCTTGGGAGATGAGAAAACAACCTTATGTACACTTGCTTAACCAGGCTGACATCCATATTTCTTATGAATCTACCACTTCTCTCAGTTCTTTCCTAGGATGGAAAGAGACAATGGCTGACTCTCCTGGATAGTAGGGATGATGAGTCTCCTCTTGGTAAGCCTGGGCCAGGGCCAGGTCCCTGTGGTATTTTAGAAGGTCAATATGCAATTCATTTTATCCTGAGGTCGGGTTCATTGTTGTCAATATGGGACCACAGCAAAAGTCCTCCTGTCTTTTAAATCTTACATAAAGAACAATTATTAAAGAGAATTTCAAACGTTTGATTTGTGGATCAGCATTCTGTATTAAATAAAAAAGGAAAATTCTAACATGTTTTGAGAACTTATTTCATCTAATTGTCACAACAAGACAATGAAGTACTATCATTCTTACTTGATTTAAAAAAAAAAAAGAAAAAGGAAAATTTAAGCTCTGGAAGTCACTGAAGTCTCTGGAAACTCTGGAAGCCACTGAAGAGTGACTTGTTCAAGGTCTTACAGTTAATGAGGCAGAAACACAGGTATGTCTGATTCCAAAGGCCATACTTTTATCATTTCTACTACTTTTTATACAAACAGTGTCTGGTAAGTAGGTCTGATACCTTCTCTAAATAACTACTTTTAAATAAGTGAACAGCAAGACAAAATTCAGTTAAAAAGGGATGGTCACCACTGATCATGAATGGCACTCACATCTCCACTTAAACCACTTTCAGCTTATTCGGTCCTTCCATGAAGAGTTAGTCAGGGCCCACTGCAAACCAAGAAGAAAAAGGATATGTATACTTGCCTTCAAACGTGTTTGCAACTAGGAAGGAACCTAAAGACATACACTAAATGAACTATAATAAAAGGGGAAGGTGTAACATCCTACAACAAAGGCAAAAACTCAAATTCTAAAAGGATTCTCAAGCTCAATTTCATGTTTGGGGGAGTGGATGTCATAAAAACTTACAGTGTGAGCTGAGTACTGGGGATAGGCAGGCTAAGGGGATGAGCAATGTCAGGGAAGGGTTTGAGGGCAGGGAACAGTGTGAGGAAAATCAGAAGGAGAAGTCATCTAACAGGTTTGGGCAACAGTCAGCGATTGTTAGTTTGGCTGGAACGTGAGGTGTGTGGAATTCACGTACTAGAGACTAGGAGATAAAATTAAAGATTTACGTAAGGATCAGATCACAGGGAACCTTCCATGTCAGCCTAAGGTAGTAACTGAAACACTGTTGAAAATAGTTGAGCTGAGTATTATCTGATTAGAGCTGAGTCTTAGGACAGTGATACTTGGAGTACCGTGTAGAATCGATTAGACCAGGAGAAACTGAAAAAGTCCAAAGAAAAGGTGGAGAAGCCAGATAGCTACTATAATTATCATGGGGTGCACTGTCAGAGTAAATACTAGCATGGAAGTGGAGCAACTGGAACCTTTGTGTACTACTCATTGGAGTAGGAAGTGGAACAATCACTTTTCAACGCTGTTTGGCAATTTCTTATAAAGCTCACCTTATGACCCAGTAATTTCGCTCTCGGGTACTTACCCAAGAGAAATGAAAACATATGCCCACAAAAAGACTTGTATAAGAATACTGCCAGCAGGAGCACCTGGGTGGTTTAGTTGATTAAGCAGTTTACTCCGGATTTCAGCTCAGGTCATGATCTCAGGATCATGAGATTGAGCCCCAGGTAAGTCTCCATGCTCAGTAGCGAGTCTGCTCGAGATTATCTCTCTCCCTTTACCCCTCCCCTGGTTCACATGTGCATGTGTGTGTGCACATACTTGTTACCACTTTCTCTCTCTAAAAGGGAGGAAGGAAAGAAGGAAGGAAGGGAGGGAGGGAGAAAGGGAGGGAGGGAGGATATTCCAACTGCCTAATTCAATATATTGAAAAACTGGAAATAACCTAAATGTCCATCAGAAAAAAAATTACATAAACGAATTTCATTATATACATAATGGACTATTACTTAACAACTAAAAAAATGAGCTACTGCTAGACACAATAACATGGTTAAATCTCAAAAATGTAATGTAAAGGAAGCCAGAGAAGAGTATGAACCATGTGATCCCATTTTTTTGAAGTCCAAATTCTGGGAAAGTCAATCTGTGGCAAAAGAAATCAAATAGTGGGTTTGGGGGGAAGGAAATAAAGGGAGGTGTGGAGAATGAACTAGAAAGGTGCATGGGGGATGCCAATGTCCTGCCTGTTATTTCTGGTGGTGATTACCCTTATCACACAATTGTCAAAACTCATCAAACTGAACATGTGACATCTCTGCATTTTATTATGCCAGTTAAAACTTAGTTTTAAAAAATTTTAGGGAGGGGCGCCTAGGTGGCTCAGTGGGTTAAGCCTCGGCCTTCGGCTCAGGTCATGATCTCAGGGTCCTGGGATCAAGTCCCGCAATGGGCTCTCTGCTCAGCGGGGAGCCTGCTTCCTCCTCTCTCTCTGCCTGCCTCTCTGCCTGCTTGTCATCTCTGTCTGTCAAATAAATAAATCTTTAAAAAAGAAAAAAAAATTCTAGGGAACTGAAAAGGTAGCATTCATGCAAATTTCCTGGAAAAAAAACAACAACAACAAACGAACAAATCACTACATCCCCGTACATTACCTGAGAAATCAATCGAAATAAAACGGCAGAAATAATGGTTGAAAGGACATAAGGGTGAGCTTAATAAAACCAATAAAAACCTACAGTAAAGAAAAAATAATAAGCTTAGATTTAAAAAATTAATGACTTTTATAAGAGATAAAGAATGCTATAAAATTAATACATTAATAATAGCTTGTATCTCAAAGGCTAAATTATGGCCAAAAATTCTGAAAAGTCAGTGGAAAAAGATACTGCAGTGGTGTGTTTAAAGAAATCCATAATTTAGAAAAGCTAAAGGTCTGATGCAGAAAAAGCTAGTTTTATGCTCAAATGACATTATTTATACATTTAAAAGAATTTATTGTAAAACCTTTAAAGAATATTTTTTCAATTAAGTTCATGGTTCATAAAATTTGCTTTGGAAATAAAACCCATTTTGGTTGTATTTACTTCCCACTCTGAGAGGTAATACATAGTGCTTGCTGAAGCGTGTCCTCCTATCTGTCGGAGAGGTAGAGCTCATGTTAAAGAGGCAGAGCTCATGTTAAAAAGGCAGCATATAACTTTCTGTAATTAGCTTAGGAAACAAAATTAATTACTATTCATCATCTTTTACCCAGATAAGCTCTAAGAAATATATACTTAAGGTTACTTGTCTGGGGAGTCAGAAGTTATATTTCTTATTCAAAAGCAAGATAGCAATCTATAAAATTTGTCATTCTGGTGACTTGCTTAGGAAGCAAAAGTGAGTTAAGAGTAGTTGAAAGTCTGTTTGAGAAGGAAAATATAGCCTTGCACCGTGATAATTCATGTACCCTTCTCTAGAAGGAAAGCTAAGCTGTTACCTGGAGATATATTTTCCAGTAATAAATAGGTGATAATTGTGTGTAGAGATGCCAGAATTCTGTACAGATAGAGAGGGACCCACACTTGGGGAAACACAGTGCAAACTCTTGAAATACACTGTGATAATTTGGATCTCACCAGCTCTCTACCCACTCTAAATACTTGTTAATTCTCTGGGTTTCCATCACTCAAAGACACTAACACATGGTTACTAGAAAAAAGTGGAATAACTCTTAATGAGCAAGCAGTTGAATAAATTGTGGTTAATGTCTACAAGGAAATATTAGATCTGTATTAACATTATTATATGTTAACAAGAAAAGCTAAGTTTCAGAATCACATGTATTGTAAATATTCATTTTTAGTAAAACAAATGACAAAGATTTGGGGTAAAACAAGTCCCAATATAAGATATGAAAACAGACCACCCAATGCCATACTAGAATATGGAATAATATTGCTCATATTTTTAAAAAATCACTGATCTGTTTAAAATGTACATGATAACTACTATAAGGAAATTTCTTTGGAAATATAGGTACTAAAAGAAAATTCAGGGATTGATGGACAGGTAGATGGATGAGTGAGTAGATTGATGGATGGAGAAATCTGGAGGCATTTTTCCACTGTTCTACTAGGATATGATATTTCCAATGGTAATTCTCTTGCCAAAATTCCTTTTGTTCTCCTTATCTTTAGCATTCTGACATTGCTGACAGTCAGAATGTGAATGGAAAGCTTTTCTATTTAAAGAATTCTATTCCCCTTCAGCTCTGAAAAATACACTCATTGCTTCTCAAGTCATTGAGACGTGTTTTATTTCCTCTGTTTTATCTTTGGGACACTACTACTCGTTGGCTGTTAGATCTCCTGAGTAGATCTCAGCCTTGATTTCTTTAAAACATTCCATATCCTTTTCATGTTGCTCCACATTTTGAGAATTTTTCATCCCCCCCCCCTTCCTTTTTATTTTACTTAGGTCTTTTTTGTTTTTTTTTTTAAGATTTTATTTATTTATTTGACAGAGAGAGATCACAAGTAGACCGAGAAGCAGACAGAGAGAGAGAGAGAGAGAGGGGGAAGCAGGCTCCCTGCTGAGCAGAGAGCCAAACGCGGGACTCGATCCCAGGACCCTGAGATCATGACCTGAGCCGAAGGCAGCAGGCAGCGGCATACCCCACTGAGCCACCCAGGCACCCCAGGTCTTTTTTTTTTTTTTTTTTTTTTGATGTTATGTTTCTTGCCATGTAGTACATCATTAGCTTTTGATGTACTGTTCCAAAATTCATTGTTTGCATATAACACCCAATGCTCCATGTAATATGTACCCTCCTTAAAACCCATTACCAGGCTTACCCATCCCTCCACTTCCCTCCCCTCTAAAACTCTGTTTGTTTCCCAAAGTCCATAGTCTCTCATGGTTCATCTCCCGCTCTGATTTACCCCCTTCATTTTTTCCTTCCTTCTCCTGCTATTTCTTATGTTCCAAAATAAGTGAAACCATATGATAATTGACTTTCTATGCTTGACTTATTTCACTTAGCATAATCTCCTCCAGCTCCAACCATTTTGATGTAAAAGTTGAGTATTTACCCTTTCTAATGGCTGAGTAATATTCCATTGTGTATATCGACCACCTCTTCTTTATTCATTCCTCTGTTGAAGGGCATCTTGGCTTTTTCCACAGTTTGGCTATTGTGGACATTGCTGCTATGAACATTGGGGTGTATGTGGCCCTTCTTTTCACTACATCTATGTCTTTGGGGTAAATATCCACTAGTGTAATTGCAGGGTCATAGGGTAGTTCTAATTTTAACTTTTTGAGGAAACTCCATACTGTTTTCCAAAGTGGCTATACCAGCTTGCCTTCCCACCAACAGTGTAGGAGGGTTTCTTTTTCTCCACAACCTCCTCAACATTTGTTGTTTCTTGCCTTATCAATTTTTGTCATTCTAAGTGGTATAAGGTGGTATCTCAGTGTGGTTTTGATTTGACTCTCCCTGATGGCTAATGATGATGAACATTTTTTCATGTCTCTTAACCATTTGTATGTCTTCTTTGGGAAAGTGTCTGTTCATGTCTTCTGCCCATTTTTTGACTTGATTATTTGTTTTTTGGGTGTTGAGCTTGAGATGTTCTTAATAGATCTTGGATACCAGCCCTCTGTCTGCAGTGTCATTTGCAAATATCTTCTCCCATTCCGTGGGTTGCCTCTTGGTTTTGTTGACTGTTTGTTTGTTTTTTTTTTTTTTTTTTACTGTGCAGAAGCTTTCAATCTTGATGAAGCCCCAAAAGTTCACTTTCACTTTTGTTTCTTTTGCCTTTGGAGACATGTCTTGAAAGAAGTTGTTGTGGCTGATGTCAAACAGGTTACTGCCTATGTTCTACTCTAGGATTTTGATAGATTCCTGTCTCACATTGAGGTCTTTCATCCATTTTAGAGTTTGCCTTTGTGTATGGTGTAAGCAAATGGTCAAGTTTCATTCTTCTGTATATAGCTGTCCAATTTTCTCAGCACCATTTATTAAAAAGACTTTCTTTTTTCCATTGGATATTTTTTCCTGCTTTGTCAAAGATTAGTTCCATGAACATTCTTATATACATATTCTTTTACTGGAGTGCACAATTGTCTCTTGGTATATATTATTACATTACAATACCATAGTTGACACTAAACTGGTTTCTGAAGTTGTACCATTATACCCAAATGAACAGTGGATGAAAGTCCTGGTTTTTCTACATCTTAGTAGTCATCATTTAGTATCACTGAATATTTTAAATCTTATTGAGCTGGTAGTGTACAACTATGTTTCACTCAGGTGTTAATTTGTATTTCTATTATTGCACATGAATGTGAACTTCACTTTTTTGTGTATTGTGATTTATTTGTGTATTTGTATATTGTGATTTTGTGTATTGTGATTTTTTAACTGTAAGCTACTCATTTTTTATCTATTTTCTATTTTATCTATTTTTTTAAAATTTTTTATAAACATGTAATATATTTTTATCCCCAGAAGTACAGGTCTGTGAATCGCCAGGTTTACACACTTCACAGCACTCACCATAGCACATACCCTCCCCGATGTCCATAACCCCACCCCCTTTCTCCCAAAGAGGCAAAGAATCTATACTCAGAAAACTACAAAGTACTCATGAAAGAAATTGAGGAAGATACAAAGAAATGGAAAAATGTTCCATGCTCCTGGATTAGAAGAATAAATATTGTGAAAATGTCTTTGCTACCTATTTTATCTATTTTTTAACTTGAGTTTGAATTTGAGGTTTTACAGAAAGAATATGCATTTTCATCACCAGGTGCCTATGCGTATTATTAGAATGAGGTCACTTCAATTACATGATCTGATTGAAATTTTCCAGACCACAAAGACAGTGTGAATATGGACCAAAACCCATGTGAGAGCTTGCTTGCATATTTTTAGAGGAGATTTCTTTTCTGTCTAGTACCAAGTTAAAAAAACACAAGTTTTATCTATTCCCCCTTCTTCAGGGTGAGATTTCTTTTTAGTTCACCTTGACTCCAGGGGCATAGCCCTTAAGAATCCCAGCCTTATCAGGAGATGTCCTAATAAACCTCTTTAGGTATGCTCTAAGATTTGCTTCTGTGCCCTCTATTCCATAAAGCCAAGTCAGAAACTCAATTGCCCGTGTTTCTTAGCAACCGAGACATTCCAGCTTCAGCCTTTAATCTAACTTACAGGGTTCCTTCTTTCACTTAAGTCTGAAAATTGGAGATGTGTTTTTCTAACATACCAGCTCAATAAGGCCCATTTTACATTAGAAAAAAATCCATCCAACATTTTTATTATTTCAATCAGGAGTGTCAATCAGCATATAATCTGACAAATTACATAATCCTCCTTCTTTAATCTTTACCAAATAGACTAGTGTTGCCTAACAGAACATTCTGTGATAATGGAAATGTTCCATGTCTTCATGGGCCATTGTGGAAGCCACCAGCCACATGTGGCTGTTGAGCATGTGAAATGTAATTCTGGTGGTTAAGGAAGTAAATTTTAATTTTCACTTAATTTTAATTGTTGTAAAATTAAATTTTGTGGCTAGTGGCTACCATCAAACAGCAGAGGAACCGAGCTTTATTCACCCATACATAACTGCTCTTATAAGGTGTAACTATTAGAATTATACATAAACCAGGAGGTGGGATTATTGGCTACATGACTAAGAATGCATAGCCAAAAGAAAACAACAACAACAACAACAAAAAAAAAAAAAAAAAAAAAAAAAAAAAAACAGTATAAAATGAAGTTTAAGAGAGCCAGTCTTGAAACTATGAAGTTCCATAAGAACTAAGGACATAGAGTTGTAGGGTTACTCCTCCATTATTGCATTATCTGCAAACTAGTTGTCCAAAACTACTACACATAATTCAGCAATGAAAACATTGGATAGAAGTTATCTATATGCAGGAGCACCAGCCAATTAAACAAACAAACAAACAAACAGAAAACCCATAGCTGTGGAAAAACCGCAGCTATTTCCCTACTAGGGGTAGGTATAGAGACCTACTGATTTAACAAATACCATATCTATCGTTTCATCCAGACTTTCATCATGCTGTGCTGGCAGTTAAAAATGTTGTTGCTGAGTACCCTGTCACATTAACTGCACTGGAACTGGTACTAGCATCAGGCACAGCAGTGTTAAACACGTTAATGCCCAAAGTGACCCTGGTATGCTCCAAGGCCTTTTCTGGCATAGCAAATGCCTTCAGCTTTTCTCCCCATTGGCCATAAGGGAATTTTGGCAGCACTGTGTACACAATCTAAGCAGGCTTTACAGTTTGAGTAGCAAGGGCAAAATTGGCCATGACATTGTTAAGAACACTTGGATTTTGAACAGCAAGACCACAATTACATCCTTTATTTTTTTTTTTTTATACTGCTGGGAAATTTCCAATTTCGACTACGTTTATCATCTCTCATGAGATCTGAAATATGTTGAATAATGTTTTGTTTTGGCACACTGTTTGTTCAATGATGGTTACTCACCTAGTACAAGACACGGAGAAGAAACCTTTAGACGCAGAGTAGATGACACCACTTTCTGTTTTGTAGTGTGTCACCGTGTCCTTTTCTGCAAATGTGGTAAGGTAGAGTTTTTGTTTTTGTTGTCCTTGGGCTTTGGGTTGGTTTGTTTGTTTTTTGTTTTTATCCTGTCTCTTTTGCTAAGGTGAGGTGAGCTAAAGTCGCAGGAAGAAAAATGTGGTGTATGTGTTCAATATGTACCATTTTGGTTTTGTTCTGCAAGAAGAATTTAACCATTTTTGATAAGAGTAAATGGTAGAGAATTTTTTTTTAAGGAAATGATTTTTTAAATTAAAAAAAAAGTCAGTCTTCCTCCTAAAAGTACTAAGCTTCCAGCCTCCCCCCCCCCCCCAGGGAATACTGGACATGTGACATCTACCTGGCTACATCACAAAAAGAGTATTTAACATAGTTTGTGGATTGCACAAGTCAAAAACATAAACAGCACAGGAAATGGCATGAGACACTCCGCACAAGTTTTCATTAGGCTACAGCTTATCTCAGCTGCAATTGCTTTGACTCAGACCAGCTTCTTGAATTACTATCAAAGCCAGTACATATTCACAGCTGGTCTCCCACCATGCAGCCTCTTGTTTTTGTTATTTATGGCACTAGACCTCTCCTTGGAACTTCAGGGTATCAGCCCTTTGGCTCTAGACCCATTCATAGAAAGACTTCTCCCAATGTTATTGCTACCAGATACATGAAATTTATTTCCTTTTAAGAAAATGGAGGAGTATTTAAATCATGCCTCTTTATAGAGTTATATTCTGCACAGAAGAAGCACAGTCCTGTGACTCAGGGTCAGGAGAAACAGGTTCTTACCCTAGCTCTGCCATTAGCCACATATGCTCTTTCTGCCCAAGTCACACAACTCTTCTGGGCCGTGGCTTCCTCAACTGTAAAAGGCGAGGGTTCTACTACATCAACATTAAGATCCCATATGGCAGTCTAGCTGGGAAGGCTGAGCTACCCTGAACTGACCCATGTAAACAAGTAGAAGATGGACAGATTGGGGTTCTGTTTCCATGCTGCTGAATCCTCACAAGAGGTCAACCCCAATGGAAAAAAGACCAACCAACATTTTCTGCACTTTTTCCTCAATGACCTGTTTTCTGATTTAAGAAAGATTAAACACTCATAGTTCATGAGAGTGTTTGTGGGTCAGTCTGTAGGGTCTGAGTCCTCTCTCTGAGGACACTATTTTATATCCCATTATCACGCATTTCACATCATAAATGGAAACCTCATGCATTTATAGGGTATCTGAGAAGGTGGAAACCATATGACAACCTTATTTTAAAAGAGTATGTCAGCTTTATTATCAACTAAAGGGCATTAAATGTGAAACAATGGGTTTGTTAGTTTGCAAAAAGTACAGTAAATATGCCAGAGAGTCTGGAAACATAGGAGAAATTGTATATCTGTTGTACATTCTACAGGTAGGAAAATTAAGTCTCAGAATTGCTAAAAGCTTGGAGTTTGTATGAGCAGATCAGACCCCAAATTCAAGCCCATGTTGGTCTGCCTCCAAAGGTATGCAGCTTGTTTTCCATTAGGTATAAGTATCTCAAATCAGAACCAGCTCCCAAACATATTTATGTAATGTTTCTCATTGAAAGCTTACAAATAACAATCCAAGATTCTAAAGAGCCCACTTTGAAGGAGACTGGATAAAGTGGTCTGGACACTTTTGATACACGATGGAAGAGTCTAACTGAGCCTTGATCACTTTAAGATGAAAGGCTTTCATTATCTTTTCAGAATTTTTCTTTTCTTTTTTTTATTATGATCAGTTAGCTAACACAGAGCACATCATTACTTGTTGAGAGAATTTTCTGAAAATACCTGTATACTTTTCAAACAAAAACTTTTTACCCTAAAGCCCATTCTGCGTATAATGAAAATGTCTTCATTCCAGGACATTAAGTAAATGTGCATATCAATGTCCTCTGCTTAAAGTAGAAAGCTAACTGTAGGGTGCTGTCACTTCTACCTTGTTTATACAACATATGGCACAGTACTCTGAACAGCTACACTGAGCTACACCTATAGAGTGTTCAAATGTTTGGACTGGATGAGAGCTTATAACAGGTTATTCTAACCTTGCTTCACAGTTGAATAGACTGAGACTCATTTATTCAGTACACCTTTGTCCAACACTTATTGTATACCTTTCACAGGATTCAGAATAATGGGTGAGAAAACGATGAATCAGCTCAGACAAGTCCAACTATTGCCCAAGGACACTCACAGCTCCATGCCACATGTAGGACAACTGGAGCAATGGCGATCAGAATACTTAAGATTTAAATGAGGCAGCACACATCTGGCATTATTTATAAAGGTGCTAAAGGTAGGAAGCAGGATGAATGCAAACTCAGTGAGCATCAAGGGAAGGAAATCTGGGGAAAGGTTTTAAATATTTATATCTGAGGACTTCAAAGAAAGACTTGAAAGCAATGTTACCTAAGTTGAGGGATATGTCCCCAAGGAACAATTCAGCATTTGACAAAGTCTTTTCAGAAAAAGACAGACTTTGGGGTGTATGGTGTCCAAAGGGTGGGGGCACAGTAAGCTCTCTAGCCTTCAGACAACAGATAGTAACTTCCGGGTGGCAACAGTTGCTACGCAGACTCACATCTTTCTCCACCCTAGTCTGCAAGTGAAATCTAATAGATAGGGAATTACAAATGAAATCTGACCTCCTTGGGAAAACTGAGAGGTCAAATGGAAAAAAAAAAAAAAATAAAAGCAAACCCTCTCCTCTATCACCTTCTCACAAGGCAGCAAACCCACAATAAGAACAGAGAGTACTAATGGTTATAATGAAAACCTCCCATGCTTGTTCGAGGAATGACTCGGAGAGGGATTCCCAAGATCACTGATTCTTCTAGGGAACCCCTGGCCTCTAGGCAGATCCAATTTACTCCTCAGGAAGAAAAAGATCTTAAGGAGACTAAATTGCCATTGTTTATCCCTCCAAAGCCTGCTCACTATTAACTCTAGGGGAATAGATGCTTTTAACCTGGGCAACTTCTCCTCTGAATTATTTAGGGCTTCAAGAAGGTTGCCTTTGGAACTGGGATGCTTCTAGTGACTGAGAAGCCAGTCTGTGTAGACAGGGTCCCGTCTGAGTCCAAACTGTATATGTTCTAAGGACTCTAGTATATCTGACATATTCGACATGCTTTTAAGATCAGACCATCAAAGGGCATCTGGGTGGCTCAGACGTTTAGCGTCTGCCTTCCACTCGGGTCATGATCCCAGGATCCTGGGTTCAAGCCCTGCATTGGACTCCTGCTTGGCGGGAAACCTGTTTCTCTTCCTGTCGCTCTCTGTCAAATAAATAAAATCTTAAAAAAAAAAAAAAAAGTTGGGACCACCAAGACAGATTGGAATGGACATCTCCCAAGGTCCAAACCACAGCTTTGGTTTGAAAATAATGGAATAGGTTTATAGAATAGTGCTGGTGTGGTAGAGGCACTTGAGCATAGCCCCAGAGTATACTGGAGGCTCAAGGGTAAAGACTGGTAAAAGAGGAAGTGGAAATGTAAAGTCACTTCAAGTATATTCTCCACAAGACTAAGAGAATAATTAGCCAACAGCACCAGGTCCAGCAAGACCAGGAATTGGCACCTTCAGTGTAAATGTTGGCGCCCTTTTATCATGGATCTCTGGCCTCTGAGACCAGCTGCACCAGCCCTGGAGCAGTAGCAATGCCCCAGGTCAGAATGGGGAGTGATTAGCACCAAGAATCAAAGCACTGAGAGGAGATGGGGAGTCTGGGTCCTCACACATCTCCTTCCTCAAGACAAGAGGATTTATCTGCAGAACACACTTGAGAAAGACTCAGGAGGAATTTGAAAGAAGTTGTCATTCTTGCAGAGACATGGGAAATGGAGCTAGAAAAGCACTGTTTAGTGACTACTGCCATGAACATTATTTATTCCTATGTTGCTGTAGCACTGAAATACAAATCAAGAAAGAAAAAGAAAAAAAGAAAAAAAATTGGTGCTTTTTTTTTCTTTAGTAAAAGGTGTAACTGGGAATTCTCAAGCTTGATAAATTATGGAATGTTTTTTCTAGCCTTTTCTTCCTCTTGGTTTCCTCCTGCATCTCCTCCAAGTATTGTCACATAAACTTTCTCACGAAAAAGCAGCAGTCTGAATGAGAACAATAATTTCTTTGAGTAATACAATGTCATGGATTCTGTAAAGAGGGTACTACATTTCTATTGCTTTGATGCATCATTAAAGAAGCCGCAATATTTATTCTGTTTAGGTCAAAACCTATCTGCTGCCCTTAAGCATTCTCCTTAAAAATTATCTTTATGATTATTGCCTTTATTACAACCCTGATTAGCTTTTACATGACGATAAATGTGTATATGTTTAGGTTAGTGTATGCCACATATGTATTTCCATTTATTTTCTTTCACTGGTGAGTGTGTTTATTTATGCACTCAGTTTCCAACACAAACTACTCCACTAGCACCCATACATCTGAATAAGAAACAGAGAGTTTGGGTGTGGAATGCCACACCTTCTTGCTCTTATTCAGGACAGCAATGGAGTTACCCAACTAGGGAGGTTCTGGGCTTTAGGAAGATAAAATTCACAACTGATTAGTGTTCAGAACTATCATCCTTTTCCCCATATACTTACTTGAATAGGGGAGATTGCTTCTCACACTCCCAGATAAACCTGTCCATATACCTTCATTCAAAAAGTAAGTCCTTGGATGCTACGGCTAACCTCTTTGGATGCAATTTTCTGAGTCATAAAATAAAAAATAAAAATATCTGCCTGTCTGTCCCTCATAAGACTGTTCTATCACATAAAATAGAAAATTACAATATAGATTTTTTTGTTTTATTTCAATTACCTTCACTTTTTTTTTTATTTCTTTTTCTTTCTTTTTTTTTAAGATTTTATTTATTTATTTGACAGAGAGAGATCACAAGTAGGCAGAGAGGCAGGCAGAGAGAGAGGAGGAAATAGGCTCCCCGCTGAGCAGAGAGCCCGATGCGGGACTCCATCCCAGGACCCTGAGATCATGACCTGAGCCGAAGGCAGCGGCTTAACCCACTGAGCCACCCAGGCGCCCTCTTTTTCTTTCTTATTTTTTTTTTTTAGAAAGATAGAGAGGGCATGAGGTGGTGGGGCAGGATGGGGTTGGTAGGCGGGGACAAAGAAAGAATCTCAAGCAGGCTCCACAGAGCCTGACCCAGGGCTTGATCTCACAACCTTGAGATCATGTCTTGAGCCGAAATCAAGAGTGGATGCTTAACTGACTGAGCCACCCAAGCACCCGACAATTAGCTTTTTATTTTTTAAAAACATAAATATTTTTATTTCTTAAAAAAAAGAAATTATCGGGGCACCTGGATGGCTCAGTGGGTTAAGCCTCTGCCTTCGGCTCAGATCATGATCTCAGGGTCCCGCATCGGGCTCTCTGCTCAGTGGGGAGCCTGCTTCCCCCTCTCTCTCTCTGCCTGCCTCTCTGCCAACTTGTAATCTTTCTCTGTCAAATAAATAAATAAATAATCTTTAAAAAAAAAAGAAAAAAGAAAAAAGAAATTATCATTTAAAGTAAAGTGGTCCCTGTAAACTCCTTGGTGAGTAAGATGGCGGAATAGGAAGTCCCAATTTTTGATCCCCTATGAAAACAAACATAAAATTGATAAATGAACCCAAGTACTTTCCTGAGAGGTCTAGATTATATTAAGATGTTACAGTGCTCAAGATAAACACAACTTGTAGAATGGCTATCTTAAAAAAAAAAAAAAACCGATAACCAGTGTTGACAAGAATATGAAGAAATTGGAATCCTTGTACAATGTTGGCAGGACTATAAAGTGATGAAATGGTGATGAAACAGTATGTGGCTTCCTCAGAAATTAAAAATAGAATTACTGTATGATCCAATAATCTCCCTTCAGGGTATTTATCCAAAAGGGTATCCAAATCTCAAAGAAGTTTATGCATCCTTATGTTCACTGTGGCATGATTCACAATAGCCAAGGTGTGGAAACAACTATATATCTATGGATAAAGGGATATTATTCAGCCATAAAAAAGAAGGAAATCTTGCCATAGGCAACAATATGGATAAACCTCAAGAACACTATGCTAAGGAAAATAAGCCAATCACAGAAGAACAGATACTGTGTGATTCCACTTAGATGGGAAATCTAGGAGAGTCAAACTCAAAGACAGTATAATGGTGGTTTCCATGGGCTGGGAGGGGAGGTACAAAGTGGGGAGTTACTATTCAATGGGTATATAGTTTCAGTGAAGCAAGATGAGTAAGTTCAAGATATCTGCAGTACAACATGGTACTTAAAATTAACAATAATATAGTGTACACTTAAAAATTTATTAAGAGAGTAGATCTCATCCTATCTGTTCTTATCACAATAAAAAATGTATTAAGCATGAGTCCTTTTAGATCAATTCCCTCTTACAACCTAAAATACTGGAATGCCAAATTCCAAAGTGATTGGTAAATAAACTTTGAGAGCTAAGCTTTATCATGAGTTAAAGATAACCTGTGTGGGATATTTGGGAGAACAGGAGGAGGAAGTTTAGGTCAGATGTTCCCTGAGACTGAAGGCAGTAACTCCTTTTTTCTGTAATTTGGGCACTTCATAACTCAGTGTTATGTACAACCTAAGTCCATGTCCTGTGGTTTGGAGGATGAAGAGGCAGAGATCATGTCAGAATTTTCTCACCTGAATAATAAATACTGAAAATGAATTGCAGGTTAAGAAAAAATCAGCCAAGTTTGGGTCCATAGGTAATAATTTGGGTCCATCAACAATGCTCCACAGCCCACTTGGCTGACTACATGCAATCCTTGGTCAGACAATCTTTTGGCCAGAGGAACAAGTGAATCTTAGGACCATTGCTGGCAATAGACTCTGGGGGCCAAAGTGCTCTCTCTGTTCTCTTAATAGTCTCTATACTGTACTTGCTGGAGGACTAATTGATCTTATAGCATCTTTCACCACGAAGTAGATGGTTTCTGGGGACAATGCTGATGGGAGCCCCGCCTCTTCAAAAAAAACAAGTTTGGACAATATGAACAGGGTTGGGAATTGGGGAATGCCAGAGGTCACATCTGGATACTGGTCCAAGTTTCTGCCCCACCCCATTCTAAGTAAACGAAGGAGTGCCAGCATTTTACCAACTGAGGGCGAGGATCAGATATTTGTGGATATCAGAAGTCAAGAGATGCTTCTCACTCTCACTTTATCCCATAATGTTGTTCTTGTATAGCATTTAGGAAAATGTCATATTTAGTGAAAAAATTAAGGATGCTGTAAATTCTAGTTTTTTAAAAAATGAAACATTAAAAATAGTTCTCATAAGCACATAAATGAGCATTCTATGAAATGAATATTCATAATTGGTTTTCCCCTTATTTTTTTAGAAGTGTTTGTATTCATGGAACTGAACAACAGGAATCATACGTAGACTCTAAATGCCATTTGGTTTTAGATGAAACAGGCTCATTAGTAATAATTCTATACCTAATAGTTTGTTATGTCAGAAAACTTACTGATCAGTATTCAAATTTAAGTGCTTTGGGAGAATCATTGACTTAAAAAAAATTTTTTTATTAAGTTCCTTTTCAGAAATTATGTAATCACATCTCAAATTCACAGATGTAAAGATACTTTGTGAAAAAGCTAATATTTGCTCAGGTAACCAGAATAATTTCACATAATTCTGAATGCCCCAT
Source organism: Mustela nivalis (assembly GCF_964662115.1). Lineage (NCBI taxonomy): Eukaryota > Metazoa > Chordata > Mammalia > Carnivora > Mustelidae > Mustela > Mustela nivalis. The sequence goes on along the minus strand of NC_139027.1, from coordinate 107,117,682 downwards.
AAGTGTGTATGATGTTTTATAATACTTTTATAGGATAAATGTGTATTATTCACATTAGTCTTCAATTTTTTCTTCTCACTTAAGCAACCATTCATGAGTGTGCCTCTAAGTCAATCTTAGATATCCTAATCATTCCTTTTATATAGCTTCAAACCTTTCATTTATGGATGTACCACAATATGTCCAATCTTTGCATAGCTAATTAGCATTCAGGTTGTTCCCAGGTTAGTTTGCTTTGCTTGCCTGCTTGCTTGCTTGTTTTTCTACTACAAACAAGGCTGTGACAAATTGATACATTTGATACACATATCTTTGAGTCCTGGTACTTTTATTTACATGGGGTAGATTTCTACAAGCAAGATGTTGGTCAAGGACACATGTATTTTTATTTTACTGTTAATGATTGCTTTGCTTGTTTTCAGAGGTTGTAGCAGTTTTATACCTACCATTAATGTATGAAAGTACTCATTTCTTTGAAGCATCGCCAACTTTGGAGGTTGCTATACTTTAACGTTGTCATTTTCATAGCTGTTGGGTGACATTTAGATTAAAAATAAAAAGAAGAAGTTTGTGATTTCTTTTTGTACTCTAAAGGTCCTGACTGTACTGTTATAAAATGTTCATTTTAAATAGAAAAGTTTTGCCGTTGGATTTTTATTACAGTAACAATTTTACAACATAACAGATATAGAAAGCAACCAACATCACTTCATAACTATTTTTCCATTTTAGTCCATGTGCTTTTGAGTCTTATGAAGACAAGATTCTGTATACTGCAATTGTACTCCTTCAATTTTTACTATACATTATAAGATAAATACTTTCCCTATTCATATGGAATCTTCCTTTTTAACAGCTGCTTGCTCTTCTACAGTTTGTATCTATATGCATCAATTAATGCTTCATCTGTAATTGAGGGTCTGGCATCCACAAAGCTATTTCTGGTCTAATAATTTACAGACAACTGAAGAGAAAACATTCAAGAATATACAAAAATACCTTATAAGCGTATTTTCCTTGGGTAAAATTCCAAGAACAGAATGGAACATACATGCTAACAGTTCTTGAGATATAGAACCAAATTATTTTCCAAAAGTATGGTTATCTGTTTATTCAGGCACATTACCCTTATGCATGACATTTAAAGATTTCTAAATAAAGAGCTTGCAATCCTTATTTTTAATGAGCTTTTTGATGTTTTTAAAGCACTCTATGCTTTTAAGGTATATTGGCTATTTTATCCTTGGGGAACGTAATGACTGGAAGAGGGAGCAAGTGGGACCTGGTTATGTTTTTTCTTGTTGTGAGAACTAATGAGTCAGACATGTTTAGTTTGTGAAAACCGGAAGTGCAGTACACTTTGGATTTGAGCACTTTCTCTATGTATGTTATAGTAAATATTCAAGAAGCTTGTTGCAGCAATTTCTTTCTTTCTTTCTTTTTAAAGCTATTATTTGTTTATTTGACAGAGAGAGATACAGGGTAAGAGGGAATACAAGCAGGGAGAGTGGGAGAGGGAGAAGCAGGCTTCCCACTGAGCAAGGAGCCCAACGCAGGGCTCTCAATCCCAGGATGTCGGGATCCTGTGTGTCTTCAAATAAGCCCTTGTTTGTAAGACCTACTTTATGGAATTGTTGTGTGGAATATTTTAAATAAGGTCGTGTATACAAAGAGCTGGGAGCTGAAGGCAGACGCCCAACCGACTGAGCTACCCAGGCGTCCCTTATGTGGCAATTTCATGGGACTATCTGTTGTGCTGCAGAAAGACATATGAATAATCTGGAACATTTTACCACCTACCAGTTTGGACTGAAATTGGATTTCTAAATATGCTCACATATTTTGCTATAAACCATCAATGATTTTCCAAAGCCCTAAGTCTATGGGTGTTGTAAAATTGCTCCAAGTCCCAGATGATCAAACATTCTTTGTTTTCTAAATTTCAGCAATGTTGGGAAAACTACGTCAACCTGGAGCTTAGTGTTGCTCAAAATAAACTTTGAGAAAGCCAGCAGGTCAGGGTCCAGGGAAGTTGTGATTGATTTGAGAGCCACAGATAATTAGTGACAGAGATAGAACTGAACCCAGGCCTCTAATTTACCCATAGTAGGGCTTTTCCCAATGCAACAGGTTGTCTTCTCTCCAGCCGCAGACAAGTATCAGACAAAACAGTTGTTGATTAAAATCTTTCTCTGGTTTTCCATGGGACCTGCTATAAGTCCTCTGATTCTGTATTTCATTCTTCCCCCAGACATTCCCAACTCTGCTTTTCTAGAACTTTTTTTTTTGTTAACATATTCTTATCCTGGGAAAACTATTTTTTTAATGCTTTGCACCTGTTGCTTTCTTCACCTTAAAGATCCTCCTTTGTTCAGTTCTTTGTATACATGACCTTATTTAAAATATTCCACACAACAATCACATAAAGTAGGTCTTACAAACAAAGGCTAATTTGAAGGCACATAGATACAAACTTTTCACCTAGTTCTGTTTAATTCCAAACCCTTTATCTAAACCAGTCCTCCTTGCTGCCTCTGTTCTTGCATTCATAGCATTTTTGAGTCTTGATAGTTATGTGCGTGTTTGCCTTAGGCGTGTCTCCTTTGCACTTCCTTACAACCTCTCGAACTAAGCATTACTTTTGTGCCCCTTTACAGATGATAAATGAAAGCTTAAAAAGGTGAAGTGACTCGCCCAAAGTCACACCATAATTATAATTCATACCATATGATTTAATCCCTGATTCAACATTAGCTTTTAAGTAATTACATAAATATTTATTGAAGACTTACTTGTGGAGCATTAAATTGGATACTCTGGGAATTAGAGAGATTGTTCATAATTGCTTCCTGTGTTAGATCTATCTGTTCTATCTAGTTTATAAGATCTTACCCAGAATAGAGCTCAGCCTGCTTGTAACAGACTCCCATACTGATTAGCCCAGCCTGGGGCCCAGAATCACTAAGTACATATTATTAGACTGATTACCTTAGGATCTTCTCATCTTGGCTTTCAGGATAACCAGATGCCAACTAGTCACCAAGCATTCTTATCCTGTGGCTGATTCCAAGGTCATTCAACTTCTGGTCACCCTCATTTCCTCTGTTAGGAAAAAAATTCCACTTTATTTTAAGAAAAGGATTTTTTCCCTTCCTCTAGACTAGGCAAAAAGAGGGAATCCCAACCTCCCCAAAACATATAGAAAAACACTGAGTGGTTTGACATTAGAAATTCTTCCTTGGGGTGCCCAGGTGGCTCAGTGGGTTAAAGCCTCTGCCAGGGTCCTGGGATCAAGCCCTGCATTGGGCTCTCTGCTCAGCCGGGAGCCTGCTTCCCTCTCTCTCTGCCTGCCTCTCTGCCTTCTTGCGATCTCTGTCAAATAAATAAATAAATAAAATCTTAAAAAAAAAAGAAAGAAATTCTTCCTTAAAATTATGGTAAACATATCAACTTCCAGGAAAAAAAATAAAATGAATTTTTAAGCGTTAACAATTCAAAAGTGCTTCGAAATCCTATTGAAGAATTAATTTCAATGGTACGAAATCACAAATGAAAAAGAAAAACAGACAAATTAGACTTCATCAAAGTTAATAACTTTTGGTGATACATGATGACTATATTTACTGTGATGAGCATTGAGTATATAGAATATATAGTATATAATACATAGTATATAGAAGTATATAGTATATAGGATTGTCCAATCACTACGTTGTACACCTGAAATAATATAACATTGTGTGTCAGCTATACTTCAATCAAAAGAGAAACTTTTGTGCTTCAAAGGATACCATAACAAAAGTAAAGAGACAATCTGCAAAATGGGAGAAAATATTTGCAAATCATACTTATGAGAAGGGACTTATATCTAGAATATATAAAGAACTCCTACAACTTAACAATAAAAAGACAAATAACCCAATTACAAAATGGGCAAATGATCAGAAAAGATATTTCTCCAAAGAAAACATACACATGGTCAATAAACACATGAAAAGATGTTTGATATCAGCCATCATGGAAATGCAAATTGAAATTTAGAATAACTAGAATAACTGTAACCAAAAAGACAGATAATAACAAGTGATGGTGAAGATGTGCAGAAATTGAAACCTTCTATATTGCTGGTTGTAAGGTAAGAGGGGTTTTAGAAAATAATCTGGTGGTTGTGAAAAATGATTAAACAGAGTTAACATATGGCCCAGCAATTCCACACTACATATACACCTAAGGGAAATAAAAACATATTTTTATATGAAAACTTATACACAAATGATCACAGCAACATTACTCATAATAATCAAAAAACAGAAATAATCAAATTATCTACTAACTGATGAATGGATAAGCAAAATGTAGTGTGTATATATATATACACATATATGTATATATAATGGAATATTATACTCAGCCATAAAAAAGAATGAAATAGTGAAAGAACCCAGTGACAAAAGGACATATAGTATGTGATTCTATTTATAAGAAATGTCCATAAAAGGTAAAACAATAGGAACAAAGGGTAGATTAGTGCTTTAGTGCTTGTCTACCTGAGGACAAACGGGGAAGAAGGAGATGGGGGACCATGAAGAGTGACTGCTAATGGTATAGGGTTTCCTTTTAAGATAATGAAAATGTTCTGAAGTTGTGGTGGTGATAGCACAACTCTAAGTATAGCAAAAATTATTGAATTCTATCCTTTAAATGAATGATTTATATGGTATGTGAATTATCTATCAATAACACTGCTCAGCAAAGAAATAAAAAAAAAAAAAAAGATCAGTCTTGGAAACTTCAAAAACATTGGAAGACAATATATGATGACCTATCACTGCATTCAAAACAAGTTAAGTTGGAATTGACACACATCTCATTTGTGATCCGTTTCTGGGAATTTTTCCACCTGTCATTATGTATGCGTGATCTCTTCATATAATCACACGAATATGGCAAGAACTAGAAACCAACACTTTGGAAATGGAAAGAGGGAAAGTTGTCAGGTTCCCAGAACTGGAAAAACAGGTTGAATATAGATTTGGTATGTCACCAGCTGAAGTTTCGTGCACTAGCTCACCCACAAGAAGAAAAACATTAGCCATTTAGAAAAGAAGATGGTGATGGGGCACCTGGGTGGCTCAGTGGGTTAAGCCTCGGCCTTCGGCTCAGGTCAGGATCCCAGGGTCCTGGGATCAAGCCCAGCATCCGGCTCTCTGCCTGGGGAGCCTGCTTCCCCTCCTCTCTCTTTCTCTCTTTGCCTGCCTCTCTGCCTACTTGTGATCTCGCTCTCTGTCAAATAAAATAAATAAAATCTTTAAAAAAAAAGAAAAAAAGAAAAGAAGATGGTGTGCTTAAATGCGTAAGCCAATGTCTTCTGGAGACTTAACACGTGGTTACTGGGCAATCAACACGCTATGCAGAGGTCAAAACCTCCACCTTTCCCACCTCCATTTATTTATTTATTTATTTATTTATTTATTTATTTATTTTGGCAGTATGCATGTATTTTTATTTTTATTTATTTATTTACTTATTTTAAAGATTTTTTCTTTTTTTTCTCTTTTTTAAAAATTAAATTGATTTATTTATTTTCAGAAAAACAGTGTTCATTATTTTTTCACCACACCCAGTACTCCCACCTCCATTTAGAGCAGAGTGAATTCATCATGATGTGTGTGTGCAGGTGTGTCCATGTCGGAGAAAAGATCTGGAGCAAAAGGAAATGTATTCTGACTGGTGGTAACCATTTTAAGGTTCTATAAATGAACGCTGTCAAGAAATAAAAGCAAAGAAATTACAATTACATGCAATGAAATGGGAAAATCTCACAATCCCAATGCTTAGAAAAAGAAGTTAGACACAAAGGAATACATTTCTCATGATTCCACTAATGCAAAGTCAGAAAGAGGCCAAACTAATCTGTGCTGTTGAAAGTAAGGGTAGTGGTTCCCTTTGGGAAAGTCTTGGTTGGGGGAGCATGAGTAAGATTCTGGGGTGTTGGTAATGTCCTCTTTCTTGTTTTAACAATAGGTCCACATTGCCATTTTGCATTAAGCCTGCAAAGTAGGTGGTTCGTCTTGTTCTTAGTTGTACTTGTATTTACTCTGAATATTCAAGAAAAAATGTTGATGGCAGCTTTGCAAAGTATCATGAATCATGAGTTCAGGGCAGGGAAGAAAAAAATCAAGAGAAGCCAGCAAGATGATAGAAAACAATATATTTCCCGCCCTCAGTTTTATTGAGATATAATTAATCTATATCACCATATAATCTTACGGTATACAGCAAAAGGGTTTGAATTACATACATTGTGAAATGATGACTATAATAATTGTTATTAACATCTATTGTCTCCTGGAGATACAATGAAAAGAAAAAGGAGAAAAAAAATTTTCCTTTGATAAAAAGTCATAGGATCTATTCTATTACCAACTTTCCTGTATATCATACAACAGTGACACTATAATCATCATGTTGTACATTACATTCTTACTGTTTATTTATCCTATAACTGGAAGTTTGAACATTTTAATCACCTTTCTTTAATTCCTCATCCCACCACAATTTCTGATAACCACAAATGTGATCTCTTTTTTGATAAGTTTGGGATTTTGTTTGTTTAGATTAGATTCCACAATTAAGTAAAATCACACAGTATTTGTCTTTCTCTGTCTGATTTCACTTTGCATAGTACCCTCCAGGTTCATCTGTGTTGTTGCAAATGACATTTCCTTGTAAAACATTATTTCCCATGCTCTCTTCCCACCAAGGGAAGGAATGATTGATTTGGTCTCAAATTACTTATTAATCATGATGCCTCAACTTTTACTTTTCTGGAAACTGTTGCTTAGACCTTTTAATCTTAAGCATATTTTTGACTCTTCATTTTATACATCTATGATGGATTGGTGATTGTTAGCCACTGTTAGCCATATGATACTCGAATCATAGATTCCTTGATGCAGCTGCTGGCTGTTATCCGATCTCCTACAGGCCACCACCCTCTGTAAATCAAGGATGCAAAAGTTATTGGCTGATCCATTTTTGCATCTGACCAAATATTGCTTTGAATTTAAACCTCCAAAGCTAACATTTTGTATTTTTGTTTTTGCTTTTTTGAAAAAGCTTAAAATGAGGACCATAATATCTTCCAATACTTTTAATTTTATGGGGGGACTGTATAGTCCTGACCTATTTTCACTTTAAAATGGATCAAAATAATGTAGGATAAAGGGGTTTAAAGCAATTCGATATTTATTAAAAACACAGCTCTATTATATAGTACTTTTTAACAATCTGAGACCTAAAATGAAATAAGTTATTCTCTGAGCCTCCATTTTTAATGTGTAAAATAGAAATTTGATTGTCTATCATTGTGAAGATTATTTTGAAGACCACATGAAATGTGAACAAGTCCTGAGAAACTATTTGGAACACTGCTGATAGATCTAACACTGCAGTGGCAAATTTTGATGCCAAAGAAACAGCTTATACTGAAAATGACTGAAGTGTAATTTTCAAAATGTAAAAAACCTGACTTTTAAATATAAAATAAACACATGAAAGGTTTTATGCACTTTTTTAGTTAATTCATCAACAGTAATATGCTAAGACTGGGCCAAAGAAGAATTTGAAGAACAGACAGATATATTTAGATGTAGACAGATAGAGAAAAACAAGAATGCAGACATTAATATTCTAATAAATATAAAATGGGTGGTGTCCTCTAAGACAATGCAATTAATGTTTGGGGATATCTTTTCGGATTGGCAGAATCAATTGTATCTTTACCAGGGAAAATTCATTTGCATTGCTTTTCACAAGAATCATTAGCATTTATAACAGTTTTCTACACACTATTTTTAACCCTCCAGAACTGTGAAATAGTCAACAGAAAATCATTCAAAATGTGCATGTTCTTACAGAATCAGATAACCCCCCCAGAGTTCACTGGACTATGTCATGTCCTACACTCCAACTTGAAATGGCATTTTGTTATTTCTTTTGTCCATTTTCAAGTTGTACAAGTATCTATAGTGCACGTGTAGAGTGTCTGTAGTGTACATGTATATGTGTGTGTGTCTGTATGTGCATACGTGTCTGTACGTGTAAATATGTATATGTGTATGGAGCTGAATGGAAACAATTTGAAATGTCTAAGCTCATGCACATTCATTTCAAATGCTATCGTGGGACAACAAGTTTGCTTTCTTTCTTTGTATATGTGTGCCTATATGTCATAAGGAAGACAGGCAGGTAGGTGAATTATTGTTGTAGAATATGATTCTAATATGGTAACTGATGGGCACAGTCTCCTCCCCCCTGTTCAGCTGCTCCATTCTCATTGAGCCAGGAGGAGGTTATTACAGAACAATATAGAGAGGAATAAAAATAACTTGCTCTAGACTTCTGTGTTCCAAAAGGGAAGACCTAGGGAGCACAAAAGACTCAGATGAGTGATGGCAGCAGGTCTGAAAAGAGAGGGATGTCCTGAGGCACTAGAAAAGAGATGCTTCCAAGTCGGGAAAAAGGAAATCAGAAGGGAAGTAGTGAGAGTAGAGACACAAGTTGAAGACAGTGGGAGGATCTTGCCCTCCTCTCAAGGCAGTGCTCTGTAGAAGAGGGAAGTTCCTGGAGAGAGAATAGCTACAGAGAGAATCTAGGTGGATAGGACCACAGGCAAACTTGTCGGGATCCCTGATTTCTAACCTGGCAAGGAAAAAGGAGTTTACCTTCTTTCTTCTTTCTTCTTTTTAGGCTCCTTTACCTTCCTATATGGCACAGAGAAAACACAGAGAAATCCACTGGAACTGAAAGGGGCAGAAGTGCATAATGAGAAGATGCTCTGTAGCATATATAAATGACCAAGTTATTGTCATTCCTCAAGCTTTCTGTTTCTAGAATAATCTGAGTTCATGAACACCCCCACCCCATAACTAGACTAGTGGACTACTTCAACCACCTAATGGAATGGGAGTCAGTCCTCAAGGTTAGATTCGTAGAAGAATTACTTATTATTATTATTATCATTATTATTATTTGCACAGCTGAGTTGTGGGCTATGATTTATGTGTGTTGAATTTAAGATGATGTACTTAGAAAGATTCAGCCCTCTGGCACCTCCAGTGCTCCTCATCAAGTAGGATCCATAATATTGAACCTCTTGTCAATATCAGAAAGGCTGAGCCATAAGCCCCTTGGACATTTAGAAAAATTTTCTATCCCAAGTTGCTAGGTTTTACCTCCAGGGTCACACCACTCCAGGATGGGTTTATCCTTCAAGTATTTGGAAGGAGGTGGGTTTTTTAAACTATACTTTGGACAGTAAGGGTATAAAGTGATTCAGTCACTCTTAAGAATCCAAATAAACTGTCTAGCAAATTGAAAGACAAGCGCTAGAAATGCCTCCCACTGATCCTTTGCATTTAAGAAACTTAGAAATAGGTTTTAAACAACAGGGATAAAGCACTTTATGAATATTTTTGACAGCCTCTGGTTTTTTCCTACATTGCTTCCACAGTGATGTGGCTACAGTTATATTCTCATGAACATGGGAAAGGTTATGCTGGGTCAAGCTATCGTCCATCTGTGGCTGAGGTGGCTTAATGATTCTTCAAAATCTACATTCTTCTCTTCTTCCTAGACATATGGCTAGAAGGCATTTCCCAGCATCCTTTGCAAGAAAGGGTGGTCAAGTGACTAAGTTGCAGCAATAGAAATAGGAAGAAGTGATATGTTCCACTTCCACACTCAGACCACAAAATCCTCCCTCAGGCATGGCTCTATGACTTTTCTCCTTTGTCCGGGGAAACGTGATAACCATAGTGGTTTTGGAAGACATGGTCTGAGATGACAGAGCCTCAATCATTTCAGTGTGGACATCACACTGGAACTGGGTAATGTAATCCTTGTCAGTGTCTGCCTGCCCACTCCCCTCTTTCTCCCCACAACCCCCTACTTTCTTGGGTAGAAGTTCTAAGAGGATAAGGATGATTTGGAGTTGTAGTCCTTCCTACTGAACTTTCTTGTTGGGTGCTCTTATGTCAATCAAATTTACAACTTGTGATTTTGAACCATTGTTCCTAGCTCCATAAATGTCATTACATTATTACTAACAATATTCATGGATAAAGGAGGAAGAGAGACTCTAAAGTTCATACAATGTGCTTTCCGATGTTCTCTCATATAATGTTTATGAGAGCCTTCAGAGTCTGTTACTATCTTTTATATATGGAAATAAATAAGCTTCAGAAAAACTCATTTGCTCAATACCAGCAGGATCAGTTATTCATACCACCGAGCCTTCATGAGACACATGTTATTGAAATAAAATGTGAGGCTGTTTCTTCCTTTCTTTCTTTCTTTTTTTCTAGGCTGTTTCATTTGACAGAGAATATCCAAGCCAACATCTTTTTACAAGCCCACTTGTTTTTGTTTGTTTGTTTGTCTTTTCACCTTCTTTACTTGCAAACAAATTAAAACCACATGGCACGTTTCCTGCAGCAAGTTAAGTATGAAGTATGACCTGTGTGTGCCAGGAGAATGAAGACTATGTCTTAACTATGACATAAACACCTAGCTGTACATGACTCATAAAGGAATGTGACAAGAGCCAAAATTAAAAAAAGAAAGGAAAAAAAAAGAAAATATTTTGAAGTCAGAATGCACTTAGCTTCAGTCTTATCACAAACTTGTGGTTTAGGATCAGCAGCAAGAGCCTGGAGCCTAGCAGGCAAACTCTCTTGATGCTATACTACTAAGTAATGTTACTGAGAGTCAGAGACTGAGGCTCTGCCCTTCCTTTTCCTGGACAAGTGTCCCTTGGGTAGGTAGATAAATGGCTTCTCACGTCAGCAACACGTACTACCTCAATCAATCCACATACTAACTCAAGTCAATCCAACAATCCACAGACCCAACTGAGTTCCTGTCTTTGCCTAAAAATATTTAGGCAAAATTATGCCTGACACGAGAAGGAATGCTTTAGGAGCGTGTGGTAAATATAGTTTTCCCTCTTTGGCCACAGTGATTTTTAATTCCCCCTAAATCTTGATAGGTAAATTCCCCACTAAACAGCTTGGAACCTTAAAGTTAAAACAAGCTTGAGGTTTGACAAAATTCATTCAATTGTACCTTTAGGATTTGTGCATTTCACTATATGTAAATTCCACCTTTAAAATAAAAAGGAAACCACAAACCACCATGAGATACAACTACACACCAGAATGTATAAATTTTTAAAAGCCTGACCATACCAAGTATACCAAGAGTTAGTGAGGATGTGGAATGTTCATGGTACAAACACTTGGGAAACCATTTGTCAATATCTTCCTAAGCTGAACACAGCTTAGGAGGATACTTTATGTCCCAGTGATTGCATTCCTAGATACATCATCAAAATTGATGTATATATATGATTACCAAAAGCTATATTTATCTCTATATGAAATTCATGGTAGTAATCATATTAATAGCTAACAACTAGAAACAACTTGATGTCTACAATAGAATGGATAAATGATAGGATGTTTGTAAAATGAAATACTACATACCACTCAGGTTGAATAGGTTAGCACGACACACTGCAACATGGAAAACTCTCTTAAATGCAATAATTGAATGAAAGAAGCCACACATAAATGAATATATACTGTATAATTCTGTTTGGTAAAAATCAAGAGGCAGAACTGATCTATGGTGGTAAAAATCAACATGGTATGTTCTTTTGGGGAGAAGAGAGTAATGAATGGAGCAGGGCACGAGAAGGTTCTGTAGGCTAAGCTGTCCTATTTCTCCATCTGGGTGATGATTCCTAGATGTGTTCGCTTCTTGAAAATCCATTGAGTTGTACACATAGTGTTTTTTTGTCTAAGTAATTGGACTGCGATAAAAAATTGCTATCAAGGGGCGCCTGGATGGTTGCATCAGTTAAGCATCTGCTTAACTGTTAAAATAAGCAAAACCTTTGGCTCAGGTTATGATCCTGGAGTCCTGGGATTGAGCCCCGTAGGGAGCTCATTGATCAGAGGGGAATCTGCTTCTCCCTCTGCCTCTCACACAGCTCTCTCTCACTCCCTCTCTTTCTCTCAAATAAACAAATAAAACTTTTTTAAAAATTTCTGTAAAAAGGTTCGGTATGTTCAACTTGAATAAAGCCATGAAACCCTTTACAAACACACATTTACTATATTCTTTTTTTTTTAAATAATAAACTAAATTAAGTGACCTTCTGTGACTCTTCATATATTTTGGATTATTAGTAATAGGCAGGCAGAATAATGATTTTCCAAAGATGTCCATACCCTAATTGCTGAAAACTGTGAATATGTTACCTTACATGGCAAAAGCGATTTTTCAGATGTGATTGAGGTTATCCTGAGATTATCTATCCAGACAGTCACAGTCCAATCATATGATTCCTGGAAAGCAGGCAACATTTCCCAGGTGTGGTCAGCATTGATGTACAACCAAAGAAAGATGAGAGAGATGAAAAATTGCTGGCTTTGAGGATGGAGGACGGAGGCCATAAACCAGGAATGGGGGTGGCTTCGAGAAGGTAGAAAAGCCAAGGAAACAGCTTCTTCCCTAAAGCCTCCAGGAAAGAATGCATCTCTGCTCATCTCATCTCTGCTCTTGATTTTATCTGAGTAGGACGCAGGTTGGGCTCTTGACTTACAGAACTGTAAAATGATAAATTTGTGTGGTTACAGACAAGTTTAGAAAATTTGTTACCACAGTAGTAGAAAACTAGAAGGGATAATGAACATATAATTTCCATTTATCTTCCCTGGTTAGCCAGATACAAAAGGATTTTTTTTTTTCCCATCAAAGCTTTAGAGAAAGGATAGATTAATTTTACTTTTTATGCAGATAAAACACGTTTTCTGAACCTTTTCTTCATTCACATGCTTAGTGCTTTTATGATGGTTTTATGATGCTATAACTCAAATTCATGACTTTCCCCAGCTAGGATTGTAGAGACTCTCGTTCTATACATGTCCCACAAACCTTTCCTATCAGAGACAGAAGGGTGCAGCTTTCCTGCTTCTCTTCCAAGTTTATTGAGGTTTTACTCAATAACCACATTTAGTTTGTCCATAAACTGCCTCTCTTCATCTTCAGGGTAATCCAATATTAATCATTCAAAAGATAAAATTAGCTCTCTGATCAACAGATTGGTGGACTAACTGGGGTTCATTTGTCCTTGTTTAGGTTCCACCAAACAGAATCTGAGACAAGAATTTGGATACAAGCATGTATTTGGAGGGTATCTCCAGGAAGACTGGAAAAGTAGAACAATGAAGGAAGGAAAGCTAGTAACAGGTGTTTTACTAAAAAGCTTATTGCTGACGGTAACAGGGACTCAGTCCCACTGCGAAGACTTGAGAGACCCACACCTCAGAAGGGTCCTGTAGAGAAGAAGACAACAGGCATATATGCACCAGCTCTTGCCTTTCATTGGTTGGTGGTTGCTCCTAGGAGTGTGTGTCCCCAGCTTGACTAGCCACGATGCACAAGCAGAGCACACCCAATGACTGAAGGACCCATGTAATGTAGAGAGACATGAGGAGCAGCCAGCACATGAGAACGGGCTGTCAGGGTTCCCAGGGGACACCAAGAGGATATGAATGAGGCACGACTGTCTCTGCCTCAGGGGATTTGATATACTTCCAGACAAAGGCCTGTGGTGAGAAAAACTATAAATAATGAATTATTTATGACTTTCCCAATCACAATTGTGCACAAAATCCAGAGATGTGAACACTAACTTCATTAAGAGTAACAATTAGTACCCCATAGCAGACAAACTGGCCTGGTCGCTCTCTGGGTTTTCTCAGAGAATTGAAATAACTTCTTTGCCAATTCAGATGTAATGCTCAGTCACGTGTAGTATGTTTTCCCTTTGCCTCTCTCTTTCCCATTCTGGGGGTTGCCCACATAGAAGTCTGCTATGAAGGGAGTAGAAAGTGAGGGGCCACAATTCTGCTCTGCTGGGTTTGCATAGTCTTTCCACAGTGTAATGCATCCAGTCTTGCTCTTGGCAACAGTGAGTCATGGCACCACCCCAGATGGTGTCCTGGGTGGTCTGTGGCACAATTCACCACGCTACTAGGCTGCTCAGTGCTGACCAGTGTCACTAAGACACAACAGGTATCCCTCCCTATCCTTCCATGTATCCACTGACAGCTCTGTGATTTCCTGGTAGCCTCGAGTAGTCTATCTCATCCTCAAGATCACTTTCCAGTCTTGCTTGGATCCCACTAAAATGGCTGCATTTCCTGCCACCCACTTGGGGGCCAGGGTCAATCAACAGGGCTGGGAAGTTTCCTACAACCACCTGTCTACATCCTTTCCACACACCCCTCTAGCTCTACATATCCCTCCCACCATTGGGAAAAGACTTCAGATTTACCTCCTCACTCGAAGAAGTTGATCTGTCTCTCCTCACTGTTACGTGACTCTTTTGTCACATATTTTCCCACTCAAGCCTCACATTAATGCTTTCACACTACTCTCTCTGCCTGAAACATTCTTTCCCCATCTTGTCTGCTGATAACTTGCCTATTCATGTACCAAGGTCTGGTTCAAATCCTGCTTCTGACGTGTGGTTTTCCACAGCAGGCAAAATTGTTTGTTCCTCACATATGCTCCCTAGTTCTCGATTCTCCTCTCACATTAGTTTAGAGCTCTCCGTGTGTCCCTCTTGCCTACAGTTCTTCAAGAGAAGGACTATGTCAGAGTTATCTGGGATGAATGGGTTTTCACATCTAATTATCCATTTCAACCATTAAAGAGATAACAAAGTAAAGCTTTATCAAGAATTCAAGTCAACAGAATTTGAGAATTCAAGTCTCCAGTAATTTGCTTATAGTATTCTACTTGCATAATAAAGAAGCAAATGTAATTAAAATAAACTTATCTCAAGAGACATAATTTTTTAAATCCAGATTATGACCCACATTTGGTTTCTATTCAATCTAGTTACACTGTTAGGAACCTCAACCTCACTAGTATGGTACACCTATTCCTTAAAGTTTGGTAATTGTATTTTGAATCCTGGGAATGTTGAAATTAATAAGGAGGTAATAAAGAAAATCAAATTCATAGTATTAATGTTTGCTTATTAAATTTAGGAATAATGTATGTGTGTGAATGACATTAAAAAAATCTGTAATATTTAAGGTGCTTTCACATAGCAGTTTTGTAAGTTTAAGTTGAGACAACTAATAGAACACTAATTCCTTGGAATATCAAGGAGAACTTGGATTTGCCCTCAGCATATTTAAATTTATTAAAGTTATATACAGCCACTTTGGAAAACAGTGTGGAGATTCCTCAAGAATTAAAAATAAAGCTTCCCTATGACCCTCCAATTGCACTACTGGCTATTTATCCCAAAGCTACAGATATAGTGAAAAGAAGGGCCATCTGTACCTCAATGTTCATAGCAGCAATGGTCACAGTTGCCAAACTGTGGAAAAAACCAAGATGCCCTTCCACAGACCAATGGATAAGGAAGATGTGGTCCATAATACACTATAGAGTATTATGCCTTCATCAGAAAGGATGAATACCCAACTTTTATATCAACATGGAGGGGACTGGAAGAGATTATGGTGAGTGAAATAAGTCAAGCAGAGGGAGTCAATTATCATATGGTTTCCCCTATTTGTGGAGCATAAGAAATAACACGGAGGACATGGGGAGATGGAGAGGAGAAGGGAGTTGGGGGAAATTGGAGGGGGAGATGAACCATGAGAGACTATGGACTCTGAAAAACAATTTGAGGGTTTGGGAGGGGTAGGGGGTGGGAGTTGGGTGAGCCTGGTGGTGGGTATTATGGAGGGCATGTATTGCATGGAGGATTGGGTGTGGTACATAAACAATGAATTGTGGTACACTAAAAAGAAGATAAAAAAGTAAATTTAAAAATTTAAAATAAAAAAATAAATTAGAGGTAATATTTATAAAGCACATACTACCATGACTGGTTCATAATAAATAAACTATTAATAATAAATTTTAAAAAGAGTTATATAAGCCGCCATTTTTTTACTTGGCAAGGTTTTGCTTATTAAGGCTAGAAGTTTCTCCAGTAGCCTTTTGAAGTTCTTAAAAGAACATAAAATACAAGTGTTGTTATGTTTCAAATTTTAAAAGGATTTAATTAAATGTTGCATATTTTAAAGCAGTGCAATAACTCAGTTTATAAATGGCACTGTTTGTTTCAGGAGAATTTAGCCTACTCAACACATATCAGTCAAATATTAGTGGACTCATAATCACTAGCACAGTTTTCTTATTTTATACAAAAGTCATAACGACATTTGTAGATTGAGGGAAAAAAGATTTATAGATTGAACTTAACTAGGTTTTCACTTTTTAATTTAATATGCCAAATATTAATTTAAAACCCACTTAAGTAAATCATCATTGCTTTGTGCTAAGAATTCCTTAAAGGAACTAAGAAACTCTAGTGACAAAAATAAAATTTTCTGATGAACAAAACTAGGTAGGTTTCATGAGGAGTTCATCCCCAAACATCTGGAACAGCTGGGTTATAGGAGAGGCTCTGGAGTACTTCTGAGAAGTACCTAATTTTATGTTTTCAGACGCTCAACCCTGAAAGTCTGGGGGAGGAGGGGCAGGGAGGAGATGGTTGTTGAAGTGTAGTTGACACACAATGTTAACACTACAACGTTACATTAGTTTCAGGTATGCAACATAGAGATTCAACATCTTTATATATTATGCTATTCTCACCACAAGTGTACTACAGCTATCACCACACAATGCTGCTATAATAACGTTGACTATGTTCTCTATGCTGTGTCTTTCATCCCCATGACTTATTCAGGGAAGCCTGTACCTCCCACTCCCTTTCACCCATTTTTCCCTTTCCCCAACCCCCCTCCCCTCTGGCAACCACCGGATTGTTTTCTGTATTAATGGGGTTACTTCTGCTTTTTGTATATTCATTTGTTTTATTTGGGGGGTTCCACATACAAGTGATATGATATGATATTTGTGTTTCTCTTTCTGATTTACTCCACTTTGCATAGTAAGTTTGGAGTTTTCTTTTAAGAGATGCCATTCAACAGCTGAAGAGTCCAGACATCCATAGGCTTTGCTGAGGGCATTCTGAAGGTAACTGCTGCCCCAAAGACTCAGGCACACCACTCCCGGAGGATGATTATAAATGAAGAAAAACAAAATCACTTCACTGCTGCTGACTTTGGGTAAGAGTCATCAACAACAGGGTTTTTTCTAATTTCAAATAGCATTGCCTTTCTCGTGGCCAATGTTTTGAAAGAAAAAAAAAAAAATCTGACGCCTGACATCTGTAGCATTGGTATCTGACCTCCTGAGGTTATAGTGTTTACAAACTATTGATAAGAAACCCTTTTGATCTGAATTATTTCGACACTGAAAATTTTCTAGATTGAATTCTTTAGGGAATTTAAATACTTCTCTGTAGAGGAATCCCAGACTATCCAATCCCAGGAGGAATGGATGTTTGCATTTATTTAATAGACATAAGACTTTCAGGGATCAGGAGGCAAAATAAAAATTGATTTATTTTGCTAATTCAATAAAATTTCCTAAACCATAACACTTTCTGTTATTTCTCTTTGTAGTGGTCGATGGTTGTCTGAAGGAGAGCTACCATGATATGTGGAAAAGGGACTTGCTCCGGACCCAGAGATTCTAGCTTGAGCTCTCACCCCTGCTTCTGCCCCATGGCCCTGTGTCTTAGAAAAGTCACTTAACTTGTGGCAACTTTGGTTTTCACATCAGCGTCACACTCCAATACTTAAGTAAAGATCAAGTCACAGGGAATGAATAGATTTCTAGACACTGTAAAATTCTGACCATTTATTTTGTTCATTTCCTCCCTTTTCTGCCAATGTTTTTGGGACATATTATCAAGCCTCTGAACATCTCTTTCTTGCCTACTTCTGTAAGCAGGCATCTGGGCCAAAAATTTCCTTCAGAGAACACCAGAAGGCCATGGTTAACTAATTTCATCTTTGCCTTTAATACACGAATGGACAGGTTTCTTTTTACTTTCACTAATGGGGTATCTTAAGTAGAAGATATGAAGGTGCTTCTAACTCTTGGTTTTGGGGGGTGGAGTCTGTGCTTGTCCTGTTCATTGTTGTATGGAATGTGTAATACATCACAATTATTTGTTGTATGTGAATATGTAATACATCACAATTATTTGAATATTTATTAAGTTTATTGGTTAATCTGGTGTGTTTCATTATTCAGAGACATCAAATCATACCCAATATTTAGTTGGTGTTTAAGTGTTGCTTGATGTCTTAGTATGTTCAAGCTGCTATAACAACATACCCTATACTGGGTAGCTTATAACCAATAGAAATTTATTTCTGATGGTTCTGGAGGCTAGAAGTCCAAGATCAAGGAACTGGAAGATTTGAGCCTACTTCTTCTTCTTCTTCTTTTTTTTTTAAATTTCTTTTCAGCATAACAGAATTCATTGTTTATGCACCACACCCAGTGCTCCATACATTATGTGCCCTCCATAATATCCACCACCTTTCAAGGTCCATAGTGTCTCGTGGTTCATCCCCAACCCCCTCCAATTTCCCTCAACTCCCTTCTCCTCTCCATCTCTCTATGTCCTCCATGTTATTTGTTATGCTCCACAAATAAGTGAAACCATATGGTAATTGACTCTCTCTGCTTGACTTATTTCACTTAGCATAATCTCTTCCAGTCCCGTCCATGTTGATACAAAAGTTGGGTATTCATCCTTTCTGATGGAGTTGAGCCTACTTCTTAAATGGTTATCTTTTCACTGTCACCTCACCTGGCTGAAGAGGCAAGGGAGCTCTAATCTCATTTACAAGGAGACCCCAACAGGAACTAATCACCTCCCAACTGCCTCAATTTCTAATACCATCACCTTGGAGATCGTAATTTCAGCCTGTAAATTTAGGGGGACACAAAGATTCAGACCATAGCAATCAATGTCCTTAAAATCAAAGCTAGAACTCAACTCAAAGAGATCGCCACACTTCTTTTGACTGGAGAAACGATGAGTCACAATGATTACACGTATGCATAGTACCTGATGTTAAATGGTTGATATGTTGAGATGATTTTGTGCATATAACAATTCACATATGCCAACACGGCAAGTAAAGTAGAAAAGTTTCAAGGGTAAGAACATATAGTAGGTATTTCCTGAAGGTTGATGAATGATTACTTAATGTTGGTAATTGGGATGAGGGGAAACAAAATGATGCAGATTTCAGTTTGTTTTAAGATGTTTTCTTTACATACAGTTTTTGTCCCCTTTTAAGAGGAAAATAAAGAAAAATAAAAAGAGAAGGAGAAGGAGGAGACAGAAGGGTAGGAAAAAAGGAAAAAGTGGAAATCTGAAATACAAAAGGGAAGGAGAAAGGAGAAGAAAAGAAAAGAAGGTGGGATAGAAATACCTAATGTTCAGAATTAGTTATCTCGAAATCTTTTTTCCAAAAATAATCTTGTATGGATCATTAGAGCTGAGTCAAAATAACACTGTGTCTTCAACTTGTCTTCCTAAGTAAGCTGGGGCAGTCGGGCCAGAGGTTATCAGTGTGCCTCCTACATTTTCTTTTTTTTTTTAAAGATTTTATTTATTTGACAGGGAAAAACACAGAGAAAGAGGGAACACAAGCAGGGGGTGTGGGAGAGGGAGAAGCAGGCTTTCCGTTGTGCAGGGAGCCCAAGGTAGAACTCAATCCCAGGACCCCGGGATCATGACCTTAGCTGAAGGCAGATACTTAACAACTGAGCCACCCAGGTACCCCTCTGACATTTTGTATAAGTCTAGAAGGAAATATCCAACACAGATTTAGCCTCTGACTCCCAGCATAATAACCATGGAAGAGAGACACCAGTAAAAAGCTAGTTCTTCTCTGATGACAAAGTTGGAAAAATGTAATAAAAATTCTGAGTTTGAGACACCAAGGGGTGGGCACACTTGGATTAGCCCCATCCCATCATTTAGCCCAAGACCTTATCTTATTCCTTTCACTCTCCCTGGGGCAGAAAAGATGGCCACCCTCCTATGCAAATCATGGTTAGAAAAGGCTTTATCATCACCTGCACCATAAGCCTCATCTTTCTGGAGGGAAAACAAACCCTATCCAGGAAAGCTGAGAACCAAGAAATGAGGCTCTGACTACAGGGGTCATCTCTATTTTTCTGTTCTTGTTTTTTGCTGATGTGTGTGTCTCTGTTTTTGTCCATTGGCCCAATATATGGCTGGGGTTTTTATTCCCCTGTGCCTGATGTTAAAAAGTCTCATTCAGGGGAACCGTAACGGTGGGCTTGGGAGGACAGAACAGGCTGCAAATGACTGACACTGTCCAAAAAGCACAATGCCATCTGCTGGTGATAGAACGCAGATGCCTAATGCATTGAGAGAGTAAGAGTTAATGAGTAAACCACAGGTGTTCAGGACTGGGACACGGCAGTCGCCACCTGCCTCACAACACCTGTGTCAGGAACAAACCCAAGCCACACATATCTTTCCTTGCTATCCCACTGGACGTTAGCCCACCAGAAATGTTTTTTCTCTTCTTAGCTGAAGAAACAGGCAAAAGGAGAGTAAATGGCGCTCCCAAAGTCACGTGATAATGCAAACTTCACAAGAAACTGAACTTTCTGTCTCCCAGATTTGTGCGCTCCTGGAATCCTTGATGGGTTAATACCTCTCGTTATATCCCTGGTTTTAACATCGGGTGGGTTCTGAATAGTATTACTTTTTTGGGGGGGGGGCATTTTTGGATTATGGTAAAATCCACATGACACAAAATTTCCCATTTTAACCACTTTTAAGTGTACAGTTCAGTGGCGTGAAGTATAGTCACATAGTTGTGCAGCCATCACAGTCACCCACGGAACCAGCTGAAACTCTGTGCCCTTGAAGCAGTAACTTCTTCTCCTCTTCCTCTGGGCAGTCCTGGCAGCCACTGTGAAGTGTTTTTTTCACAGGGGGAAAAAAAAGAGCAGTTTACAGCCAGTAGTTGTAATTAGATACAGAAGGGAGAGGGTGGGGGTAGACGTAAATTCAGAACTGACTACATGTAGGAGACCTTGAGTGTGCTGTGTGTGTGGGTGTGTGTGTGTGTGTGTGTGTCTTTAAAAGATGCTCCACCTCCCAGCCCGCCTCCTTGCAATTTGCCACTGGGGTTTTGCAGTCTCCTGATTTCCTCTTGCCCCCCAAGGAGCCAGCATGGGCAATCTCCTTTGTAGTTTCAGGAGCGGGTCGGGTCTGTTGCCCTGAAGGTTGCATTCTGAGCTGAGGAGTATAAAGGTAACCACTTGTTTTTCCTTTCAAAGATCTGCCCCAAAGATAGGCTGCGGCTCTCCTGGAAAGCCTGATCGGTAGGATTCCTTCAGGGGCTCAGCCCAAAGTGCTTCCTCCCATCCCCTCTCCAACTTCCAAACCAAAGCTTGCCAAGAACCTCTGGAAGGAAACCTGCTGGATTCTAGCATTTTGCACAAATGGCTAATCCTGGAGGTGGTGCTATTTGCAACGGGAATCTGCACAATCACGGGAAACAGAGCGACTGCTCAGCCAGTGGAAACTGCGCGAAGAATGGGATAGTAAAAGAAGCCCAGGTAAGAGATGAGAACTCCCTGTTTTCTGAATGACTTGGACCTCTCTCCCTGCTTCTCTCTGAAGCTGTTTGGAGCTGCCACTCTGAAAGTCCTTCCTCTGAAGTGTTTTATGTGTTTTGACACTTCAGCTAATTTCAAATGCTTGGCTATGTAAAACTTGAGCCGTGGATGAAGGGGGAGCATGTCTCTGTACACAGACCCGAGAGCCTTAAACTCCCCCCAATACGAACATACCTACTCGACTTCTAATTTGTTGTGAGCATTTGGGGGGGCAAAGTGCTGACTGTTCAGACTGGTCCCCTGCATTTCCGTGCATCAAACGATCACAGCAGGCTACCCTCCTTGGGCTTGGGAGGGAAAAGAGCAGGGATAGTAAATGTGCTGAGGTGGTGTGGTGTGGGTGGCATTTTTCCCCAGTGCAGGAGAAATGCCTCTCTGGCTGAAAGGCGAATTCTTTGCCCTGTTTAGTGGAGTATTGTCATAGCTTACAGCTTGATTTGGGGCCAGAGCCCTTCTTTGAAAGGACATCACAGGCATTCCTTTCTGAGACACTTCAGAAAGGGTGGCTTATTGTTCACGCTGCACACAGGAACTAAACAGGCTTTTCATTGTTTTCCCATTTGATACTTTTTTGTCTTTCTTGGCTCTTGGCGCTGACAGAATGTTGGATGGTGATGTGCCGGGGAGGAGGAGAAACTTCAGAAATGTTGTCAGTGTATTCAAAGAGGGAGCCCGGATGTATGAGGCACCTGTGAAAAGGCAGTGCCTTCCTTCTCATGTAATGCCCTCTGCTAAAGCAGCACAGGTGAGCTCACCTGCTTCAGGAGCAAATTAGCATAGCCAAACAGGTGGCTTCACTCTTGGGAAATGCACAGCTGGGCAGGGAACTTGTGCAGTCCTGCATTACACATCCGTCTCCGAGGAGCCAGCACCCACCCAGGAAGAAGGTCAGATTGATCTAAGATCACAGGACAGGCATTGCTGGCTGGAGCCTGGCCCAGCACTCAGTGAATTGAATTTGTGCTTCCAGTTCAAAAAGGTGGTTGGGGAGGGGCACTCTGGAGCTTGGGGCGGGGGGCTCCCAAAATGTGTTCCCCTCTTAACAATAGGCATTACCCTAGGCTTGGACGTGTCCACTGACCCAGAAGAGTATCTGAAAGCTATCACAATGTGAAGAGAAAACATTCAACCCCTAACTTCCCCAGAGGGCAAGCCTAATAATATCCACCCTCCGTCTGTCAGTGTTGATTCAGAGGGCTAACCACCCAAGATGCTCCTATCCCTTGACACGCTGGAAACACCAGCCACACACTCGCTCACCCTCTCATCCAGTCTGACCCTGAGGCCTCTCGTTTGAGCAGAAAGGCCTTCAAAGCTGTTCCTCTGTCTCTTTAGTTTATCTTGGTTTTGTAACCATCTTCTTGTGTCTGAGGCTTGAAACTTAGCTCAATGGTTACAACCACTCCTAAGTAAGGATGAAACACAAGATCCTCGAGATTCATTACTAAGTACTCCTGTAAGATAGAAAATACCCTTGGACATCAAAGCCTGTCTCCAAGCAGAAGGAAACAGGAGGACTGCTGTTGCCTCTTCCAGAGCTCCCTCTGAAGGGCCATCCAGAACCTGTTGTTTCAGATATATTTAGGTGTACCTAAGTTGGAATTGGCTTCCACTGAAAGCCTCAGTTATGACTTGAAAAATATTTTCCAGAAAGGATAAACCCGGCTGAGATCTTGGTGCAGGAAGACAGACAAGGGCCTGTTTTCCCCCTTGAGGAGGAGGTAGTCATCTTGACTACATGATCGTTGTCACTAGTTTTAGTACATTTTGCTTTAGAGACCTTCGACCAACAGATCTTAACCCAAACCCTTGACAGTTGACAAGAGCAATTCATAAAGGCTTACAGATCTCCTGGACCCGTGGTCTTCCTAATACGTTCTGCCAGGCTTAAGGTTGTAGGAAGTAGAATCCAAGATTCTACCAGCTTCTCCCAAGATCCCCTCATGCTTTCTCTTCCTGCTTCTTTGCATCATATAGCAATACCTCTGTTTCTTTTATGTGTTACTGGACCCTGTGGGACTCTGAACAAAGGGTTGTTTGGCACAAAAAAGAGTATGCAAATCATTGTTAATCACTCTCTCCTTAGAACCTTCCTTCTCTTTGTCCCAGTGTAGCGTGGTTTCAACACTCTTGTGGGAGAGCCCAGCTCACTACCCCGAGATCAAGTTGAGCAAGGGAGCAGACTCCTTCTCTCTGGAAAACTTCTAGTTCCTTTCTGGAATTTTTTGGAGCTTGACCCTGTTGTGTGTTGTTTTCTCTTTAAACCCCACATGACCTGAGGATACACTGATTCTTGGTTTTCATCACTGATTAAGTCCCTTTATTTCTTCACTTGTAATATGTCATCCACTCCGACTTCTGACAGATAGAGCCTCAGTGAGTAACAGAACACTCTTGTCCTAAAGGATTTATTCTCTCTGCTCATGAGCGTATCCATATAAATGATGGAAGGGCCCTTAATATCTCTTTTTTTTTAGATTTTTTAAATTTATTTGACAGATAGAGATCACAAGTA
Source organism: Mustela nivalis (assembly GCF_964662115.1). Lineage (NCBI taxonomy): Eukaryota > Metazoa > Chordata > Mammalia > Carnivora > Mustelidae > Mustela > Mustela nivalis. The sequence goes on along the minus strand of NC_139027.1, from coordinate 107,093,468 downwards.
GGCAGAAAGATGGGCAGAGAGAGAGAGGAGGAAGCAGGCTCCCCACTGAGCAGAGAGCCCAATGTAGGGCTCGATCCCAGGACCCTGAGACCATGACCTGAGCAGAAGACAGAGGCTTTAACCCACTGAGCCACCCAGGCGCCCCAAAGAGCCCTTAATATCTTAACTCAAACTTGTTATTTCCTATTGTTTGACTTAATACCCATAAAATTAACTGGGGATTTCTATTCACATAATTGCTTTTTCAATTCTACTCATTAATCCTGACCTGGCTGTACATTCATATTAAGAAAGCTTGAAGCTGGGGAGGTAGTCCTAGTGTCTTCTTTGTTCTAAATACTGCATTGCCTCCAAGTTACCTTTTCATGGGATGGGGTCTGCATTTTCCCCTTGTTACCCTGATCCTATAGGATCAAGAAAAACTGTTTAACTTCTCCCTAATCACTCCTTCCCTAGAAAACAAAAATGTCCCAACATTAGAGTATTCTAATTCACTGAGGTTTTGACCCTGAATGTTATACTTTACAAAATGTAGTATAGACAGACCTGAGAGGTAGTTGCTCATTCTACCGTTTATTTGTTCAGAAACCGATATTTATTAAGAATCTCTTGTCCTTGGGACATATAAAGATATACAAAATAGGACTATTTAGCTATTAGGAAAAAGCTTATATGCAAATTGAGCAATAAATGCATTAAGTTAAATGATGGTACAGGACAAGAGCTGTCAAAAAGCAACTATGATTGAAGGACAAATGAGTGGTACAGCTATTAAATACCGGAAGTTCAGAGAGAAGGAAAATAATGGCCTATATCAGTGAGATGCCACATACCAGGACTTAACTAAACACTTTACATAGCAATCTCCTGGGCTCTCCTTCCAACCCCGTGAAGTGGTAGCATCGTGTCCAATTTACAGATGAAAAAACATAAGCGATTAAGAAACCTGTGCAGAGTTACAAGCCCCATAGCCAGGATTTGAACCCAAATCCATATTGCTCCAAAGCCAGTTCCCTCTCTACTATATTCTGAGAAGCCCCAGGTTGGGGTGGCCCATGATGGCTTTGTAGAGCAGGGAGGATTCAGACTGAATTTGGAGACATTTGAAACGGCAAAGCAAAAAAGGCATTTATTCCTGGGGGCCAAATAAAGAAAACAAGAGAGAGGAACCCCAGAGATGAATGTAAGCATTGCTAGGTGAGGGGCAGGAGAACAGAGGTCATAAATCATTCCAGAAAGGAAGGGGGGAAAAAGCAAAGGCTGTGAGGCATGACAGAGTGCAGAACATTTGAGACACTTCTCTCAATTTGGTGAAGCTTCAGCATAAGAGAAAGGGTCATGCCCAGTTGGTACTCAATAAATGTTCCCTGAAGGGGAAAGAATAGGCAGGTTTTTTGAAATCCTTCCTAGTTCTGTAACCATTGAATATGAGCCTCTGTTCTCCTTACTTTTTCATATCCTTTTGAAGCCTACAATGTCCTGGTACATCTGCTTCTCTGTTACAGTATAAACTTCTGGATAGTGAGAATCATGACTTACAGTTTATTGCATGTAGTGGTAGCTACCTGACAGGCCCTTGTTACACCTCCATCCATACCAAATATTCATGTCTGTGGGGGTCGTCTAATCTGCACACTGATGGAGACAGTGGTCAATAATCTCACCAATTATAAAGAGAACTCATAAACTACAAGTTTTGGAGATTCCTTGCAATTGCTCTGAATGCTCATCCACTCTTGTCTCCTGCAATCATTTTCTACTACCTTTTGTGTTTTGGATCTCATTTCCTTTAACATATCCTCAACATGACAATGTTTCTCTGAGATCTCCTTAAAGAGTCTCATTTTCTCATGGGTTCATCATTCTAAAGCATTCCCATACATTAGATGCTATAGCCATTCAGATGAAAATATTCCATCTTTATTAATAGAAGCTCATCAATGTGGCAGATAAGTAAATAAATAACTATAATATTTAATGACAAGTTCTATAATAGATGTTGCAATTATTTATTACTGTATAACAACTACTCCCATACCCCCAAAATTCAATAGTTTTAAACAGTTGCTGATTATTTCTGTGGGCTATGAATTCAGGCAAGTCTTGGTAGGGATGGCTGTCTGTGCTCCATATGATGTTTAATGAGCATCCTGTATGGACCCACTGAGACCGTGGTGCTGGCTGTTGTCTGGGGAACCTTGTATCTCCTTCATGGGGATACCCTTACCATGTGGTCTCTCAGTATCAATAGAGGAGCTCGAGCTTCTTTAAATGAAGGCTAGCTTCTAAGAGAGTGAAAATGGAAACCACACTCCTCTTAAGGCTTAGGCTCACTTCTACCTCATTCTTTTGTCAAAGCTAGTCACAAGATGCAAGGGGAAGAGAAATGGGCTCTGCTTCTTAATGAAGCAAGCTTGCAAAGTCACATTACAAAATACTGTGAGGGATCAGAGGAACTATTGTGACCATCTTTGGAAATAGTCCATCACAGCAGAGATCTATGAACCATGTTTGGAAATACACAGAAGGAAGGGGGCAACTGACCCAGGATAGGAAGGTAAAGAAGTCACTCGTGGTCTGACTTTTAAAGGCAGAGTAACCAGGCATAGGTCATGGAAAGGCATCTTAAACAGGAAACACTCTTAGAAAGATACAAAACATCAAGACATGATGTGTTTGGTCATTGGATGTTGAGCAAATGGGACTAAGTTTTGGATGTTTAATGGAGATAAGCAGGTAATAAGCCTGTAAAAGTAGGTGGGATAAGCTCATAAAATACCTTTTCCTTAGTTTACATTCCCCCAAGAAACAGACTCAGACATAAGGATTTGAGACAAGAAACTTATTTGGGAGGTGAACCCAAGTATTAAGGGAATGGAGAAGTGAGACACAGAAGAAAAGAAAGTCAATACATTCATGAACAGGTTACCACTGTTGACAACTAGGGCTCAGGTTTTCTTTTATTTAGTGGGGGTAGGGGCAGGCAACTCAATTATAGTGTAGAATGTGCCTCAAAGTTATTCCAACTAAGTCACAAGAAAAAGAGGTATATGTAACTAACACCTGTCCTTCATCAGTTGAGGGAGTCTCCCAGGAACATTAACAATAGCCTGACTACATAGGACCAGAGATAGCCCTCAAACTGAGATATAAGTGCTTATAGTAAGAAATCATTAGAATGCCAGGAGATCTGGATAGCAACAAAAGTGTTTAACCATGTATATTTGTAATGAGGGAGTTTTGAGAAGAGAATTGACATGATCAAATGTGGTTTTCTCAGGCTGTGTGGGTTTTATCTCTGGTGACTTTTAGAACATGGCATTGTGGATTATCTTTGGCCTACTGGACTAATCATTATGGAAGACTAGATTATGCTATTAAGCAACATAAACAGAACCTCCTACTACTGTAGCTGGCAATGGAGAAAACAAAAGCAGTATGTCAGAGTTAAATATCATTAACATGATTTTATCCTTTTGCATTCAAAGAAATTGAAAAAGTAGAAATTGTAAAGAAAAATGTGGTGGACTTTATCTACATAAAAATCTAAAACTCTGTATGGGGAAAAAAACATAAAGAACAATGAACAAAAATCAATTGGAAAAAGTAATTGAAATAAAAGTTCCATTTACGCTAGCATCAGAAACATGTTTTACTTGGGAATGAATGTAAGAAGTGAAAAATCAATTTGAAGAGAAAATCAGTTTTGAAGAGCAGCATTTAAATGCTGCTGAGGGACATAAAAGCAAACTGGAGTAAGTGTAAAGGCATACAATCTTCATGGATAGGAAGACTCAAGATAAAATCTATGTTAATTCTGCCTAAATTAATCCATAAACTTCATGTGAGCCCAATAAAGGAAATAACATCATTTTTTTGAGCCAGATGGAATGACTTTTAAAAATAATGTGGAAAAATTAACAAACAAGGATAAACAGCAAGTTTATGAAAAAGAATTATATTGAGAGGGAACCAGCACTATCAACTAATAAACCATGTTATGCAGTGTAAGAATTAGAGTAGTTTTATAGTAGCACATGGAACACACAGATAAATATTGTATTAATTGTTAAAATTAATCCATAATAGTTCTAAAATATAAATTTTTAATAATAGTTGCATGTAGAAACTATAATAGGAGCCATTAAAAAAAAAACATTGAAAATTTGATGACAAAAAAATCAAAAATTTCTTGGGGCACCTGGGTGGCTCAGTGGGTTGAAACCTCTACCTTCAACTCAGGTCATGATACCAGGGTCCTGGGATTGAGCCCCATGTAGGGCTCTCCACTTGGCGGGGGTCCTGCTTCCTCCTCTTTCTCTGCTTGTCTTTCTGCCTACTTGTGATCTCTGTATGTCAAATAAATAAATAAAATCTTTTAAAAAATCAAATATTTCTTTCTGCATGGCAAGAAAACAAAAATAACACCATAAAATAATCAGAAGGTAAATTACAGACTAGGAAAAATGTTTGCAATTCATATCATGAAATGTTTTATATATATATATAAACTTTCAGAAACCAATACAAAAAAATGTACAAACCCAAAGCAAAAAATATAGGGAAAGATATGAAGAAAGTCCAAGTGGAAATACAAAAGGTAAGAAATGGGAAAAGATCAGGGAAGTGAGAACAGGGAAGGATCCACGAGTCCCAGGATCGAGTCCCGCATCAGTCTCCCAGCTTCATGGGGAGTCTGGTTCTCCCTCTGACCTTCTCCCCTCTCATGCTCTCTCTCACTGTCTCTCTTTATCTCTCCCTCTCTCTGAAATAAATAAATAAAATCTAAAGAAAATTTTGAAAAAAAAAAAAAAAAGGAGACTCCTCACTGAGCTTGGAGCCCAGGAGGACTCCCTCCCATGACCCTGAGATCATGACTTGAGCTGAGATCAAGTCATATGCTTAACTTACTGAGCCACCCAGGCAGCCCTATCAGACTCATCAGGAAGGTCTGATAGAAGGAACAGAAAGTTTAAGTAAGTTAACCGTGGTCCTCAGCTCACAAGTATCAACTCTGGGTTTGGAAACTAGGTTTGTCTAATTCTAGAACCAAGGTCCTTAGTCTACACTGCTTCTCTAACCACAAGATATTAATAGAAATAGGATTCATACCATCTTCCACAGGGAAGGGACAAACTGAACTCAGCCTTGAAGGGCAGACTTAGTGTGGGTTAAAGGTATTGTGGATTATTTTGTTTTCTTTATTGTTCTTAATGAAAATTTAGCTTAGCACCAACCTGTCACATACCAGAGCTTTCAATACGAAACATAGTCCACTCGTGGACAAACTACATCGATGCACTGGCCATCCCCCACCCCACTCTTCACTTTAGACAACTCTGAACTTAAAGAAAATAGACCCACATAATTCTAAGTCATATGGATTCAGACTGAGCCCCAGATGTAGCTCTGGAGATATTCAGTTTTTAGAAGCTTCTTTAAGGGGACATGGCCACCCTGAATAGGCAGTTAAATTAGCACAGAATTTCCCGGTTATAGTGACATCTTGGACATGTGATGTGATACATGAAGGATAGTGTGCAAATTCTTTGGGGTATTCCCATTGAGAGATGGAATCTATTCCACTCCCATTGAATCTGGGCTGGACCTAATGACTTACTTGGCCAACAGCATGAGACAGAGGGGATAATCTGGAACTTCTGATACTAAGTGACCGGAAGCCTTGTAGCTTGAATCTAGTCCTCTTAGAACACTCCCTCTTGGAACCCAGCCACCATGCTTGGAGAAACCCAAGCAGTCCCAAAGAGAATCCCAAACATGTCCTTGCTGTGTCCCTGGCTAAGATGCAGCACCAATGTAGACTGTGTGAGTAAGTTACCTAGGAAGTAGGTCCTCCAGCCCCGGTGTCTATCTGCTTCTATTGATACTTCATGCGGTAGAGATGTGTTGTCCCCACTGAGCCCTGTTCAAATTATAGACTCCTGAGCAAACAAATGATGTTTTAACAGTTGCAGTGGTTTGTTAAACTGCAGGAGATAAAGGAGCGGGTAGATATTCTCTTTCTTTGAAATGCCCAGAAAAATCCCTCTGCAATCTCACTTAATAACCATTTTTAGTGCTAACATTTGCATTTTGAGGGAAGAGTTTGTTTGGGCCATCCATTTGCATTTAACCTGTGGCAAATATGTCTTTCCCAAAGCTGTACACTTTTATTTTGTTTTGCTTGTGTTTTGAAATAAGGACAGGTATTCTTTAAGATGAGAGTCTGGTGGGTATATCCAAATACCAAATACGAGAAAAACAAATATCACCAGTGCAAAAACACCATCATTTGAACGCTATCAAATTTGATGTGTAATTATTCAACCAGAGGAGGCTGTAATTCACTGCATTATCTATGAAGAAAGAGCTGACTCAGAAGTATGTGTGTGTTCAGGTGCAGATGTTTTTATTAATTGAAAGAATACATGTTTTTAATTAATATATTAATATCAACCAATTAAATACTAATTTTATCTATTTGTTAAAGTTTGCTAGAACAACTTTCCCTTTGGAAGTACTGCTAAAGTTAGATTGATATTAATCTAATTACTTGTGAGAAATCAACTACATTTATTTTTAAATACACTTAACCTTTTTTTTTTTAATAGATTTATTTATTTATTTACTTCACAGAGATCACAAGTAGGCAGAGAGGCAGGCAGAGAGCCCGATGTGGGGCTCGATCCCAGGACCTTGGGATCATGACCTGAGCCGAAGGCAGAGGCTTTAACCCACTGAGCCACCCAAGCACCCCAAAATACACTTAATCCTTTTATTATGTATTGTCACATTTGTCTCAGTGGACCTGAACTAATGTAGTTTTTCTGGAATTCTGAAGTATACCAAACATAAATTCATGTGAGAAGGAGCTGTTGCCACCAAATTAGAAACAAATTAAATTAGAATAACCATTAAAAAAAAAAAAAAAACACAACAACACTGTAAGCATAGCTCTGAGAAGTATTCAAAATTGTTCTCCACAATCTACCTTATTCATCATACTGCCAATCTGAAGATTGCAGCCTCAAGAGTTTTACCATATTGGGTGACAGACCTTATGATTTTCAAAAGAAGCTGGAAATCCAAATCGGGTAGGAAGAGGTGCCAGAGAGAAAACTATCCTGATATTTAAGTATTGGCATATAATCTTTAAAAATCCAAATAGTGTGGATTTCAAGGATACATTGCTGCCAGCCACAAATCTATAACCTCTGAGCTATAAGCATATAGGATGGGGAAACTAAAAGGTCATTAATTGAAATATTTTATATGAAAATTGTTCAGGGAATTTGGGTCTTCTTAACTATGACTTTATATTTTAAAAAGCAATAGATGAGTCTCACATCTTCATTTTCTTGAGTTTTTATATTAACATTTGATCCTAAGATGTATAAGTCTGAGGAAAAAGTATGACCAACTACACATACTTGATTTCCCTGACCAAATATTAGGTCCCATTTGTTGAAATGTCCTAGAACTGACAATATTTATTGGTCAAATCTCATCTTCAAGCTTCATAGGAAGTGACATACAAACCTTGCATAGATAATGCAATCGTAAGGCCTGGTCACTCTATATATGCTATAACTGGGCCTTCAAAAGTTGCCTTAAAAAAGGCTTTGGGCAAGTCATGATCATCCTCATAACTCCAAGTTATACCTGACTGTTCTTTCTCTGCCTTGTGGGGCTTAGCCTCTTAGAAGTCAAGGATCCTCTTGAGAAGGTGATAGATACTTCCTATGGAAAGATGCGTGTGTCCATGAATCACAGGGCTTTCCATGTAGAGAATTCATGCCAACCCTGATTTTCTCAGATCCCCAGGTTAAGAACCTCAGCTCTGGAGTGCCTTTACTAATTAGGCTACATCTGCTCTCACAACCCAACCAGAAAAACCAGCAAGTCAACCTCTGCAGAGAAGATAGGGTAAGAGATTCACAAGTTGATTCACCAGGAGAAAAACACACTTAACTCAAAGCCATTCAGGTGACAAGCCCTACATGTGTTATTTATTTATTTATTTATTTGGAAAATTTATGTTAGAATTTTGCCTTCTGAAACTCTACAATGTAGTCATATTTCTTTAACTATAAAACTACTTTTAAATCCTCCATTTAAAACCTTGGGTAAAACTGAACTCAAAGTTAAAAGGTATTTTCTTTTCTGGTGGCTTTTCACACCCCAGCAACCCTCAGGATTTCCCAGGAAATCACGTAAGGAGAAATGGATAGCAGGAAGACCAATATTCAATACCACATAGAGCTGGTTTTTTGAGTCCCAGCTCTGTGCCTTACTTTGACATTCAGTCATTCAGCATATTCATGATCCTACTTCCACAGTATATCCAGAATCTATTTCTCACTTTCACACAGCAGCCATCCCAGTCTCAGCCACCATTGCCTCTCACCTGGATTGTTACAGGAGGTTCACCTCTTCTCTCTGTGTTCTAGGTACCTATTGCTGGCATAACCAACTATCCCAACACATAGTGGCATTAAAAAATAATCATTTTATTGTGCTCATAGATCCTGATGGTCAGAAATTCAGAAAAGACACATCAGGACAACTCCTGTTCTGTTCCATGATATCTGGGGCCTCAACTGGGATGACTCTGTTGGCTAGATCTGGAACAGCTGGGCCAGAAGGATCTGTTTCCAAAATGGCCTCCTTACTCCCATGTCTGGCAGCAAGGTTGGAATGGCTGAAAGAAAAGACAAGTAGGGTTTACCAATGTGGCCTCTCTAGCAGAAGGTCTTTAAGAGTGTTTTCTAGCAAATAGAGTAGAAATATCATGGACTTTTGTGACCTAGCCTCAGAGGTCAGCTTGACTTCTACTCTACGCTATAGCTTGAGATAGTGACAAGCGAGCCCACATGGTTCAAGGGGAAAGGGGCCTCCCCTCACCCCAATTTCCTAATGGGAAGAATATCAAAGAATTCATAGACAGATTTTAAAACCACCATATTCTGCTTTTACCTCTGCCTTCCCATCTACCATCACCAGAAAGACTGTTTTCTTTTTTTTTTTTTTTAAAGATTTTATTTATTTATTTATTTTACAGAGAGAAATCACAAGTAGATGGAGAGGCAGGCAGAGAGAGAGAGAGAGAGGGAAGCAGGCTCCCTGCTGAGCAGAGAGCCCGATGCGGGGCTCGATCCCAAGACCCTGAGATCATGACCTGAGCCGAAGGCAGTGGCTTAACCCACTGAGCCACCCAGGCGCCCCAAAAAGACTGTTTTCAACAGAACAGCTAGAGGGATCTTGTTGAAATGGAATCCAGAGATGTCACTCTTCTGACCAAATCCTTCCATGGCTCCCATTTTACTCAAAAACAAAATCCTTACAATGATCTAATAAGGCCCCATGGATTTGTCCTCTTCAACCCATGTCCTGCTCTTTTTCCCAGTGCTTAATCTGTTTCAGCAACACTAGAGCAAGCAGGCGGTACACATCCTCTCCTTTAGGGACATTCACACTTCTTCTCCTGTATGTACTTCCTAGATGTCCTCATACCTGCACCCTTCCTGCTCTCAAGTTGTCACTCAAATGTTACTGTCTCTGTGAGATGTAAGCTAACAACCCTATCAAAAATTGCAAACCTTCTCACCCCTTCCTTTCCCTTCCTGATTGTTTTCATTTGTCCTTAACACTATGTACACACACACACACACACACACACACACACACACACACACTGATTTCCAATCTCTTGCCTGCTTCATCCTCTAGAATATAAGTACCATGTGGGCAGGGATTTCTGTCTTATTTACAGCACTTAGACCGAGCCTGTACATAGTAGGTGCTTGATAATATCTGTAGAAGTGTGAAGTGTACTGATTCTACAACCATCTATTTGTGTTAATCTGTTGTTTGTAAGAATTCCATTTCAGCTTATTTTGTTTGCTATTTAAATTGCCATTTGCTTTCCATATGCCTCGTTCTTTAAAATATGGGGGAAACCCCACTTAATATGATATACAGGTTTCTTTGTAAATTTCAAAGTGTAAAACCTCTTACTGATTAAATTATAGGGCTCCTAACCTTTGTTGGAGAACATGGCCACTCTTCACTGTCCTCTTTTTAAAAATTACCAAACCACTAGATTATTTTTTAAGACCAGGTAGCTATATGCTTTTATACTGCTATCCAGATATTATACATACTCTAGGTATGGGGTCAGGGAACATGCTTTAAGCAAGTGGAACTTTTTGAAGTAAATGAAAATAGAAATTAAATATCTCTTACCCATCCTGATGATTCTTGTTTCTTAGTAGGAGATGAAACGCACCTGGATTAGAAAGAAAATGACACATACCTCAGGGTATATAAGCCTGTCATCTGGTTTTAATAAAACTCTGCATTCTTAGGGTTGAATGTCCAAATAAAGTCAGTACAATCTGTTCTCCCATGAATGTCCCTGTAAACAAAATGATTTTTAAAATATCATTTAACAAATGTTTATATCACACAACATGCTAAGAACCTTACAAATACTACTAACTCACTGTTCCTCATAACAACTATGTGAGTTTGATACTCTTACTCTATCCCATTTCTTAGATGAGTCAACTGAACATATAAAAATAAAGTAAATTTGCCTAAGAGTAAACTCTAGTTAGTAGTGCTGGGCTGGGCCCAAGTTCTATGTTTTTATCACTAGGAAGAAAAAAAATGCCTTTTTCTCAAATGTCTTATTGTGAATATTTGCAAAATCACATAAAAATTAAAGCAGTTCTATAATAAATATTCATATACCTACCACCTAGATTCTCCAATTAACATTTTACTATTTTTATTTTATTACATATCTATCCATCTATCCATTCTTTTATCCACTTATCAATCCTTCTGTTTTATGCATTCCAAAGAAATTTGTAGAATCAGTACACTTCACCCCAAATCTTTCTGCATGAATATCATGTGGTTTCAATAGTTGTCTACCGTTCTTTTCTTTCCCCTTCTTTTGAGGTAAAATCTACATATAATAAAATGCACAAATCTGAATTCCACCACTCAGTAAATTTTGACCTATCAGGAAACCTTATCAGGAAAAGTTTCATAATATAGTTTTAACTCTGGAAAGATCTTATAAAGCTCTCCACTTAACATCGGAGAGTTCAATCTCTGGACACAATGTAATAACCAAACCAAATGAGAGTTCATCCACCCAGTGTGCATCAAGCCAAGAAAAACGGACACAGAGCTTTGGCTGTGAAGAAAGATGGGCTATTTATTGGGTGATGTCACCCAGGAGAACAGGGAGCTAACGCTCAAAAATCCCAAACTCCCCAGTGGTGCACAAAGTCAGGGTTTTTAAGGACAAAATTGGGGGTGGGTGTCTTCTGAGAAGGTGGACACTGTTGATCCAAGGCCCATGAAGACATGTTAATAGATGTTACCTAGTTGCTTCTGGTGCCCCTCTGTCTGGTCCTATGGAGGTCTATTGCCTCTCAAAAGACTTGGAATCTGAAAAATACCTTTGTTCTTCATGTTAGATATTCTGTTAGGTGTATCTGGTTCTTTTTCGTTCTGGATAGTACTGCCTGCATGTATTCAAACTACTTGTACATGCATAAGCTAATGAATTTGCATTTCTGTATGTTTCTTTGAATTTCAAAGAAGCATTCTTATCTCTTGAGCTTGGATCTATACGTCCCCTGGCTAGTCCATTCATGCCTGGAAATGATATGACCCCTATGTTCATTCTTCCATTTGAACTAGCAAGATGGATGTGGGCTTCAAAAAGAAGAGAGTAATGTGTAAATTGGCATCTCCTGAGTTAAAAAAAGGCTCAACAGAAGGTTTGTCTAGAGAAACTTCCCTTTGCACACATAGAATTCCAAAGGGATTAAGGGCCATTTTCCTTTTTTGGCCTTAGTATAATCCATCTGGAAGAAAGAGACTTCAGTTTAGAAATCCTTACAATTCCACTCCATCCTTTGTCTTCTTACAGATGGAGGAATGAAAGTCAACAAAGCTAACTGATTACCTCCAAGGTGACACCAGTGTGAAGACCCCCTCCCCAGCCACATAGGGTTAAAGCAAATAGCTAGGGACCACAATATCCAAAGACTCAAAATGGTATATGTTCTTTCAAATTCATTAGCTTTCCCTTTTGAAATTAAAATCTCAAAATTGCATTTGTCTCATGTAAGAAGTAAAGCATCTCCTTTCCTACTTCCCAAAATAAAAACCGCATGTGGAAAGCTTTTTTTTTTTTTTTGCATATCTGAGAACAGAATGTCAGAAAAATCAATATTAATTAGAGTGAATGATTGCAACGACATGATTTTATGCTTTTTGAAATAATATTGTTTATCCTCACCATGGGTTTTCGAATTTCACACATAAGGATCCAAGGTTTGAAAAGGTCGGACAGTCACTCACATGGCTAGTAAGTAGTGGAACCATGATCATCTGACTCCTAATGTCATCATTGGCCCTGTGTAGACTTGAATTCCAGCTTCACATTGGTAGCTCTATGATCTTGAGCAAGTGGCATAATCCCTTTATGCCTCAGTTTCCCCATCTGGAAGGGAGGGTCAGTTGCCCAGTAGTAAATGACTACAGCACACTCTTCCCTAGTTTCCTTCCCTTCCTTATCTCATTCTCCCTCTCTACCAGTGCTTCCTGGGGTCACTTTCTAGATAAGCAACTCGCATATAAGTCTTTTCCTCAGGGTCTGCTTCTGGGGAACCCAAAATTAAGACAATGATTTCTTAAAAACTTAACAATTCTTTGCCCTTTCAACTCTCAGCATCAAGTACCCAGATCCTTATAGCTGTACCATCAGCCTATATCCAGGATCTTACTGGACTCATACAACAGATAGAATGACTGTTATTGGCCCATTTTATGGATGAAAAAGCCAGGGCTTAGAAAAATAATGAGGCCAATCAAAAGAAATGAAATCTTGCCATTTATGATGACGTGGATGGAGCTAGAGGGTATTATGCTTAGTGAAGTAAGATCATATCATATGATCATATGATCTCCCTGATATGAGGAAGTGGAGATGCAATGTGGTGGGGTTGGGGGGCAGGAAAAGAATAAATGAAACAAGATGGGATTGGCAGGGAGACAAACCATAAGAGATGGCTTAATGTCACAAAACAAACAGGGTGGCTGAGGGGAGGGAGGTAGGGAGAGGATGGTGGGGTTATGGACATTGGGGAGGGTATGTGCTGTGGTGAGTGCTGTGAAGTGTGTAAACCTGGTGATTCACAGACCTGTACCCCTGGGGCTAATAATACATCATATGTTTATAAAAAAATAAAAAGATTAAAAAAAAAAGAAAAAGAAAAATAATGAGGCCAAAGCCACATGGATGATAGGGACAGAGCAGAACAACAGTCTCAGACATTCTGACTCTAAAGTTCCAAGAGGTCTCAAAGGCCTGACTGCAGCACACATTAATCCAGCCCTTATTCAGCACATAATGCCATCAACTGCTCCTAGCAAGAACACGTGGGAAGTGAAAATAACCAAGGCATCTTTCCTTCAGTGGTATAATTCACGAGAAGAAGAGAGCTATTTTTGGTATTAAACTTACTCAGAAGAACAGCTTTGGGGGTCAGTCTTAGTAAATTAAAAAAACAAAAAATCCATGAGATTCTAAAAGCCTTGAAAAATGTTAATTTCTACCCTACCTGTCCCTAGTCACACTGCAGCGCTAGCACAACTTTCTATAAATCTTTCTTTTAAAATCGTTTGCCTTTGTCTTCCCATTGTTATGTTATATAGCCTACATAAAATACCTTTTCTTGAGCCCTTTATCAACCTCAAGTTCATTTTCAAACACTTACTATCGTGAACACTTGCTTCTAATCAGTTCAGTTCTTAGTTCCTTTTCTGAGTTTGCCCAAGGCAATGACGTTGATGATGACATGGTAGGAGTTCCAGGGTTCTTGCTATATAGCATGTTTCTTAGTCGCCTACTTAATCATTATTCCTAAAGAAACTAGGCTCCAGATCATCTCAAACACTTGAACAATGATGGCAGAACTGATCTCAAATCTCAGAGAAGCACGTTATCTCATTTTCTAGATCTTATTGACAGATTTCTCAATAGGCAACTGAGACTTGAATAGGTGTCATCGCTTGCCCAAGACCTCAAAATGGCCAATCCAGAGAAAGACACACCTATGTCCACTGCCAGTTTCTAGCACCACTACATATCACTGTCTTTCACATCATAGAACCGAAACAAACCCCAGAGGAGCTTTTGGCACAAACACTTTTTGCCAACTCATGCAAATAATTTAGGATGCCGGGAACAGTCCTACAACTGATGTACCCCAGGATTTGGTTTGTCAGTTATGCAAAAGGGGGTGACATTTTCTTTAAAGGGCCATGCTTGCCACTTGGTCAATTCTTTTTATTTCTTTTTCTTCTTAAATAAATTCTATGCCCAAAGTTGGGTTTGAACTCCTGAACCCCGAGATTAATCACATGCTCTACTGACTGAGCCAACCAGGTGCCCTACCACTGATAAGCTCTTAGCAAGACCACTGATTGAAGTGCCTACAGACTAAAAACAAAAGTACTCTGCATGGTGGCCTGAAAAAATGACAGAAAGCCTGAAAAAAATCAGGTCATGAACAGAGGAGTTTTTTGTTGCTGTTGTTAAGTGTAATTAATCTTTACACCAATCAGACAACTCAGACCCTGCACCCATTCATTACTTAGGGCTCAGAAACTGATGGCTAAAAATGCCTGAATCTACTTAGTTGGTTAATGTAGGAGTACAGATAAGAACTAGTCAAAATTAACCTTGCTCTTGGAGAAGTTACTTTTTTTCTACAGTATATGTCACATGATAAGAAAAATTAACCTGATAATTATAGCTATGACCATGGAAATTATCGGATTTTTTGGAAGCAAAGAAATAATTTGTTACAGTATCACATTCTTGGTGAATGGGTTCTTTGGAGACAGTATGCACATTTTTCCAAGGAAAAAAAAATGTTTTCATGGAACATAAAATAGTGCTCCCTTCCCCAGAAACAAAAAATTTCAGTGAGGAAATGCTAGCAATGTTCAACTAATCTCTTTAAGGACACATTCTGGGGGTGCCTGGGTGACTCAGTCGGTTAAGCCTCCAACTCTTGATTTTGGCACAGATCATGATCATAGGGTCATGGGATCGGGCCCTGAGTTGGGCTCTGTGCTGGGCATGGATCCTGCTTACTATTCTCTCTTTCCTTCTCTGTCTGTCCCTGCCCATTTGCCCTCCCCCCATCTGTTGGGCATGCTCACTCTCTCAAACACACACACACACACACACACACACACACACACACACACACACACACATTCTTACATTCTGTCTTTGAAGGCAAGCAAAATATGAACCAGGTTATAGGTTCCTATGCTGCTCTTGACATGCATGCAATGTGTGTGGTTTTATAGAGTGACAGTCAGAGAAAGGGAGGAGAAAAGCAAGGAGAATAGGTATGTACAACTATGGACCAAATACTAAGAAACACATAGAGAAGAAACAGCAACTAGATCCTTGGCAGTTTCTCTCTTTCTAGGTAGCAGGGCCTTCTGCTTCTTCATGTTGCTGAAAGTCAGGCACTGTTTGGCCTAGCTTCACAGAACAGGAAGTTTTGGGTGCGGCCCAAGTATGTAGTTCGGCATCACTGAGGTGCAAGAAAAAAATAGATTCAGTTTGATTCAAAGAGAAAAACCATTGTTTGTAATCCAAGTTCAGTCCACTAAGCTCAGCCAAATGACTCCCAGAACCACATTTTGTGCTCTTCCAAGAGCCCCACCCTTGTTGTAACTCACCTATGAGTCACTGCCTTCCTGGCGTGTTAAAGAAATACCACAGTGCACACCTCACCTAGTGTCCAAGCACACCTCTGCTGTTGGCTCGTTTTCCATATAGTTACAGTTTAATCAAATCCTTTTGATTTGGGATTGTAAATTCAAAATTTCAGGATCACCAGAATAAGTTTGCTTCATTAGATCTTCTTCCAGGGTGGATATAGGAAAGACTTTGAAATTACCAAGCAGATGACCAGCCACAGATCACTGTGAATCATTGAATGTGGGTATTCCCAAAGATCTTTTCTTCACCCAGCTTGCAAGGGCCCTTTGAAAGCACATATCTGATCACATTCTTAAGCTACAGATTTTTCTCAAACTCATCAGTAGCTACCTTGTTAGGATCAAGGCTGAAATCCTAAACTTGGTTTATGAGCTCAGCATAACCTCCATGGACTATTCACTCAGTCATTCATTCATCAAATATTTATTGGATAACTACTACGTATCAGACATCATTCTAGGCTGATATATACTATACTACTGATATAGTAGCAATAGACAGAGTGGATGGACTCCCTCCCATCCTCCAGAAATGACCCTTGACCATGCCTGCCATTTTACTGTCCATGCCTACCAAACACTGTGCCCTCTCTCTGCTTCCCATAGTTCTTCAGGCTCTTCCTTCTGCTGATAACATTGTGCCTGGTAAACTCCTACTGATTATTCAGATCTAATTTTATACACTGTCTTTTTTAGGAAGGTCTTTCTCTTTTCCTAAACTAGATCAGATCTGAAATCTGTCCAAGCCAGGGTCTTTAACTCACTGAGCCACCCAGGCGCCCTGCATCCCATAACATTCTTATTTATACATCATTTCCCTTTTTGTAAGTATTTTTTATGAACCTGTATTTCCATCTAGACCAGAGGCTGGCAAATTTTTTCTCTAAAGGGCCAGATAATAATTTTTTTTTTCAGCTCTGTGGGCCATATAGCCTCTGTCACAACCATTCAGTTCTGCCATTATAGCTTAAAAGCAGTCAAAGACAATACATAAACAAATGTGTGTAGCTGTAGTCCAATAAAACTTTATTTATAAAAGCAAGTGGTGGGCCCTATCTGGTCTACAGGCTGCAATTGGCTGACCTCTGAACAACAGAATTTCCTGTGGTAATGGAAATGTTGTAGATCTGTTCCCTTTCATAAGGTAGTCACCAGCCACATGTGGTTATCAAGCACTTGTAATGTGGTTAGTGGAACTGAGAATCTAAGTCTCTTAGTTTATCTAATTGTAACTCTTTAACTTTAAATGTAAATAGCCACATGTGGCTGGTGATTATTTTATTGGAGAGCACACACACAGACCATGAGGTCAGAGGCTGGAACCCCTTTGGTCACCACCATGTCACTTGGACCTAGCACAGCAGTGGCACAGGGTCGGTACTCAATATTTACTTGCTGAATGAATGAATGAACAAATGTATAAGGATGGGATGACTTAGCAAACTTCCTGTTTGCTTTTTACCACTGCTATATACTTGATGAGATGTTGCCACTGAATGCTTCTTATTCTCTGGTCCTGAAATACTATATTTTTGTATGCATATTTTATCTCCCCATGAGCCCATGAGCTCTATAAAGATGGGGCTATAAGAGAGACTCCCTGGATGATTCCCCCAGTGCCCAGTACAGGAATATCCCCTTGGTAGCCAGCCTTCCCACAAAGTGTTTGCAGTTACCCGTACTTACCTGGAAAGGGAAAAGATTCAACCCTATAGCTATTTTATTTCTAAAATATGTTTCAGTCCATCCCAAAAGTCTAAATTCAAGCTTTTCTGCTTCAATATTGCTGTTGTAAAATTGAGAAATTCAACTTTTCCCTGACCTATTCTGCCTTCCCCAAGCAATCTTAGGGAAGTTGCTTAATGCCCTATGTCTCTCTTATTAAGCAAAGATAATTCTAATATTATTAGATAATATCTATTAATAGATAATATCTATTATCTAATATTATTATTTTTCCACTGCCTACTTCTTAGGAATGTCCTGTAAATAAATAAGAACATGGTCATATGCCTTCAAACACCTCAGAGAGAGGTACTCTTCTTGCATGGCACATTATAACTGATCAGAAAGATAACAGATGGTAGTGCTTCTCAGTGATATTTAATTATTGGTACATTGTTTTCTTTGATTTATCAGGATAACTCAGTAAAAGCTCTGTGTTCCTCAAGTAAGCTAGCTGGTTGTAAATAATATCAGAAGAACACAATCATTGGAGGGTGGTGAAGGACAGCCATTTTGTTTGAATTATGTCAAATTGACTTTAGAGCCTACCCTCCAGCTGGCATCCCAGGTAAGATCTGAGGATCCTTCAAATCTTCCTGCCCTATACCCATCCTCCTGCAGTTCTGATAAACAGGCATCCCAATTGAAGGCATACCTTTCCTTCACTACTATCTGAAACAGAAAGTCTAGCTTACCTTGCCACAGAAGGCTCATTCAGTACCTGTGCACTCCATATATCTCATCTCCAAGCAGGTAATTAAGGTCCAGCCAGAGGCCCAAGCAAAGTTCTGTTTCCACCCAGCAACAAGTGCCCATGCTGGTCTTCCTGTCCTTAGAAGGCCCTGCTCACCTCTCCCAGCCTTTCCCAAGTGTGGCTCTCTCCCTCTCATTTGCTCATTCCTACAACAGATATTCATGGGGCATTCTGCTAGGGCCTCTTTTCATCTCTCCGAGCATTCCTGCCCTTTATTTTGAATCCTTCCTTTCCCAATCTGGGCGTGTCCTGTGGAAACCTATGGCTTTCTTCATGGCCTGCCCTGACCTATTGGCTACTTTTTCACATGGTGAAGGGGAAAGCCAAGATAATGGGAAACAAACTTAATCTCAGAAGAACTAAACTTGTTCATCAATAAGAAAAGAAAAGAAAAAGGACTGAAGTAGCTAATATATAAAGACCTTATCCCCTGAAAAATTCCATGTTATAATCTTGTCTCCCTTTCTCTCTGATGTCTGTGGTCACTGAAGCCTAAATTGTGGGATATCCTTTTATCTACTATGCACTGCTCAACATACAGAGATGCTCAATGAATCAAGAATTGAATCTTTGTCTCAGTTAACTTTCTGGCATAAAATTCCCAGATTTATATTTGAATTTTGGTCAGCCCAGAAGGGGCCTGATACACATGTTGCCTTGGGGACATGACTCAGTTCTTAGACTTCTCCCAAACACATCTAAGCAAGGGTTAAAAACAAAAACATTTTAACAGAATCCCTATAGAATGTATTCATTTACATAATAATAGGTGTCATAGTAAGTGAGCCACCAAATCTCAATGGCATAACCCAACAGAAGTTTATTTCTCACCCATAGTAAGTCTAATTGACAGTGATAGGAAGCTGGAGGATAAAGTGGTGAGGACTTTGCTCACACAGTTATTCAGAGAATCAGGCTCACAAGAGTTCTGCCATCTTTAATGTGTGGCTTCCAAGGTCACCTTGGCTATCAGCATTTAGAGAGCAACAGGGGAAAGAGAGAAAGAAGTGGATCACAAGAGAGGCTTTTTTTATGGGCCAGGCATGAAAGCAGCACATTTCCCTTCTACCCGTTTCATGTTGGTCCACAGGCGGTCACGTGGCCACATCTGCCTGCAAGGGAGGAGGGAAATGTAGCCCAGCTGGGAGGAAGAGGAAAGAGAACTGGGTTTGGTGATTAGCCAGTCTTCACCACACTGGACAAACAACCGGGTTAAAATATTTGAAATACTTGAAAGGCCTGAATGCAAGATAATGAAAGCTATTATTTTGCAAGTAATCCTTTATTTTCTGTCCTTTTATTAAATGCCTTGTCTTCTAAAAATATTATTGTAACACATTGTGGTGAGTATAATGATGGTGTTACGCCATGAGACCATCAAGCCTGGATCTTCTTATGAAGTGAAGCAGCCAGAGCTGGTCTTAAACAGGGGCTATTAGGCAGGCAAAGGGTGTGTGTGTGTGTTGTATGGAAAAGAGGGTGGGGTAGCAGCAGAAGACAGTTTGGGAAAGGAGTAGAAACTGAAGAAATTACAGGAGAGTGGCAGCCAGAGAAAAGTTGTGAAGGAGATAAATCAAGGTGTGAAAAGAAAATTTAATGTTACTTAAGCAACAAACATAAGGCAGGAAATGGGAGATCTTGAGACAAGTCAGGTCTATGCTAAGAAACTTAGCTTTATGTTGAAAACTAGCACTTCCCCAAGAGAGTCTTTTGTCATGGTCTAGGTGGATATATATGAAAGGTGAAAAATACATTTGATACATGTGCTGGATTTCCCAAAGTTAAAAGGCGAAAGATTTATGCGATCTGAAGAGAAACCAGAGTATTGGATTTCCCAAAGTTAAATGGTGTTTCATTCTTATTATTTTAATAGCATTCAATAAGCTGATTCATTGAGCAAGTATTTATTCAACACCTACCTATGGGAAGCTGTGTGCTAGCAATAGGGAGTAACAGTGAAGAACAAGAAAGATGGCTCATATATTCTACCTTCTGTACACTGCAAATACCCAAGAGACACAGAAGTATATAGCCTTTCCAAAAATGCTTTCTGTTAGTGGCCTTCTCTAGGGAGAGTTTTGGAAATGCTGTGATAAATGGATTTTACAGCTAAAGTTACTTAAGCAGCTGCAGATCTGAAGAGTCAGGATGGAATAAGGAGAGTATCCAGGAGGCGAGAGGGTGATTGCATTGGCCCTGGAGATGGGTTGATGGGCATCTCCTCTGATGCTTTCAGTTCTAAGTTGGGGATCTTTCTCTCCATCCATTCCTATTGCCCTTATCCTTCCTGCCTGCATCTTCCAAGCCCTTAGTCAACAGTATTCTCATTCATGAAGCCTCCCCTACCTTTTCCAGCCAGGGTTAGATAAAACCTTCTCCCAGTTCCCATGGAACCCTGATCATCTCTCTCTGGTCATAGCTGTCAGCCTGTAGTCTGTGGGCACATCCTGACAGATGCTTCTGCAGAGCATTTGGTAACATGGGCACAGTAAGGCTTGGTTTAGTGTTGAAATAGAAAAAAAAAAAAAAAAACAATAATAATGAAATCTTTCAGGCACATTTGAGGCTGGGGGAAAAAAAAAGTTTTAACCTAAGTTGTCATATGTTCATGTATCTCCATGGCCTGAACAATTTGAGTTAGCTGAGCAAATGTTTCTTTTACTATCCTCCTGGAATATCCTAGAGAAGAGGTTTCCACTTGGCTTTTATCATGGAGAACATTTCATGCTAGGGTTTGCCAGTAGTCAATGATTAGTTATACCAGGTGACTGTAGAAGTCCAGAATAAAATTTGTAAGGTGCTTATGTCCAAATTAAACATGACTGTAAATATATAGAATTAAATGATCCACTCTGAGCCCAAGTGTCTCACCTATTTGTGACAGGATGATAGGACTTAGACTAAACTGAGACATAAGAGTTTTATAAAGCATCTCTAAACATTTATATCTACCAAACACATGAGATAAGGCTGTGGTTAAAGTATGCATTTATTAATAACCCCAGACAACTTGCAGGTTGTCAACTGAAGTCCTTCCAAATAAAGTAGAATTGTGTATTCTCATCATTCTTTTTTTTTTTTAAGGTTGTATTTAGTTATTTGACAGAGAGAGATCACAAGTAGGCAGAGAGGCAGGCAGAGAGAGAGAGAGAGGAGGAAACAGGCTCCCCGCTGAGCAGAGAGCCCGATGCGGGACTCAATCCCAGGACCCTGAGATCATGACCTGAGCCGAAGGCAGCAGCTTAACCCACTGAGCCACCCAGGCGCCCTATTCTCATATTCTTGTATCATTCCATTTTTATGAGTTTTCAGGCTGTATCATTTGTATATATTTGACATTTCAAAGTATTTTGGAAGAGAAATAAATGGTAATGTGGGAATCAATAAGACAAATATGTTAGAGTAAAAGTAAGAATTCTACTGAAGAAAGAGCTGCTTTGAATTTTACTACCTTAGGGATGATAATTTTTTTTAAAAAAGAAAAAATATATATAAATACTAGCCATACACACACACACACACACACACACACACAAGCAATAAATAAATATTTCCTCATTTGCTGTATGTCCTTAAGACAATTTCTAGCTACATGGCTGTATTTTTATAGTTTTTACCAGTTATGCTTGTTTTACTGCTAAGACGGTCCATGGAGGGTCTTCATGGCACCATTGTGGAAACAGTCTCCCCTCCTGTGGATTTTTAATCAACTCCCACACTTGAGTGCAGCTTAATCACTGGAAGAAGTCTCTTATTCGATATCATTCAGAGAGGTTCTGTTTCTCTGCTCAAAACCTAGCAACTACAATGTAGGTAGACAGTCATTCTCAAAATGCCAGTATTCTCAGAAGTTTGTGTTCTATCCAGAAGACCTCAGAGGAGGTTTACCCCATTCTCATAATGTGGAAAATTCTGCATTATTCCACTTTAGAAAGGAAGATGGCCCTCTCCTTATCCCCAGTGCTCTAACTTTCCTTCAGCATTTTTATCATCCTGGAGACAATCTTATTCTTAGACTTCATACCCTCATAGTGACCCAAAACTGACAGTTTCTTCATTCTCATCCTATTTCTTCTTTCCATGGACCAACCCAGTGGTGCAATGAAATGTGCCATGTTCCAAGAGCTGCCTCAGTCTGAAAACAAAACCTTCCTTGTGAGTGAGTGGTTAATCTACAGAATTAACTTGATTCCAGATTTGCTCATCCCTTTTTATCCCACTCTAAGGACTACAGCAGAGCAAAGGCCAGCAGCCTGTTTGGGATTTGTTTTTCAAAATTCTGAGGGGAAAGATTCTATTGAAACTGTTCATGTCCTTTTGGTCAAGATAGTCACTTGTGCTCTCCCTCCCACCCCCTCAGGAACACTGTTCTGGGAATTATACCATCTCTTCCTTTTATCTCCAGTTTGTCCTTAATCCATTGGGTACTTTCCTCAATTCCTCAATATGATATTTCTTTATTCACAAAGAAGCAGCTCCTTTCACTATTAGTACCTAAAGCCACCACCTCCTGCCTGTCCCATCCTTCACCAGCACACTTCTTCAGGGCGTAGTCACCATTCCAAGGTCTGTTGCCTCTACATCCCCTTTCTCCTTAAATCCTGCTGTCCATAAAACCACTCAGGAAACCAGCAGATAAAATCACTTGCTCAAGTTTCCTTGTGAGCATCCCATATGCAATGTTCTTCCTCAGCTCCAGTGTCCCAACCCTCTGACTTTCTCCCCCTTAAACCTCCCACTACTTCCCTCACATTTGCTGCCTCCCAATGGATTCTCCTTCTGCTTCTCCCTGTGTCTAGGTACCCACCAGGGCTCCACACATATTCTTTCCCTTTCTTCCCAAATATTTTAGTGTAACTCTTTAATCTGTCTTCTCTATTCAGAATATTTCATGAAAATCCTAACATTTCATGAGTACCTACTCTGGCTGGTACTTTGCCAGAGTATTATCTTGTTTAATTTTCAAATAAAACTTCAGAGCGCCTGGGTGGCTAAGTTCGTTGGCCATCCGATTCTTGGTTTTGGCACAGATCAGGATCTCAGGGTCCAGAAATGGAGCCCTGTGACCTGTGCTGGTCATTGGAAGTCTGCTAGATATTCTCTCCCTCTGCTTCTACCCCCCTCATGCTCACTCTCACACTCTCTCTTTAAAAAATAAATCTCGGGTGTTAGGAGACAACTCTTATTAGCTCCATTGTATACTTGTGGCATTTGAGGGCAAGAAAAATTAAGGATCTTGCCAAGGGCATCCAGTCAACAAATGAAAGTGCCAGGATTTGAACCCAGATAGTCTCATGGCTGCCAAAGAGCTCTCCACCATTTAGCTCTTTAGGACTGGGCTCAAATTCTACCTCTTTCAGGAAGCCTCTCCCGACCCCCTAGTGTGATATGGTCCCTCCATTTGTGGCACCTTATGAAATTTATTTTTTACTCAATGTTATGGTCATTTTCACTCCCTTCCCTTCCCACCCCCACCCCACCTCCCACATACACCGTAACATTATCAATCCTGGGAGAAAGGGACTGTATTTATTGATTTCATATCCCTTCTAATGTTAGCATAGGACTGTCTTCAGCCAGCAGAAGACCTGCTAATTTGAATGGAAGACTCGTCCCCTATAAAAGTGGGTCCTCCCAGCATGCCCAACACCCTGATAATTTCCAGATGTGACAGGAATCCAGGAAGTGAACAAACCTCAGGGTGTCTCAGTGCTGCAAATGAGCAGGCACTCTAGGCCAGGTGGCTCAGGGTCTGTTTATTTTCAAGGCTGTGAAAGAAAAGGTAGAGCAGAGAAAGAAAGCACATTATGGACTCCCATGCTTTGTCTGTCAGCCTTTGACCAGCAAACTTATTAAGTAAGATTTTAATGCTTCACTCCTTTTGGAGAGACAAATCTCATATTTAAGAATAAGTATCCAACCCCAGATTGAGAAACCTTTCCCAAGAGGTTATGATGGACTTCAATTTTAAAGAAAGGGATGTAGGGGGTGCCTGGGTGGCTCAGTGGGTTAAACCTCTGCCTTAGGCTCAGGTCATGATCTCAGGGTCCTGCAATCGAGCCCTGCACCCCACCCCCGCCTGCCTCTCTGCTTACTTGTGATCTCTGTCTGTCAAATAAATAAATAAAATCTTTAGAAATATATAATAAATAAATAAATAAAGGGATGTTGTTAATGAGTCACTTTCCATCTGTTAAGAAAGACCTATATATTTCCCAATAACGTTGTTCTCCATCAAGATATCTCATTTTCTCTCAGCCAAATAAAATTACATTAAAATAAATTAAAATAAACAAATGAAGTTTTATGAGAGAAAGTAGATGTTGGTCTGAACTGACGGACCTTGTTGATAATTTCTTCTTTATGTTATAACTTTCTTCCAGCACAAGCCAAAGGGGCAAAAAAAAAAAAAAAAAAAGTCACCGTAGTCTAGGCTGTGCACCCCACTGACAGTATTACTTGCATCTAGGTATCTGTTCTGTGCAGTACAGGTTTGCTGCAGAGCCATTTCAAGCAGGAAGTTCCCATGGATTTCAGGGAAATGTGGTGCTTGATTGGGCCACATACAGAGCTCAGAAATGGATACAAGCCAGAAAGGGAAAAAAGGGAAAATCTTCAGCTGATTGTCATAGGATGGCCTGGAAGTGTATCTCTTTACATGTGGCTTCATAACTTAGCCATCTTCTTAGTCAACTAAAGCAGTTAATTTGTGTGTGACGTCACCTGTATTGAGCCCCTTTCACTCACTCCTCCTCCTCTATGATGCCCTTAAAATCAGTGGGTTCCCAAATTCTATCTCCAACCCACTGTTCTTCTCTCTTTATAATTTGTCCTTTATCACATTCACCTTTAACTGTGGCTTAGACCGTGCCTTGTAGCAGTTGACTCCATTTCAGCCAGGGGCTCTCACTTCCTGCATCTCTCACTGCCTGACAAATGGTCCCACTTCTGTGAGCCGTAACCACCTCCAATTCAGTCTTCCCCCCCATAAGCAGCCCCCTTTCTAATTCCCTGTCTTCTTATCAACAATAACAAAATTCTCCTTGCAGATACTTTCCATTTCCCTCTTCCTTGCTCTTGTACGTTAGGTACAAGTTAGGTACTGGTTAGCAGTCACAAAAGTTCATCCACTCCTCCTTCATGAAGCTCTCAAAGTCCCTTCCTGGAATCTGACAAATTGAGGAAAGAAGGACACTAATGATGTGTCCCCATGATGTGAAAGGATCCAGGAGATGGTTCCTAACTGGGTTAGGAGGTCACTTGGAATGCAGAACATAGAAGTCATCCAAAGGTTAAGCACAGGACAGAGCTAAGGATCAGAGCTGGCATCAGAATACTGAGATCATCTCTCCATCAGACCTACAGGATAGGTGGGAGGACATAGTGAGAAGGAGGTCAAGAAGACAGGAACCAGGGACCCGGTCTGTTTTGTTCATCGTCGAATCTCCAGAACCTTGCCCATAGCTCACAGAAGGCATACATTGCATTCCCTATAATCCCAAATACAAAGCAATGGCTATAACCTCTCATTCAAGACCTCATATTAAGCAATGCGCTCTCACTGTCATTACTTTAGACACCAGGTAATGTTTGGGGAAGTCATATGAGACAAGAGCAACCTCCATCCATCCATGTTAGTTTGGAGAATCTAGAGAAGTAACTTGACAGAATGCATAAACAAGAAGGCAAGGAATTTTAATAAGATTTAGTGGCATCTCATGAGGGTTTTGACTTCACAACTCAAGTGTTCAATGTCATCATAAAAGGGCTTTGAAAAAAATGACTTCAAAACAAGTGATGTAGAAATAAAAAAATACTCATCTACAGACAGATTTTTTTGATTGTCATATATTTTGGGGCTTGGGATAAAACTTGCAGTGACTAGGTCACATAGAGATTTCTAAAATATTGCCACTTAAATAACATAGGAAATGAAAGTGACATATTTTGAAAAGCTGTGATGATAGAATCAAACAGTGTTTGTTGTGGCAACAAAGATTATGACAGTAGCAAAAACAATGCTTCTATTTAATAAGACTTTATATAATTCATCATTCTAAATATATATGTGTAAATTAAATTAATGCATTAAATACGAGTAGACATTTGACAATTTCCTGTAAGTCACTAAAAGTTATATATTCCACGTGGTCCATATACTTGCTCATTGAGAAAAGCAGAATCTGGGCATTGCATTACATTTGTTGAGTGAAATAATGAATGAATGTATGAATACTTATCAAAGACTAAAACTTAATTAAATCTTAGCCTTAGGAATAATTTACTCATTAATCCTCTAAGCCAATATTGATTGTGTTATAACATGCAATTCAGTTAAACAGGAATCAGAATGGCTCGGTACTAAAAGTTACTTCCACTGGAATTTTGACACCTAATATGAAGAAATACTTCCTCTAACTTTCTGTTATAAAAAATTTCAAACAGGGATGCCTGGGTGGCTCAGTTGGTTGGACGACTGCTTTCGGCTCAGGTCATGATCCCGGAGTCCCAGGATCGAATCCCACATCGGGCTCCCAGCTCCACGGGGAGTCTGCTTCTCCCTCTGACCTTCTCTGCGCTCATGCTCTCTCTCACTGTCTCTCTCTCTCAAATAAATAAATAAAATCTTTAAAAAAAAAAAAATTTCAAACACACTCAAAAGTGGAAAAATAATTTAACCAACATTCACATGACCTCCACCTAGACCCAACAGTAACTTTTTTTAAAGAGAGCAATAGAAAGATTTGGGCTTGGGGGGTCCAGAAGGAAAGGGAAAGAGAAACCTAAGCAGGCTCCACACTCCGCACAGAGATTGACATGGGCTCAGTCTCACAATCCTGACACCATGACCTGAGCCAAAATTGAGAATTGGATGCTTAACCGACTTGAGCCACCCAGGCACCCAATAGACTCAACAGTTATTAACATTTTCCCAAAATTGTACCATATATATTTTCAATTTTTGATGGACCATTTAAAAAAATTATAGGTGTCATAACATTTAATTCCCCTAATACTTCAGCATGCCCTGAAGTATTTCTTCACATAACTGTAATACTACTACCACTCCTAACAAAATTAACAATTCCTTAATAAGATTTGGAATAATATAGGTCCTATAATAACCTAGGTCCACCTTTGGACCTATGCAATTGTTCAAAATATGGATTTTTTTAACCAGGTTTTTACAACAACAAAATAGTATCCAATGAAGGAAAACACACTGCATTGGGTTGTGTCTTTTAATTTTCTTCCGCCACCCCTCTTTTTTTTTGCTTCTGCTGTCCAGTTTTATTGAGGTATAATTAAGAAATAAAAATGTTTATATTCAAGGTGTACAATATATGTAAACATTGTGAAATTATTACCACATCCAAGCTAATTAATACATCCATCATCTCACCTCATTACCTTTTTTGTGTGTGTGTGGTGAAAACACTTTAGATATATTGTCTTATCAAATTTCAAGTACACTATACAATGTTATTAACCGTAGTAACTATGCTGTACATTAGATTCCAGAACTTATTCATCTTATAACTGAAGACTTACATACTTTGGCCAATACCTCCTCATTTCCCCTATTTCCTGCCCCTGGTCACCACCATTCTACTTTCTGCTTCTGTGAGGTCAGATTTCTTAGATTCTACATATAAATAAGTTCATGCAGTATCCATCTTTCTGTGCCTGGCTTATTTCATTTAGCATAATGTAGCCCAGATTTATTTATATTGTTGGAAATGGCATGATTTCCCTCTTTTTTGTGGCTAAATAATATTCTACAGTATTTTATATTCTTTATCCATTCATCCATCTACAGATACTTAGATTATTTCTGTATCTTGCTTATCATAAATAATGATGCAATGAACTTGGAGGTACAACTCTCTTCAAGACACTGATTTCACTTCCTATAGATCTATACCCAGACCTGGGATGACTGAATCATGTGGTAGTTCTGTTTTTTAAATTTTTTGAGAAACCTCATATGGGTTGTACATTTTCATAATGGTTGTATGAACTTGTATTCCTACCAGTAGTGTACAAGGATTGCCTTTTCTCCACATCCTCACCCACACTTGTTATCATTTACCTTTTCGATAATACCCATACCCTAATAGGTGTTAGATGGTATCTCATTGTTGTTTTCATTTGCATTTCCCTGAAGATTAATGATGTTGAGTACTTTTTCATATACTTATTGGCCATTTGTAGGTCTTCTTTGGGAAAATATTTAGGACTTTGCTCATTTTAAAATCAGATTACATGAGGGGTTTTTAGTTGTATGAGTTCTTCATTTGAGATTTGGTTTGCAAATATTTCTGCCCATTCCATCTGTTGCCTTTTCATTTTGTTGATAATTCACTTTGCTGTGCACATTGTGGGTTATCTGATTGTTTCCTGATGAAGTCCTTTGTCACCTCCCCTTCTTTTGATGTTTCTGGTGAAGTGGAAGTTGGATATGAAAACTTGACTAAATTCAGGCTAAATGCATCATTAGTGTATTGAATCTTACACTCTGATAAGAGCACAAGTGATCTTATTCCAACATTGGGGATGGAATTTGATCACCCGGTCAAGGTAGTGACCTCAGATTTGTGATTAGGGAGTAACTGATGGGAGTGATAACTTTGACATCTTACAAAAACTGTGTTCCTCATTAACCTTTCACTTGATGGATTTAGCGCCTGTTGAGAATTTTTGCCTGAATCCAGTATTTTATTAGGGGGTTGTAAAATAAAATGCACCTTTCTGATTGCCCTCATTCATGACCAACTTCCATTTTTCTCTGAGCACTTTTTATGATCTTAGTGTTCTTTGAAAGTTAAAAGCTTTAAAGTCCAAAAATTTTTAAATATATGTTTTATTGTCATGGAAGAGAACTAACCTTCTGTTTCCTTTTGTGTTTTCAGCAAAATGGGTGGCCACATGTTTACGATAAGCCACTTGTTGAATCCTTTGAGGAAGCACCTCTTCACGTGATGGTTTTCACTTACTTGGGATATGGACTTGGAACCCTATTTGGCTATCTCAGAGACTTTTTGAGGAGCTGTGGAATAGAAAAATGTAACGCAGCCATAGAGCGAGAAGAACAAAAAGTATGTATGTGTACCTCCTTGGATCTTTGTCAATGCATATTCTTCTCTTAAGTGTTCTCAGAAGTTGTGATGCATGTACAGGTCCTATAAAAGAGTGAGACACGCAGAAACCACTCAGGGTAAATTCTATTCATCTCTGCCCCATAAATCCCATCTTCCACGTGTCGGACTTGTTTTTGTTTTGTTTTGTTTTGTTTTTAACAAATATTTTATTAAGAAACTACTGTTCTCTAGACACTGAACTAAGGGTTTTCTCATACATCATCATATTTAATTTTTATAACAATACCATGTGACAGGTATTAAAATGCCATTTTAAAGGGGCGCCTGGGTGGCTCAGTGGGTTAAGCTGCTGCCTTTGGCTCAGGTCATGATCTCAGGGTCCTGGGATCCAGCCCCACATTGGGCTCTCTCTGCTCAGTGGGGAGCCTGCTTCCTCTCTCTGCCTGCCTCTCTGCCTGCTTGTGATCTCTCTCTGTCAAGTAAATAAATAAAATCTTTAAAAAAAAAAAATAAGTAAAATGCCATTTTAAAGATGAAAAATCAAAATATAACAACAAGGGCTTTTGGGTAGGACTGGACTCTGGTCTTCTTGTTGCAAGATGAATATTGTTTATGTTCTACCCTAGAATAGAAAAGTGTGCCTGAGTGAAACATGGAATTTTAATTTTATATAGTTCATGATTTTTCAACTCTGGTACCATTGACATTTTGAATTGGTTAATTCTTTGACATGGAAGGAAGGCTTTCCTATGCACTATAAAGTTTTTAACTGCATCACTGGCCTCCATTCATATCAGTGAGTTAGCGTTCTACCACACACTTGTGACAATCATACATTTCTCCCAACATTTTCAAATGGTATCATGAAGTTCAAAAAACCCCAATTTAGAACCACTAATATAGATACTTTTGAGAGTTAACCCATACAAGTTTATATCATCCTCTTTTCACATAGACCTACTAGGACAACCTGGCAAATATTCTGCAGAAAGTCTGCATTTTCCTAACCTGTTCTCCAAGTTGGTTCATATGACTTATGATGCCCTGAATTCCTTCTTTCTAAAAATTTCTTTGAAATACTACGATGATTATGGGCAAGGATTGTTCCACATGAGGGAGTCTCGAACACATCTAAGCAAAGAAAATAGGGAAAGAAAACATGGTGTGAAAGAGGTAATAGAAAGCATTGTACATTCAAGAAACCAAGGAGTTCCAATGACTGGACTATTGTGAGTGACAGTGGGAGTATGTGGGGAGAAAGATTGTTTGAGAGGCAAGTAGGGACCAGATTATAATGGGTTTTTATAAGCCAAAGGTATTTATTATAAGAACAATGGGTAGGCATTGAAGGAATTCAGGCAGAAGAATGCGGATTTACAGATTACAAAGACTATGTTCACTAGCCTATGAAGAAAGGATTGCAGGACAGCACAGACTTAAAAAACAGTTAAGAGACTGATGCAGAAATCTAGCTTAAAAATAAAAAAAGCTAGGTGAGACCTTGGGGTAAGACCAGGGTAGTTATAATAGGGGTGGTGATAAGAGATAAGGCCAAGAGATGTTAAAGAAGATGGAGTTAAGGATGGTTGGCTTGACTTGGGGAATTAAGGAGATGGACAAATGAAAGACCACATCCAAGTCTATGCCTTGGGTAGCTGGGCAGGAAGAAGGCTATGGCATTTTTAAAATGGAAAATAAAGGAGGAAGAGACAATTGGAGGACAAAATGGTCAATTCTTTTTTTGACAAGTTGAGAACTGGAAGTTAGGTAGAAAGGTTTGGATCCCTGGAGGAACATCCCTGATGGATATTGTGGCATCTTTAGCATATCTTAAGCATATCAGTGTTAATCAAAGCCACAGAAGTAGATGAGATCTCCCAAGGAAGGTCTATAGAGAAAAAAGAGGAAGGGAGAGATGAGAATGAAGAAGTTTAATAGAATTTAATAGCTATAGGAGATGGAATTTCAATTCAAGACTAGGAGCAAAGTGACAATTTAAAAAGACTTAAAATAGTTTAGGAAAGAGAGATTTGTCCTTAAACTGGGAAAGAGGTAGATGGAATGAAGAAAAGGGAATTATAGAGATATTTAGGAGGTAGATATAGAAAATATGATAAAGGGAAGAAACCAAAGTAATCCCAACTTTTTGCTTTGGTCAGACACAAGAATGGTGGTGGCACACCCATCGCAATGGCAAAGTTTCGTATTAACAAAATTATGTGCACAGATACAGTTTTGAGTATGTACAGGTCTGTAAGTGGCAAAGGATATAGAAACAGTTGAATCTGGTAGGAGCTGGTAATAAAATGGGAGACTGGGATAAGAAAAGCAAGTTCTTCCTGGCCATTCTCACAAGGATCCCACAGCCCCTCCCTGACACCAGCTCGAAGCTCTCTTATCACCAATCTGCCTGCTCCCCAGGTGTAGGTAACCAGTGCCCAATAGATCAGCACATTTTAGAATATTTACTGGGACAGAGGGTGAGTCAAATGTAGATTTCTCGGGTGTGGCATCCCTTAGCAAGCTTCGGCTTCAACTCTGCCATCTATTCCTACCCTGTGCCAATGTTCTTGCTCGAGCAACCCAACAGGGCTAGTCACTTTGGTCTTTCCAAAGCATGTCTTACATTTCAAGCAGAACATCGTTATATATAGGCAAACTGGTTCCCAGGGAAGCAGACTCTGAGATGGAGGCGTGAGGGCAGAAAGGTTTCTGGGGTGCACTCCTGGAAGCAACACCCGTACACCTGCAAGGGAGCAAATGGAGCAAGATGAGACAGGTGAATTGTGATGCAGTCCGAGCCAAGGCCCCAGTGGATCCCACAGGGAGCTCTGGAGATGGAAGGGCCTTCCAGAAGCCTTCCTCAGGGATGGCAGGGTGTGGAGTCTCTAGTGATGATAGATGGGGGACTACCACCGTAGAGGGATGTGATCCCGGGCCAGGCAGCTCCCTTCAGCAAGCTGTCTGCCTCCAACACTCCTGGCACTGGGGGAAGGGGTGCCTGGTCCCCAACAATGAGTCATCTGGTCTTAGCAGCCTGCATGGCAGCACCTGTCACTACAGCTGCAAGCATGACTCAAACCACCTCCCAGCAGGAAGACATTGCATCAGAAAAATGAATGCCCTGTACTTCTTGACAAAATAAATTCTTTTCCTCCTGGTTGATCTCTGTGAGGTAGAGAGCACCAGTCAATCAACTAATTCACCTTGGTGGTCATACCTTTCACATGGCACATTTTATTACACGTTCCTTCCTGTGGAGCCCCTTTAGATATTTATAATCTCCCAGTGTAACTGGTTTTAATAAACTGCAGTGGCTACAGCTGCTATGTCCTTTTTGATGGGACTTGGTCATGTGAAACCCATCTTCAGGCTGACCTTTAGACTTTTACTATCTTTCCCCAGCTCCATCCCTCTGACAGTACCCTTGCTTTGTGTTAATAAGCTACTTGAGCCATGTCTTAAAGTCTCTTGCTGGAAACACACTGCTTCCCAGTGACTCCTGGTTCTCTTAACAGAAATGAGCACTATATTCTATTCTTTTTTTAAAAGATTTTATTTATTTGAGAGAGAGAGAAAGAGGGAGAATGAGAGAGAGAAAAAGCATGAGAGAAGAGAGGTCAGCAGGAGAAGCAGACTCCCCACTGAGCAGGGAGCCTGAAGGGGGACTTGATCCCAGGACTCCAGGATCATAACCTGAGCCGTAGGCAGTTGCTTAACCAATCGAGCACCCAGGCACCCTATATACTATTCTAAAAGCGTGGTTACTGAGGATGAATTGTCACTTTAGACAAACCAGCCAAGAGCCAAGTGACACCAGGAAAAAAGTACATCCAAAAGAGCAATTATTTTTTTTCAAAAAGATCATGAAGAGGGCGCCTGGGTGGCTCAGTGGGTTAAGCCTCTGCCTTCAGCTCAGGTCACGATCTCAGGGTTCTGGGATCAAGTCCCACATCGGGCTCTCTGCTCAGCGGGGAACCTGCTTCCTCCTCTCTCTCTCTCCGCCTGCCTCTCTACCTATTTGTGATCTCTGTCTGTCAAATAAATAAAATTAAAAAAAAAAAAAAAAGATCATGAAGAGATGCTGATTCTGATTACACTCTTCTACTCCATGTGCATTCTTTTTATTTTTAATAAAAGTTGCATTTAAGTTTACAGCATGATATTTTGATAAAAATATACAGATATCATTACAGATAAAAATGATGGTTGCCGTGAAGCTAACTGACATGTCCCCTCCCTCATTTCTTTCCTGTTTTTCAAATACAAGAATTTATTAACCCAATTTTCCTATTTTCTCCCTTACTGGGATGACTCCTCTCATATCAAACCATCCATTCAAACTAAAATGTTGCCCCAAATTTAGAATCTTTTTGCATTCTTCTTTTTTATTTCTAGCCCCAATACCCTGAAGCTGACTTCAAAACATAAAGGGTCTGACAATCTTCTTATCTACATCACTTGGTGACTGATTCACTTAGTATTTCTGATTCACTTAGTATAAACTAAGTGAACAGGAAAAAAAAAAAAATCAAAATCTTCGTCCAGAAGAAAATTTCAAAAAAATCACAGGCCCAGGACATCGGGCATATCAGATCGACTCCACTAACAATCAGAAGACACTGGCAAACAATAGGACAATACAGACATGTACAAGTTTAAATATTCTTGTATAAATTCTCCTTTTAATGCTTAATTTTGGGGACACATGTATCTTTTATTTAAAATCCAAGGCCACTGCAGCAATGAATTGCAATTCATTAAAGACCTCTCGATAAAACACTTTCTTAACTTTGAGTTAACTTTGCAAAATCCAGAAGATGTCAGCAAATAGAATAATCAGACGACTTAATTTTGCAAAATCCAGAAGATGTCAGCAAATAGAATAATCACATGAATGTCAAGCATCATCAGAGACTTGAAACCTCCAAGCACAGTCCCATTTCTC
The DNA here is from genome assembly GCF_964662115.1 of Mustela nivalis. Taxonomy (NCBI): domain Eukaryota; kingdom Metazoa; phylum Chordata; class Mammalia; order Carnivora; family Mustelidae; genus Mustela; species Mustela nivalis. Next base: position 107,059,105 of record NC_139027.1, on the reverse strand, counting down.
AATCCCTGTAGTTTGATAACAGGTTAAGCAAGACCTGCTCCACAGGGCATCAGCCTGTTAGAAAACATAGCAGTGCAAGTCCATGTTCACTCTAGACCCAGAGAGTCCCTGTAGCTCCTCTACAAGTACATCTCAGATATTTCTGGCCCATCCCCAGAGATTTTTACTCCCACATGAAACAAAGAGGGTTCAGCAAGTTGTAACTGTAAAGAATTTTATGACAGATCTCCAAATATGTGCCTGAATTAAAAATTGCCCTTTTGTATGTACATTTTGCACCCTGCTACAATAACAAGATTCACCCAGAGAGACTTTCTTCTGAGTAATTTGAAGGATGAGTTCCATTAGGGTCACGGGGTATGAGTTTTGTCCAAAGCAAACAGATGGCCCAAGCATTGGTCTTCCTGTTTGGACCTGGGTGAGTCCAAAGTCAGAGAGCTTTCACTGGGGTTTCCTTGGAAACTTAACATACTAGCCAGCAGCTGGTGAGATGGTAATATTAGACCAGTGATTCTCAGCCTCGGCTGTACATTGGAATCACCTAAGAAGTTTTAAAAGCTACTAATACCTGAGCTTTACCCACAAATATTCTAATTTAATTTGTCTGTGGTATACCCTTGGTGAGATTCATAAAAGCTTCCCAGGTGATTCCATATGCAGAGAGTTAGAGGCCAGTGTTTTAGAACAATGCTTCTTGAACTTTCCTGGGGGCACAAAGGGTCACTCCCTCACTTCCTTGACTTACCTATCTACAAAGAAATCAATAGCTTTAAATGCAGCAGAAATTGCTGGCCAGTGAAATCCCCAGTCTCCCCAACCAGACTTCATTCCAAATACCTCCCAGATGCTTCTAAAAAGCAAATGTACCCTCATAAGGGCTGAATATTTTCCACTATTGTTTCTAGGAGAGAAATAATGTGCCATAGGTTGGAACACTAACTCTAAAATCATAGTTCTAGAAATATTTTGTGAAGTAAGACCACATCAGTAAAATCAGATCACAGCCTCAACATAGTGAATACTCAGGTCAGTATTTATTTGGGAACATCCAAATAAATACACGTATATACATGTTATACACACACATATAACTTCTGCTGTGTCATTAAAATGTTAGTTTAATCATTTTTTAGTGCTTTTACAGTATAGACTTTGCTTCCCTTTGCAAGAAGGAAGCTACAAATAGGAGGAAAGCAGAGTTCACTGATTTTTTTTTAATTCTACCAAATATTTATTTGTTTATTTATTGTTCAATTAGCCACCATGTAGTACATCATTTGTTTTTGATGTAGTGTTCAACGATTCATTAGTTTCATATAACACTCAGTGCTCATCACAACACATGCCCTCCTTAAATACCCATCACACAGTTACCCCATCCCTCCATCCCCCTTCCGTCTGTAAACCTCAGTTTGTTTCCTGGAGTCCAGAGTCTCTTATGGTTTGTCTCCCTCTCTGATTTCTTCCCATTCAGTTTTCCCTCCTTTCCCCTTGGTTAAACATATAAGTGAAACCACACTGATAAGGCAGAACTTTGCTATGTACACCAATGGTACTAACCAATGTGTGATATGGGTGGATTATGACAAGTCCTAATGAAGAACCCCTGAAATCGTTTTTCCCTTTCCTCTTTGTTACAGAAATAACGAGCAAAATCCTTCTTCCTGTGTTTTTCGTGCACTTAATTACACATAGGTTCATTTGCACCCATTCTTTTCCTTAGCATAAATGGGATTGCATCATACAGACTTCTGTGTGATTCACTTTTTTCTCCCCTAACTAAGTCTGAAGACCATCACATGCCAATACAAGTTTACCCCATTCCTTTTAATACTTTGCATGATGGTATTCCCCAATGTGGGTATATGATTATTTGTATTATCATTTTTTATTATTTTATTACTTCAGATAATTCCTCAATGAGCAGTACATGCATTTATTTGAGGATGATTCCTAGAAGTGGCTTTCTGGGCTCAAGGAATGTATATTTCAACTTTTGAGAGATTGGCAAATTGCCTTTCAAAAGAGCTTGCCCAGGTAGACTCTAGTGAGCAGCTCCTAGGAGTGCTTGCTTCCTTACCAGACTTTGATATGTTGATATGATCAATGTGTTTTTTACTTTGGCCAGTCTGATAGGTGAACATTTTTTGTTCTTGTCTTAATTTGCATTTTCTTGATTAATAGTGAGACTGAGCTTTTCTCATGATTGTTAGTACTTTATACTTAATCTTCTTGAATTGCCTGTTTTTATCCCTTGCTCTTGATTTTATTAAATTGGTTTTTTCTCATTGATTTCGAAGAGACTTTTGTATATATCCATATATGAATAATTTATCTATTAAGTGATTTCAGGTATTTTTTAAATTCTGTTTCTTGGCTCTTAATTTTTTTATGTTGTTTTTAGCCATATTTACATTTTTAATTTTTAAGTCGTATATCTCAGACATTTTCTTTTGTTTTCCTTGTTGTTAGTTTTTGCTCTTTGGGGAGAGAGAGAGGACTTTTAAAAAAATTATTTAAATTCTAGTTAGTTAACATCTAATGTAATATTAGTTACTGGCGTTGAATTTAATGATTCATGACTTACATATAATACTCAGTGCTCAACACAGGTGCCTTCCTTAGTATTCATCACCTGTTTAGCCACTCACCTGCCCACCTCCCCTCAGCAACGCTCAGTTTTTTCTTCAGTTGAGTCTGTTGTGGTTTATCTTCCTCTCTTTTTTATTTCCTTTCTCCTATGTTTATCTATTTTGTTTCTTAAATTCCACATATGAGTGAACTGGATGGTATTTGTCTAACTCTGACTGACTTATTTTGTTTAGCATAGTGCACTCTAGCTCCATCCATGTCATTGCAAATGGCAAGATTTCATTCTTTTTGATGACTGAGTAATATTCCAGAGAGAAAGAGAGAGAGAGAGAGAGAGAGAGAGAGAGAGAATGTGTAACACATCTTCTTTATCCATTCATCTGTTGATGGACATTTAGGCTCTTTCCATAATTTGACTATTGTTGATAATGCTGTTGTAATCATCAGGGTGAGTATGCCCCTTCCAGTCAGTATATTTGTATCTTTGGGGTAAATACCTAGTAATGCAATTGCTGGGTCACAGGGTAGTTCTATTTTTAACTTTCTCAGGAACCTCCATACTGTTTTCCAGCGTGGCTGCACCAGTTTGCAGAGGGTTCCCCTTTCTCTGCATGCTCACCAATATCTGTTGTTTCTTGACTCATTAATTTTAGCCATTCTGATGGGTGCAATCTCATTGTGGTTTTGATTTGTAGTTCCCTGAAGAAGAGTAATGTTGAGCATCTTTTCATGTGAGGAGGACTTTATTTTTTAAAAGAGTGTTTTAAATTGTCTTTAATTGAAATTTTTACCCACTGATTTGAATTATTGATCTATTTGTCTATTTTTTAGGTAAATTTGGAAGTTTTTAGGTAATTCTTAAAGATCTTTTCTTTGTATATACTTTAGAATTAGCTTGTCAGGCATTGAATTTTTTTTTTAAAGAAACTGTTGCCATTTAATTGGTAATATATTATTAAATCTATAGGTATAGGTTAACTTTGGAAAGTTTGGCATTTAATAACATTTAGTCTTCCCATTTAGAAACTGATATTTTCTAAATGATATGGAACATTTAGAAAATGATATGTCTCTCCATTTATTTAGGTATTTCTCATGTCCTTTAATAAAATTTTATTTCTTTATTCTAAGGTCTGATATTTCCTCTTATGATCATTATTTGGATATGAATTTTTGATGGTGGTGGTATTTGAATATTATCTTTTTTTCTCTATCCCATATTCTAATTAGTTATTGATGGCATATAGGAAAGCTATTGATATTTTCATATTTTAATTCCAGATGCTACCACCTTAATGAATATCTCTCTTCAGGTGCCACAGCTTCTCAGATAGTTGTATTGGAATGTCTTGCAGTTTTCCATGCGTGCCATGAAAAACTGAACACTGTCTTTTTAAGTCTATTAGAACAAACTTGCTAACTATGTAACTTGGATCCTCTAGACTTACTTATTTTTTGTCTTCTCACACTTATAATTTCTGAGAAACATGTGTTAATGTCTTCCACTGTGATTATGGATTTGTTAGTTTCTCTTTTTCTTATGTATTTCAGTGTAACTCTAAGATACATGAGTTACGGCTCCTACAATTCTTGGTGGGTTTCTTTCTTTTATCTTACTTTACTTTGCACTCTGTTGTATCTGATATGAATATTTATACATCTGCTTTTTCTTCAACAGTCATCTCTTTATTTCCGTCTTTATCACTTTCAGAAAATGTAGCCCTCTTATAAGCAGCATATCAATTTATTTTAAATCAAATGTGAGAGCTTTTGTGTTTTAATAAAATAATGTAGGTTATGAACAATTACTTTCTTGAACCATATGAAATTGCTGTTCTTATAGGTCAAAAACAAACATTGGCGACTCCTTGTGGTTAAACCTAATACTTTAATTACTCGTGTGTTTGAACTTATTCCTGCCACCTTTATATTTGACGTTTACATTTTCTTTTTTTTTTATTTTAAGTACTTTTCCTTTCATACCTTTGATTTATTTGATTAAATTTTATTTGTTCTGCCACTCCTTGTCACTGTTAGGAATTGTATATAGTATTTCTCCCTGCTATTTGTTTAATGTTTCTCTCTCTCTCTCTCTCTCTGTGTGTATATATATGTGTGTGTGTGTGTGTGTGTGTGTGTGTGTGTGTGTGTGTGTGTGTATATATGATACGGTTAGTGACGAGAATCTTCCACAGACCAGGAGAAGAATTTCTTTCTCCCACATACCCATTTTTCCAGGGTATCATTTGTTTATTAATTTATAGATTCTGTTTCTTTATACCTCATATACAAAACTACTTGGGTTAAACCATAGTCCATTAATTTCTTCACTCACTACTCTTCCAGGCATCTTCTCTTCCTCCTTAGTTATTTCATTGTTTTGTTGAGGTATATACTCAATTATTATAGAAAAGTTCTGTGGGAGTTAAACTCATGACTCCTTACATATATTGGAATGTTTTTATTTGGCTCTCTCATTTGATTGCTGGCTTGGCTGAGTATAAGATTCTAAGTTCAAAATCATTTTCGTTCATAATCTTTTTTTCCCTTGTCATCTATGAAAGTCTGAAGCAATCCATTTCTTGTTCCCTTGTATATAAACTGCCTTTCTTCCTTCTCTAAAAATACTTGAGGTTTTCCTCACTATCCCTGGAGACTGAAATTTAATCAGTACCCAGCAGACCATTTACACCTTACGATTCAAATCTTTCTTCCTTTCTATAATTTCCCCCTGCCTCTCCTCCTCCATCTTTTTTTACCTTTTTTTCCTCCTCTTGCACTTCTTCTTATCCTCCTTTTTTTCAATCTTGCAACTCCCATTAGAGAGAATTGGATCTTCTCAATCTGTCTTACATTTCTCTTGACTTGCTTCATATTTTTTTCTCTATCCTTTTTCATCATGTCCTGGAAAACTTAACCCATTTGTTATTCTAGCTTATTAATTTGCTTTTCAGGTGTCCATTTTACTTTTGAACTGTTGATCTTTTTAAAGCATGCATTGTTCTGCTGTTTTTCTCAAAAGATGAATATATTTTAAATTCTTTCTCTGTTTGTTCTGTTAAGTCTTTTCGCTAGTTGTTCTGCTTACTGAATGTGGTACCTCTAATGCTAGTTTTCCTTAAATAGCACTGACACTTTGTCTATGTTCATTTCTTTTCTTATTAAAGAATCCTTATTTTCCTACATATTTGCCTATCTTGAGTGACCAGAGAAGGGAAATGGAAGGAGTTGCCAGGACCAATAGCTTCTATTCTTGCAGTGTGGACTCCTAATCTCTCTACATTCCGCTCCTGGTACCTAGCAAGGAGATTTGTCCTGTGGACATCACAACCGCTTCTTACTTATTAACCCATAAAAAGAAGACAAAGAGATCTAGCTTCCCACTTAATCACCCTATCAATTTCTTTTAAAAAAAAAAAAGATATTTTATTTATCTATTTGAGAGGGAGACAGTGAGAGAGGGCATGAGAGGGGAGATGATCAGAGGGAGATGCTGACTCCCCATGGAGCTGGGAGCCCGATGCGGGACTCCATCCCCAGGCTCTGGTGCCCTGACTATCCATTTCTTATGGTTATTTACTTTTAACTTTAAACTCCCCTACAGTTAGCTTATGTCCAAACCAATCTTCTCAGCATATGTTTTAAAACTATGGTTTCCTGGGGCACCTGGGTGGCTCAGTGGGTTAAGCCTCTGCCTTCGGCTCAGGTCACGATCCCAGAATCCTGGGATAGAGCCCCGCATCGGGCTCTCTGCTCAGCAGGGAGCCTACGTCCCCCCTTCTCTCTCTGCCTGCCTCTCTGCCTACTTGTGATCTCTGTCGAATAAATAAATAAAATAATTTTTTTAAAAAAGAACTATGGTTTCCTATGGTTTTACTTCTCCATTGGTCAGATCTTATATGTGTTCCATCTTTTGTGATGCTTCAGTATTTCCGATTTAGTAATGATACTCTTGATTGTCTTTCTAGGCATTTATAAATTTATTTTGTTTCTTAAACATCTTTTGTCACCTCAGAGGACCTTTAGATGAGTAGTAGAATAGTTATAAGCACTGAGTCTACCATTTTTATTCAAATCTCCCTCTAATTCCTTAATAGAATTAAACTTAGCCATCTTGACTTTATGCTTCTCATACTTCAAAGAACTGTTTATGATACAATGTCCTTTCCAACAACAAAGAAAAAAATGAAAATTTTTTTATTATCCAGAGCTTGACTTTGGTAGGAGAAATGGCTGTTTCCCAAAAGGAAATAATGACATAAAATGAAATATTAGGTTAGAGCAGAAGTGTAGGTGAAAACAAAGTGTCCATGTGGGCAAAAATTAATAATTGATGTTTGATAATGATTTTATCTCTCTACAAATTCATGGTTTTATTTCATACTGAATAAGCAGGTGTTAAATCAAATAAGAAGCATGCTTCCAAATTTGGCAGTTTTTTTCACAATGGGCCATGGATATGTTCTCTTCACTTCCTTATAAACACCTAGCCCTGTAGCATTATTATTGAAAAGAACACTGGTTTTAGAACTCTAATTCCCAATTTGTCCACTCAGATTTTCTGGCTTTCCACTGATTTGTCTATAAACATTGGACAGAAATATGTATAACACTTGGAAAATTATAAAGTATCCTACAAGCTTAAAGGTGAAAAAAGATTATCATATTGCAGTAGAAACAAAGACATTTTTGTGGCTGCATTTTTAGATTTTGCTCAACCCTCCTATACCCTACCCCCCCCCCCAAACAATTCTGTCCTTATGGCCCAAATTTCACTGTCACATCTAGCCATTTGTGTCAGGAAGAAAAAGAAAGATAGTGAGTAGGCCAAGTGACAAGTTACATCTACAGATGGTTACAGGTATGTCCTCTTGCAATGCTTCTGTTTTTGCAATATCTAGCCCAGTTTCATTTTCTGGTATAGCGAAAATGCTGTGGGAGGCTTACCTGAGATTAGAGGACATTGACCTTTGGAAGGTGTTGACTGCTCCTGAAGAAACCTCACTGGTGCTCAAAGGAATGGGGTGGGGTGAACATACACCCATGCAGATGCAGGAAGCTTACAGGTGCAGAGTAAGAGCAAGACAATGCCACAAAAGAAGGCAGTTCTTACCCAAACCAGACCTTGAAATCTAAGTAGTTCCCTCTCAGGGACACATACACTGCTGAGCTTGTGTTTCAGATCTCACACAACTCACAAAGAAATGGCTCTCCATGGCTAAACAAAACACAAAAAACAAACAAACAAACAAAAAACTAGCTTATCCCTTTGGCAGAGAAGTTTCTGCCAAATTCTATTCTAATTACTAAGAAATATGAAGATCATTCCCTACTACAAAGTCTTCTCTGATCCCACAGAATAGGTTAGAATCCCTGGATCTTGCCCTCAAAGTATTTGTCTCAATAAAAAACTGGCTGCCCATTTCCTTGTAGATAGAAAATCTGGATGTCTGGGTCAGAAAGTTTGGTCAAGATAGAGTATTTTTCACCGTCCCTCGAGAGGCTGTGATAGCATATCTTTATGAGGCTCGATGATGAAATGCCCTAAGTTGTTTCCTGAAGTAAATGCCAAGTTCCTTAAGATGAGCGGACACTCCTCCATGGTCTGGCAAACTGTTGGCATTAACTTTCCATATCATGGGTCATGGTTTTTATTTTTTTTTAACTGGGGTTTTGGAGGGAAGTTTGCACAAGTGGGGAAGGTGCCAGCCTGAAGTCACTCTGAAGTGACTGCTGAGAAGGTGACCGAAGCCAGAGGCTGACTAGAGTTTAGCTACTCACCTTGCTGGGTCTAATTTTCCTCACATGGGTCAAATGGGTGCTTGAAATCTACAGTTTCTATGTACCCCCTGCCCTGGTATCCTGTGCATCTTGTCGTTCTGCACTGAAATTAATTCTGTTTTTGGTGCACCTGAGTGGCTCAGTCAGTTAGGCATCTGCCTTCAGCTCAGCTCATGATCCCAAGGTCCTGGGATCAAACCTTGTATCAGGCTCTCTGCTCAGTGAGGAACCTGCTTCTCCCTTTCCCTCTGCCATTCCCTCATTCTCACTCTCTCTCAAATAAATAAATAAATAAAATCTTTAAGAAAAATAGAAATTAATTTTGTTTTAATATTATAGACATAATATATTGTTTTTCCTACCTAAAGCCAAGTGTTTTCCTAAACGAACTATTAACTTTATTTTGAGTAAGATTTCTCAAAAAATCTAAAACTATAATTCCATTTGGAATTATAGTTTAAAAATAAGACTTACAGACCTACTTCTCTATTTTCTCTTGATGGTATGAATGTATATAATGTCATTTCAATTAAGGAATAAAAAATTAGAAATAGAAGGACACAACATTTGGGGATATGGAATAATCTATGTCAGTGAACAGTTTAAAAAAAGAAGAAATTGTTTGGAAAAGATTTTCCTGAAATTATACAATCTCCTTTTCTCTCAAAAATATGTCAGGGTATGTGCTATGATGAGTGCTGTGAAATGTGTAAGCCTGATAATTCACAGACCTGTACCACTGGGTCAAATAATATATTATATGTTAATAAAAATAATTTTTAAAAAATGTCCATTTCCCTGTTAGAACATAAATGGGTATAATTATCATAACTTTGTAGCTTTGAATCTTAAAATTTCTATCAGGATACTTAGAATTCAAAGGACACGTGCATTTGGTATAAAATTGTCAACTTACAGATGTAACCAGTAAAGTTGTCATTTTCATCCTCCAAATTTGCATATAGTAGATAGTCCCCATCATGTGCTGGGGTTGTGGTTATAAACATTCTTTCTTATAGGCAATCACAACTCCCTCCCCGGAAATGATGCCGTGCCACTAAAAAACCTAATGATGTTGCAAACCAGACTGCGGCTTGGGTGCAACCACCAGCCATCAAAGCATGCAGATTCTATATATTTTTCCCTGTAATGGATCAGCTCAAGAGATGAGTAGCCAAACCAGTAGCACAAGAAGGTCTTCCACAAAGCCTTAGCCCTAGTCCTCCTTGTTCCCTCAGGAAATTAGCTCTATTCCATAATGGGAGGGAGAGAAAAGAACTCAGAAAGGATAGGAGAATAGGAAAGCTCCCTCTTGGTTATTCAGTGGTTCCTCATTGACTCCAAGATAATGTGTGAGTTCTTCATCCAGACACTAAAAGGTCCCACTTTCTGTGCCCCACTGGTTTTGCCACCTTAACACACCACAGGGAATAATAGTGGATGGGATTAGGAAGATAACAGGGAGCAGATGGCTCAGAACGTTGGCTTTGACCCTAAGTGAGGTGGGAGCCATTATAGATCAGGCAGGAGTGACAAGAACTGTCATATGTTTTATTTTCACTCATTCTCAAAAACACCCTGCACTTCTAACGCAGACCCATTCATCCTGAGTGCACTCTCCAAGCATCCATGTCCAAAGCAATTTCATTTCACCTTTGGTGCCCAGCTTCAAGACCCCTCCCACGTAAACTACCTTGATTGCTCCAGCAAGATGTGACTCTCCCTCTCATTCTAATCTTACAAATTGCCCAAAGTACTTGGTTTAGACCAACGTTTTGTAATTTCTGCCTTGTACTATGAGGAGTTAGATGACCAAAAGTTAGATATGTTTTGCTTTGAGCTTCAGCTGGATTGTCAACCCCTCAAGCATGGCTTACCTTTTATAGAGCAAAAATGGTGCTGTCACTGCAACTGTGATTGAGGTGCCTCTACAATCTCATCAACTCAGTTTCCAGGCCCTCGGCTATGTGACAGGCAGCCAGCTGCCAAGAGTTTTGCCAATAGGTTATGATGAAGTTCATCCACATTTCTGAAAACGTGAGTGGGGATATTCATGTTCAAAAAATTTAGGACCAGGTTATCATCTCACCACTTTTCTCTCCAAAACTCCTTTGATATAAACATCTATTGTTACTTTTCAGACGGTATCCTGCAAAGATTCCTTGTGTCCACCACTCATTTGGGGACTTACCTCATGTTGCACTATCATCTTTGCTACCTTTCTGTGCCACGTTTTTCTTACTTCCTTCCACTAAAATGTAAATTGCTTAGGGATGGAGGCCTCACAGTGTTCTCTGTGGACCCACCTGTCCCCTTACTGATAGGCCCTTGCTCCAAAACTATGTGCAGTGGACTATGTTCACAGCTCTTCCAGTCTTCAATTGCTAAGAAAATACAAAAAGCAGGAGACCAAAGGTAAACTGCTGCCTCTGTTGTAACAGGATTTTGTGCCGCTTTATCAAAACTTTGAGAATTTTTACACGCGGAACCTGTACATGAGAATCAGAGACAACTGGAACCGGCCCATCTGCAGTGCCCCGGGGTCTCGGTTCGATGTGATGGAGAGGGTGTCGGATGACTACAACTGGACATTTAGGTGAGGCAGCCTTCTGGAGGGTCTTGGTTGAAAGAAATTCTTCCCAGGAAATCCTAGCATGGGCATTAAATTACAGAGCTGATAAACATCAAACCATGGAAGTTGCTGGCCTTCCATCATTGAGCCTTTTGCAAGCCCTGGTAATTCCAGTGGGGGAAGTCATGGTTATTCAGTTGCCAAGGGTGGCTGTGTTAAATTAAAATAAAGCCTGTGTCAGAAAGTGCCGTCTACACAGAGCTAGCCACGAAGAGCCTTTTCAGCCTTACTGACAATTTTACCCCCCTATTTCTTGCTGAAGGAAGCAGTGATGACCAGGGCTCTTTTTCACCTACAAAGTTCTTGCTGGAATTTAAACAAGAGCACAGGTGTCACAGAAGTGAGCAGCCAAGGAAAACCAGGGCTAAATGATACTCCATGGCTTGTGATACCTTTTTTCCCAATACTCTGCCCAACTTCATTTTGGCGTTACTATCCTCCAAGGGCAGACCATTTTGTATTGACAGCAATGCACACCAGAAAGGAAAAACAAAATATACGATTGGGGCCAGACCCAAGATATCCTTGGATGAGTCTTCTGTGGGGCACTAGGATGATGTTAAATGAGAAAGCCCTTTGTGGTCTTCTCTCTGCAGGTTCACTGGAAGAATCATCAAAGATGTCATCAACATGGGCTCGTACAACTTCCTTGGCCTGGCTGCCAGTTACGATGAATCTATGAGGACAGTAAAGGATGTTTTAGAGGAGTATGGCTTAGGTGTGGCCAGCACAAGACATGAAATGGGTATGTATGTTCACCATTTTGAAATTTTGTCCAGTTGGGCCTCAGATTCCCTGTGGCAATTTCTCAAACCTAGATCGCATCTAGACGGTGTACCTCAAAAAGCTGTTATAAATTGCAAAATGAGAAAGGTACCTGAAAGTCTTTGGGGAAATTTCAAACATTATGTTCTTGTCAGACAGTTTATTAATTACAGGTTTAAATTCTCCAGAAAAAAATGAAAATGGATCTTTCATTAGACCACATTATCTAAAATAACAACTCTTGTGCCTCTTCCATTTGATCCGTTTCAGGATCCTTCCCTCTCCTTTTCTTTTTTTAAAACAGCCTTAGTGAAGTATAACTGATACTGTTAAAAATTATACTTACTTAATTTATACAATTTGATAAGTTTTGATATATAAAAACACGCTGAAACCACCACTGCAATCGAGGTAATAAACATGTCCACCACCTTGGCAAGTTTCTTTGTGTCCCCACTTTTTATGGTAAGAACACTTCACATGAGATCTACCATTTCAACAAATTTTTAAAGTGCACTGTGCAGTATTAATTATAGACACAATGCTGTACATCTCTCTAGAACGTACTCATCTTGTGTGACTGAAATTGTATATCCGTCGAGCAACTTTTTGTTTAAATTTTGCTCTTTCTTAACGATGTCCGTCCCTGATCTTGCTTTTGTATTTGGATATTGCCCATTGCTGCTACTAAAACATAAGTTTCATGAAGGGAAGGATAGAATTGGCCTTGTGGTCCATTGTATTGAATGAGTGAGTGAATGATGAATGAATGAATGAATGAATGAATGAAGGTGGAACAGATGTTTCTCTTTTAGCTGAAACATTTTGCTCTTTTCAAAGGAGTGAAATCTGTGAGAAGGAAACTTCTGGTCCTCCCCACCTCAGGGAGAAAGAGTGAGGCAAGCTTCCTCCTACTATTCTTGACACAGTTTTTTCTTATATATCATCTCATTTATTACTCACCAAAGTCCTCTGCTCAAGGAGGCAGCACCGGCGATGTTATTTCATCTTCTAGAGGAGCAAAGAGGATCATAGTGACTAACCGATGTCCCACCACTGGCTTATTAATCATACGAACTCCCAGTCTAGCTAGCTTCTTCTGACAGCAGTTTCCCATCCAGAATGATATATGCATGGTTTACCATGTCAGTTTCAGGCCATTCTACAAACCCAAGGTAAACCTACTAAAAAGGGATTTACCATTAATGACAAATGAGCCACCTGCTCCTCTTAGAATCCAGTCGACAGAAGATCATTAAAAACCCATGCAACAAAGAACAATTCACATTGAACAAAGTGATTTTTTAATCCATACATTCAGTAAACATTTAGCAAAGCTCCAGAGTTTATAAGCGGTTGCCCAGATTTTTTAAGAAAGACATCTTTTCTTCATTTTGAGGTAGGAGGGCTGCAGATATAAGCAGAATGCAGAAGGAAGCTTCTACTTCACGTAGCAGAATTAGGTGACCCATGATACCCCATTTGGGATGGGGCAGAATCTGGAAGGTTACCCTCAGTCATAAAAGACGTGGAGTCAGTAAGCTTTGTGGATATTTCCTCTGGTGCTGGTGACATACAACACCAGGATTGTTAATGAACCAGACAGAAAGCAGAACTAGGTGACCCATGATACCTCATTTGGGATGGGGCAGAGACTGGAAGGTTACCCTCGGTCATAAAAGACATGGAGTCAGTAAGTAAGCTTTGTGGATATTTCCTCTGGTGCTGCTCACACTCAACACCAGGATTGTTAATCAAAGAGACAGAAAATACTTTTCCTGAGGATGATGAGCACCCCCCCCCCAACTCACTGATACAGAACACTCCCCACTCACAGCCAGCAGAAGCTAAACTTGGCATAGTCAATGGCCTCTTTCCTGTGGAAGCCAGATATGGAATAGGAGTTCCCGAATTGGCAGACTCAATGAATCAGAGAAGCCAGGCAGAGATAAAGATCATAGTTTGGACTGTCTGCAGCCTAAGTTCTTTCTCCACTTCTTCTCAGCCTTCTGAATGGCTAGACTTTGATTGTTTATCTGCTTCACTTGGTATCTGGCTCAAGCTCTAGGAAGAAGATTTTAACAGTTCTCAAGGAAATGGTGAGAAAGCAAAAATAGAAGCCACCCGCACTAATTTTAAGCAAACAGAAGACTTGATAACAAGGGTGGATATGAGCAGTCGGAAAATAAAGAAGTAAACGGGGTTCGTTTCAGTATTGTGCAACAGAAGCTGTAATGTTAGCATAGCACGCAAGAATTAGTAACATCGTTTTGAATGCCACTTATTTCAAGAAAGGCAAATAACTTTTAAAAAGCATAAGCTATCTAGTCTTAAGAAAATGTGTAACAGTGCCTGTGGATTGTCAGTGAAAATGTGGGAATATAGAGGCTTACCAATTTAGCAACCAAAAATGCTTTTTGAGGAGCCCAAAGTAAATGTTTAGGAACATTTAATCACTTGAGTACCTTCCCAGAGCTTTTAAAAATAGTTTCCAATGTTCTGGAGGGAAAAGCCCACAAAAAAAAAAAAAAAATCATATTACAAAATAGGAAATTAAAAAAGAAATCAAGAGGAAGTATTTAAAGCACAGTAAAAGGATAGGAGACCACACACAGTATCTTGGCCAAAAGTATGTGAGAAGAGCATATTTTCCCACTAAAAGAAAAGGACTGAGATTTTGCCAAAAACCCAAACTCAACTATGTGCTATAATCACAAACAAATAAAAGTAAATTTAAACTGTTCCTAAGGGTGAGAAGTAGAAAGAGAAGTCCCAACCAGACACCTGGTTCTCTCCTCCCTGCTGTAACCACCAACATGCACTCAGTACCCGAGAGGGAGGTCAGTTCTATAAAAAGCACAGCAAAGAGCCCAAGAGCAAAGCTGTGTGTCCAGTTTGCATCTACAAGTGCTAGGACTGAGCCTGAAATACAGCTGAGCTGTAAGGAATGAAACATTTCCAGACACAGACGTACAAATTGCAAATGCTGTGTTTAACATGTGGAATGATGCACTGCTGTTTATTTTCATGTACAACTAAAATACATTGGCACGCAGAATCAAGGGAGGCTTTGACTGTCTTGTGGTCAATTTAACTTTCCATAGGCTGATGGAAGTGTTGGCACGTTTTTCTGATATCTTAAATACGAGGCAGAGTGAAATGGCAATTAGGAGTCATCATCAAGCATTTGAAATGCCCGACACATTTTTATTTCTTACCGTCTATATTCATGGGGGCCTTTTTATTAGCATTCTTCTTGATCTGGGAGATCTCCTTCAAATTGTGTGTCCTATGTCATATCTTTGGTAATTACAGCCTAGTTTTTTCTAAGAATTTTCCTTTTTTTTTAAATTTATTTATTTTTTCCTAAGAACTTTCTTTCTTTTTCTATTTTTATTTAATTTTATCTATTTGACAGAGAGAGAGAGATCACAAGTAGAGAGGCAGGCCGGGAGAGAGGGGGAAACAGGCTCCCCACTGAGCAGAGAGCCCAGTGTGGGACTCGATTCCAGGACCCTGAGACCATGACCTGAGCCGAAGGCAGAGGCTTAATCCACTGAGCCACCCAGGCACCCCTCCTAAGAACTTTCTTAATGTACTGTGAAAGATTAGAAATTCTTGAGAATTGTTGTGTGTGATATTACATTGTGTTGTAGACCGAACATTTTACCAAAAGTTGAAGAGACTGCTGCTCAACATCCTCTTCTTCAGGTGGCTTGCCTCCAGACTTTCAGCTGGAAAGGCACTTGAATAACTGTTTACAGATTCTAAAATTACCTGGATTTTTAGATTTTCAGCACCAGGATTGAGAATTGTTCATGACGTCTGAGTATTAACATCAAACAGTATGCAGTAATAGCTCCATTAGGCAAGATATTTCCACATTTGTCCTTTGAGCTTCTTCATTGGAAAGAACTATTTAATTTTTCAGTACCTGGAAGGCGTTTGTCTGAATATGTTGGTTTCACAATGAAAAATGTAATGCAGCAGCTCCCGATGCGAAGTAAATGTATAATTGCTTGTTCTTTCATATAAAGCGAAAGAGTAAAGAACAAGCTGAAACTTTAAAAAAAATAAATAAATAAACAACCTAAATGTGTGGTATGAATGCAAACACAAAGGAAAGCCGAAGATTAGCTTAAGGTTATTAGTTGTTATTAAACATAAGGAGAGACTCACGGGGGTCCCTTTTTGCCTGCCTCTTTGCCTACATGTGATCACTGTCTGTCAGATAAATAACTAAAATCTTAAAAAAAAAAAAAAGAAGAAGAAGAAGAAGAGACTCACCTAATAAAAATTATGTGGAGCATCCGTAATGTAGACAGATTTGACTCCTATATTTTCTATGCCTCGATTAACACAATGCAGACAAGATGGCTGCCTATCTTTCCGTCCACCCGGAAATCAGGAAAATGAATGGTGAGAGGCTTTGAAAGTCATGTCGGTCTATTTAACATTCCACAAGCTGATTAGAAACAAAAACAAGGCAAAGAAAAGAGTGATAGGTGAACACAAAGTACCTCTCAGTCCTTGAAAAGTAAGAAAGGAAAGAAGGGAGGGAGAGGGAGGGACAAAGGAAGAGGGAGGGAAGGACGGATGGAGATGGGGAGGAAGGAAGGAAAGAGAAAGGAAAGAAAGAGAGAAAAGAATGAGGGAAGAAAGGAGAGAAGGAAAGAAGGAGGGGAAGGAAGAAGGAAGGGAGGGAGGGAAATAAGGCATGGGAGAGCGCAGGAAGGAGGGAAGGAGGGAAGGAGGGAATGAAGGCAGGAGGGAAGGCAGGAGGAAGGAAGTGGAGGACAGGAGGACATAGAACATAAAAGACACCAACAGTAACTACTGACTTTCATTTAATATTTATATATTAAATTATAAGCCTTTAAACATGTTGCCAGTATACTTCTTCTTTTTAAATACTTAGTAAATTTTCACGAAAATTTGCTATATTTTTTGCCACCAAGAAAAGCTCATTAGATCCCAAAAAGTGGAATCGACCTAGGTCACATTCTTGGATCATGGTGAAATAAAGCTAAAAATAAATAATAAAATAGAAACAAATCCTTTAAAAAAAAATCTCTGGAAGGTTTTAAAGCCCTTTCCTAAGAGACTCTATAATCAAAAGGGAAATGAAATTACATTTGCGTCATATACAGAAACTAACAACTCTGAGAACACCATCAGGTGTGTACTCAGAGAAAAATATATAGTCTTACTTTACTAAAGAAGAAAGATTGAAGCTTGTAAACTCAGCTACTTATGCAGTAAGGAATAAAAGGTAAGCAAAAGTGTTGAATTATTAAAAATAAAAACAGAAACTTAAGAATTAGAGAAGAAAAATTTCTATCAGGCTGAGGCATCTGTGTTTTAATAAGTCGCTAGAGGTGATTTTGTTGAGCGGCAACCAGAGTAGGCAACCTCTGAACAAAATTTGACAAAGAAGCACTTAACAACAACAAAAAAAAAGGTATGTAAGGAATTAACACTGTAAATCCAAGAGTATAGTCAAATAACAAGATACCATGATCAAGTAGTTCTTTGAGGGAACTAATGAGGATAGTTAACTGAATAATAAAACAATTCATAAGATTGAAAAATCCTGGAAGAAAACATACGATTATCTTGATAGGTGACACTAAAACATTTATAAAATTCAGTATCTGTTCCTAATACAATTTTTTAAAAGATTTTATTTATTTATTTGACAGACAGAGATCACAAGCAGAGAGGAAGGCAAAGAGAGAGAAGAGGAAGCAAGGCTCCCCAGTGAGCAGAGAGCCTGATGTGGGGCTCAATCCCAGGATTCTGAGATCATGACCTGAGCCAAAGGCAAAGGCATAACTCACTGAGCCACCCAGGCACCCCCCCCATACAAATTTTAATAGAATAAAAATAGGAGATCCAGAATGCAATAAAAAACACCTACTTCAAACAAAGAGACTGTACTGTATTTTGTGATGAGACACTAGAAACTTTCACTTTAGAGTCAGAAAAAAGAGGAAGATGTGTTTATCTACCATTTTTATTAACCTGGGAAAGAACTAGACAACATAATTTCATTTTTCATTCTTTAAGTCAATACAGATTTATTGAAGGCCTACCATGTGATAGAAAAAGAAGGATGGGTATAGTAAGAGGTAAACTAACCATTATTTGTAGATGATCTGATTGCTCACCTCTCTGGTTTTCAAGCTGTGATCTGTGAGGAGCAAAGGGAACCTCTGCAGGTTCTCATCATGGGGCCACCATCAATGTGAGAGGGAGCTGGGCAGAAACGACAAGAGTTTGGGTCTACTTTCTTCCAATTTACAAATCTGAATAATCAAAAATTTATTAGAAATAATAAATATCCAATAAAAACTTAATAAAGACTTATTGCATGTAGACCAACTTTTAAAATTCATAAAGTCAGTAATTAACAATCAGAAAATATATTGGAGAAATTATATTATTAATAAACATGAGCAAAACTAGCAAACACCTAGGGAATTCTGTTGAAAATATTTAGAAACTCTTTGAAGAAAACTATAAAACTTTTGTAAAAGACTTAAAAGAAGATTCAAAAAAAATGAAATAACAAATCCTACAAGGGAATGAACTGGTGTTACACTTCTCCAAATGGATATGTGAATTGAACACCATCCCAATGACATTAATAGATGGGGAGAAGAGTTGTGGAGACTAAATGGAAGTCTAGAGGCAGACACAACTTGGAATACTCATTTGTATACAATGAGAACAATTTTGAAATCAGTTGGAAAAAGACCAATTATGTCATATGTAGTATTATGATAACTAGCTGATCACAGAAGGAAATAAGTTAGATCCTACCTCACATACTATATCTCAGTAAATTCTGCTTGTGTAAATTGCAAATGCATTTGAGATTGAAATATAAAAAATAAGAACCACCACCACCAGAAATAACTACATAAGTAAAATAGAAACTGAATCGATAACGGAAGTGATGAATGAATGAACAAATGAACAGAGCAAAAGGACCTCAACAATTCAAATACAAAAATGCGCTTGTATGCTTTCCTTGGTTAGGGCCCTGCTAAGATTGTCAGGCTGTCATTCCTTTGATGAGTGCAACCTCCCTGTCCAAATCCCTTCAGCCTGCTGTGACAAAATATCACAGCCTGGTGGCTTGTAAACAACAAAGTTCATTTCTCACAGTTCTGGAGGTTGTCAGCATGGTCAGGTGAGGTCCCTTTTCCATGGTGCAAACTTCTGGTTGTACTCTCACGTGGTGGAAGGGAGGTGCCAGCTGTCTGAACCTCTTTTTATAAGGACACTAATCCTATTTACGAAGGCTCCACCTCTATGACCTAATCACTTCCCAAAGGCCCCACCTCTTATTACCATCATTTTGGCCATTAGGTTTCCAATTTTGGAGAGATATAAACATTCATCCACAGCAGCCTCAGCTCTAGACCTGTCGCTTGTAATCGCCCTTCGATTCTGTAACCCATAATGACCTCCAGTGGAACTCACCCTACCTAACTCACCCTACCTGGCAGTATGTCCTCTTAGTGGGAGGGATCCATCTGAAATGACTTCCAGGCTGACTCCATGCAACACAGGCCACCCTTGTCTGTAGAAAACAAGCACTCTTCCCTGCTAGTGGAAAGACAGCTTGCTCCCACCCCAGCCTCTAGACACAACTACTTTCCCTTCAGAGTTGTCAAACCTCATTCAGACAGTAGTCTCCTGTGTCCTAATGCTCCAGAGAACCAAAGAAAGCACATCCTGAAATCATGGGGGAAAGAGCCAACAAAATGAAGCATTTAAACTTCTCTACATAAAAACCATGGCAACAAAGTTGAAAGTCAAGGAACGAAATTAGAAAAGGTTATGCAAAATATAAGACAAAGTGTTAATATTCTTAACACGAAAGACTTACAAATCAGAAGAAAAGGAACATCCCAACTTAAGAAGTGGCCTAAGAATTTGCAGCGATGTGGATGGAACTAGAGGATATTATGCTAAGCAAATTAAGTCAGTCAGAGAAAGACAATTATCATATGATCTCTCTGATATGAGGAATTTGAGAGGCAGGGCAGGGGGTCATGGGGGGAAGGGAGGAGAAAAAAAATGAATCAAGATGGGACCAGGGAGGGAGACAAACCATAAGAGACTCTAAATCTCAGGAAACAAACTGAGAGTTGTGGGGTGTTGGGGGGGGTGGTGATGGTAGGGATAGGGTGGCTGGGTTATGGACATTGGGGAGGGTATTGCTATGGTGAGTGCTGTGAATTGTGTAAGCCTGATGATTCACAGACCTGTACCCCAGAAGCAAATAATACATTATATGTTAATTAAAAAAAAAAAAAAAGTGGGCCAAGATTTTGGAAAAGTCAAGAGGTAAAACATGCGCAGTCCAAATTGTGTAATGTTTCTCAAGATTTTTTTATCACTCTCTCTTCTGATATTTTAATATATCAGATATACTATATCTGTAATATTAGTATATATTAGTATATTATTTCAGATATAGTATATCTGCAATATAGGTCATGGATATCTGCGCCTTATACATAGAGTAAGTTATCTGTCCTTCCTCCAAGAACAGATTGTCAACCCTTTGGGACCAATTTCATAGCTGTTGAGAATGCATAGGATAGTAATTACCCTTCAGGGGAAGTAGATGGTGACCAGAAGGGAGCACGATGGGACTTCTTGGGTGCAGTCTATACCGTTTTTGAGGATTTTTTATGCAGTAATATGTGTGTGTTCACTTTTTGAAACCTCATAGGGCTCGATACTTAAAATTCGTTTTCTTTTCTACAAGTATGTTATAGTGTAATGAAAATTTTACATTAAAAAGTAGATCCAGTACACAAAATGGCAATTAAGGAAAAAAGGAAATATAAGTAGCCAATGAAAGTGTGGAAAATACTCTGTCCCATTAATAGTTAAAGACTGATTAAGACAGAGTTACCATTTTCCACATAATTGACAAAAGTTAAAAAAAAAAAAAAAGGTAATATCCCATTAGAGCCACCTGGGTGGCTTAGTCGGTTAAGCGTCTGCCATCAGGTCATGATCCCAGGGTCCTGAGTTACAGCCCTGCATCAGGATCCCTGCTCAGGAAGGAATCTGCTTCTCCTTCTTCTTTGGTCCCTCCCCTCCTGGTGCTCTCTCTCTCACTCAAATAAATAAATAAAATCTTTAAAAAGTAATAATATCCCATAGTTTCAAAGGAATAAAGAAAAGGACACCCTTACATACTGTCGATAGAGTACATTGGAAGGCAATTTAAAAATATTTCAACAGAAAGCCATTTAACTCAGCAATTTTGTTTCAAGAAATTTTGCCTTAAAATTTTTGAATAAGTGTTCTAAGATGTGTGATCTAGAATAATCAATGTAATATGCTTAATAATAGTAAAATTTGGGGAAAATAAGTGAGTTTCCAACAATAGGAAATTGATTAAATATACTTCAAAGATCTTTTGAACATAATGCTATTTAACCATGCAAAATTACAATGCAGTTTCTTAGCAGGGTGGTTGCGAGCAAAGGCTCTGGAATTAGTTTGCTTGGATTCAAATCCTCATTCTCTGCTTTAACCAGCTAGGGCCTGAGATAAACTCTATGACTTCCCAGTCCTCAATATTCTGAAAACAGAAAATACATTGTTAAGAGAATAAAACAAGTTACAGAAGAGTATGTTTACTATGAATCCATCTTTAAACATATATTTTACTTGAATATTTGCATTGATAAAGATGATTATATTTTATTTTGTAGTATCTTCTGATTTTTCCACAATGAGCTCACATTTCCCCAGTTAATGATTTCCTTAAAAGTCAACAGGAGTCTAAAATGAAGGCCCAGACTTATGAAAATCGTTCTGGCATTTCCAAGACTTGCCCACTGAATCAGACTGACCAAATGTCCCAGTCTCCTGAAGGGACCCCACTATGGGCTGTGTGGATTCTTGAGTTTATGCCAGTGGTTCTCAAGCTTTAGCTTACATCAGATATCACCTGCAAGGCTTGGAAAAATACAGGTTATTGGCCCTACCTACAGAGTTTCTGGTTTAGCCCTGTTGGAGTAGAACCCAAGATCTCACATTTCCAATGACTTCCCAGGCATTGCCCATGTTGCTGCTCTGGAGACTACACTTTGGGAATCAATGGATACTATCTAGCATGGCTGACTTTCTTGACCAAATTAGTCAAATCTTTTCCAGAATGCAATGGTCTTTTACTTTATGTGGAGTAGAGTACCACACGTGGCCGGGGGATGAGGTCTATAAATAAAAACTGGAAAGTAGGTAAAAGACAAGCCAGAAAATCAATGCAGCAAGTTAGTTTCGATAGCTGAGGACATTGTGCCACACACTGCTGCTCTAGATTTCCGAATCCAGGAAAGGTTAAACTCTGGCAAACTGAACAGAAACTTTTGTTTCCTTTCTTCCGCCTACCCCCACTTTTATTCTACAAGGGTATTTAGTTTCTTGGTCTTTCTTTCCCTGGTTAAGAGCAGATACTTTGTAACAGAATATTATTTGGAAGTCTATGTTCTGTAAATCCTTTGTGCTAGAGCAACTGGTAGTCAGAGGTTCCTTCTAAGAAAACAAATTCGTGGAATGCCACAAGGAAAGCTCATCTCTGCTAGGAGACTTCTTCCTTTGAGAAGGAAAGCCTTGTCCTTGATTCAGCTGAACAGGGAAACTTGAAGACTAAGTACACCTCAAAACTGCTTGGTGGAGAATATTCATTCAAATTATAGTTACAACTTTTAAGAAGTAGCCTTCAAATATTTTCATCTTAAAGACACCAGAGAGGACGCATTAACTCAGGAATCAATATGACTGGCTATATTGGGAAATCACTTTTCATTTTCAAGTTTGACATGGGATTTTTATGCTAGTTGTAATGTACCAATTTGCTGAAATTTCTATTTCTCAGCTTGAGAACATGGTCCTAAATCCCTTGATAGTTCGTCTCCCTCTTTATCTTCCTAAAGCTTTCTGCTAGCATCTCATTCAAATTTGCAAGGCTCTTTCTGTGTTTCTTTCTCAAATATTTGTGTCTAGATCCAGGAAATGTCTCATTAGTCTGAACTATTGAAAAAGGGGCCAGCCTGACTGTGTACACTGTCTAAATTAAATCAATTTCAAATAAATACCATCTTATGGCCTTCAAGTTCCTATGCAAATAAGCAGCTTCTAACAAATTGCTACCAAGTAGAGATTTTGTTTTCTTTAAAAAAAAAAAAAAAAGCAATTGTAATTAACACAGTTTTACGCAAACCAATGCTCTAAAACTGTGCATTTGATTAAATAAGCTGTAAACATCCCCACATCAATGAGTTTCAGCTTCTTAATTTACAACAGCAAAACTCTTCTTCATAAACAGTGCCGATTCCTCTCTGACGAAATTATTGTAAATTCTGATTAACGAGATTTCATTCTATTTCTCTCAAGCCTCTTTATTTTCCTTTAAGAGTATTTGTAACGGGAAACAGACTCTCAGAGGAATTGTTTGAGGGTAGGAAAATGAAAGTATCTCTTGGTTTCTGAAAGTCTTTGGGCAATTTCCTGATACCTGTTATAGTTCTGACAAGGTAATTGCCCTTCTCTTGACAATGACAGAAATAACAGCACAACCAAATTGCAACTAGCAAAGATATTTCTGCAAGTGTAGATTTGGCCTTCTAAGTCAACAAAGCCAGGCAGGCGTAACAACTCAACAAGATATCCCAATAATTTTATGTAAGTAAAATACTTGCCAGAGAGGTAATACCTGGGTTGACTGAACAAAGTTGAAACTCATAGAATTTCAGAATATGTGGCTTTTTCACCATCTTCTCTCCACCCACACAAATAACATAAAATGAGATACATGAAGCCTAGGGTTTTTTAATAAGCTGCCAATCAATGTTCTTGCGGTCGGTAGGTTGAAAGTCAAAAGTAGAGACCAGTTCTCCTGAGTCCCACTGAAGAACTCTTGACACTACCCCATACTGTTCATAGCTAAAATCGGAGACCATCTGCATCGAGAGTCACCAGACTATTCTAGCTGCCTCCTGCTTTTGTATTGCCTGCAGGTCACAAGTAGTTTTTATGCTTTTAAGTGGTTGAAAAAATAAAAATACTATTTTGCAACTTGTGAAATTACATAGAATTCAAATTTTGGTATCCACAAATAAAGTTTTATTGGTACACACCCAAAGCCATTCCTTTGTGTATTGTCTATGGGTGCTTGCACTTTACAATAACAGGGTGGAATAGTTGTAACAGAGACCATCTGGCCCACAAAGTCCAAACTATTTTCTCTCTGGCCCTCCATAACATGTTTGCTGTTGTAGATAAGCACCTGCCCTCATGGCAACTTGGGAAGAAGAATCCTCTAGATTTATTAACAATTGTCCAGATTTCCAAATCCAAGGCACATCAATGTACATCAAAGTTTGTCTCTTTTTACTTCATTTAGACAAGAAATCCTGTTACATCCAAACACATTGAGGATACAGATTATCTTTCATTGACATCAGCACCTATGTATATCCTTTATAACCACTGATACCAACTTGAGGAATATCAAAGGCATTGTCAATGTCTGCCCCTAACTTCCCACATCCATATCCCCAGTTCAAGCGCAGCGGCTCAGATTGGGATGATATCCATGACACATTTGGAACAGCCAGGTGAGCCTGCTGACAGGTTGTCACGACAAAGGCCAACTTTCTTCTAAATCAAGTCTAAGAAACAATCTACAAACAGGACAAAAAGGGACTACACTCAGTTTGGGAAATAGTCTTCATATGTACTGCACAGGAAGAATTGGTGGTGGTGAAATAGGCTTATTAATAACACCCACACTCTTTACTATTACTCAGCATCCGTTTAAAAGCCAGCAGTCTTTATGTTCTGACTAAAAAGTATGAGCCAGTCAGTATCAGTAAAAATCCAACAGAAGTACACTGTCCATAAACATAATACTGGTATTTTCTCCTGTGTCTGATTTTTATTGATTTGACTGATGGCGGCAAGCCCAGTGTTTGGCACATGGAGATACCATTGAGAGAGCTGGGAAGAGGAGACATCCAACTTGTATTTATTCTCTTATTCACAAAGCAGGCTTTCAGTATCCCATTGGGCAAATAAACCTTCAGGATGAGAACAAGTGTCAATTATGCACAACATAGCAATTTGGAGATCCATTGCCAATTTGTGACTGTGGTTGACCTACAGAGACTAAAAAAACACTAAAGTCAGAGAGAAAGAAATAAAAATCACCATGAATTTATCTGTACCTTGGGTAAGGACTGCAGCCCTACTTTCACGGGTTAAAAACACTTCCCATATTTACATAACAAAGACAAAATGTTGACTATAATTATTAGAACCGCTCAAGTACTCAGACCACCAACTTCAATTTGACATGACTCAGACATCTCCACCCAATCAGGATCTGGTCTGAATGTTTGCAGGAAGCAAGCTCATCCAGTTTTTGTGACTGCTTTGTTTCCCCAAGGTCTTCTTACATTTTAGTTCTTCATTGTGAAGAGCAGGAGGAAAGCAGCACTCGATTAATACATATGAGCCATTCTTTCAGTATTCCTTAATGAACACCCCATCCAGACAGCCCAGCCTAACTTTGAGAGACATGGCTTCCTGATGTAGAAAACATCCAGACATTCTGAGACTCTCTTATAATTGTTTATTAAGTTTGATCTGTGAGCACCAAACAGAGATATTCTATAAAAATGGGAATTGGGAGTGGAAATTGTTATTTTCCACAAATGAAGGTAAGCCCCTAAATGCAAAACCACTTGTAACTCAGCTGTGAGACATGTGGTCATAAGAATAGGTATATTTGAATATTAGTT
Organism: Mustela nivalis; assembly: GCF_964662115.1. Classification (NCBI taxonomy): domain Eukaryota; kingdom Metazoa; phylum Chordata; class Mammalia; order Carnivora; family Mustelidae; genus Mustela; species Mustela nivalis. Next base: position 107,033,494 of record NC_139027.1, on the reverse strand, counting down.
TACTCTCTGCTTGATCACTGGAAATCCACAAGAAGACGGGATCTGGAGACCTAATATGGACACTTGCATTTCCTCTCTTCTTCCTCTGCACAAGCCAGGGCTAATGATGAAGACTCACAGAGGGCACTTTCTCAGGATGTTCTTGGATATACCCACTTTTAGTAGTTGCTTGGCTGTTTCATTGCTTACAAAACATTCAACATTATCCTAAGGACTTCTAGTGATGCATCTGTTATAAACTCCTGGATGGCAGACTTGGGGAAGATGAAAGTGGAGGAAGACATCACAGAGACTCACCGTGAAGTTCTACTCATTATTTCTGAGTTACTGGGCCGGGACACAGTTGTCACCTGACTCTCTAGAAAGGAAAGGGGAAATTTACCAAGGTGGCAATGTTTGGGCACCCTCCATCCTTGCTGGAGGCCTTCTTCAGTTATGGTTGTTTTCAAGGTGGAGCTCATTACGTCATCACCTTGTTGCCCTAGCATCATGTGTCCTCTTGACCTTCTTCCCTGTGACATTCCCTATTCTGGGGTTATTCTCCATCAAAAGACAGCATGCAATTCAACAAGCTCCTACTATGTACCAGTGCTGTACTATACTGTGTCAGTACTCTGTGGCTGCCAAGATGAACATTCAACACACAGTATTGGCACCCCAATGGCTCTTTCTGTAGTAGAGAAGATGACCTCATGAATGTTCAACTTAGTTAGTGCTATAATCATTATGTGATGAAACTTATGTGATCTCAGAAGAAAATGACCAAATTTGCCTGGGGAAACTAAGAACAGCATCCAAGAAAAGATATCATATGTGGTGGACATCAAATAATGAGTGGGATCTACAAGAAGACCATTATGTGGAGGAAAGATCATTCCCAATATCAGGGAAGCCTAAAACGGCACCTCTCCCAACTTCTCTGGAAATTTCGAGGAGAGGTAACCAGAGGCCATTCAACGTTTTAGTGTGGAAGAGCTTAAGCCAGAACCCGAGGCTGTCATGCCCAGACCAATGGTCTTTTCACTACATATCTTTGGGGCCATTTCCCTTGAGATACAGTATCCCTTAGATAAAAACAAATCTGATGATTGATTATGTGCCCATGTTTTATCTTTAAATTTTAGTATTTCTTTTCTCTCTGTATCTTTGTTAATAAAGTTTTAAATGAAAGTTTGGATATTTAACTCCCTACTCCCCAAAATTGATTCTGCTAGAATAGTTGTTTTACTATGGTTTCTGACAATTTGGGGGTAAATGAATTTTAGATCAAGAAGAGGCCATCAGCCATTTGTTGTATGACAATGTGACCATTCAGGAAGGACAGAGATGATCCATGAAATGTCCTCTTTCATATTAAATGCAAAATAACTCTGAACTCACTAATCCATGCCTTCTTAAGTTTAACTCTTCACCATGTTAGCACAGTAAGCAAGATAATTTACCAATTTAATAAAATTCTGGTATCACACTGTGTATAGTAAAATATGTTGATCCTTAGGCTGAAAAAAGCAAGTTTATAGTAGGCCCAAATATGCTAACAATATTCCTCTAATTTAAATCTGAGTTAAATCTGCATCTACGTTCTGTGGTTGCAAATTACAACATCTTTCCACTTGTACATTTTTATGTTCTGTCAAGTGTATCATGTAGAGCAGCACTATCCAATAAAAGTATAATGCAAGACACATGTGGAATGTAAAATTTCTAGTAGCTGGGGCACCTGGATGGCTCAGTGGGTTAGGCCTCTGCATTTAGCGCAGGTCATGATCTTAGGGTCCTCGAACTGAGCCCCGCATTGGACTCTCTGCTCAGCAGGGAACCTGCTTCTCCCTCTCTCTCTCTCTCTTCCTGCCTCTCTGCCTACTTGTGATCTTTCTTTCTGTCAAATAAATAAATAAGATCTTTTAAAAAAATAAAATAAATAATAAATAATAAATAAAATTTCTAGTAGCCACATTAAAAAAAATTTAAAGAAAAGAGGTAAACTTAATTTCATAATATGTTTTGTTTGACCTAAAATATCCAAAGTGGTATCATTTAAAGAAGTAATCAATATAGGGCACCTGGGTGGCTCAGTGGGTTAAAACCTCTGCCTTCGGCTCAGGTCATGATCCCAGGGTCCTGGGATTGAGCTCCGCATCGGGCTCTCTGCTCAGCGGAGAGCCTGCTTCCTCTTCTCTCTGCCTGCCTCTCTGTCTGCTTGTGATCTGTCTGTCAAATAAATTTTAAAAATAATATAAAATAAGAAGTAATCAATATAAAAATATTGATGAACTGTTTTACATTATTTTATTGTTGTTGTTGTACTAAGCATTGAAAAAATAATGTATATTTTACTCTTACTGGATATCTCAATTCGGACACTAAATTTTCATTGTTTAAAGTGAAATAAGTAGAATATAATCCTACGTGAATAATAAAGTTGTGCTCAGTGGAAAATATTTTACAGTACTTCCATTTCTTTTTAAAAATTTTTATTTACTTATTTGACAGACAGAGATCACAAGTAGGCAGAGAGGCAAGTGGGAAGCAAGGTCCCTGCTGAGCAGGGAGCCCAACATGGGACTCGATCCCAGGATCCTGAGATCATGACCTGAGTTGAAGGCAGAGGCTTAACCCACTTAAGCCACCCAGGCACCCCACAGTGCTTCCATTTGTAAGCTTAAATAAAGTTAACTAAAATTAAATGCAATTTAAAAGTCTTGCACTAACCAGATGTAGCTATTGGCTACTATATTGGACACAGCAGATTTAGAAGTTAAAGTGATGGCCAAAAGAAAAATATGAGGCTCATTAACATTTACTCTTAGTAAGGCATAGAGGTAATGTATGAGAAGGAATCAGAGCATAAGCATATAAAAGGTAGCAGAGTGGTAAAAACATGAACTTTGGAGTTAGACCAGATTATCTCTGTTGGTTTTCATCGGTGACCTCTTTATAGCTCAGCTCTCTAATCTGTAAAGTAATGATATCTGCTTTATGGCGCTTTTAAGATTAAATGAGATAACCTAAATAGTGGGCTTTGAAATCTAGCACATTCCAAAGGTTTGCTAAGTTGTAACTAGATTTACTAATATCTATAGAAATCATGGGATCTGTTTGGATTTATGTACAGGACCCCTCGGAAGGGGTTATAATTTAATTAATCACCTGAGGGAGGTAGGATGAGAGGAGAGATAAATTATAGTATTTTTGGTAGACTTTATTGCATTTATCAGTATTTACATAGAAAAACATGCCAATCCTAACTATACAGCTCAAAAGATTTTCACAAAGCAAACATACCTGTGTAACCAGCACCCAAATCTAGAAACAAAACATTGAGAGAATCTCAAAGCTCTCATTATGCTCGCAATAAAATTAACTTAAAATTAACTATACTGATGGCTAACACTATAGGGTAGGTTTGTCCATTTATAAACTTAATATAAATGGACCCAGCCTATATGAGTGTATAAGTGTCTGACTTCTTGCACTCAACAACATATTTGTGAGATTTTTTTTCATTTTGTTGTATAGTGTAATAGACTCTTCCTTTTCACTACAGTGTTTAATGCCACTGTGTAAATACCTCCACAAGGTATTTAGTTTGTCCATTCTACAGTATGTGGACATGTGGGTTGTTTCTTGATGGCAGCTGTGGCAAATATATCTGCTACATACACTCTTACACATCTTTTGGTGATGGGTATTCACTGGATTTTGAGTTTCCAAACTTGTTGAGAAGAGAAGACTCACTCATCCCATGACTTCACATGCAGGAACCTTGGATAAGCATGAAGAACTGGAGAACCTTGTGGCTAAGTTCCTGAATGTAGAAGCAGCTATGGTCTTTGGGATGGGATTTGCAACTAACTCAATGAATATCCCTGCATTAGTCGGAAAGGTGAGAATCTGTCAATATAATTGTCTTCTGCTGTGTTACCCCTAAGAATTACAACTCCGAGCAAGTCCTTCATTAGAAGTATGGCGAAGGTCCTTTTTCTAGGAAAAGCTGATTGAATGTCCAGCTTTTTAAATTAATTTAGCAGCTTAGTCCAACATATCTGTTTATAATGATATTCTGTTTATAGAATCACAGTCCTAGATATGGGTCAAATGTCATCTTTGATGATTGTTCAGCAAGATCAATGAGATTTTAAGGCTCTCATGTCCTCACTTACAATGTAGAAAATGCTTATCGGGCATTTATTTGAACATTTTGCACATGCCACTCATTCCATTTATTGATTTAACAGATCACTTATTGAGAAACAACTTTGTCCACATATAAAGCAAGATACAGGGCATAAAAAGATGAATAAGACCTGTGCCTTATAGATGTATGTCTTTTACAGTCTAATGGGGGAAACAATGCACTAAATAAAATGGGATGAATACCACAGAAAAGCCATGCACATCCATTGAGAAGGGCAAAAGAGTTGCTTCCAAGCTCTTCTTGGGAAAGGCTGAGATGCCTGTGCAAAGTGCGTAACATGAGACTGAATCTGTTACTCACCTGTTGAGTTTTTACTGTAAGATAAGGAAGAGGGAGCAGCATGCATGAAGCACTGAGCTTTGGACGAACTAAAATGTAAGGTTGTCAGTGAGGAAGAGACCAGAGATGAAGGCAAGTTGGAAAACGCCTCATATATAGTCATGCTTGAGTACTGGAAATTCTTTCTGAGGAAAAGTGGGAATTTGGTTGGCTCAGTTTAAGTAAGCAAGTGTCAGAACCAGATTTAGGTTTAAGAAAAATCTGATTTATGACAACTAAATGTAATATATGATCTTGGATTAGATTCTGCATTGAAGAAAAATAGAAGGAAATAAAACATCTATAAAATAAGACACTGACACCATTAGGACAGTGGGAGAAATGTGAATTCAGGCTGTATCTTAGGTGATAGCACTTTATGAATTTTGGATTTCTTGGGTATGATCATTGTACCGTGATTTAGCCAGAGAATGTCCTTGTTCTTAGTAAATACATGATGAAGAATTTAGGGGTGAGGTATCATGAGGTTTACAAATAACTGTCAAATGCTCACTAAAAAAATTTTAAATACTCACACACACATCTAGAGTATGGAGGTATGAGAATATTGCTGACTCTTGCCCCCAAAACTTAAAACATGTCACGTGTGAAGTTTCCAAAATATGAACAAGACCTCAAAGATTCTGGGTGGCCACAAATGGCCACCAGAATTTGTCTCTGCCTTTTTGGTTCACTTGAGCAATTTTAAAATTTAGAAATATTCAAATTTAAAAAAGAAAATGAATTTCACGATTATAATTTATATGCAGTAAATTCGATTGATCTTTATCACTCACCCCAGACTGAGTTGCCATCCACACTTTTCCAAATGCAACATTTTAGCTGGAAAGCAGTGACGCTTTTGTCTACAAGGATGTCAATACAGAAGAGAATGAGAATAGGAAAACAAGGGCTTGAAAGGCCTTGCAGAAAGGACCCCTGCCCTCCAGAGGGAATACACCAAAACTGTCTCAAATAATCCAACACAACATGGAAGAACCCCAGCAAACCATAACCCACCCAAAGTATATCCACTCTCCCGTCAAAGATCAACTCTTTAGAAAATGGTAACTGGCATTTAACCAAGGTCTTGAACGATCTTTTCAAATGCAAATGGTTAAAGATGTAATCCCTTAAAATAATCCCCATCTTTATCAGCTAATTGTCTACAGGCTGTTATACACATAGACATCAGGCGAAACTTGTCCTTTTAAAATTAAAGAGGATTTGGTGGATGTATGTTACAGGTCTTTAAGTTTCTTTCTGTTCCCACATGTTGTTTTTCTTTAATTTTATTTACTTTTTTGTGTGTTTTGTGTGCTTGCTTTCTGAACAGGGATGTCTCATTTTAAGTGATGAGTTAAATCATGCATCTCTTGTACTTGGGGCCCGACTCTCAGGTGCAACCATAAGGATCTTCAAACACAACAGTGAGTATCAATCAATTTATCCCAACATTTACTGCTTGCTTCTAGAGGATAGTAAAGATTATTGATGGGGCTTTGTCCTTGCTCTTCCAACTGGGAATTTAGCCTCATGAAACACAATTATGTTTATATTCACTACTGGCTTGTTAACCTCTGCTGACCTGAAACAAATGGTTGAAGTGCTTTAAACACCCAGATTGCTAAGTGTAACCCAAACACATTAATGTCACTGTTATTAGTGGCCTTGCAATGTAGCCTCTGTAGACATGACTGATCTCGTAGGAGACTGACGTTCGATGATCAGAAGTGTTATAACTCTTCCTTTTCTATAATTCTGCCTTTGGAAAGTTTTAAGGCTTAAGTTCTATGCTACAGTCAGGTAAAAAAGTTATGTTCTTCCTTAAAATAATGCCTGCTTTCACTCTCCCCACCCAGCACATGCTTACAATCTAGTAGGAGAAGTAGATATGTCCCTATACTATGACCCATAAATTCCTCATCTTGGAATTTCCAGTGTATGTCCACCCAAAGGCTTGTAAAAGAATGTCCGTAGAAGCTTTGGTCATTATAGCCAAGACTGGAAACAACCCAAATTTCTATCAGCAGGAGAATGGAAAAGATCTGTGCGGTATTTATGTAATAAAATATGACCCTCTGATAAAAAAAGAAATACATTACTGATACACACACCATGGATGATTCTCAAGAAAAATTATTTTTAATGAAATAAACCGACATAAAACGGTATATACTATATGAGTTTATTTATAGTAAATAAAAGAAACTTTTAGGTAAAACTGATCTATGGTGATAGAAATCATAACGATGTTTTCCCCTGATTTTGGGGGAGGAACTTGGAGAGAAGAGGAATAAAGGAACTTTCTGGGATGATAGAAATGTTTGTTATTTTGATGGGATTGATGTGTATATTCTTATTAAAATTCATTGAATTCTACATTTAAACTCTGTCACTTTCCTTGTAAATAAGTTTTCCTAAAATATAATTGTTATCATACAATATCTTTGGTATTGAAAAGAAAAACATATAGGCTTTGGCCCAAACATCTGTGTCCTTGGTCTATAGCTTATTAGCATGTGATCCTTGGCAAATTACTTAAACTTCTCAGATCTCAATGTACCTGTTGCAAAAATGAGGGTAATTACAATGCCTGTTTCACAATATGTTGGAAAAGGCACATAAACTTCTTGCTTAACATGAAGCCTGGCAATGGAAACTTCTGAGTTGCTTGTATCTGCTGTTTTTAAGTTATTATTATCCTCATCATTTTCATTGCCAGTGCCACTAGAGGACTGTAGAAAACATTATGAAGACCCAGAAGAATGCAGAGGGAATGCACAGGGGATTCACTTTGGGGATTGCATGAAAATGATAGTATCTGCCAAAGACTTTGGAGGATTAAGAGAATTCTGATCAGAGATAAGGGAAAGGGTATTTCAAATAGTATAATCTGGAGTGTGTGAAGAGCAGCAAAAGCTCTAGCGTGAAGCTGAACTACTGGAGAAGAGCCTGAAAAAAAGGTCCTAGCCAGTTAAGGTAGAGCCACTAAAATATATATACAGGCTAAGATATATGTACTTGAAGAAGCAACAAAAAGTGTTTGGATAGTTCTGCTTCATTCTGTGCTGTTCTCTGGATGAACTGTATTTGCTCAAAGCATTTAGTAACCTCCCCACCACCACCATGTCTAGTGGCAGTGAAAACAGAGATACAGGCTTTAAGTTAAGTTAAAGCTTTGAACAGAATCAGGTGGAAAAGACAATATGTGTATGGAGAGTGAAGGTCAGCTGTCCCCAGAACAGTTGTTGTACACCTTCTCTATGTGTTGTTATATGGAATTTAGCCCAAACTCTACCATTCTCTCTACCAGGGTCCTGGGATCGAGCCCCACATCGGGCTCCCTGCTGAGCAGGAAGCCTGCTTCTCCTTCTCCCACTCCCCCTGCTTGTGTTCACTCTCTCACACTGTGTCTTTCTCTGTCAAATAAATAGATTAAAAAAAAAAAAAAAAAAAAAGAATTTCCTACTCTCCAACCTAGGACCTACGGTTGTGGTTCTCCAGTGACTTCCCCACCTCCCGGCATTTATGCTTTTGGGTAGCCCCTTCCATCATTGTCTCAGGGTTGACTTATGTAGTCAAAAGAACACAGTAGAAGTGATGATATGTCATTCTTAAGCCTAGTTTTTTAGAGGCATTACGGCTTTTGCCTGTTCCTCCCTCTGGGATCACTAGGGGGCGCACTTAAGCAGCCTGTGCAGAAGAGCTGAGGCCTCTTGCCACCAACCCTGTGAATGGGATATCTTTGGGGATCCTCTGGCCTCCCTCAAGTCTTCAGATGACTGTAGCTCCAACATCCTGGCTGCAGCTTACAACTTTCTTGAGCCAGAACACCCACCTAAGGTTCCCAGATTCCTAACCTACAGAATCTGTGGATAATAGGTGTTTGTTGTTTGGGGGTAATTTGTGACATAGCCATAGATAACTAACACAGCTTCTCTAACCACCATTGCTGTGGCAGGAGCTGGACACCCATGCATGATTTCCCACTTCTTCCTCCTCTGAATCTAAAACGACTTAGCAGACCCTGAGTCCTTTCACCCAGCTACTTTACACCCCTCGTCACTGGCGAAGAAGCCAAAATGGGAAAACTTGGATGACAAACCATTCTTGGTCTTCATGGAGGCAAGAAACTTGAAAGCCTATAGGACATAGGTCAGGAAGTGAACTAGGGTTTGGCTAATGCTTCTTGAGATAGTTTCCTATGGCCCACATGGCAAAGGAATGTCAGGCCCTGACCCCCCTATGTTAACAACCCGTCTTTTGAGGGGGGTGGGGCAGGGGATGGTTTGAATTGATTCTTTGCCTGTTGGCTGAGGCTGAAATATGAAGAGAAGGGGATAATCACCACCTGTATTCCAGTCCCACAAATAGGTACCAAAAAATACTGTTCTTATTCTTGCATATATAGAATAGATGCCAACCACAGGAACACATCAGTGAAGATTATTTCCACAGTTTTGTACACACACACACACACACACACACACTTTAGCAGAAACAGTATAATGGGAAAACTTCTAAACAGACCACTATAAGACAACCTTATTTTAAATATTCAAATAAGTGATGCAGTTCAGTCACGGATTGAATCTTTCCATTAGTTCCAACTGCTCCATAATTGTTCAACTGGCTTCTCCTGGTCCAGCCCATAACACCCTAGGCAGCTAGCTGTATCATATCTTCTACTTCAGATTCCAGCTCAGGATAACAATTCCAGTGAAAATACATCCAAAAGGAAGCATAGTAACTACATCGGGAAGAAATCTGACACCATCTGGACAGCAGGTAAAAACTGACACCATTGATGAGGGGCAGAGGGACAGTGTGTATCCCCCAGATACAATACCCCGAGAAGGACTCAACATGACTTACATCGTATTCAGATGAGAATACTGCCTTTCAGAACGCAGCACCAAAGTAGAAATGTTCTATTGAAAAGAAAACGGGGGTGGGGGGGTGGGGGGGGAAGGGATTTGCCACATAACACAAATATCGTAAAAGACAAAGAAAGGCTGAGGAGATGATCCAGATTAAAGGATACCAAAGTGCTGTGATAACTAAATACAGTCCCTGGCTCTGGACTGGGTTCTTCTTTTTCTTTTCTTTTCTTTTTTAAAAAAGATCTTATTTGCTTATTTGACACAGTGAAAGAAGAGAGCACCAGCAGGGGGAGCGGCAGGCAGAGGGAGAGAGAGAAGCAGATACCCCACTGAACAGGAAGCCCGATGTGAGGCTCTGGGTTCAGAAAGAGACAAGGAGGCGCTATAAAGGACATTCCTGAGTAGTTCACAAAACTGGAACTTGCCAAGGGTTAGATATTACTAAATAAGACTATGGTATCAATGTTAAATGTACTGAAGCCGATAGCTCCTCTGTCATCCAGGGTAAACAAGCTATGGCCTGGGAGCCAAGAATAGATTTCACATTCTTAAAAGACTGTATAAAGTACAGACAAGAATGTGTGACCACAAAAGCTGAAGTATTACTCTCTGGTCCTCTACAGAAAAAGTTTTCTGGCCCTTGCTGTATTCTCATAAGAGGATATACCCTTATTCTTAGGGAAGACGCTACAATGTACAGAAATACCATTATATATGCAAAGTAGTCTCAGTTCAGTAAAAGACTGTATGAGATAAAAATAGATAGATAGATCAATCAGTTGATCAATCAATAGATAGACAGGTGAAAGTGATCAATTAAATGGAATAAAATGTTAATAGATGGATCTAGATCAAAGGGTATGTAGGTGTTCTTTGTAGTAATCTTATTCTTGCAATTTTTTTATTAGGTTTGCTATTACTTTCAAAATACCATTTTAATTCCTTAATCCTTTGCTCAAATTCTAATTCAAGAATTTCATTTTATCTTCCAATTTTACAAAGCTCTCAAAACATTTAGTAACTTATTCCTCGTGCCCTCCCTTGGTCCTCGCAGAACGGAGAGAATAGCTCTCATTTACATCTCTATAATGAATGTTAACTGTGGTTATTTTATATCAGCAACCAGCACTCACTGAGAATTTACGCTGCGGCAGATGCTGAGCTAGTGGCCTTCTCTTATGTACTTACTTAATCTCATGGACGACCCCATGAAGCAGGTGCTGATTTACCAATGAGGAGATGTGGGCTTTGTCCAAGATCCTACAACTGCTCAAGGGGAAAGCCAGAAGCTGTCTGTGTAAATTCCGCCCCTTCCAACTAACGGAGAGCTGGGCGCAGCAAGAGTTCAAACTCCATCATCTAATGAAAATTCTCTCCTGTATGAGCTGCCGTTGCTCTTTTCTGTTGTAGGTAGGATAATGGCCTTTAAAGATGTCCATGTCCTGCGGGCTGAGTGGCTCATTCAAATAAGCGTCTGAACCACAGCTCAGGTCTTGATCTCAGGAACCTTTGTTGGGCTTCACGCTGGGTATGGAGCCTACTTGGCGGGGGGGGGGGGGGGGGGTTCTGTGTCCTAATCCCCAAAGCCTGTGAATATATTATATTATGTGATAAAGGGGAATTGAAGTTGCAGACGGAATTCAGGTTGCTTAACAGTGAACATTAACATAGAGATTGTCCGCACAGTTCCAGTGTAATCAAAGGGTCCTTAAATGTAGGAAAGGGAAGCAGGAGCGTGAGTATCAGAGTGATGCTATGTAAGAAAGATGCTGCTGGCTTTGAAGTGGGCAAAGGTCACACACCAAGCAGTGCCAGAAACCCCTGAAAGCCGGAAAATGGATTTTCCCCTAGAGTTTCCAGAAAGGAGAACAACCCAGCCTATACCTTGATTTGAGCCCAGGGAGAGGATTTCAGATTTCTGGCCTCCGGAACTGTAAGATAACAAATCTATGTTGTTTTTGACTATGTCTGTGCTAATTTCTCCCAGCCTAGAAGGAAACTAATACACTTTCATTCCCAGACACACAAAGCCCTGTTCCCACTCACTGGCATGCTTACTACTTTTGCAAATGGGCGTACTTTCCCAGCTATTGTGTTCATAGCATGAAAACAGCCACTTCCGGGAGCTGGGGTACCTCTGGGGTCCTTTGAATGACTTGTTCCTCGAGAGGTGAGAGAAGTGGAATGGTATATGGAGGGGAAAGAATTAAATGAGGTCACAATACATAAGGCTTCAGTTGCTGCTGGCTGTCTTTCTTGCTTTGCCATTCCCAGGAGAACACTACATTTCTCAGTAAACGGTGATGCTTTAATCCTTAATATGCATCCACGCAGATTGGAATGATAATGTAAAGAAGATAGAGAAGATACTAAATTGCCTTCCTGTGTGTGTATGAGCCCAGACCAAAGCTAGTAACTTGTGAGACAGGTTCTTAAGAATGACCACCTCGACCCAATGTTCTTAAACACCATGATGATGGGATTTCGTACGACTCTCTGCTTCTGCTCTCCAGGGCTCTCCTCTGCCTGTGTCCTCTGCTTACATGTTGAGGATACTCCCCTGACGTGTGGAGGAGAGGCGGTCCTATTTTATACAAATCAGTACTAGAGAATCCCCTTTGCTATTTATAGCAACTGTGTATAAATCAGAATTCTGGACCCTTGAATTTCTGAATTATGCATGGGTAAGAACAGTTAAACCTGTTCAGACCATTGCAAGCTTCAAATCCTATTTGAACAAGCTTGATGACTAACTTGAAGCTATTCCTCATTTCTCTTTCAATTTCCCACAAAATCAGAATAAGGATCAAAGGAGACCAAACAGAAGGAAAATTCTGAAAGGGAACAAAATCAGAACATGCGAAGGCTAGTTTCCAAAGAAACTCTCCAAGGACTCAGAAGAACATTTTCAGTGGTACTAAATTCAAAGTTGCTATCAGATTTCTTTATCACCAATAGATTAGTTTTTCCTAGATAATGAATATGGACAATTACTGAGACCCTACCTATCATTTATTCTTCATTCCCTGGTGCCAAACTCTCTGTTAAGCCCTTTATATAATCAGTTCATTTAATTTTAACAAAATCCCATATTCATAGTTTTCTCCATTATCTCTCCATTGTTATGAGGAAATTGATTCTCAGAGTGATTGAATGACCTGCCTAACATCACATATGATAAAGGGCCAGAGTCAAAATTCAAACCCAAGTGTGTTGCTCTTCTCTTGGTTCATTTCTCCCCGGAGCAGAGCCTGAGGCAAGGGTTTGAGTATAAGTGATTGATTTAGGATGAGAACACCAGGAAGCACCAGCAGATGAGCAGGGAATGGAGACAGAGAAGGAAAGGCAGTCAACAAAGGGCATGTTGTCAAGCAAGCTACCACAATAGACAACTGAAGCTCAATCCTACTAAGAACCTCTTAATGCCAGTGTAGACATACCTCAGTGTTATCCCACTTGACGTGTGAGGAAGCTGCATTATTTATACACCAATTCCCACTTGTGGGTAACTGGAGGCTGTTCCTGCTCAGACTGAGTATGGCCCCCACAGTCAGGGGAAAAAAAGCCCTTGGACAAAGAATGGCCTGTGTTTGCAATAAGAGATGGGCTGGGAGATGTAGGCAGGGCTTGTACAGCATTTGCTAATGCTCTGACCCACTAAGTTAAGTTCAGCTACTGGCAGAGTGAATGTAGGACACAGAGAGGTAGGGCTTCTGTGTAAAAATCAGTTTAGTGTGACAGCTTATCTTGTTAGTTGCCCAAATTTTAACTCAGAATCCTAAAGTTTGACCTCTAAATTCCTCTGGAATTTGGATTCCTCTGGAAGTGCCAAGGATATCTCCTGTTTTTTCCTTTGGGCAGCTTCAGTGAACTAGCCAGTCTTTAGGTTGCCTTCACGACTTCTCAGGTATCACAAATCAGACTCTTCAGACATTTCATAACCAAAGCTAAGGATCAGCTCCAAGCCGGGACCCATAAGTCTGTTCTCCATCATGATTCTGGTACATTTTGAGGAAGTGGTCCACAGCCCCTTGGGGCATTTGGATGCCCTGGGTAAACACATCCTCCAGGCTGAGAATTAACACCCTGGCTTTCCAGGACTTCAAGCTCTGGATAAATTTTAACTCTCTGGAAAAACTGACAACTTCTTCCAGAGATTTGGAAACTCGGGACTGAAGTGTTTTTTTTTTTTTCTCTGAATTTACTCACTTTACTGATAATGACATGGGACCTAGATTCTGGAATAATGTTTCTTAGATTTTAACCTACACTAAATTCACTAGAGGGATTTTGTTAAAAGACAGACACGGATGCAGTAGATCTGGGGTGAGGACTGAGCTTCAGCATTTCTGCCAGTCTTCTAGGTAACGCCAATGGTGCTGGTGTGGTACCACACTTAGCAAGAGTAAAGGCAATCTCTGTCCTCAAGGGCATCACAAAGGGCTTCTTGAACTAGTCTTGGAGAGGAGAAGCAGTCTTTTCAGCTAGGAGAGTTGCCATGGGGTCAGAGCCCTGGGCAGGCCAAGAATTTGGAGAAGTCGGTATAAATTAATTAATGAATTAGTTAGTTGATTAACTTTTTTGAAAAGGTGGAGAAACAGAACCAAGGTTCTGCCTAAAGGCATTTAAAAGAGGAGACAGAAGAATGAGTGCAATGTTTGTAGGGGGAACTCTTGGGTTCTGCTTCTGAGGGCTCAACAGTGTTGTTTCCGTGGAAGTTCAAACCTAGAAACAGCACCAAGACTACTTTTTATGAGCCACAACATTTTAGATCTTAAGGTCTGACTTGGACTCCTGAACTGGATTGTTTTCTTTCTTTCTTTCTTTCTTTCTTTCTTTCTTTCTTTTATTTTTTTATTTTTTTGGATTTTTTAAAAATTTCTTTTCAATGTAACAGAATTCATTGTTTATGCACCACACCCAGTGCTCCATGTCATACATGCGCTCCATATTAATAAATACAGCGATCGCCTCAATATGCTCTAACAACAACTAACAGTACTGAACCTTTGCTGTAATGAGCCTTTTACATGTACTAACTCATTTGAGCCTCATAAACACAAGGCACCTGCTAGGATTATCCCCTTTTTTACACGAAGAAACAGGGGCACAAAGTGGGAAGGAGACACAGAGCTAATAAGAGCAGAGCTGGAATGTACACCAAGGAGAACTGACTCTAGTTCCCATTCTTAAGCATAATGCACTTTTACCTCCTTTTCAAGCTGCCTCCCCCTGGCTGGTGAAGGGCAGGAGCCTCCCTCTCCTTCTCCCATGCAACTCTCCTTGAGCAGGGCAGTTGGGCTAGGCAGATGCAGCCACGGTTCACGCTGGTTGGCCTTGACCTGAGACACAAGACCCCAGCACTGACTTCTGAGCTCCCACATCATTTCCCAAGTCATATCTGACCTTCCTGCATTGACTTCAATGGTCAAGTTGTTTGTACGATCCTCTCCTCTGGTACACAAGCCCTGCCCCTAGCACCCGCCTCAGCTTCAAATCAGCTTGATCCTTTACTCCCAGTTGCCTTGGTGCCCTTGCAAGGAGATCACCTTGCTTCTTGCAGGCCTGCCGGAAGGACCCGCAACACCTCTCCACATACGCACAGGGCTACCAAGAAAATCTGAACCAAACTATTTACCCAAACTGCAAAACTTAATGTACCAAATTTTCCATGCATGAGAAATTCCCTCATAAATCTCAAAAACATTTACTTTGCTTACCAAAGTTAGCCATTATGATTATGCTTTCCCCCAAAGGCTAAACAAGGTACATGTCCCCCATCATCATCTAAAAAGTACATATAATTTATTTATCATTGTTCCCAGCCACTTGAGTAATATTGCTTCACAGTTCGCATTTCAGTTCAATGTTCAAGGATGAAACTGAGCATCTCCCAAAGAACAAGAAGAATGGAGGACGGATGGAGAGCAAGGACTTAGAGTAACCAGTAGTGTTCCTTCATCATCCAACCGTCTTTTCACTTAAGAGACAGCTGATGAATGCCTGTCATGCGTAGGCATGATAATATTTTTGGTGAGGAGCCCACAGAACAGGGAAGCGGAGGGTGGAGCTAAATGCACCTCGAGGTGGTTTTCATGGAGCTCTGAAGGACAAGGGAAGAACCATCAGCCACACTGGGCAGCATAGGAAAACAGAGCTGATAATCATCGCAACCACATGACTGGCCCTGGACCCAGAGCCATGCTGGTATTATCGGGGCTTTGAATTTAAGGACAGGCTCAGGAACAAGCCCTCAAAGGGTATTTGTCACATAAGCCTGATGGCAGTTTCTGACACATCACTGGATGATTCCAAGTATTTAGCAATTCGGTAATCTGATTCACCATACCTGTGACAAACCAGGGCTTGCTTTGCACGGATCACCAGAATGTGGCCTCCATGCCTTCATTTTTTGATAGCTAACAGTTCCTCCCGCATCATGCCAGCTCGGTCCTCTCAGCCCTTCACAAACCAAAGGAAATCACCTCAGTGAGCCAGACAGTGGCGAATGATGCTGAAGGCATTGATGATACCCAGACTTGAGGTCCAATTACGAGTCCGTAGTGTGCAATAAGTTCAGAACGATATTATAGTATTGTGTGTGTGTGCCTCGAGGGCATCAAATATATTTTTTATTTTAATTTTCCATTTCTCAGACCTTTCTTTATACATCAACAAGAAACTGGTTTGTTTGGGTTTGGTTTTGGGTGATTGGTTTTACAAACCTTCTGGCATTGGTTTGTTCATCAGAGAAAGCAAAAACCTAATCATTCTTTCCGACTTCTTAGAGGTGTCATGAGAATTAACTTAATGCAAATATAAGTGCTTTATTAAGCATCATTATTTAAAAATCCCTTGCAGATGTTAGCGTGTGGCTTGATGAAATAGTACACTCTCACAAGGCCTGCAGAACATAAACCACAAAGCCCTAAATCCTGCGGGTCTGTCACCCACACAAGCTCTTAGCATTAATAGAGCAAGACCCTAAGAACCAAAGAGAAGCTGCCAGACACTAATGTGGGTCTGGAATCCCACACTGAGTGAAGTCATCCCTTTTTCTGCCCAGCTTCTCTGTTTCTAAGGGGCTGTTGAGTTCCTGCTTACTGGAAATAAGGTGGGAAATAAGGCTTATTGATTTTCACCCTGCTCAAGAATCCCAGTGTGTGGACACCAGCAGCTGTGTGATGTTTCACCAAAGCCCAGCCCCGTGGAACTCTCTATTC
Source organism: Mustela nivalis (assembly GCF_964662115.1). Classification (NCBI taxonomy): domain Eukaryota; kingdom Metazoa; phylum Chordata; class Mammalia; order Carnivora; family Mustelidae; genus Mustela; species Mustela nivalis. The sequence goes on along the minus strand of NC_139027.1, from coordinate 107,016,869 downwards.
GAGTGGAACAGGTCCCTACCATAGAAGGGACCATGATTCCTCTCGCTTCCATTAGCAAAATGCATGAAACACTTCATGGCCATTGAAAGGCTTGTTCTCTGTCCTGCTTATTATTAAAAGAATGGGGAGAACCTTGTTTTTCTTTAGTGGTGTTTATTTTAAACCTAATCCCAGGCTAAGCCTATAATATGTATGGGATCTATTTGATTGCATAAACAATAGAATAATCTCTGCCTATACATATTTTTCAAAATCTTAGAATAGTCATTTTTTTTTATTTTTTTAAAAGATTTTATTTATTTGTTTGACAGACAGAGATCACAAGTAGGCAGAGAGGCAGGCAGAGAGAGAAGAGGAAGCAGGCTCCCCGCCGAGCAGAGAGCCCGATATGGGGCTCAATCCCAGGACCCTGAGATCATGACCTCAACCGAAGGCAGAGGCTTTAACCCCCTGAGCCACCCAGGTGCCCCAGAACAGTCTTTTTTTTTTTTTTTTTTTTTAATAAACATATATTTGAACAGTCATTTTTTAAATGGCTGGTAGTTTCGTTCACTTGGGTTTGTTTTTATTACTATGGCATTGGGACCACACTGATCATGTGTCCTTTCTGTACCAAACAAAACATAAATTCCAACTCCCAGAAGGAAAAACACTCTTTAAACAGGAATGATTTTATTCATCATCTCTTCATTCCGTTCAGAGACTAAGAGGCCTGCAGTAGATTATAGAAAAAGGAGCTGTCTCCCTCAATCACAGGGGCTCCTTCAACATCTTAGGAACCCAGCCTAAAGAAAAATGTCCATACAGGCGAAGGTTTATTATCCTGGAAATTCTCGAAGAGCTGCTTTTCGTTTCCTTGGCTGCCATCTAGTGGGTAATGATGTCATGTCACTAAAACACATGACCTCTGTGAAGACAGATGTCTGCCTGTCTTTAAATCAAACCCCCCAAACACAGGTAATTAAAGAAATATTATTGCAGACATGAGGCAATTATTCTTTCTCATAACTTCTATTTAGATCCAATGTGTTATTCTTCTTCCTTTTTCCATGGGAAGGCAACCGATTGAATGATCATTGATTTGGCACTAATATTGTGCACTAGGACGAACGCTGTAAGGAAGCCCTAAGGCAGATCCACAGACTGGGAACTAAAAGGGAAAGTTTCAGGGCGTTCCATTGAAACCAAGAACCTCAGCTAACTTGAGCTTAGACCAGTGACAACCCAACGAATAGCTGTTTCTTTGGCACATCTGCTTCTTGTTGCAGTAACCAAAACCAATATTGAGACTGTGCCGTTTTAGATTTATCTCTACTAAGTTTATTCTATGAGCATTTTTAATGGGGTCTCTAATTCCTGGAGGATATTATGTAACAGGTCAGCTGTTTAGTAGCATCTCCGTCTTTCCAAATTACAATCAGATTCCAGACTAAGATACATCGGTATTGGTTTCAGATTCTCAAAAAGGGAGGGCTCAAAGAGGTTAAAAAAAAAAAACTACACAGTAGAAATACAAGGAGTCTAAAAAAACAAGCCCATAAGCCTCTGCCTTTTATCTGTCTCTCTGGGCTTTGCAGGTTAAACACACACACACACACACACACACACACATACACGCAGCTGAAATGTAGACCCGTCTTTGCCAGTGGTCTCTCAACCAAAGCTCAGTCATCTACATGTGATTGCAGATAAATAAAAAGTCACTATTAATAATATTTGATGCCACAAGTTAAGAAGAATATTCTAGCAGACATCCACTCTTCCTTGTTCTACATGACCATGGGGCTTGAAGAAGGGACAACAGCTCTCATTTAAGGCAGTCGAAGGTAGTGGTTCCGGATGTGGGTCATGGTACAAGACTGCACGGGTTCAAATGGCTTTGCTGGCTGTGATCATGACCTCAGGAGACTCACCGGACTTCCCTGTGCCCTGGTTTCCTGAAACATAAAATGAAGGTGCCTCCTCTGTAGGGTCATGGTAAGGATTAGAAGAGTTCTTACAAAAAATACGCCTGGAAGGATACCTGGAATGCAGACAGGGCTCAATAATGGGGAGCGTCTATTAATGTGTCTATATGTTTCCAAGTAATTTGCAAAGGAGTGTGGATGGTTCCCCTGACTTGGAGTTCTGAAACCTCCAAAGATGGAGGATGTCGAAGGTCAGGTCTCAAAGTACAGATAGTGAGAACCTGCCAGCAAGGCCACCACTCTGTACAAACTCAACTAACTCTATAGTTTATGATATCTCTGTGAGTTCATTTTAACCTGGTAACAAAGCTGAAGTCCCAGGGATGCATGTAATGTAGCATTTCTATCTCTGTTGAAGCAGGAGAGGAGAGCCTTTAAGAGCTTATGAAACAATGTGCTTCCAGTGGGGGTTGATTCTGCCTGTTATATAAACCCCACGAGTCATCTTGTCAGAGTTAAGTTGTACTAAAATGTAAGCCCTTCTCTCCCCCACAAATGTTCTCTGATTCCAATTTTGCTCCCCGAAAAGCTCAGGTCTGAGCCTGAGCCCAAGAAATCTGACGCTGTCTCAAAAAAGAAAATGAGGGAGGATAGAAAAACCTTCTCATGACTCAGTTTCTTTTTTGGTATTATTTAAAGACATGCAAAGCCTTGAGAAGCTCCTGAGAGATGCTGTAATCTATGGCCAGCCTCGAATCCGCAGAGCCTGGAAGAAGATTCTCATCCTAGTGGAGGGCATCTACAGGTATGGAAATAACCAGAGACATTTTAAGGCATTGGGGCCCACAGCGAGCTGACAACTGAGGAAAGTCTGACCTCTCCTAGCTCCATGGGAAAATGAATTGGATGTAAGGTATTATGAAGGGACTGAAGCCAGAGCTGTTCATGTGAGCTGTCAGGCCTTGGGTCACCTGGCTTTTCAATGTCTCTGCATATGACAGAACGCTTCAGAGGCTGGATTCTTGTGAAGGTATCCTCAGAAATTCCTCCCAGAGCACTGATAACTTGCATTGATTCTCTCCACTACCGTTGGCTGCCCACAATTTCAAAGACCTAGAGGTGCTGGGTCACTCAACATCAGAACGCTTCTTGCCTGGGGTGTGTGAGTTGCTCAGTTGGTTAAGCATCAGATTCTTGATTTCTGCTCAGGTCATGATCTCAGGGTCACAAGATGGAGCCCTGAATTAAGCTCCACACTGAGCAAGGAGCCTGCTTAAGATTCTCTACTTTCCCTCTCTCTTTGTCCCTTCCCAGCCCCCCACTCGCAGGCTCTTTCTCTCCAAAAAAAAAAAAAAAAAAAAAGAGAGAGAGAGAGAGAGAGAAAAGGAATGCTTCTTGCCTTCATGGCATTGCTGGTAGGCAATGCTTCTAATTGGAGAATACACCCAAACACAAGTTGCCTGCTGAACTGGGCCAGTTGTTGGCATTAGAATACAAAAAGCCAGCCCATTTTCCACAAGGTTAAGACTAATCTCAAAGACAATTCTTGATCTGGAGCTGGGAGCTGCTAGACTTAGCATCTGAAGGTGTGCTCAGTTTCCCACCGCTTTGAAGCCATGCAGACAAAACACCCACTAAGCCACTGAGAGCTTGTACAAGGCCCGTTGTGATGGAACTGGTTTCATTCTCTGTCTGAATTGGTTATCACTACCGAAATGGAAATTGCCTCCAGGCCATTCTTCTGTCGAATGCCCTTGTCCCTGAGCCAAGGAAACATCATCTTGGAGTGCTCCCTCCTTAAATCAGTTCTCAAACAATCTTCACATTCAAAGAATTGAGGGAGTTTTTTCTTATAATTATGGAAAAGTGAACAATATTAGATGGAAGGGACTGAGAGCTTAACCTCCCTACAAGGAGAGGTATGCTCGCAAAGGAGACTTAGATCTGATGGGACTTTCCACTCAGCCAGAGTGTGCATCATTTCCATTCCATGAATGGATAACAAGCAGCAGAAGAAACGTGTCTCCACCCTTCTTGGGAAAAAGAAGTGCGTCTCTCGATTTAAAATAATAATATTAATGATAGTGACAGTAATAGTAATAATAATGAGCCAGGTACCATCTTGTTTTTTTCCCTCAGCCTCACTGTCCTAGTGCCTGGTGTTCTGGATGTCCCTAGTGCTACTGTAGGGTTGCAAAGATGGCATTGCCAGTTTCCAGCAGCCCACGTTATGTATCCCCATCAATAACTCCTCGGGTCAGCCCCCAGATGATATCCTATTTATGAAGTCTTTGGGGTCACCCTGGAGGAGTATTCTCAATCAAGGTGATTCCCTTCCACAACCCTCCCCTATCTTGGAGAACTTGGACAATTTTCAGTTGGCACAACAGCCACAGAGTACTATTGGCCTCTAGTAGGCAGAGGCCAGGGATACTGCTAAGCATCCTACAATGCATGGGACAGGCCCCCACCGCAGAGAATCCACCTGCTCAAAGTGTCAACAGTGCCAAGACTGAAAGACCCTACTATAGAGTCATTCAATTAATAATTCAATTTTATGAATAGTTGACTCACTAGCCTTGAACTTGCTACTTTTCAGAAATAATCTTATTGACTCTGGGCTGTCATAACCTCAAGCCCAGATCTTTCTCCCGGTGCCAGCTGCCAGTCTGGGAAGAGAGCCTTTATCTAAACACATGTCATTCAGGCCTGGACATGTGGGAGCATGGATCAGCTGAGGGAGAGCAGACTGGGCATCTCCTTTAACCAGAATTGACAGAATCCAATGGCAAGTAAACAGAACTGGGTTCCACTAAAGGAAAGTTGTGTTTGAAGTACTTTGATTATAGCTGAAATTAGTGGACCGGACCACCAGCATTTTACTGTCAACTAGTCCCATCAGTTACACAGAGAACTCACTCCAGCAGCTGGGCTTGTTCATGGCTGGGCCTGTGTCCTACCACCATGATCTCAGGAGGACAGCAGAGACAGGTGTTGCATTTATTTGTATGAGGAAACCTCCACTTTCCTTGGATTTCCTTCATAGAGAGCTTCCTTTTATCTCATCAGACGGAATCTTGTCTTTATGTGAAAGTGAAACTGCGACCTCCAAAGGCTCATACATAGCTAGGAAACAGGGCACCTCTAAAAAAGGCTTGGTACTTCCTGGGGCCTCAGTTTCCTCATCTTCAGAATAAGGCTAACCAAAACTGAAGTTCTGGAACATAGTGGATGTTCTCATTTGTTGCTGTCACCAAAAAATGAAATTACTTCCCACAGAATTTTCTAAAAGGCCAAGGTTAATAATGTGAAATCAACAGTTCACAAATGCACTTCTACTTGTTAACAAAGTGCTATGGACACATATCCTGTTAACATCAACACAAAGCCTCCTTTGAATTTTCACTCCTGTATTTTTTTTTTAATCTATGGCTGTGGTTTGTCACCATGGGCAAAGTCCCCCCCTACCCCCCACCACAAATGCCTCATATAAATCAATTTTTCATAATTCCTAAAAAAAAGAGTCAGCCTAATCAGACAGTTTCAGGCAGGTATCAAGATAGAAAAAGCAAATACCAAGTCTAAGAAATCCATCAGTTCCACAAAAGCAGTTATGATAATGATAATTATACTAACAATAATAACAATAATAGTGTCACCATCCATAAACCGTCTTGGTCTCATTATATAGAGAGAGAATATGGAGGATCCTGGATCTGGAGAGAGGCCTGGGATCAGGGCTCAAATCCCAGTGTTGTCACTTACGGTTCTGTGCCCTTCATAAGGTTCTTTTATAAGTATTAAATAAGATCATAGAACCCCGTTCTTGGCAGAAGCCCAGTCTGTGGTAAACCCACAACCAAGGGCAGCTGTCTGGATCATTAAATTTCTTTTCAGTGGAGGAGGTTGCAACATGGAAAACAATAAGCTCTCTGCATAGTGAAGCTGTTTTCTCCACCCAACTGAAGGATGGATGTCAGGGGAAGAAGCTTGCATTTTCTCTGTGTCTGCTTCTTGCTTCCCATGTGTGATCTTGAGGAAACCTCCCCATTCTCTTTGAGGCTACTGTGAAGAGGAAGACACTTAACCCAGGACAGATAACTGAGATGAAATAAAGCCAAGGTTCAAACCAGGGAGCCCCACTGGAACAGAGCTCCAGTATCAACAGAAGACTCCACCCATGTGCCCCCATCCCATGAAATAAACATGGAAACTGTAACAGTCCTCCAGGTGGCCTTCACCATTTACCTACTCAGGGCTCAGTTTCTTCATCTGTAAAAATGGGGAGAGTGAGACTTGAGATCCAAAGTTCCGTGAGTTCATGGTCGGGGGCTTAAAATTACAATCATACTATTATAGTGTTCTCATCTGCATTTTCTTTTAAGTATTACTTTAAAGTCAGACTTTTCTAGTTTTGTGTCTCTGAAGAGTCTAGTTGGTGGATTCATGGTGGTCAAGAACTCTCAAAATTATTCAAAAATATACTAGAGAAGGGCAGGGGGTCCCAAATAGCCTGGGAGATGAAAGCAGCATGACTGGAACTCAAACGTTCAAAATCAAAAGTATTGAGAAATAGTGACCAGCCCTTCCAAGAAACACATACGTAAATAAATCTTTAAATCTCAGAATGCCGTTCTCTCTAAGGGTCTAAACCCTTCTCCCCAAAATAATGGAAGTTTAAGGATTGAGAACTTTAGCCTATGATTTAAATACATACAGGAAAAAAGGAAAAGAAAGCACTTTATTTATATATATATATATTTTATTTTTTATAAACATATATTTTTATCCCCAGGGGTACAGGTCTGTGAATCGCCTGGTTTACACACTTCACTGCACTCACCAAAGCACATACCCTCCCCAATGTCCATAACCCCACCCGCCTCTCCCAACCCCCCTTCTCCCAGCAACCCTCAGTTTGTTTTGTGAGATTAAGAAAGTACTTTATTTTTAATTAGTCTTAGCTCTCTTCTTTTTTCTCTTTTTACCCTCTTTTATTCCCTGGATTATACTTGGGGCCCACCAAGGAGATTTTTTCCACCATGTAAGTTGGCAGACCAGTGGTTTAATTCCAATCCTGCCAACGGATAATATGCTTTCTATGTGGAGGGGAAGGTGGTGAGAGGGAAATTTCAAAAAAGAGTCTTGCCACTTAGCTAATACATTATGTAACAGAAACGATATAAAGAAATTATTCATCAGCTTGTGCTTGGAGACTAATTCAAATTCTTGCACAGAGCTTCAAATTAAATAATGGAATTATCTCGACCTACAGTTGTATTTTAGTTGTTTTTCTTTCATTGAAGTCAAAAGAAAACACAACTTGCCATTCAGGAAGAAAAAAAAATAAAACACCATCCTTGTTTTCTTTTTCATTTCTGGCACTGTGTTTTTGACAGCAATTTACAGGAATAACATAGAAATCCCTTTTCTACGCATGCACCAATCTCAATATCCCACTGTAGGAAAGGGTTCGATTCAAATGTGTTCACATTAAGAAAATGAAAACTTAGTGCAGGTGAATATAACTCTTTATAAAAGTTGAGTTCTCCCCAGGACTCATGCGTGCCCTGTAGTAACTCCAGAAATCAACAGTACTGTAGAGTCATTAATCTTAGAGGAAGAAATATAAACCAGGTGGGCAGACTCCTAACATCAGCTAGACCAGCCCCGGCAAAGGATGGCTAATTAGCTGCCTCGAGTGTCTGCAAACTGTTCAGCATTAACTCTGGTTCCTGCCAAATTCAGTTCCAGAACAAAGAATGGTTATTTGTGACATGTCAGGTTTTCAGCATAGTTGTGTTACCAACTTCTAACATGTTAAAGATGAGAAGTAGATCCTAGAATTTTGAGGGCATATAGCCATTTATTCTGTACGACACCCATATGCCTCTTTCCTGGAAGATTCAAAACCGAGCATTGTTAAGGGCTCCCCATTTCTCAAGTCAGGCCTCACTCCAAACATTTCCTCCTATGCTCCTCCTAAGAAAAAGAACAACCTAGTGAGTGCTTGTTATGCATCAGACACTTTACAAACATTATTTCTAGAAAGACCTTATGAGAAGGGTTTCATCATCATGCTTTCTTTACATCCGAGAAAATGGAGGCAGAGAACACCATGTAAGTTGCCCAAGCCCTCAGTTGGTAAGTGGTGTGGCTACACTCTAAGCCCAGTCAGATGGCTGTACCTTCTCCCCTCATTGGAAACCATGTTAACAAACAATTAATCTAAGAAAATACTGGAGTTAACTCACAAACTTATATAAGAGAAGATGAGTGTCTTTGGTTTCCATTTCATTAAAATCTGAAACCAACCATTCAGAATGACTTTGTGAGAAACACAAAGGCAATAAGCTGGACTTCATTAAAATTAACAACTTGGGCTTTGCGGAAGACCATGCCAAGCGAATAAGAAGACAAGACACAGGCTGGGAGAAAACATTTGCAAAAGATACACTGATAAAGGACTGTGATCTAAAATGTACAAAAGAACTCTTAAAACTCAACAGTAAGAAAGCTAACAATCTGATCGAAAAGACCTTAGCAGACACCCCACCCAAGAAGGTATGTAAATGGAAATACACATACAGAAAGATGTTTCACATCATATGTCATGGGGGAAATGTAAATTAAAGCAATAAGATACCACCACATGCCAGTTAGGATGCCAAAATCTGGAAGACTGGAGAGGATATGCAGCAACAGAAAGATTCATATATTGGGGGGCGCCTGGGTGGCTCAGTGGGTTAAAGCCTCTGCCTTCGGCTAGGTCATGATCTCAGGGTCCTGGGATCGAGCCCCACATTGGGCTCTCTGTCCAACAGGGAGCCTGTTTCCTCCTCTCTCTCTCTCTGCCTGCCCCTCTACCTACTTGTGATCTCTTTCTGTCAAATAAATAAATAAAATCTTAAAAAAAAAAAAAAAGATTCATATATTAGTGGTGGGAATGCAAAATGACACAATCACTTTGGAGGACAGTTTAGTGGTTTCTTACCAAGCTAAACATACTCTTAACATACAACCCAGCAAGCATGTTCCTTGGTATTTCCCCAAACTGGTGAAAACTTGTGTCCACACAACACCCTGCACATGGATGTTTATAGCATCTTCATTCATAATTGCCAAATGTTGGAAGCAGCCAAAGTATCCTTTAGTCAGTGAATGACTAAGTAAACTGTGGGGCATCCAGACGATGGAACACTATTCAGTACTAAAAAGAAATGAGCTCTCAAGCCATGAAAAGACACAGAAAAAAACTAAATGCATATTATTAAGTGAAAGAAGGCAATCCCAAAAGGCTATATGGTGCATAATTCCAACTACATGGCATTCTGGAAAAGACAAAACTATGGAAACCATGGAAAGATCAGTAGTTGCCAGGGGTTGGGTGGGGGGAGGAATGAATAATGGATTTGTAGGGCAGTAGAAATAGTCTGTAGGGTATCATATGGATGGCTACATGTTGTCATACATTTGTCCAAGCTTATAGAATGCACATCACCAAGAGGCAGCCCTCATGGTAACTATGGACTTTGGGTGACAATGATGTGTTGGTATAGGTGCATTTGTAACAAATGGACTGCTCTTGGGAATGTTGGTTATAGGGGTGATGATGTGTATGTGTATGTGGGGCAGGGAGTATATGGGAAATCTTTACCTTCTGCTCAGTTTTGCAGTGACCTTAAAACTGCTTTCAAGAACAAAGTCCCCCTTTTTTTTTTTTAAATAAAGTCCTTTAAAGAAGCCAAAAATACAAATGCTACGCTGCTGGCTAGTCTGCTCCCTCCAAACCAACACCTCTTGGTGTTGGGAATGCTTAGGATCCTACAACCAGCCAGACTATTTTGACTGGATTGACCTAACACTTAAGTTTATTTTTATAATGCATTAAATTTAATAAATAAATTAATTAGGAAAAAGGGAGAAGTTCAAAGTTCAATTGGCGTCAATTGATTAGTTCTTGAACTAAACTGCTTGAGCTGTCTGACAAGCTCCTTTACATGGTGAGGGTGAGAGTCTGTGTGTTTTCATAGAATTTGCCTGTCAGGGAAGTCAAAACTGTGTGTGGTGTAGACACAGCCCACAAAGTGTTGTGAGAACTGATGAAAGCCGAAAGTCCTTTTAAATCCATTGAGTTCCAAAGGTGCCATGTAAATGTGAGTTTTACTTATTTATTTCCTTCATATTTTTCCCTTTTTTGGAGGACTTGAAGTGTTTTTGCAATTTACAATACCATGAAAAATTAAGCACTCAGGGCTAAAACAAAAAGGTTCCTCTATGGCAGTGGTTCTCAAAGTGTTGTCCCCAGCCAACAGTAGGATGTCTCCGGGGAGCTTGGTAGAAATACAAGTTCGTAGCACCCACCCCCCACCCCAGCCCAGAACTTCCAAATCAAAAACTCAGGAGCAGGGTAGAGGGGAAGTAGTAATCTGTGTTTTAACAAACTATCCAGGGGATTCGGATGCTCACTCAAGAATGAGAACAATTTCCCCTAAATGAACAGAAAGAGGGGACATTACCAGATGCCTCAAAATAGCCTTTGACTTCCAATGAGCAGTGAACGAGAGATCCTAAGAACTTTCTCTTGTACTTTCACTAATACTATGTGTCTTAAGCAAAGTTCTTTTGTGTGTTTTTAATTCTTACCTTTAATCTTTGGCAATTCAAGCATGAGTCTCTGTCAGATAGAACTGGTCAAATAGACAACAGCAGGCTGACAAAGACAGATTACATAAAGCAATTTCATTAAAACTAGCAAAATACCTAGAATCCAAAATGGTCAGTCTAGTTACACTAGTTGACTTTACAAATAAATTGATCAACAACACAGTAAGGTCATTATTCATTGGGAATTAGCTATAACAACTCGGAGCACTTTAATCCATCGAACGTAATTTTTTTTCCCAAGTAAAATAATGCCAGAGCAGCTTTACAAGATTGAGAGGGTTGTCTTAACCAACTAAGTTATGCCTTAGGAAGAAAGGAATTGTGTGTCCCTGTCACCACTGACTGGTGTCAGGACAGGTTGTCTGAGAAGGATTGGAAGGAAGACCATCACGGGGCTTCCCAGGAAAGTGCGCACAAGTGACAAGCATTTCTCCTTCTACCCTAGCATGGAAGGTTCCATCGTGCGTCTGCCTCAGATTGTGGCTCTAAAGAAGAAATACAAGGCATACCTCTACATAGACGAAGCTCACAGTATTGGGTCCGTGGGCCCAACTGGCCGGGGTGTTGTAGAATTCTTTGGACTGGACCCTCGAGATGTTGATGTGCTTATGGGCACATTCACCAAAAGCTTTGGAGCCTCAGGAGGTTACATTGCTGGAAGGAAGGTAAGCCAGGGATCCCTGTGTCTATTTAAAATCTTGAAAGCTTTGGGATGCCTGGGTGGCTCAGTGGGTTAAAGCCTTTGCCTTCGGCTCAGGTTATGATCCCAGGGTCCTGGGATCGAGTCCCGCATCGGGCTCTCTGCTCAGCAGGGAGCCTGCTTCTCTGCCCCTCTCTGCCTGCCTTTCCGCCTACTTGTGATCTCTGTCAAATAAGTAAATAAAAATCTTTTAAAAAATAAAATAAAATCTGAAAGCTCTGGGGACATAGTCTGTGGGCTTCTGTGGATACCCTGAGAGCTTCAGCTCAGTTCAGCACACCTCAGTAGATCATGGCAGCCTGGATACAGTGGGTCCAAGGCCAAATACGTCCAGAATGGCAAAGAACTCGCCCTCTAATGGCGAAGGGAAGAGTGTGATACGTAATCACATTATAATAAAATGACAACACCAGCAGTGTACCTACGCAAAGACTTGATACAAGGAGAGAGATAGTTAACTCTGCAGGTAGTAGCTAAGGAGTCTTAGAATAAATATCATTCTCAAAGGCAGAAGATGGGGGGAGGGTATATTTTAAAAAGAGGTAATAATGTATACCAAACCCCAGAAATGATAAGGGAAGGTTACCGAGCTGTCAGTAGTTTGGTTTTGGGGGCATGAAAAACCTAAAGTAGATAACAGCAACAGTGGGCCAAAAATGAGGTTGACTCTGCTACAAGTTCTGGGTTTTAAGAGTTTTCATCAAAATCGTGGCAAGATCAGAAATGCCCTTTTAAGAGTTTTCCTGTGCAAAATAATTCTTTCCGCATGTTGGATAAGCCATAGATCAAATTGGGTCACCCTCTAATACCTTTTTTTAAGATTTCTTCCCTCCTTCCTTCCTTCTTTCTTTCTCTTTCTCTTCCTTTAAGTAATCTCAACCCCCCAGTGTAGGGCTCAAACTCATGACCCCTGAGATCAAGAATCGCATGCTGGGCCAACCGAGCCAGCCAGATGTCCCTCTCATATCTCATCTATAGGACTTAAAATTCTGATCTGATGGGATCAGACTATTGAGTGTTGTCCCAGTCATTTTGAGCCAATATCATCAAAGGGGTTGCCCATATAAACCAATAAATGTTTAAAAGAAACTAAAGAAAGGAGGGAAGAGCCAGGGAGAAAAAGAAAATGAAAAATTCAAACCTGGCTTTGAGGGGTAAAGAAGCCAGTGGTCTGCCCTATATCCAAATCCTAATAGCTATCTCACACAGATCTACACCTGTCCCAAAGTGTCTTGGGACACTGATGTTGGTTCCACCAAGGAGACACACCAGACCCAAATCCACACCATGCAGGTGGCATCACAGCTTATCCAAAATTCCCAATTCCTTACTCATTTTTACCAGCAAGAACAAGAGTTCAGACTCCTGATAAACCAGTTAGACAAATCAGGGACTGCAGCAGGAGACAGTCTGGCCAATTGAAATCCTATGATTTAAAACAACAGATTTCACTGTGACCATGAGAGGCACAAATGCTTCAAATGTTCAGGGTTTACAGTGGTCTTGACCCTTCAACAAGCATTACTTTCTTCTGAGCTCAAAGCACTGTTTTCCATCCTCCCTCCACTGGCCTGTGGGAATTAGCTGCGTAATGCTAAAAACATCGGGAATGCTTAGGATCCTACAAAATTAAGCTGAATCTGGTGAAAGGTTAAATGTTCCTTCCTCAGCGGTGGAAGCAGAGGGATCAGAGGTTCTCAAATTTAGGAGGTCCCTTATCCGGGCTACATGGCTTTGTGAGCTTGTGGTTTTGTGATTACTTTAGCAGCAGTTCTGAACTACAAAATTTTTAACCAAGCGTAACTCTGTTTCCTGAACCAAGGGCACCTGAATAAACTACAGTGAGCGGATCCTTGAAATGTTGTCAAATTTGGTACATGTCATATTTTCCCCTTGGAGTTCCTTCATCGGATATCCACTTTAAACAAAGGCTCATGACTGGTCTGAAGTTAGGACCAGCTCACTCTGGCTCCCTCTTCCTATCCATCCTCAAGACACTAGGACTGTTTTAAAAGTGTATTTATTCTTGTCTATGTAACTTGTATTCATTTGGGGTAGATACTGCAATCGTGGAAAATCATTACTCACATTAATCACAATTCAGAAAAATGTGTAGATCTATTTCCTTGCTCTTTAAAATATTCATTTTCTACATGCTTGGATGCAAAGAACTTCATCATCCCTACGCCTCCTCCTCCCGTTCCCTTTCCAGGAACCTTTGTCTTCTCTTCCCCCTCCATACTACGCTGCAGTCTCCAAATTTACCACTAGATGGCAGCAAGAATTAGAGTCTTTGGCAGAGGGCCATTAACCAAAGAGAGCCTTAACTGCCCTCAAACAGCAAGATAGATACAAAACCTGGAAAACATAGGGCAGTTTCAAGACACGAAGGGTGAGCCAGAGACTGGAGGCCACTTGGGAAAGTGTTTATATGCATCGTTCCCTGATTTCAAAATCAGTCAAATGCACACCTATCTGGAATGGTTTTGATGAGTTTCCTTCTGACTTGATAAGCCCAAGAGTTAATGGAATTTTTGCATCTGCTCATCTGTACCTTTATCTTTTTAAGTTATGTTAATTTTAAATTATGTGTAGTTTCCATTTAAGTCGTAGTTTTTATTTCCCTGGATTTTGAATTATTTTTGCAAAAAAATTTTGACTTTGAGTTTGTTTTAAACTATGCTTTTTCACTGAAAGGACAGAGGATTGGACAAATGCTAACAGTTTTAATTTGAAAGAAATCTTTCTTCTTGATTATTTAAATATTTAGAGTACAGTTTTTATAGCATTTTATCATATTTTTTTCTTGGTTATTTTAGAATGTATATCTCAATTTGTGTGATGGGGGGGGGTAGTAACTGCAAAATATCCAAGATTCTAACCAATCGGTACAAAAGCAACAAAATGAACCATAAAAATGTAAAAGCACACACACAGGGACTTTACATTTTTCTGAAACCCTAATAATTTCAATTTCACTATGTTCATGCAGATCTTAGTAAATCTTGAAATTTGAAAATAGTTACTTGGGTCCAAAAATCTAGAAAAAGACAAAACTGTCTGGCTCTCTTTTTATATGTCAATGTTAGCATTAGTAGTAGAGGAACTATATTCCTAATAACAGTTTCTAGGAGGCTCTAGAAGTCTTCTCGAGCTAGTCGAGGTCAGGAATGTGTATATTAACAACCAGATAGGTCACAAAAGGAGAAGTGTTCGGAAACAAACAAGGGGAGAAAACGTTGATTTGCTAAGATAGTATCTCAGAGAGTAGAGATTTTGTCTTGGCCTTGGGCTGCCTGTCACAGAATGTCCAACAAAGTCATTTCTGCTTGTTGGAATTTATTGCCATGGCCTTGGCCTTCTCTCCCCACCTTAGGGAAACCGGCAAACGGTCTCTCCAGAGCCAGCAAGAGTTTGCAATTTTGTTCACTTTGAGTCTGGAGCTACTGTAGATGATCTGTGAACAACCCAACTTGAAACGCTCTGTCCTTTCAAGACCTCTGAGGTCATTACTTCTCTCTACCTGACAAGAGCTCCATGCCATGAATGTCTTCTTTAGAGGAAACCTGAATTGATGAAGCTAGATTTATGTTTATTTTATACTTTGTGTCAGTCCAGTGGCAGAGAAGGTATTTTGTAAAGACCCTGCTTTGCAGAGACCAAATGTTTCTCAGGCAGGTATCCTATGTCCCTTTGCATGCCTGCTGCTAACCACTGGCCTCCCCAGGCTGAGCAGAGACCTGCAAATGAGTGGAGCAAAGGTAGCCTTCATGACTGATAGGCCGCGGGGCTGGAATGCTGGAGGAGGGAAGTCAGACAGGGCAGCCAAGTTTGGGGTGAGCATCAGCCCCAGAAGCCTGGGCGCCAGACAAAGCCAGGCCCCTCGCAGGAGCCAGCCTCAGCTCCGGCTGCATTTAACAGCCCTTTGAAGTAAATGGGGGTCACGGTATGAACACCAAGATGTTTATTCTAAGAGCCTCCTGTCTGATTTCCTCAGCAAACCACCCTTGCCCTTGAACTCCAGGCCTATGGGTAGAGAAAATAATCAGGGTTTTGAACTTACAAATGGACTTGGAAACCTCAGTAGGAGGAGACCTCTAACCCACTCTGAAGGAAGACATAACCCAGACTCGCCTCGAAGAGACCAAAGCCAACTCTTAATTCATGGCTCCCAGTGCCCAGTGGCAGAATGCGAGAAGGGAATCAGGATCGGGGTTCTGCAGAAGTTACCTAAGGAGCTCCACCTTCTGAAGCATGCAAAAAAATTAACCCCGTCCACAAACAGACCCTCCGAGGAAGGGGACCCAGTCTAAAAGAGATAAGACTGTGAGCAAGAGAGTCTTAATGTTAAAAGGGAAGGATAACTGCCCTGATGAGGCATTTATTCAAACTAAGAATGCAGGTGACCTTGGCTTTATGAAATTTCCCAATTTGGAAAGGAAGATTACGTGTTGGGGACATTGGGAAGAGCCCTTGAGGAGCCCAAGGAAGCTTTGTTTTGTTTCTTTGTCTGATCTTTGCCAGCGATGCCCCAAGACTAAGAGAATATTTCTGTCCTTGTTCCTAAGAATGCAGCTTAGCAGTTCTCTATATACTTCAGGGACCCTCACCATCCTTCCTCAGTCTCTAAAAACCTGTCTGATTTTCATTAGATCATCAGTATTTACCAGGCGCCTGCTAGGTACATGCTGCTGTGGATTTCAGAAGACTGTGTAACTCCGTCCCTGCTCTCAAGGGGGTCTCACTCACTTTCAAGAAATAAGAGCAATAACCCCAAAGCATTTCGATACTGATGCGATCCAGCCCGTGCCCCCCCCCCCACCCCCTCGCCCCAACGCAGGCCAAGCCAGTTCGCTGGTCTGGAGAAGAATTATAGTGTGGTGCTAAGGGCAGGGACTCCAGAGTCAGGCTCTTTGGGTCCAAATCCTTGTTAGCCAACCATGCTTTGGTTGGATAATTTTCTGATCTGTTCCGTGATTCAGGCATCCCAACTATAAAAGGGAGATAAAAATAGACTGATTGGGCAGATTAACCCATGTAAAGTTCTTACACTGACGCCTCAAGTGGCCAAGGAATATCAGCTGTGGTCTTAGCTTCGAGCCCTATTACGTTTTCGGGGCCTTGCCAATTGTCATCAAATCTGGGTTCTCTTTACTTTAAAACGCTCTTCTCCTTTCTTTTCTTCTCCGTCCTTTACTACCCCAATGAGGATGGAGGAAGAGCTGGGCAGAAAACCTTTGTTTTGCTGGGTGTCCCAATGTGTAGTTCCCTAAACTTAGAACATTGCCCTCGGCCAAACAAGAGGACTGGCATAGAGACATTTGGAGGAGTTTTTGTGTTTGGGTCCCCTCCTCCCAACCCATGCGCCCAGCTCTAAGGTTTAGTAACTTGCCGGTGGTCACGTATCAGTAAGTGGGAGAGCCAGGATTTGAACCCAAGCAGCCCATTTCCAGAGCTTGTCCTGTAACTCTTCGGTCACGTTTCCCTTCGCGGTGATAACCTTGTCTTGGAAGTACTGGCTTCTCGCTCTACTCCCAATTGACGCCTCCATTCTTTGATGATAAGATGCCTTCCTCATTCCCAATTTTAGCACAGGTCCATGCCTCTCCCCTCCTCTCCATCTTATCAGATCTGCCCATCCTTCAAGGCCAGATAACCTCCTTGAAACAGCCCTTTTCCAGCCCCGGTCCGCATGAGCCCCCATCATAGTGTCACCGGCGTCCTACTCACTCTCTTCCACTTGGCTTCCCCACCATTATCAGGAGGCATCAACTCTCAACAAACAAAGAAAACCCTTGTTGCTGCTCCTAGAGCAACACTGAGCATAGAGCTGGGAAGAAGAGCCTATCTGCAACTACTCTGGAAAATGCCGTTCTCTCTTTAGGTGCTCCCCTCTCCGCCTCCTCCAGAGTGAGCTTTCCAAATACTGTGTGGCCAGTGACTTACGTCAGGCCATCATCCTGCATATACGCTTCAGATATAGTGAAAACCCACCCAACTGCTTATATGAGATTCACTAAACAAATGAAGAGATAGAAATTTAATTTTAATTTTAATGTAAGTAGATGATGGCCGCCAGGGACTGGCCTTTCCTTCTCTTCTTAGACTCCCACATCTAGAACAGAGCCTGGAGCAAGTCCTTGTACAAACACGCTGGAAGGAAAAAATGAAAGCAGGGAAGAAGGCCCAGGAGTAGGGAGAGAAGAGAAAAAGGAGAGGCAGAGAAAGAAGGGAAGGAAAGCGGAGGGAGGAGAGGGGAGGAGGTTGGGAGAGGAGGTGAAGAGAAGAAAATGCTTAGGAATGGAGAGAAAAAAAGATTTAAATGAATTTGAAACAAAAGAGGGAAATAGGAAATCAGAGTAGAAGAAAAGGAATAAAAGAAAGAAATGAAGAGTGTGAAATGAAGGACAATAGGGAGAAAGGAAGTTGGGGAAGAAGAATGCATGGAAGGGGGGATTCAGAATGAAGGTCACATTGAAGGAGGCAGGAGGGAGAGAGGTCAGGACCTGGTCTGGCCAGGCCCTTCTGTGGGCCAGATAGATGCATCACATCACCAACCACCTGTGAGACAGAACATTCACTTTACTGAGGAAGACGAGCTAAGAATGTTTAAAATGCTTGTGAATGACCATGCCATCCATTCCCCAAGAGACGTGGGAAAGTGAAGGGCGGGCACAGCCCCAGGCTTGGAGGTAGCCAATGAGAGGGGTTTAGGAGGAGATGCGCCTGCGCAAAGTAAGGCTCCTCCCAGTCACCTTTACGAGGCAATGATCAGAGAAGACCTCTCAGAGGGATTCTTAACTGTCCCCCTGTTCTTGAAGAGAAGGTGGCTGATCCTTAATAGACTCACTGCTAACGCAGAGAGCTAGCATTAGCCCATTAGCTTTTCTGCAGAGGGTCCCCAGGGTCCCAAGCCATGAGCCAGAGCAGGTGAGCCAGTGGATGGTCTGCTCAGCCTATAGATGGCTGAGCACCTCCAGGGCAGCCCTCCCCACTGGGCCTTGAGTTATTGGAACATCTTAAGGTTTTCAGCAGGCTTACCTGGGACCTTATATTCGGCCTTGGGAGTCAGGTATGCAAGTGAAGAATCGTTCCTACCACCCGAAGACCAGCAGTCAGTCAACACTCCAAGCAGTGCTGCACAAAAATCCAATAGCTCTCTACTGTCAAAGACAAAACCAGAGTTTACTTGGTCCTAACCTGCACTCTGGTTTAATTTCCCACCTCTCCCTTCTGCCCCTTCCTACCCCCACTCCAAGTTTTCTTTTCCTCTTTATCTGTCTTCATTCTTTAAGACAATTCTACTTCCTCACTGATGCCTTCCCTGTCTGCTCCAGCCAGCAATACCCCTCTCTTTCATCTGCAATCTTATAGCCCTGTTGCATATACTGGTCTGTGTATCCTATTACTTTTCCTCCTATTACTTTTCCACAGGCACAATCTAATGTTAGATGCTTAAGGGCAAGAACCACATCCTATATTCCTGGATATTACTAAATACTAAACCAGTGTTTGTGCATGCTAGATATTCAACAAATATTTGGGAAATCATTCTCCTTTGTACCTATGGTTTTGCCTTACAGACCTCAACTCCAAATTCTTAGCATCCCACTTCTGTATACCTCGTAGGTTTTTGAGGGAGATACTAAGAAGAAGAGATAGAAAAAATAAACATTTTGGTGATGCCCCTTGAAAATGTAGACCACATTCAAGAATCAAATGTCTTGTGCATTGGTGGATGGGAGGAAACTAGATACAATTCTCACCACCAACACTAAGACTTACTTGCTTTCTGTTTTGGTTTCCTCTTTTATTAAAGGACCTTGTGGATTATTTACGAGTTCACTCACACAGTGCTGTTTATGCTACATCCATGAGCCCCCCAGTAGCAGAGCAAATCATCAGATCAATGAAATTCATCATGGGACTGGATGGGACCACACAAGGTAAGAGGGTCTGCAGTGGGCGACAACTCCCACAAATCCTTTCTTAGACTTCTCTCTGCCTTCCTTCTGCTTCATCAGTCTGCCCCCTTCTCAGATATACACCTTTTCTTGATGAAACCCAATTTGTTAATCAATTTGTATATAAGCCCAATTTGTACATGATATATAATCATACATAGTACAAAAATGTACTAGAACTGCTGCCAACACACACACACACACAGAGAGAGAGAAAGAGAGAGAGAAATGCCTTTTTAAAGCAAAGAAAACTTTCTAATTTCCTCTTAATGTGATCAGCTAATCTGGATAATTTTGTGTAATCAGTTGCGTTAAAATGAAGCAAACAGTTATGCCTGCACTTGCTTGGGGCCGTCACTTGTGTTTCCCTGGGCACACAGTAGGACCACTGCCCATTTGAGGATAGGTGGACAAAACACGAACAATAACTTTTCTTTTCCATTTCCTTTTTTTTTTGCATTTGGCCATTACAGCCAAAGTGTGCTACTGTGTTCAACCCAAATGAACTTAATCTTTTTGAAAAATTGTTTCAGCGAAGCCTTTTGGAACTTGCCTTCTATCTTCTAGATGTAGTTTATAGGACTTCTACTACATGTCACAGTGGGGATACAATGGTGAATAAGGCAGGTCTTGCCACTCCAGAGTGCAATCTCTAGAGTGCATTTATGGAAGTAGCAAAATCTCCCAGCCCCAGGACTGGTGAAGGGACCATAGAATCTGTGTGCATTTATGGAAGTAGCAAAATCTCCCAGCCCCAGGACTGGTGAAGGGACCATAGAATCTATGTGCATTTATGGAAGTAGCAAAATCTCCCAGCCCCAGGACTGGTGAAGGGACCATAGAATCTATGTGCATTTATGGAAGTAGCAAAATCTCCCAGCCCCAGGACTGGTGAAGGGACCATAGAATCTATGTGCTCCACCTGAACTCCCAGCTTGTGGGAAGCCCTCCACTGTTTACTGCCATCTTCCAAGCCTACTATTTCAGTAGAAGTGTGGGGAGATCCATTTCCCAATTTTATTAAAGCAGCAGTATACTTCACTCACATGCAAATTTTACCCAAAAGTCTACTATCTAAGACAGATTATAACAGGACTGAGCTCTTTGAAGTAGCGTGTACACCTACCTCACTGACAGCCCCTGAGGCCCTTCTCCTGAAGCCTAGCGCCCCCCAGGACACCAGTTTGAAAACCGCAGAAAAATGGCTTGCAAAGTGATTTTGTTCCTTCATGTAAAACACAGTAATTAATGGTTTTCCAAAGCCTCTTCCAACCTCCTCTTTGGAGTTTTATGATTCTGTCTCTTGTTGAATAGTTGGTGTGAAAAGGAAATGGAAATCCAATCTAGGGAGGCCACGTGGTGCAATGGTTAGGAGCAGAAACTGAAAGTAAACTGGAATCCTATGGCTCTGTGGCCCCAGGCAAGTGATTTAACTTATCTGTTCAGCTCTGGGCAAGTGACTTCCTTGTGCTTCAATTCATCCAGCTATAAAATGAGGAAAATAATACTGACGAGCTCATGTTTTTGTGAGAATCAAGTAAATTAAGTTATACAAAATACTTAAAATTATGTCTGAAAACAAGTATTTAGTAAGCATCATATAATTGTTTGCTGCCATTATTTGCTACTATTATTGAGATGTTTAGTTCTCAGGGAAGAAGTATTTGGACTACATCTCTGGGATGCTGTAGGAAAGATTCTTATGATGGAAGTCAGGTAAGACTGGGTGTCCTCCAAGGCCCTGGATTAGTCAGGATAAGGAAAGTTATGCTACCATAACAAACAAACCCTGAAAATCTCTATGGCTTAACAGAACTGAGTTTTATTTTGCTCACACCAAGTCTAATACAAATTAGATAACTCTCCGCACAGCTGTCCTCCAAAGAAGTACCAATTAAGCCTACTTCTAGCCTCTACGGTCCCCGTGGCAGGGAACAGAGAAACTTCAGCCTGGAAGTGACACCACCTTGCTTATAGTCCTTTGGCCAAAACCAGGCATATGACCAGACCCCGATTTGTGGGAGGAGCTGGTAACTTAAACGATGTGGATATGGATAAGCAGAAATCTTTCAACCTGTTAAACCTGAAGCTGGAAATAAAGCTGCATCTGTGCCCACATGAACTGTCTGATTGTATGAAAAAATTAGTCTGGAACCAGTGGCTGCTCACAAAGCCATTATTAATGATCTTATTGAAATTTATTCATTTCTCCTTTTTTAAAATTTTATTTTATTTATTTGAGAAAGAGCATGAGCAGTGGGAGGGGCAGAGGGAGAAGAAGATGACCTCACTGAGCAGGGAGCCCATACCCTGGGATCATGACCCACAGAAGGCAGACACTTAGCCACACAGGGACTCTGAACTTCGTGCATTTCTTTTTTTCTTTTTTTTTTTTTCAATGTTGAGTTAGCTAATATACAGTACATCATTATTTTTTGATGTAGTATTCAAGGATTCATTAATTGATTGATGTAGTACATCATTATTTTTTGATGTAGTATTCAAGGATTCATTAATTGCATATAACACCCAGTGCTCATCACAAAAGGTGCCCTCCTTAATATCCATCACCTGGTACCTCATCCCCCCGCCCCCCTCCCTTCTGTAACCCTCAGTTTGTTTCCCAGAGTCCAGAATCTTTCATGGTTTGTCTCCTTCTCTGATTTCTTCCCCTTCAGTTTTCTCTCCCTTCCCCTATGGTCCTCTGTGCTATTCCTTATGTTCCACATATGAGTGAAGCCATATGATAATTTTCTTTCTCAGCTTGGTTTATTTCAATTAGCCTAATCCCCTCCAGTTCCATCCATGTCAATGAAAATGGTGGGTATTCATCATTTCTGATGGCAGAGTAATATTCCATTGTATATATGGACCACATCTTCTTTATTTATTTATCTGTTGAAGGGCATCTTGGGTCCTTCCACAGTTTGGCCATTGTGGACATTGCTGCTATGAGCATTGGGGTATCTGTGCCCCTTCTTTTCACTACATCTGTATCTTTGGGGTAAATATCTAGTAGTGTAATTGCTAGATTGTATGGTAGCTCCATTTTTAACTTCTTGAGGAACCTCCATACTGTTTTTCAGAATGGCTGTACCAGCTTGTATTCCCACTGACAGTGTAAGAAGCTTGCCCTTTCTCCACATCCTTGCCAACATTTCTTGTTAATTTTTGTCATCCTAACTGGTATAAGGTTGTATCTCATTGTACTCCATGCTTTTCTTAATGGAAAACAATTATTTAAGATTTAAGTTAAAACACAAGTTAAATGAATTGTCCTACAATGACCAGAATTTTTTTTTTTTTTTGTCTTATCTCAAAGAAAAATAACCAGGAAAGTTACCTGAGAATTAGCCTATGTCTCAGTAAGGATCACGGGTTTCTTTTTTTTTTTTTTTTTTAAGATTTTATTTATTTATTTGACAGACAGAGATCACAAGTAGGCAGAGAGGCAGGCAGAGAGAGGGGGGGGGATCAGGGTGGCTGCTGAGCAGAGATCCCAATGTGGGGCTCCATCCCAGGCCCCGGGATCATGACCCAAGCCGAAGGCAGAGGCTTTAACCCACTGAGCCACCCAGGCACCCCAAGGATCATTGGTTTCTTAAGCCCTTTAGTGTATATGCTGTCAGAAGCAGTTGATTTATGTGTAGTCAACCTGACAATCATTCCCTTCTCTCCTCTGGATTGGTTTCCCACTTCATCACAGACAGAACTCACTTTATTTATCTGATCGCAGCTAAAAATCTGCAGAAAAATGACATTGGAAGAGATGATCATTTATTCTTTGATAGTCATCTATCATCCATTTTTCTTCCTCTGAGGTGGCCGATATCTCCTTTGGTTCTCTCTTTTCACCTAATAATTAAAGAATGACTTGCTTATTATTTTTTTTTTTACCTCCCACTTAAAGTTTCTCACTTTCCTCCTCTTGCCATCTTAATAGGGAAAAGAGAGAAAGAAAGAACAGAGAAGGCAATGTATGAAGCCCGTTTCCTTAGAGTCAAGATGGGCGAACCCAGGGGAAAGATAGGACAATTTCTTTTTGAAGGGGTCAACAAAGGAAAGTAGTAGAAGAGAAAATTGACTGAATCATCTGCCAAGTTTCAGATGCTTCTCTCTGACACATCTTTTGAAGAATTCAAAGGCACCAGTGAGTGTTCATGCTGGTCTCATTGACGACAATTTCTGCTTTAAATAAAATGAATAGGACAGGTTGAGAACATTGCATTAACTCACCCGTCTCTGCAGAGATATACGGATTCTCGGGGTAAAGTTGTCTGGAGCTCAAAGGGGCACACTGTGTCATTCCGGAGCTGCCTTACAGGATCTGAGAAAGAGAGCACGGCTCCAAGCCTTCATGTTTAGCCCACTCCACTGCAACTGTGATTGCAGCCTTTCAAGGCTTTGTTTGGGGTTGAGTTTGGAGAGCAGTTGGCCAGATCTGTCCCTTGATGAATATCTTCACTTTAATCTGCAATGCAAAGCCATAGGCTTCAAAGAAAGGCAAGCCACAGGAATAAGGTCAGGGTTCCTTTGAAGCCAAGGTTCAAAGATGAAATAGCAGTCTCTGTGAAATGACAACGTTTATGCACAAACAGCCACCTTCCCTCTGCAGCCGGGCTGCTTGTGGAGCTCGGGCACACAGGCTGAGAAGCTGCGGGCCGTGCAGGCATTCATTCCACGTGCACCAGGGCCCTTCTAATCTCCTTCTAATCTTCTAATCAACTTGTCCCATCGTGCAGTGCAATGAGCCCAGAGTGGAGATTTGGTTTCTCCATCCTCATGGTCCCTAAGCCAAATCTTAAGGGGCTGTAAGCCCCTTAAGGGCAAGAAATGTGTCTTCTTGAATTAATCTGCTGTGCCTGAGTGTCAAACCCAGTGCTCGGCTTAATAAATACATCATGATTCAACTTCCATCTTGCCGGCCTATTCGGTTTCAGGTCAGAGTTTCTGCTAAACCAGGTCAAGGGAATGCTTATCTCAGAGGAGTGGAGGCCAGAAGTGTGTTCCACACCCATGAGGCAGCTGAAGGGATCACTTAGTACTGGGGACTGACATCACTTTTGAAGAGGTCCAGGAAGACTGCAGCTCTGTCATTTGCTTCGCCTCCACTTGGCACAAACAGGAGACAGGGCTGGGCCCCAAATCATAGCAACCCCCCTAAGGAAAGCACCAGCAACAGGTGTCTTGTTATTATTTACTTAAATCTTGCATGCATGTTTTTCAATGCATCCGTCAATATTCTTTTTGAAATGCCAATTTGACCTTCCTTCCCCACTCTCCCTTTCTATCTCAGGGAGAATTAAGGGTATGTTCTCTGCAGCCAGGTGGCAAGGGGCCCAGTCCCTAAGTGCCTTCGCTCCATGATGGGCAAACTGCTTACCCTTGCTTAGCCTCCGTCCCTTAATTTTAATGGGGGTTGTCCGTAGGAGTAAATGACATCATACAGGTAACAGACTTAGTGCGACACTTGATAAATAGGAAATACTCAATAAACCTAACAGTTACCATTATTATTATTTTTAAAAAATATTTTATTTATTTATTTGACAGACAGAGATCACAAGTAGGCAGAGAGGCAGGCAGAGAGAGAGGGGGAAGCAGGCTCCCTGCTGAGCAGAGAGCCCAATGCGGGGCTGGATCCCAGGACCCTGAGATTATGACCTGAGCCGAAGGCAGCGGCTTAACCCACTGAGCCACCCAGGCACCCCATGAAAAGATTTTATTTATTTAGTTGACAGAGAGAGTTCAAATAGGCAGAGCAGCAGGCAGAGGAAGAGGGAGAATCAGGCTCTCCACTGAGCAGGAAGCCCAATGCGGGGCTCAATCCCAGGACTCTGGGATCATGACCTGAGCCAAAGGCAACCGCTTAACCGACTGAGCCACCCAGGTACTCCCATTATTACTATTATTTTAAATCATCTGCTTTCTGCCCTTCTCCAGATTGTTTTACTCACTGGAGAGCTCTGCCTTTTTCTCAGACCTGTACCTGCTCCACCAGCAAATCCCACAACACGTCCTTTGCTTTATGTCCAGAATCTGGTCTCTTCTTGCGAGCCTCAGCTCTCCCTGGGTCAGCTCCACGCATGTTACCGGAGTGGCCTCCGGGATAGCCTCTCCACTTCCACTCTTTTCTTTTATAGGACTTGTTTTCCATACAGAAGCCAAAGTAATTTTTTTTTTTTAAGTGTAACTCGGAATACCCCCCTCGCAGAACGTTTCACTGCTTCCCATCCTGCTGAGTGTGAAGCCCAGATCGTGGCCTTCAAGTCTTCTCATGATAAGGTCTTCTGTTTTCCCACCATCTTTCCCTCGCTTCATCTACTCCAAGAAGCTGGCTTCCTTGCTCTTCCTAGAATGCAGGGAATGACGCCGGCAGAGGCACTGTGCCCTTGCTGGCCTCTCCAGCCCAGCATTGCTGACCAGTATCTGTGTGGCCCCTCCCACGCGTCCCTAGCGTCTTTACCTAACATTAGCCTGTTAGGGGAGTGGCCCTATATTAAACCGCGCTCCCTCCTTGTCCCTCTCGTTCTCCTTACCTCGCTCGTGTCTTTATGGCACCTGACAAATGCGGTAGATATCGCCTTGCTTTTTGTTTTCCTTCCTTAGAATGGTAAACTCCAGGTGAACAAACACTTTGTCTTGCTTTATTCATTACACTGAGAACAGTGCCGGGCAGTTACAGGTGCTCAGCAAATGCTTGTGGAAAGACAGAATCTTCTCTTTCCCTCTTTGCTCCGCAAAGAAATGACCCTTGTGTCCGTCACTGCCCTGTGCTTGATTCTCTCCATTCCCACCTGCTGCAGGCACAGCCCCTTTTCTCAGTGATGAACTGTTCTCTTCCCGCATCCTTTTTAGCTTTCCCTTACCCCTTCATCCTCTTCAACCAGCCAACGAACGAGTTGCGTCTCTTCCGTGGCTGCAGATTTTCCTGAAACGGTGGCATTTGCTGCCTGTCCTCTTGTCCTAGATTTGACTGACCTCTCCACCTCTTCCTCTCTTTGAAGTCTTCTCTTAATTATGGAGATGCTCTTCTTTTCTGGTTCTTTTTTTATTTTTCTGTCTGTTCTTACTCCCCATTTCTGTGAGGTCTGCATGCCTGCCTGCACTTACCAAAATTCGATCTTCGATTCCTTTTCAAATTCCCTCTGTACAGGCACACCACCCCCCGCCCCCCGCCGACGACACACACACACATATACATCCCTTATCCTTTCCCTTATGTAGAGACATGATTCTCAGATTTGAGCCTGTATCAGAATCACGTGGGGGGATGGTGAGAACAGGCTGCTGACAGCTTTGGGCTCAGAAATGCTTGTTGCACGTCTCAGAAGCTCCCAGGTGATGCTGAAGCTGCTGCCCCAGGGACCAGACTGAGAATCACAGGTGTGTGATGATCTGTAGTCACTTCAGTTTCCTCCCTCCCATCAGGTTGTCCCGTCACTCCGTGAGACATGAAGTGATGACTGGGGACACGTGGGCAACTTTTTCAGACATTGGTGGCACTAAAATTAGCATATAAATATAAGAGCAAAACTAGACACAGACATAGGGCAAGAATCCCAAGGAAGGGATTCTTGGCCACAAGAATCAAAATTGTAACAATTGGCCACAGGTTGACTGTGGCCAAGCTCAATGCTGAGATGGCCAGTATTAAGTTTTCAGAGGTTCTACTCCATCCTTTGGAGGAAAAGATGGCCCAGAACAGATATGTTATCAGTACCTGTATTATACTCAGTGCATAATTGGGACTTAAAATGTTTCTTTTTAATTCAATTTGGAAAATGTATATCAGAGACCTACTAGGTGTCAGACACTGTGCTTACCACTGGTGATGGGAACATGATGGGTCTCTATATTCATTAGAAATTCACAGCCCACAGATGCCTGATAGCCAAATGTTCCATACCCTCACAAAGTACCTGTGTTCACAACAGCCTCTCCCTTCAACCTGCCCTTCTATATAACCTTTTTGAAGTACAGAGAGTCATTAGGAGTTCATTATCACAGAACTGATTATATTATTTGATTTGAAAGGAGACATCAGACCCAGGGACTGCCATTTCTCTTGGGATGGACAGGGTATAATAAATACTTCAGTTTTTCAGAGCATCTGTAATAGGTGAACTCCATTCAGTGAGAAAGGAGATCCCCAATGGGCAACTGCTAAGTTTAAATTAAATTATGAAGAAGGAAGTTGAGTAAGTTAAAATAAACTACAACCAAGTCTTTCATATCCATAACTTGGGAAGAATGGCTTTTCCGTTTACTGTGTGGGGTCTGCTTGACTTTGCACTGTAATTATCAGCCTCCTATTGGCTACTCATTTTCCTGCTGTGATTGTTACAATTTTGTTCATATGGTGTAGAAATGACACTGGCACTTTTCTTAGAAAAGATGGTCTGCTCAATCCAATACACCTTTTGAATATCAGATGCTAAGATTTTATAATACTTTCAATTTCCCATGAGGATGAAACAGCAACTATACACTTTATCAAGCACTTGCCTCCTTGGGCGCCTGGGTGGCTCAGTCTTTAAGCATCTACCTTTGGCTCAGATCATGATCCCAGGGTCCTGGGATTGAGCTCCGAATTGAGCTCCCTGCTCCATGGGGAGCCGCCTTCTCCCTCTCCCACTCCCTCTACTTGTGTTTTCCTCTCTCCCTGTCTTTCTCTCTCTCTCTGTCAAATGAATAAATAAAAAATCTTGGGAAAAAAAAAAAAAAACACTTACCTCTTTGCCAACATGCAATCTACAGACCCCTTTATTTGAATATCTAAGCTTAATCTGGACATGTAATTTTTTAAAGATTTAATTTCTTTAGTCATAAGAGATGGAGAAAGAAAGAGACAGAGGGAGAAGCAGGCTCCCCAAGAAGCAAGGAGCCCGATGTGGGACTTGATCCCAGGACCCTGGGATAATGATCTGAGCTGAAGGCAGATGTTTAACCATCTGAGCTACCCAGGTACCCTGGACGTATGATATTTTTAATTTTTTTGTGTTAACATCAGTTTTTTTTAGAAATGAAATTTTATCAGAGACAGGAATAGCTTTGGAAAAAATCTGACTATAATTAATAGGTCAGTACTTACATTTGAATGACTCCACTGGCTAACTCATTTCTTATTTTACCAAAATGGCTTTATTAAAAAAATCATCATATCTGTGATTTAACCATCCTTCTCCCTTCTGTCACTTCCATGCTAGGCTGGTGGGATGATCACCAACTTTCTTAATTAAAAAAAAAAAAAAAGCCTCTTTTTTGCTATCATATGCATGGAAATATTTGATGTTTATAATTGAGTGGCCAGAAGTATCCCTAGAAATGAAAACAGTAGTGAGAATGTACTTGCAAGAGAAAATGTATACAGAATTGCAATTCCTAATGTATAATACTCAATTTAAGTATCTAAACCTTCATCACTGCTAATAAAGTCTCCCAGTCTTATGCAATGAAGTTAAGAAAAATGAAATCCTCTATTTTTATTCAAAGTCACATTTGTCCCTCTTCACCCTTTAACAGGGAGTTTATGAGTAGTAGTGGGGGATGTGTCTGGATATTATGGCCATAGAGGAAAAACTAAAGGTAAAATTAAAATGAAATGATGGGGACACCTGGGTGGCTCAGTTGGTTAAGCTGCTGCCTTCAGCTCAGGTCATGATCCCAGGGTCCTGGGATCGAGTCCCGCATCGGGATTCTTCCTCAACAGGGTGCCTGCTTCTCTCTATGCCTCTGTCTACCACTGTACCTGCTTGTGCGCTCTCTCTCTCTCTCTCTGACAAATAAATAAAAGTCTTTTAAAAAAATAAGATGAAATAATGAATTGTGTTTTTCCTGGAAATAAAGCAATTCACCTCAAAGGGTCCTCAAAGCTGGGCAATTTGACAGAATGAAACAATAGGGTGTTTTATCTTATTAATTTAATGTTTTCTGAAGGTTGTGGGCAGAGATTATTGCTACCAAAGGACAAAACAAATAAGCACAGTATTACTAGGATCCTTCCTCAGTCATTTTAGATATTACCCATCAAACTTAGATATTATCCAAATAATTGCCTCAACTCTCCACTTTCAAGATGAAGAAAAAGCTTAACAAGCCTAAGAGAGCCTGGAAACTTTGGTTTTGGTGAACTTGAGCAGGAAAGCTTAGGGCGGATGGGGAAACGAGTATGCAAATGGAAGCTAAGTACCCTCAGCCATTGTGCCAGTACAAGGAATTCTTCCTCAGGCTGGCTTCCTTTGCCTGCTGGCAAATCAAAACTGATGGGCCAGGATCTGAGGAGGAAGTATTAAATAGACACACTCCCCAACAGAGGGCCTGCTCGCACTAAATCTTTCTGAGATTTTATTTCCTGCTTGACTTGGGAAGTACTCAAAACATTCCATCTGGAAAGACGTCCTTCCTTACCTGGGCCCCAGAACTCTGTTTACACATCCCATGCTGCCTTTGGCAGAGCTGGGGAATGAAGGCTCTCGGGGAATGGGATCCCTCTCCTTTATGCCTCTGAGAGGCTCTCCATCCCTGAAGTGAGGAAGTGATTTCTTTTAAATCAAAATTTGCTTATATTATGGTGTCACTATTTCACGGCAACATCGCCTATCCTAAAATTAAAACTGAGTGTTCTGTCCCATCGTTGGAAAATCCCTGATTCTATTCACTGAGAATATCTGAGGGGCTAAAGATGACTGGTTTCTGTGCAAAACGGAACAATTAATGGAAGGGGGCATGTATTGTTCATTGAACAAGTTAAGATCATGTTTAAAATCACCAGATAATTCAAAAATTGGCACCGATAAAATTTTAAAATGTGATCAAGTTTAAAATCACCAGATAATTCAAAAATTGGCACGGATAAAATTTTTCTTAGCCTCATCAACAAGGAAAGAATCTATCTTCAAATTGAAAGAAAACAATTAGAACTTTCTCTGGTTCCCCAGAAGCTTGCATCCTTTCCCTGTTTTGATCCCTTGACCCCCACATAAGACCTTCCTTGCTCCTGACCCCAGACAGACACAAATGCCCTTTTACTTTCTGCCACCCACTCATCTCTCAGAACTGGTTCAGA
Source organism: Mustela nivalis (assembly GCF_964662115.1). NCBI lineage: Eukaryota > Metazoa > Chordata > Mammalia > Carnivora > Mustelidae > Mustela > Mustela nivalis. The sequence continues at coordinate 106,986,563 of NC_139027.1, read as the reverse complement.
ACCAAACTCAGGGCCCAGATGAACTTTGGACTCAGAACATCTTGGAATGGGAATTCATGCGGGAATGACCCTTCTAACTCCTGCCACCCACGCTAACCCCCTTTCTAAAATATCACCCATTTCTTTGTGGGTAACTCTCTCTACTCCCCTGTTCCGCACCATTTTTCTTCACAGTACTCACCACCACCTGGAATTATATACTTGCTTCCTTAGTTATTGTCTGTCTCCCTCAGTAGAATACAAATGCCGTGCGGATAGGACCCTGTCCCCAACCCCAAGCAATATATGTTGATGGGATGTATGACCCCGTTCAACGGGAGCTTTGGCCGTATCCCACCAACTGTCCACCGGGCATTGGTCCCTCCCTTATGGATGCTCAGGATATCTCCTCCATCTGGACGGCCTTCATCTCTTCCCACAACCCATTTATACCTATTTTTCTTAAGATTGTATTTATTTATTTGAGAGAGAAAGAGAGCAAACATGAGTGGGGAGAGGGGCAGAAGGAGGGGAAGACGGAGAAAGGGAGAGAGTGCCAAGCAGACTCCCTGCTAAGCATGGAGCCCGATGGGAGGCTTGGTCCCAAGACTCTGAGATCATAACCTAAACCGAAATCAGATGCTTTAACTGACTGAGCTACCCAGGTGCCCTGCATTTATACCTATTCTCTATCTCCTAATCCCCATTTAGCCTTCGAAGCCCCACTCAATGACCGCATTCAGAAAATACTGCCTCCCTTTTCCATCTCCTTCAATTTATCCCTCCTATGTTAGCCACAGGCCCCCAACCCAGCCTTCCGAATAGATAGCGTTTGGTTAATTAATTGTGTCTTAAGCATCAACTATGTAAATGAATGCTCACTGACCAGATTTGGGGCCAAATAGATTTCCTGGACAAGGCTTAGAACCTAATCACTACCTATAAACAATTATGGTTTCTTTAGAAATTACCTAGAGAATTATTTTGGTTCAAACACTGGAGTTAGAATCACTTCCTTTGATTGATACCTGTACAGTCCAAAATCTAGGGTTCCTTTCCTATTCTTTTGATAAATGAGTGGTTTTATATTATCACATATACTAAGGCTCTGTCTAGACACCATCTAATACAGAGGTGAGTAAGCTGGGTAATTCAAGCCAATGCTACCCAAATAGCAGGAACACAAATGGAGTTTTTCCTTTAATTATCTAAGCAGTTAGCTGAATCCCTTACTTAACGTTTCCCATGGAGACATCCAAAGTCCAAAAGTGCATGTGACTTTTTTATACACAGTAATCAGCAAGGACTGGCCACCAGCTAATCCTCTGTCCGAGGCAAAGTATGTATCTAAAATAGAGGAGAATAGGTTGATTCTGAGGCATCCACAATGGTATTTCCCACTAAATACACTGGAGGGGGGGGCCTCCTTCTCTCCCCTACTCTATCTTAATGATGATTTGCACTTAGGATCTTTTTCAATCAAGAAACTTCAGGTTTTCATGACATTACTTGGTGACTAGTAATGAGAGGTTGAGAAACTAAAATTCTCACACAAAAATTACAGTTTCCCTTTATACCATTTAGCCAATGAAACATAGAAAGGCATTAGGGTTTTAAACCCTTGAAAGTTTTCATGATATACACAGTCTTATAAGACTGGTATTAGTTAAGGTTATAAGTTGCTGTAGCAGACAATATATTATTAGTGACTTAACATAATAAAAAAAAATACTTTTTGGTCATACAAAGTCCAGAATGGTTGCTCTTTTTGCATAGGCAGTTCTCTTCCAGGAATCCAACCTCCTTCCAACTTGTAGCTTCAACTTCCAAGCTTCAATATATAGCTTCCAAGCTTGCCACTAAAGGAAGGAGGAACAGAGGGGATGAAATAGGCAATCTTTTCACGGGCTGGAACTGGAAAGGTACATTTCATTTCTGCCCACATTCTATTGACCATAACTCAGCCACATGACCTTACCTGACCACAGAGGAGCCAGGGAAATGAAGTAACTGTCTGCCTAGAAGGAAATGGGTTCAGTGAGTAGCTAGCCAGGCTTTGCCACAGTCCTTAACCTCAGTCCGGGACATTCTTTCCTAGACTTTTGATGGATGTATACTGTAGGAAGACACTGTATATTTTAGACAGTTTCCCAATTTTGCCCTGTTGACTGATTAAATCTCTTGACCTGAGACAGAATAAAAGTAGCTAAGAGAAAACGAAAAACAAAATCCAAAGGACTGAAGATAAATCTCTCTTCCTTTTGTAGGGACTCTCGGGGGTCCTACTCTGGATTTTACTACAACCATTTCTGCTTCTTTTGCACAGAACCTAGTCCTAGGCCACGGCAGGTATTAAGATCATTATCATTGCTTTGTTGCTAAATTCCCCAACACCGTGCACTCTTTGAAGGCAGAAAAATGGACCCTGGGGATGATGCTTCTCCAGAAGACATTAAAATGACATGAAATTAGGACAGCTCTGGAAGTCAGGCCAGATCTGGGAAGCACGTATATTTTGGAAATAGTAGTGTACTCTCAGACAAGTCAGACTTTTTTTCTGGAAGGGGGAACATGATGAGACAGAACATAGAACATTGCAATTTAAAACGTGCAATTTATAAACAAGCACATTTAGGCTAGTTATCTGAAATGGAGGGGCTGGTTTTGAATCAACCCAAACCTCACATTCAGCCACCCTTGGGTTCTTTGGGGACCGTGGACTTAAAGGAGGCTAAGAGACTTGAACAAGGATTGAACCTCTGACGTTTATCACACCAGCACCCAGCAGGTGACTAGTCAAGGTGACTCATCACTCTGCACCAGAGAGAGAACTAAAACGAGAGTTTGTGCCAAGATCGAGATCACATGAAGCTATGACCCTGCCCCACATTGCTTGAAGCATTTCATCGACTTTGAGAAGCACTGTTTGTTTCCGATATGCCTAAATGGGCAAGCTCTCTCCAGATCGTTCCTGCTGTATTTGAGATTTGCCAAACAGATTTTTTGAAGGCTTAATCTGTTTTTTTTTTTATTCAGTTATTAAGAGAAAGAGTAGAATACAATGGCAAGGTGTTTCAAGGAACTTCCATCAATTTATGAATCTCCATCATTTTTCCTTTTTTTTTTTTTTTTTTAACCCTCGGGAGAGAAAATCTAAGGGTAAAAGAAAAAAAAAAGAGTGAGACTTAAAATATAATGCATTCGAACTGGAAAATACGAGCATGCCTCATCTTTAAATCATTTTGTATGGATTATTTCATTCATCCCGGTCATTTGTGAACTTTTATCATGAGATTGGCAGGTGAGGTGTTGACCCCGCTTCTAACCCGACATGGACTTGGAGAAAGTGGCACCAGTGCCTTCCAGCTGTGACCTTGGACCTTTGCTCTGGGTCCTGGAACAGGGCACGCATATTTTTACACTTGAGTTTGATAGGTTTAAAAATAGGAGTGAGTAACTGGGAAGATTTAGGGCCTGAGGTGGGGGAGGGGATGAGGGAGGAATACGCAGGGTGACAGCAATTTGCTCTCCAGTCGAATTTTCTCACTTTCTTACTGTTTGTATTTGACATGAGATACAGTCACAAACTTCCCTCAGAAGCTGTTGCTTTTTTTCAGTGCTTGTGGGAGCTATAGATACCTTAATCCGTCCGCATCACTGAGCTTTTCTAGAGCTGTCCTTGTTCATCATCTACTCTTCCCCTGAGGAATTCTGTGTCCTCTGCAAAGGGAGGAAAAAGCAGTGAACACCCAAAAAACCCTGGTTGGGACGAAGAAACTCAATAATAGACATGTGATTTTAAAAGTTCTCATGTTTCTTAGCACCTACCTCGGCAGAGAGCAGATCCAAGATCAGCTTCCTACAGTTTCTTTTCTGTTCCGTTCTGCCCCTTGGAAGTCCCTTAGAGAGTGTGAGCGGGGTCCACAGAGCACCCCACCTGAATCGGGCCCTGTGAGGGCCCAGGCACTGTTGAGGGAGGCATTCGCTGCTTCTTCCTGAAGATCTGTGCTTGGTTACCCGCTGGGGACCAGACAGAGGCAGAGAAAGACGCTCGGGGCTTTGTGGTCTTTCCAAAGGTTTCAGGCCACTGGCATTTCGGCAACAGCTAATACAAAACAGATGGCCGGGCGCTACGCTCCGCTGGCTTTCAACTGAGGGGCTACCTCCGTAGTGATTAATCACCTATGCTGGGGGGTGGGGGTGGAAAGTCCTACCTGGCTCTTTTTTTGTATGTGTGGACCGCAGGCAGGGCTGAGCCAGCCGAGTGACAGACATTGCTTCTCTGCCCTGTTGCCATTTCTGTGCACATAGGATGGCTTGGGTTTATCTCATAAACACAGAAGGAGCCAGCAAACTGAACCCCTGCGAGGAGGGGAAGCTGGTCTGGTTGTGCAGAACTGGCTCGCCAGATGTTCCATCCCTTCATTTGTTTCGCCGTGAGGGTTAGGCAAAGGTGGAGGTTTAGGGCAGCTCCGTAAATTCTGCACTTGCTTTAAGGCCTTACAAAATTTCCTTAGCAGGAGGGTAAAGAGGATCTGTTTGTCTTTTAGATGGCACTGGGGCAAAAGGTTAGTGTGGCCACTTCCGTCCACCGCCCTGCAAACAAGATATCCTTTTACACCATGAGTCCCTCCAGAAGCTTCCTCTTGGCTTTTGTCCTCTGTGTCGAGGGACGCAGAGATGGGCGAGTCCGTAATGGAACACATGTGGAACTCATGTTGGCTCAGTACAGCTAGAGAAGGAAAGAACGCAGTTCCAGCTGTAGCGTCACAGAGGGTGAAGGGAAGCCGCTGTTTCATACTGACCTGTGTTTTTCCCATCACTGGTTCATGTTCAGCTAAGCAGCAAAAACCCCAAATGCCATGGGTGCCTTGCCCCAGCCCCACTCTTTTCTGGACAAGTTGTGGAGAAAACCAGCTACACTAGGCCGCAGCTGGGGAGGATTAAGCAGGTGGATTTGTGCCTGGAGAAGCCCGGCGTGTGCTCTGGGCTCGAGAGAACGAATGTATTGGTTTTCTATTTCTGCATAACAAATTACCACAAATTAAGCAGCTTAAAACAACATCATTTATTATCTCGTGCTCTCCTTGGGTCGGGAGTCTGGGCATAGTCTGTTCTGAGCTCAAGGCCAAATCAAGGTATCTATGGCTGGCTTCTCTTCTGGAACTCAGGCTCTTCTCCCAAGCTCACGTGTTAGTGGCAGAATCCAGTTTTGGGGGTGCAAGGGTAAGGTCCCCATTTCCTTGCCAGCTGCGTGCTGGCCCCTCTCTGCTCCTAGAGACTGCTGGAACTTCTTACCATCCAGCCCCTCCCTCTGCCTCAAAGCCAGCAATGGGGAATCTCCTTCTCGAATCTTCGGGAATCTCCCCCCTCTCTTCCTGAATCTCTTTCTTCAGGGAGAGCCCAGTCCCTTCTAAGGGCTCACCTGATCAGGCCTCAGGTATAGGTTAATGTCCCTAAAATTTATTTTACTCTTCTAAAATAGGAGGACTGTATATAGTTTGATTCTTCAACTTGAATACTGAAACTGAAAATTGTCCCAGGGAACATTTGATTCTGGTGGGTAAGAAGCGATTGGAGGACATGTCCTAGACACTGAAAAAAATCCCACAAAAGAAAAAACAAAAAAACAGAAAAACAAAAACCTGAGAAGGGACCAGGAACAGCCAGATTGGGTGCAGGTGCCACAGATAACCTCCTAACCTCCACTGAGCTCAGGGACACAGCCCTATAGGGCAAATCCAAGTCAGTCGGTCTGGTCTTTGGTTCAAATGAATAGTTTTCAATATTTTTGAACTACAGAATTTTTTTTCCAAATGAAATGTATATGAGCATCCATATTATAAGATATAAATAGTTTTTAAATTTTACAGTACTCATAGGGACTTATTGTGTGCAGACACTCTTCCAAGTGCTTAACATTTAATGTGCAGAATGGAATGGAATGGATATTATTATTATTACATTGTCATTAGTCCCGTTTTATAGGTGACGAGCCTGAGTTACAGAAAGATGAAGTACCTTGCCCCAGACGGTAAAGCTGACTTGGGACCCAGGAAACTGGGCTCACACTTTTTGAGTTCTTGGCCTTGATGCTATTGTTGTAGTGGGGGCAGGGCAGTCTGATCGGCCTTCTGCTGAGCGTTCCCTCAATGTCCCCCCACGCCGCCTCTCTGCGGCTTCACCCGTGCACTCCCGGTGGACACTTTCAAAGCCAGAGGGTGGAATCATGTAGGCAGCTGCCTCGATCCTGGTGGCCACGTTGACTTGCGTGGGCTCACAGAGACCTTTCAGGGGACCCCATGAACCCAGTCGCTCAGCCCAGGACCTGTCCTTTGCTGCCTCCTTTGCCTTCCTGCCACAGATCCCAACAAGCTGAGGACGTGCACCCCTTCACCGGCTTCAGAGTTTGCTGCCACTCTGGCCTCCTACTTGTCTTGCCAACTCCATTTTTTCCCTCATCGTCAACCATGTGCTATACACCATGTGCTTCCTCTTCCTAAACCCCCTCAGAACATGGCATGTCTTGCTCATGATGCTGCCATGGCTCCCTACTACCCACCAAAACCTACCAAATCCTGGGGTGCCCTTCAGAGCTCTCTGTGGTCTGACTCCACTGATCTTTCTCATGACTGTGATGCAAATGTTATGGCAAGTGAGTTACCCATTTCCAGGTGCCTCCCCACCTCCAAACTTAGATACACACAATGTTCACTTACCACCTCTAGCTCTTTGCTCCAAAATTCCAAAGCATTTCTTCCATGGTGCATTCCAGTAGGTGAGGCAGTTACTGCTATCCTCTCTATTTAACAGATCAGTAAATGAAGGCTCAGAGTTGATGAGTCACTTGCTCATCTTCATTTAAAAAAGAAAAAGGGGGGTGCCTGGGTGGCTCAGTGGGTTAAGCCGCTGCCTTCGGCTCAGGTCATGATCTCAGGGTCCTGGGATCGAGTCCCGCATCGGGCTCTCTGCTCAGCAGGGAGCCTGCTTCCCTCTCTCTCTCTTTCTCTGGCTGCCTCTCTGTCTACTTGTGATTTCTCTCTGTCAAATTAATAAATAAAATCTTTAAAAAAATTAAAAAATTTAAAAAATTTAAAAATAAAGAAAGAAAGAAAAAAGAAAAAAGAAAAAGGGAAGGGCAGGTGGAATCTTACATACAGATCTATAGATGGAGTACAAAATATTGCCAAACGAAATTGCTTTCTGGTGTCTTCGGTTGGGATCAGCCCTAATATCTTTGTAGAATCAACACCCACAATAGCAGTCATGCCTTCAAGCAATGATTCTCAACTGGAGGCGACACAGTTACCCCAGGAGTCTTTCTGGAGCAGAATCCCGGGGGTCGGGGGTGGGGGACAGGGGGACTTTATTGTATGTATTCTAGAAAAAGATAGATTCCCAGGAGACTCTGGTGTGTTCCTGTGCTTAAGAATCACTAATTTACAAAGTTCCCAGATGGCCCCTAGCCTTCCAAATTACCCCATTAAATGTGCAAACTTCCACAATTTGTGACTTGCGAAGACACTGCTCTCTGTTGAAATGCAAATTACCATTAAATCTTGTCATTCGTTCTGTAAATATTCAGGAAGCCCTACTGTGTGAAAAGCCTGCCAACTCTGTCTCCACCTTTCTTAAGTCTCTTCCGCTCAGTTGTATATTGTCTGCTATCTGCCCTGTCTTCCACGCAAACATTTCCTTGCAAACCGTCTCAGAATGTTCACATCTTCTACTTCACCTTCCCAGCTGGTCTGGCTCCTGAACATAGTGAGTGCTTTTCGTTTGCAAAACTTGTGAATCCATGAATCCTGGAATTCACACCTCATCAGAAATAAGTTTACCATCTTCTCTCCAAAGAGCAGACTTCGATTGGCCCAGGAGGTATGGCCCGTTTCCAGGTCAGCTGGGTAACGCATTAATGATCTCCCAGCCTCAGTTTTGGTATCTGTGAAGAGGGCCCCCAAACACGGTTTCTGGTGCGTAATAATAGATACGCAAGACCTATCCATTCTCTTCTCGTGGGTGAAACTCCTGATGGTGTGTGTGAGTCACGGGTAGGGAGGTGGAGGCAGGGTGCAGACAGCTGTCCACCCTGGATGTCCGGCCTCCCTGCTCCTATGTGCATTCCCCGGGGGTGGGACTAAGTGGCCTGAAGAGTCCCGGGAACATGTGTATGTGACTATAAAACATGCTGTAACCTTGGAATCCAGACATCAAAAGGGAGAGCTTCAGTGCCTGATAAAAATGTGTGTTCCTCTCAGCAAACCACTCCAAACAGTTTTCTCCATCCCACTGGGAAGCTTGTCACTGCTAATGTGATTCTTATGATTCTTCCTGCCCTGTAGCTTCTTGATCTTAGCTGAGATCACTTTGCTCCTAAGTGTGTTGCAAACAAAATGTCCTGTCTGAGCTCCAGAGCTTAAAATAACAGACCGCTGGGTTCCTGCTGTCACACTGACACTTTACTCCAAGGTCCGTCCTGTCCACTCCCCACCCCCCATCTCACCACAGAGACCATGCCCTGCCATGCCAGGGGGAGGAGCCTTGAGTGAATGGACAAAGAAGGGGCAAGAGGCAAGGAGATGAGGCATTCTTAAGTCATTTAGGTATTCTTTAATATCAATGTGATTTTTTAGAAAGATCGACTTCTTAAATTTAAGAGATGTTTTATGGGAAGGCCCTTCCCATCTCTAAAAAAAAGACAACATTTTCCAAGCAAGGCTGCCTAAGAGCCTCTTCGAGGTTGTCCAGTCTGAATTCCGACTGTCATGGCGGCGTGCTAAACAATTTAGGGAAGGATAGCGGCATGTATTTCTTTATGTGCACTTTTAAGCCTGGAAAATAATAAAATTAGTCCCTCTGTGGCATCTGGGCACATTCATGTTTCCTCTATTAACAAGTGAGCTTGCAAACCTGCAGAAAATAGAGAGCGGCACCCGGGTTGGCTCACAAGCTCATGAAATCCGCCTCTTCCACTTAGTCCTTCAGAGGGAAATGCCTCTCTGTTTTTTTGCATGCCGACGGTTTAGCAGACAACAAATTTTCCTTCTTCAGCTTTTGACAGGTCATTCCGGGAGTCTCCACTGTCTGCAATGCCTTCTGGCCCTCTGGAGGTTGAGTTCTCCCAAGCATATTTTTGGAAACGCCACAGACGATTGTTTTTATTAGGGGACTGCAAAGCTTTGTAGTGGGATGCTTTGTGTTTTATTTGTTTTCCTTCCCCTGCCCCAGCTGTTTTTGTTTTAACAGCATTGGAGAGAAGGTTAAAGTATTTGTGGCCTCCGGTAACCTAGACCATCTCTCAAGTTGGCAGAGCTAGAAATCTGAATGGGTAGAACAGCAACGTACAGGTCAGCTGGATTTTTATCCAGCCTCCTGGATGGCGGAGGGGGGCGGTGGGGGTGTTGATAGTTGGGGTGATCTCGAGTCAGAGCAGATAGCTGTCAGGGGAGCAGGTCAGCCCCACAAAACATACTCTTCAAGCATCCAAGCACTGGTTAACTGCTGGGAGGTAATCGTGCCAAAGAAGAGGCCAGGACATATGCCCATCTTCTATTTTCCACTACCAAGGACACAGCCAGGACACAGTCAGGCACTTATTGCCAACAGGCATGGTTGTGGGCTTCGACTGGCAATGGAGGCCGTTTCTGAGACATCCGAGTCTCCATGGCTATGCCTCCTGGAAACCAAAATTCATGCCTTGTCCCATCCTGATTTATATTGATTTAATACTCATTCAGTTGATCTGAGGTGCGACCGGGGCTTTGCCAGGCTCTCCAGATGATTCTGAGGTGCTATTAAGGTTGCTAGGAACTACTGCCCTATGGAAAAAAGGGTAATTAGACTTCCAAATACCTACTGTGTGCCAGGCACAGTATGAAGCATGTTTCTGCATTAACCCCTCTATTTCCACCAACCTTTCGGGCGTTGAGCTTATTTATCTGTATTTTACAGGTAAACCTGAGGTATCAAACCATATATTGTCCAGAGGGAGTTCGGTGTTTTTTTGTTTTGTTTTGTTTTGTTTTTTAGTCCATTTAACTCTAAAGACTCTTCCTTTTACAGAGAACCCACAATATAGCAAAATAAACAGTCCTATAAACTCTCTGGAACCCTACATAAGGGATCAGCTCATTTACTTAATTATCTGAACAGAGACCGCCCTGTCTTTTACATGATGTGTGAAAGAAGAACCAGAAAGGGTTGAATTAGAGTCTCTAATTGAGCAATGCCTGGTATCCATGCCACCCTTACTTGGCCATCCCTGTGCAAAAAGACAAGTGCTAAAAATTTCCTCCTACACTTACAAAGCACTCTTCAAGCAAGGATCTCAAAGCACACCACAATTAATAAAATCACCCATATCCTGTCTAGATGAGTAGCATGTTATATGCATAAATTCCTCTCTTCCCCTAGGCCCTACAGGAGTAGAATGTTTCCAATTTTAAAGAGTGAGCAATAGAGTAATTGAAAGGAGCTGTATCTTGGCCGATGCAAAGGACCTCAAAGGCGTTAACAGTGATCTATATAAGAAAACATGGTGACCACGAAGTGTATCATAATGGCTTGTCAGCCATGTTGTGCTAAATGATTCAAAGATAGAAAAGACAGGGCAATTCTTTAGAGTCAGCTACCCTTGGGATCCATATTCTGATCTATTTGGTCAACTCTCCAAAGAATCTACAAGCAGTAAAGTAATGGCATTAGCTGATGATCCAGTTACTTGGGTTAATCAAGGCAAAGGGGACAGACGGGGCCAATTAAGTAGCTGGGCAGCCCAATGATAGATGAGTCATTATGGGCAAGCGCAAAGATAATGCCACTGGGAAAACAATTTAAGTCATTCATGCAGTTCCGGGCCAGGAAATCCTTCTAGTCTTTGAGGGGGATCATTTAGGAATCATCAGACCAAGCCTGATGAAGTCATCTATTCATTGTGCAGCTAACGATCAACAAAAGAACTAAATGTACAAGGCGACAGGACATATGGAATACATTTTGGTGGCTGGGATGTAGATCTGTGACTTCATTTGAATCACCTTTAAAACAAGTCTTACTCCAGCCCTCTTCTTCTTTTCCTTCTTCTTCCGCAATCTCCCCCTACTCCTTATACTCCCCTAAATGCCCAGTTTCGGGGTATAGATGAAATTTTCTTTATTTCGGGGTATAGATGAAATTTTTTCTTTTTAAGTAAAAACAAATATTCTCCTCCTTGTCTCTAGTTCTGGACTTCAAAGAGGTGCTTTCTGTACATATACAAGTTTCCAAGGATCACTTCGGCATGTTACAAAGCAATTCATTTTTAAGCCCCCAGGAGGTTTTTCTATGCAGCAACATTTATATAAATCTGGAATTTGGGGATTGAGGGCTTATCTTTCCCTTTTTGAAGGAGGTGGGCAGGAAAACAAAAGCATATATGGCATTAAACTAAACCATATTTGCAGCTACCTGTTTCTTGAAAACCAAAGTCCCAACCAGGGACCCCAAAATAAAGGTTATCAATGACTGCCATGTTGATAAACTCGGTAAACACTATTTTATCTCCTGATTTGTCTTCTTCCTCACTGATTGCTCTGTTTGTCTCCCTTGTAAGTTCTTTCTCTTCCCAGCCACAAAATGTTGAATTCTTCTATCCCTGTCCTCTTTTTTTTTTTTTTTAAGAAAATCTACCCATCATTCCAGCCTATTTCTTGCCCCACATTTAACCACATCTTACCTTGTTTTCAACCACTCTTTTCTTCCTGTTTCCTATACCTGAAATGTTCCCCTCTGGTTTTTTGCCTGTTAACATCTGTCTACCCTTCCAATCTCAACTCACTAAACATGTACTGACTTCTAGTCATATAGTATTCTTCACAGCACTCATTAGAGTTGCAATTTTCCATCCATTTGTAGATGTCATATCTGTCTGCCCACTAGACTAAATGCTCTTCCCTATTTCTGTTTATCTTCCAGTTGCTACTGACTAACCTTGCACTGCCCACTTCTTTTTTTTATGATTTATCATCACAGCCACTGACCAGCGGCTTCCTGTGTCTTATAGATTCTGATTATAAGCTTTTCTCTCTGTGTCTCTCCATTTCAGGTCTTAATGCCAATTGTTGGTTTTCTCTAAATTTTTCACATTCTTCCTCTACCAGCAAGAGGACCTTATTGGTTTAATTCATATTTATTATCTATTTGGTAAAGTTTCCATGATAGACCAATTCATGGCTCTCTGGCCAACACCCAAGTAGACTGGCCTTCAATCAAGAGTGTCGCGCATCCATTAGCTGTGGCCAGCATGGTAGAATTGAGACATCAGCTTTCCTGAAGGGAAATCCAGATGCTTTCTCCATCATAACCTGCTGGCAGAGTCAGAGAGGAGTCTTCCTTGAAAACCGGGCTTAAATGAAGTATAGTAACAGAAAACAAGCAGAGGCAACTGGATCATTCAACACCCCTCCTTCTTGGTTGGTGCTCTCCTCAACTAAATTTCTGTTCTTTTGCAAATATTGTTAACACATTTAAGATGCCAGAGAAATCAAGTCGATTTGGGTCTGGTAAGCAAAACTCTCAGGGAAGAGCTGAAGTGTTTTGGGAGTGATAGAGCCTACTGAAAAATGTCAGATGATTGGATGAAGAATGTGTCCTTTGGGGACCTATCTACTTCTGATTCACCCTTACTTTTCAGGAGTAGCCCATCAGGCCCCCCAACTAAAGTGAAGGGAGTTTGCTAGTCTTCCCCTGGGGCAGGCCTCTAGTCCTTGATGTCCTACTCCTTTTCTCTACAACATGAGGCTGTTGAAAGACTGCTCAGGCCTTAACATCTGAACTGCCTCTACTAGAAAAACTTGGTATAACAATGATTCTAACAGCTGGAAGAGATACATTTTATTGAGTCTCTAGTAAAGAGTTGGCTATCATCCATTACCTGGATAGACATCATCCATTGCTACTCTTGGGCATAATGTAGAGGTAAATGGCACAGATTCTAGAACTCAATTACCTGGATTCAAATTCAGACTCTGCTACCTACCAACTATGTGAACTTGGGTGAGTCACTTGACTTCTTTTCATGTGTAAATGAGAATATAGCATCTAGTTCAACACAGTTGTTGCGAAGACTAAATAAATTATTGTCAAGTGCTTTATGTGATATTATGTGAGTTGCAAGTACTATTGTGGTTGATATTAGCATTGTCCTTTAGAGGTAACCTCATTCAATAAAGTGGCCACCTGTGTTACTCAGAACACATTTGGTTATAGGTTGTATAATGCAACTCAGAATAGCTTAAGAAAAAGAAACATACTGGGATAGTCCAAAAAACAGTCTCACTTAGGCATGGCTAGGCCTTAGGTTACAATGATGCCATCAGGACTCTTACTGTCTTATACCTTGGCTTTCTGCATTAACATCATTCTCAAGCAGGTTTCCTCCATATGACGACAAACATGTAGCTTCAGATCACCTCACTTAAATACTTCTTCAACAGATCGGAAAGACTCTGATAAGCCCACGTTATAGTTCATCATTATTGAACCAATAATTACAGGGATGGATTATTCCAATTGGCTAGGCCTTGGTCATATGATAACCTTGTAGAAAAGAGGAAAGTCATGTCCAACTCTGTCTAAACATCATGGCCCCCTGGAGGAAGGATGTTGAGCGGGAAATGTCCACTGTTCAACCCTCTGTCAAGACACAATCTGAGGCCATTTCTCCAAGAAGGAACTGGAGAACTGTGATTGACATATTTACTGACATGTTAACCATTTTCCATCTGCAGAGTTGCAGGCACCCAGGAGTGATGTTCTGAATATTGAAAAACCAGTAAAGCAAAGACTAATCAGTTTGAATAAAACCCCAACCAATCATAATGGAAGTCAGCTATAGCAGCTGTTCCTGCTCAACAGCCACTTTGCATTAGATGCAAATGTTGGACTGATTTCTAGGGGACTTAAACATCCAATTCTGTTAAATCTTCTGTACCAAGCACACACACTCTGGATTTGGCTGGTTTGCTCACTTGCCTCACTGGAGATGGTAATGAAGTAGACAGATGTCTTCAGAACTCTTTCCACTCTTTAATTGTCTTTGCCATCATGTATGTGTAACCTACCTCCAGGACATACAGGGAGGACAGAGGCTAAGCTTTTGAGCTGAAGCAACAATAACCTGGAAAGGGACACATGTTACCTTCTTTGACCTTCTGTTTGGAGCCCATGCTGTCATTTTTTGAGCTTGGGGAAAACAGAGGTCCCCTTCTTCCATTCACTCGATTCCTTTCCCTCTATTACTGTACCACTACCAAATGCCTCACAAAACAGTTCTGGTCTCAGCAGGCCCTATCTTTGTCCAGGGATGTGTTTCCTCTTCAAGCTCAGGTTAGGTGAAGTGCTCTTCGATTAGAGACTTGGATGAGAACCAACTTAAAGGGCCAGCCCAGTGTGGCTGAAAAGCTTCTACCAACAGGTGTGGTGTGTGTCTGTGTCTGTGTCTGTGTCTGTGTCTGTGTGTCTGTGTCTGAGTGTGTGTCTCTCCTTGTCATATTCCCTTCCCCTGGGTTAATGTCTTTAAAGTACTTAACACACCTCTGAAACAAATAACACATTATATGTTAATTTTTAAAATAATAAAAATAAAAATTAAAAGAATGACAAATAAATAAAATAAAGCACCTATCACAGATCCATACACAGCAGGTACCTAGTAAATGATAGCTTGTCTCCTTCCTTCTCACTAGACACGCTCTCTGCCCACCCCACCCCATAGGCTAGCCTGCCCTTACTTGCTAGCAGAACCTAACAGCACCATACCCCACTGGATCCTGGCTTCCAGACTCAGAACAGCTCTCAGACATCAGTGTCCATACCTGCTCACCAAGAGGTATTTCCCCACCCTATTTTGACCCCCTTCCAGCTAATGATGCAGGCCTGCAGAAAGACATAGGTACTTGCTAAGTCAGTTTGACCTTTGCTTCTCTCTTCCTGGTGGGAATTGATGTATTTCATGTCTGTCTCCTTTCAGGGTTGCAGAGAGTACGGCAACTTGCAAAAAACACAAGATACTTCAGACAGAGACTGAATGAAATGGGATTCATTATCTATGGCAATGAGGAGTCTCCCGTCATCCCTCTGCTCCTTTACATGCCTGCTAAAGTAGCGTGAGTATTCAGTGGGCTTTCAGAATAACTCCGAAGCCCCAGGGTGATCTAAGACAGTGCTTCTGACTCTACAACTCTCTTTCTGCATAGGCAATGCTTATGTAGTTGGAATGGGGTGCAGAGTTCAGAATTCGCTTGCACAGCTTCTTGGAAGCCACCTGCCAGCCCATCAGCTGGGCCTTTTCACAGGTCCTCTAAGAAGAGAATCAAGTGTCCCCACTTTCAAGCCCTTTGAATTTGGGTGTCACCGTCTAGGTTTCAACTGTAAATTAAGGATGATCCATGCCTACTTCTGTCCCACAGCCTCTTTCCGGGAGAACTTCTGGAGACCGTATCTCTCAACATTTGAAAACAACATTACCAGACTCTGTGCTTTCTCCACTGACTTTCATGCCCATCCTCAGAAGAAGGCAGCCTTATTTCAAGTGTGGAGGAAACTGAGGCTGCAGACAATTAAATAGTTGCCCAAAGTCATACAAGTTGAGCAGTAATAAAATCAAGAGACTATCAAGAGGCAAACCCAAACTTAGGCTCACAATCTTAACACTAAATTTTAATGCCTCTCCTATAAACCTATGTGGAGTTGTTTCCCATTGACTGCAATTCTGAAATTAAGCATGAGAAGAACTACATAAAAAGAAAGTGACTTTTCCTCAATATGGCATAGACAGTTTGATATATGAGCCATTCTCTAACCTGCCACAGACTAACTACCTCTGTTATTAAAAAGAAGTTAATTAGAGTCCTTTATAAATATAAAATGTTTATTTGGGTGTCAGACCATGTGCACAGTAGAATGTAATAGTTAATACATATTTATAAGATTCTAGAAGTCCTAACTCTCCTGCAACATAACTCCATTGTTGGAAATTTCTGCTTGACTCTCGAAGAGTGAAAAGATTGGTAGAGTATTTCAAGAGTAGAGAAGAGATTCTGGGATTATCAGTTGAGAACTCATGGTGGATAGAACTGATTAATTCTTCAGAGTACATTCTTCTATCATTTCACCACAGCAAAATAACAAGCAGTTAAAACCACACAGGAGTTAATTTGCAGGCCATACCATTACCACCAGTGGGCCCTTTGTTCACAAAACTGGGTCAGGCTAACAGTGTATGGAGTGGTCAAGAGGATACTGAGCTACAGAAAGGTCCCACAGGATGCTGCTCGGTACTTAGGGCAGGGAGGGTTGGCAACAGGGATTCAAAGTAGCATATGATCCTAAACATCTGATTTGGGGAGGCAAAATGAAAACCTACATTTGTTCAGAATGGTTAGTAAAATGGTATGTTCTGGAAGAAATATTCCACATTTAACCCATGTCCATCTCATATGTTATCATTAGCTCACATGAAGACATCAACAATAAATTTGTCTTATTATTGATCATCTAAAGTGCACAATGCTGGAGGGTGTTCGTGGGGAGCGTGCCGTATAGTTCTGACTTTGGTGGGGGAGGCTGGAACTAGAAAAGTAGTATGAATCCATGCCGTGGGAAGAGTACATGCAGAGTTAAAGCAAACGCATTTGAATTCAGGAATTTACCTTTGCAATAACAGAAAGAGAGAGGGAGTACTTCTGTTCCTTTAAATGCTGGGAGTCCTAACTGGACAAAAGCTAATGTGAAAAAATGAGATCAGAGGCTGTTATGTGTAAGAATTGTGCTCCTTGGTGTAGTGAGGAGTTCGGAATGAAGAAGAATTTGACTCTGTCTCTTGCTAGCTGGGAGATCTTTGACAAGTTGCCCAACTTTCTAAAGCCTCAGTTTTCTCATTTTTACGACAGGATGCAATAAGACCTATTTCATAGTTCTTTCAGTTAAACAAGATGAGGTCTGTCCGCATGCAGCCTGTTGTCTCATATAGGAGCTACTAGGTGGGATCTGTTATTATTATTAGTTTTAATTGTTAATGTATATAAGGCACTTAACATAGTACTTGGTATACTATCAGTACTTCATCAGTGGTAGTTATTATTACTACTACTAGGACTTCTACTAGTACAATGATTATTATTATTAGTTTCAACTGAGTGTAAGATTGAGTCACCGTGGTTGCATGGCTCTCCAAAAATAATTATTGGAATCTTTGGTTGCATTAATAAAAATAGAACTTTCAGGAAAATAGTAGGTGGAGATCCTGCTATTGTGTGAATCAAATATGCCATGTTAGAGCCTAGATGATATGTCAAACCATCTATTGCCTTCCAATGATGATGTTATTTAAGGAGGAGTGGATGTGGCTAAATGCTGATTCTATGCTAAGGAAGACTGTCCAATCCAGTGATCACCCACCAAAGGTGGATGCTTGGCCTTAATTTATAAACAAAGACACCAAGACCCACAAAAGTGAAATTGCTTACTGAGGGTCACTCAGCTTATAGGCAGCAAAGCCCAGAATTCAGAGCCAGTTCTGCTTGCCTCCTGAACCAGAGTTCTTCTCAGTGCATAGCACAGCCTCTGAAGCTTTTGTCCACAGCAGGGGGAAACACATCTCATTAAGGCAAACACACAGTATGAGTTTAACTCTCAATGTCATCTTTGATGAATCAAAAGGCCTCAAACCCAGTGAATGGGAAAAACAAAACAAAACACTCTAGTTGCTTGAGTTGTCTAAGGAAACTTAGAATAGGTCAGTGAGCAAAGGTAATGTCCTCTCTTGTTGGCAGGAGTTGCTGCCAAAAGTTTCTTTGCCCCCTGGCCTTGTTTTCTTCTCAGATATTCCTTCAACAGAAAGTTTATATGGAGAAAAGCTTTTGAGACAAGGAGTTAATTGTATAAGTCAATGTATGAGCACTTCCTTTGTTTGCTTATGTTCAACCCTTTGATATTATTGAAGCACTGTGATCTCTCCACCTGTCCGTCTACTGCAAAATGAAATATCCTCTCCAGCAAGGTATCTTTTAGAGCAAAGTTTCATTGCGACTCAACCACTGGAATCTTCTGCAACATTTGGTATCATGTGATTTCACCCATAAAACATTCATTTGAATAATCAGGAATATATTATATGTAGTCTCTGATACAGAGTTTACATTCTCCTTCCATGGGCTTCGTCATACTCTTTCAGGATGATAGGATACACAGTACAATGATGATGCCCGTAATGCATTGCTAACCACTTATTATTATTATCTATGTAGCCCAGCTTCTTTCAGCTCACACTACAGGCTCTCGTTTGTTTTGGGGAGTACAAACCCAGAGGCTCATTATATAAAATGATCAGGGCAATCAGACACATTAACCGAAGGAGGCCAGGATTAGTAGTGTAAATTTTAAGGCTGAAAGTGCTCCAGGGAGGCCTCAGATTAGCCTAATGAATCAACAGTCCTATATTTTGCTCTACATTCTTTGGCAAAACTCACTTCCTCTGGTACAAAGAGAAACATGCAGACAGCGAAAATGGTCTTTGGGGAGTCCCGAAAATTAGCTTGAGATCATGGGTCAGGTGGTTTGTAGTCTAGCAATAAAAGCACTTGCCTTGTTTCTCAGATAATTATGAGCTCTCATTGTGTGCCCTTCCATGGGCAGCCTTCCATACGGTGAACAAGAAAAAGCACAGCCTCTGTTTTTCTAACTTTCTCAGAAAGCTTCATCTTCTTGTTAATCTTCCCTGTCCAAATCAAAGGTGACTCTTCCCTTAGCTGGGCCAAGGGCCAGAGACACTGTGTTCCCTAGACCTTGCAATCTCCACCACTCCATTGATAACATGCATTCTCCGTGAGACAACCAAAAAGACAGACAGCTCCATGGCAAGAGGAATGAATAAATGGAAGGCTAGTTCTCCATGTCTGGTTCAAGAATTCTTCCTAAGTTACGACTGGAAGGTTTCTGTGGTGCTGCTTTCATCTTCCAGCCTTAAAAAGGACACCCGGAGCCTCTTAATGCTAAGAACAGATCTGAGGCATTTACCTTGCTTATGGGCAGAGACATTTAGTAAGCAAGGTTTCCTGCAGAGAGCAACAGAGCATAAAGTGGGGCAAGATTCACGTAGGGGCACATGCCTTTTTTGTCTGACCTTGGCTCTTAGCACAAAAAAAATCTAGACTTTTGAGAGTTTGATAGTCCAGAACCGTTACTGAGATTAGCTCTGAATAAGAAAAAGTCTAGAAGAAGATAAAGGGAAGGAATCGCCACGGAGAAACATTACACCCTCTAATCTGTAACACCCTGTATCAGAAAGCTTTATAGTTATGACCTACATTCTACAGTTTGCATCCACGGGCCAGCCTCTCTGTGTGTACACATTTCTTCCCTGAATCCCTCTTACCTGTTCCCCCTTTAACTCAGTCAATGGGTTTATCATCCTTGAACATACGGGGGTGGATTTAGTCACACAATAAAAAATGAGGAGACCCTTACTATTTTTCACCTCTGGTTTAATGGGGGAAAAATATGGCTCTGGAGTGATAATACAGCTTGGGAATATCTCCTGGCAGACCCTCAGATCCTGGTACTTAAATAAGAGTCACTAAGTATAGGCTTCTTGAAATTTTCATACTCTGTTATTGGTATTGGATTTTTAAAACATACAAGTTTGCACTTATTATACGTTCTTTTTTTTTATAAACATATATATTTTTTAATTTTTTTTTTATTTTTATTTTTTTTATATAAACATATATTTTTATCCCCAGGGATACAGGTCTGTGAATCACCAGGTTTACACATTTCACAGCACTCACCAAAGCACATACCCTCCCCAATGTCCAGATGCAACATGGGGGCTTAAGTGGGTAGGAGAAGAATAAATGAAACAAGATGGGATTGGGAGGGAGACAAACCATAAGTGACTCTTAATCTCACCATACGTTCTTTCTTTATGCAATTGCATTTGGTTAGCTTTGGGGCTTCTGTTCCTAGGAACCCTGCAGACAAAGAATTTGTATATCAGTGCTGACTCCTTATACCAGGGTCATGTACATCAGCATTTTCTGCTCAGTGTCAAAGACTCAGTACTCACAATGCTCTAATGGGTGTGCCAGGCCCTATCATATGCACCCTCAGCTCTGGGTGCCATCAAGACACTGTCCCCATTTCCTTGTCAATTAATTACACGTAACAGAAGTTTAGTAATTTCAATCATCTTCTATTTGTTGTTATCAGAAAAGTCGATTAACCACACTCTTTTTCCTGCCACATAATTTTGTCATCTCTCAGCTAACCTTCTCTTTTACCTTTCCCGTAGGGCTTTTGCAAGGCATCTATTAAATAGAAAAATCGGGGTGGTGGTCGTTGGATTTCCAGCTACTCCCCTCGCAGAAGCTCGGGCTCGGTTTTGTGTTTCAGCAGCACATACCCGGGAGATGCTAGACACAGTGAGTACCCACAGGCCAACAGAACCTCTGGTACTGGCACTTTGCATTGTGAGCAGGTTCTTTTATTGAGCTAGCTTGGGGCTCCCTGAGTTTCTATTGGTGGTTTAGAAAAACAACACTCATAAAACTCACTGCGGAAAAACAAAGGGTTGCCAACAATGCCCAACAATGTGATCAACTCAGTGGATAGGAAAGAAAAATGAGGTTAGTGCAGAACTTGACTCAAGGCAGTGTTTTGGTTTCATAAAAAAGACTGACTGAGTAGCCATATGTTGTGCTATTTACTTGATCTTAAATGCAAAAGCTAATCTGATGTGCTATTTTAGCCGCAATCACTCACAAACTGACACTTTTAGAGCCACCAAGCCCATCATATGAAAATACGACCCAACTAACCAACCTATTGGCAAAGACAGGTCCATCATATCATCCAGACGTACACTGGGTTTTAATGATTTCAAAACCACATTTCACTGTCCTTTGGTTTTGATCTTTATGGAAATGAGTGAGAGAAGACAACTAAGCCATCTCAGTCAGTTTGGAGTCAATGGAACTGTCTCCTAGTGTCAAGCAATTCAGCAAACATATTGAGTGTCTACTATTGTGCAAAACCCAGGGGCAAAAACTCTTAAGAGGAGATACTAATAAATAAGTGACTAGTGATAGCAGATAATATAAACTCATTTTGGAAAAGAAATATAGACAACTATAGAACATGAAGGTGGGAATTATATATGGGATTGTATGAAGTCATTCATTATATATATGACTGAGTTATTCTACATGAAGATGGAATGAATTATGTGTATATGTGTAATATACATGCACATATAACATGTATTATGGATTGTTGTATGTGCGTGTATATGTAGTATATATGTATATATACATACACTAGGAGATAGTAATACAAAGAATAAAAAAGTGAATACTTCGAGTTCAAATAATAAATTATATACACAGTGTGTATTTTCTTTCTGCTTCACCATTACATTCTTAGGACTTAAACCAGTGTCCACTACAAAGTGCATACATAATAACAACTTCTTGCATGACATACTAATAACTGAGTTAATTCTAGGTTTTGAGATGATGGGTGAACTTTGTTGCATGGTTCCTTATAGCTTTCTATGTTGTCTAGGTTCTCCAAAATGTGTATATATTTCTAGTAATTAGTTTTAACAAGTTGTTTCTTTAAAAAAAAAAAAATAGTAGACAGATATTTCAAGAAGCTTGACCTCAAAAGAAAGAAAAATAGGTTTATAAAAGCCCTTGAAAGACCTGGGCATGTTTACACATGAAGAGAGGAAAAAAGTAATGAGAGACAGTAGGCATAGGAGAGGAAAGGACATGACCGGGAGCATGCTCCCAGAGATGACAAGAGGGGGTAGACAGCAGTGGGGAGTTTATATTTTTTGTGACCCCAACAGCATTGAGGTATTCATGGATACCCAGTTCGGGAGACATCAGACCTCAGGATTTTCTTCAAACGTTCTTAATCCTGTTGAATGGTTGGCTAGGAAGGAGCACGGAGACATCATCTAGACAGATGCCTCAAAACTTTTGAAATCAGGCACCTATATCAATAAAAAATTGTGAGCATATTCCTTAATATGCACATATGGGTAAGTGTAAGATGACCCTTGAATAAACAAGACGTTGAAGTAGCTAACTGAACATAACACTCACAGAAAATACATATAGTAGACAAGTTCCTTCTATAACCATGTTTGGACCAAGGCAGAGATGAGGCCACTCTACATACACAAAATGGCTTAGAATTTCCTTCTTCTAACATGAGTGATGGCTGCTCCTTTACAAATGACCTCATCTTAGTCATCCCACCTGCCCCATAAGAATTCTGCATAGGACCAATCTCTGAACTTCACCCACTCAGAACAACATCAACCCCGACTGGTCCCTGCTTCCTTAGAGTCATCTCGAGCACAAGCTCAAATGTGGGAAGAAGCCCTTCCCAGCTCCCTCTTACTAAGATGCTTCTTCTGTAATTCATGCCTGCCTTTTTTGAGTACAGGTGTCCTCTGGGTCATCTGATCAGTGGGCTTCAACATAAATCCACTTATAAGTTGTATAAACACTGTCAAGATATTGTGTACATTTTATAGCAGATACCAAAATGGAAGTTAAAAAGACAAATTAAAACGACTAGAAATCCTATGTTCTCCCACACCTTCATGAGTTGTCTCTCATCTCCTCCAAGCATGCAGATGCCCCACTCTGAGCTACTCCATCCCCACCTTCAGCCAAGAGCAATAGACACTATCCTAGTTTGATGTCATATAAATATAACTTTTGTTACTTTGTCTTAGTGCTTAGATTTGATGTAAAAAGTTAAGAAGTACATTGAAGTAAAAGAACATTTTAACCACCTATAATGCTACCACCCAGAAAGAAAAGACTCTTCATATGTTGGTGGATATCAAACTTGATACATTTGAAAGACTTCCCAAAGAGGAAAGCCCACTAGTCCCACTAGTCATTCATTCCAGAATTAACAGACATCTGCACCTTTTTCAAAACATTAAGTCCTAATGTTGTCCTCCTCATCTGACAGGTCAAGATGGCCTAACACGTTTTAAAAGGCATGCCTAATACCATAAGATCAGTGATATACTAGATGGGAAAATAACATTTGTCTATTCTCCATCTCAGTAGTTGCTTTGGAAAATTGGGGATACATTTATCTGTCTGAATGGAGAGAACTGAAACAGAAGAGTTCTCGGTCCCTTGTGGTTTTAAGTCCTACAATTCGATGGAACATAGAGATGAGTGTTTAAGCGCTGGGGTTGGGGCAGTATCGGAGGGAAAAGAGGACACTAACCAGCTGCTGCAATGTTCCATTTTGCCCCTGACCAGACTGATTTGCTGTGTCATGAGGACATAAACCCAAATATAATCTGCAACCTTACCTCTTTCTTCCACAAGTTTAAATATAAGTCATTAAGAATACCTGGGTGGCTCAGTCGTTAAGCGCCTGCCTTGGGCTCAGGTCATGATCCCAGGGTCCTGGGATTGAGCCCCACATCAGGATCCCTGCTCTGTGGGAAACCCATCTCTCTCCCACTCCCCCCTGCTTGGGTTCCCTCTCTCACTGTCTCTCTCTCCCTCTCTCTCTATCAAATAAATAAAGAAAATCTTTTAAAACATATATGTAAGTCATTAAACTTTAAAATAAAGCCTGAAAGGGTATGCATGGGTCCAATGCTTTTATTCCTCTCCTCACACCCCAAAAATAAGTTAAATATTTGTAATGTGGGGTAGACTATTAAAGGATATGAAATAAAATGAATTATCACATAACATTCCTCGAGGGCTGGTTTATAAGCCACACCTTAGTGATTTGGATCTTCTCCTTTTCTTTAAAAATCAAGGAAGTTGGCAATAGAAGATTATATCTCCGTGGGGTGTAGGGGGTTTAAAGAATAACTGATGGAAGGCAATTTTTTTGCAGGTTTTGGAAAACCTGGATGAAATGGGTGATCTCCTACAACTGAAGTATTCTCGGCACAGGAAGTCAGCGCGCCCCGAACTCTACGATGAGACAAGCTTTGAACTGGATGATTAAGTTTCCTGATCCTGAATTGTACCTAAAGACTTTGCCAGAAAACCCCCCTTTTTGCCTCAAAAGGAATATAAATGGATTTCTCCCCCTTTTCTAAGGACAATTTTGGTTTCCAAACCAGCGTAATTGAACTGAAGGAAATGTTGTGTTTTTAATGTCTCCAGCTTGGGACGGCAGAGACAAAAATATGGTTCCAGATTTAAAATTTTTTCTCCTTTCCCAGTATCCTGCTACAAATACATCACACACACACACACATACACACACACACTTCCTAGAACATTTTTAATGGCAATGAGCCTGTGTTTTCACTGCTACTGTGCAGACTCTCTGGTCCAGACTCTTTCAGGCATTCCAACCAAATGAGAGGGTTTTGATTTTTAATTCAGTAGATCTCATTATGGGTGTATTTATTTCATCTGCAGACGTGAGTAAGCGTGGTAGACAGTAGCTGACCTCCTTGTTTCACCCATGAATGCCCCCACTAGAACTCTTCTGTATCGTGGGGAGCTCCAGGCAGGAGGGTAAAGAAATGTTGCTTCTACCATTTGCCACATTTGGACCTTTTCCAAGGACGAGTGTCAACAGCCATAGTTAATGTTTGGAGGGAGAGAGCAGGACTGGCCAGCAGTGACACCATACGTCTTTGAAGGAAACTTTCCTTTTCCTCTTGCTGGTCTCCTACAGTTTTACAGCTGGGCTTTTGAGGTTTGGAAAACTCAAGACTTTTGTTTCATAAGGAAGGGGGCAGAAAGCAAACACAAGCCAATTGTAGGCTTAGATTCAAACTGTAATGTTATGACAACTGGAAGGTTGTTGGTGCCATGTGAGTGAATGTTTAGCTTGCATACATAACCCTTATTACTTTAAAGAATGAGTTGTCATTTTCCTATTAAATTTTGAGTAAATGGTGAGATGTAGTTTCCTTTAGAGTTGACTCGCAAGACTATACATGAACGTATTGATCCAAAAATGACATTAAAAGCAAATTCTATTCAACTTGTTCAAGACTGACACCCCCATTCAGGCCTATCAAATAGTCCTTACTGTCTGCTGGCACACGCAATCCAATTTTGGTATAGAATGGGCTTACACACTATTGAGCAAAGAACTGTAATTTCCTTGAGTTCTCTCTGTCTCTCTCTCTTCCTCTGTCTGTCTGTCTGTCTGTCTGTCTTTCTAAATGTGAACACAAATTTATCTGGAATAGTGCCTTTTTGCTAATTGGCTCTGGTTGGTATGGAAAAAGCCAGTGGAAAACCTTATCTTTAACAAGCTCCCATATGGTTCCCAGATTTGGAAACTCTAAAGAGCAGTGGTGACCTTTTAGCAAAGCTTCTATACTAGTTCGAATGAGTTACAGAACATTCCACTCCATCAAATGACAGTATAAACAAATCATTTCAAGAGAGGCTTGACTTGTGACACAGATGGACCCAAGCTTTCATGCCGTACCCGGAGACAGAAGCCCAGCCAGGCACACTGGTGTTGGAGAGAGCAACACGCCTGATGCTCACAACTGATTAAAGGATAAAGGCGAGCAGTGTGGAAAGCTGTTTATAGGGAGAGTATAACCCCTATTAGGTATATCAGTTTAAAAGTAGATCACAACAATAAGGTTTCTTACACACATTTGTAAGGATCACTATCCATGGAAGAGGAGAGGAAGTGAGTTCTCACTATGCAGTTCCCCCCTCCAGCGACTAATTCTGGTAACTAAATTCTAATTCTTCCCAATGCATCGGTGCACCAGTAACTATGCAAAGAAAATACATGTGGTATCCATGTCCCCAAAAAGGTCTTTTCTCTTGAAAATGTGCATTTAAATGAAATTGATTCTAGTTAGTTGTCCAAAAATGCATAAATGTCTTCAGTCTTATAAAAGGAACAGTAGACGAAGAGGACCTTACTGAGGTATAGCAAGCAACCTCCCCTTCCGTTCTAGATGTCCATGATCTTCATATACACCTTCACAACTACCCTTTCAATTTTAAGCATTTAGAGGGGTGTCTTTGTGAGCTGCTATATTCGTCCATCTTTATGACTTTTATGGGGGATCCTGAGTCTAACTCATGATAGGAAAATATTTATTTAACCACCTGGCCTAAAGAATGGGGGGGGGCATTACTACTGCTTCATCAAGATCCCAGAGTCTTAGAACAATTTATTACATTCTCATGTGCAAGATTTAATGAAAAAAAAAAAATGAAAAACTATCTCTGTCAGAGGGAATCACTTAGGAGAACAACTATAAACCAAATGCAATGCTTCCTGAGAACATTAGGAGAGACCCAGATCTCATAGGGCTGGTAATAGAAGAGTATATGTCATATATAGAATGAGGTTGTTTAAGAGGGTAATCATGAGAATTTTTACTTTTTATAAGAAAGTATAAAACCTACTGCTAGGTTATAAAACCACAATTTTAAATCAATAGGGATTATTGAGTCTCAATAAATATACCACAGTTCAAAATGTCCCTTCGGTGGGTTCTGTTAAGAGAATTTCCTAAGAAAACTCTGTTATGTTCCCCAACCCTCCCCTCATTCACGCACAAGCACATATGCACGCGCGTGCACACACACATATACACACTTTACCCTTCCTTTAAGAGCAAGCAAGAATGTAAAGATACACAGGTGAGACTCTGACTGGTTGACAGCTAGATAGATGGGAGATGTTTTAAAAGTGGCCTTCAGTGAAACAGAAGATAAAGGATTCAGACTAATATTCGTAGGGAGGATATATTTGCTTAACAGGGAAATGGTGAGTTATGTCCCTAATCCCATTATGAATTGTGTTATCGTGGATGTTCGGTTATATTGCCTTTCAGCTGTTTTGGTTTGACAGACACCATGGGCTTGAGAATTTGCTAGAAGCTTATCAAAATGCAGGTCCCTGGGACTGCAGCCAGACTTCCACTGAGTAAGAATAGCTGTTGTGCCTAGAAATTTACATTTCAACAGCCTCCTCAGGTGCTTCTAATCCATGTCCTAATTTGAGAACCACTGTTGGAGCTTTTATTTGCATAGCTCAATTGTCTCTAGTAGCATAACAGAAATTTTGTGCTCATTCTCTGTTGATAATCAAGAGTGCTTAAAGAGAATTATTCCAACCTTTTCTCCTCAGTGGGATATTTTCTTCCCATTTTTGAGGTACCTTCTCTTTTTACAAAATAGAATATTAAGAATAATCTGCCTCTGATTGTTTACTTATTCCAACAACAGCTCTCAAATAGGGTGAAAGTCTTAACGGTTCTTCACACATGCAGTGCTCCTCTGTATTTTCTTCAGAGATAGCAAATAGTACAAATGGCTTACTCTGACTTAAAATTTTTGATGAGAAAACCTTAACTTTCCTGTATTTGGATTTACGGCAGTAATAACAATTATACTCTAAACTTCTCTAGTGATTTCATGGCCATTTTTCCTGGTCTCCATATAAACAACATATTTGAAGTCTATTTTCTCAGAACACTTTATGCAGCTGTGTAATATTTGGAAATTAAAAGGCGACTGTATTTTAAAATGTATCTAAGCAATTATTATGGGACATTGTCTTACAAGTATTGTGTGTGTGTGTGTGTGTGTGTGTGTGTGTCTGTGTTTCACTGAAACATTTGAGGTGACCAATTTCATTTCATTTTTTCTGTGAAATATTAGTTTCTTTAATAGTCAAATCACCAAAATAGATAATATAAAAAATAATTGATGGCTCTGTGTTAGTTTGGATTACCCTAAATAGAGACTCAGAGATTTGGATTTAAGAATTTCATTAAGGAAAATGGGCAAGGGTGGCTGGCACTGGCTTGAACTCGGTCACAAGAACCAATTGTGTTCATCTGTTCCCAACTCCTCCTTCTGTAACATCACTTTGTTAGCTTGAAATTGGCCATGCTGGAAGCATTTATACCACAGATATTGGCAAACCCTACACATTCAGGATCTGAAGAGCCATCTGTTAAACCTTTACCAGCACACCACTGAGACCACACACAATGGAACCATAGGTAAGATAGAGTGATGAGACAGGATTAGAAAAGGAAGAAGCCTAACTATGATTTCATCATAGAAAGGTCTTAGTCATCTCCATGGGGAGATGGCCCTTTAGAATTATCTCAAAGTGAAGCAATGGAGTCAGGCCCTTTAGAATTATCTCAAAGTGAAGCAATGGAGTCAGGCTTCTATGTCCTTTTTGCCATCAACTAATCATGCGATACAGGTTACCAAGGTAGAAGCGTGGGGGAGGGCATTACCTTGCCAAGACAATTCCATTCAGCCAAAGGCCCTTCTTGGGGGAGGGACTCAGCTATGAACTGATAGCAGTCCATCCACTTAAAAATAACTATTCCTAATCCATCTCCATTAAAAAGGTTTTAAAACGGAAAATTGTAAACATAGAGTAAGAAGGAGAAAATAGTATAATGAACCCAATTGCATCTGTCACCTAGCTTCAAACATTATCTGTCCATGGCTAGTCATTTTCATCTATTTCCCCCACTCACAGTTTATTTCAAAGTAAGCCCCAGAAATCTTGGATTTTATTGGGAAATATTTCACTGAATCTCTCTAAAAGGTAGATATGTCTTCAATGGTCCCTTGAATTTGTCTCAACCTCAAAGAGTAGTCTTTAGGATAACAAAGGCATGGACATGAGTCAAAAATTAATCTTTTTGTTCATTATCTCATACTCTATCTGCAAATTTCCTGGATCAAGACTAGGAATTATTTCTAAAGCAGGTATGTGGTGTCTTGAGACAGCAAGTCAATCATTTTTTGGACACTTATCATGCGCCAGACACTCTACTAAGAACTCCGACATACATTATCCTCTGGACACTCTTGTAGAGATTAAGAGTAGACTCATCTTGGAAGGCCAGTGTGTTAAAGGGGATTAGCAGTGTGTAAAGAGGACTTCCAAAGCTCCAACAGGGCCTGGCTTTATTTTTCTGAGAATACTGTATTCTTTTCCAGGAATTTCTTTCCAGGAATAAGAGAACAAGTGAGACCAACTTACCTGTTTGGAAATGGCTGATTCCTGTGACATAGCTTAGGACAGAATTTGACATGAGTAAGTCACCTGCTCTGAAAATTATCACAGACACAAATCTATCAAATAGCCAACATCAGGAAGTCAGGGTAGAAGCAGGAGAGGGTTTTTTTGTTTTTTTGTTTTTTTTTCCTGCTGTGACATGAAACAGTGCTCCCTTTTACTCAGCCCCGATGCTAATTTTTATATCAAAAATATTGATTGAAGAGGCTAGTGATTTTGGCTCTCACCCAAGTTTATTCAGGATCTTTCTTAATTAGGTTTGGGTCGGCTGCAATGCCCATGGTCAGGGTTAGGTCTGGCTCCAATCACCACATCATGCTCTCTACTTCATCACAAGCCAAGGAATAAGGCAAGGAAATTGCTGCTTCTTTGTTTCACCAGCCCATGAGTATGTTTTTCCCAGATTTTAAGCATGCATGGAGCAAATGTGTAAGGAAGACCAGAAGTGTAATGGCTTCACTGTGATGAGATCAATGTAGCCTACAATTTAACTGTGAGCCCCAGCAGGAACAAGGCTCCGTGTGTGAAAAGTGAATGGGTAGCAATGTGAGATCATGGAAAAAGATCTTGGCATCTTTTGAATGAAAATTTTTTACCAGACTGATGCAGTCAATCAGCCTAGGAGTATTTTTAAAAAGAAAAATAATCTTTTTTGCCAAGAATACATGGTTTTTCCCATAATGTGTCTATTTTGTAAATAATTGTAGTTAAGTCATGCAGCTATCTTAATAATGTCCATACCAATTTCATATACTATTTTTAAAAAGTTTTTACTTATTTATTTGACAGAAACACAGATAGAGACGGAACACAAACAGGGGAAGGGGGAGAGGGAGAAGCAGACTCTCCAGGAAGCAGGGATCCCAGGTCCCTGGGATCATGACCTAAGCCAAAGACAGATGCTTAAGTGACTGAGTGACCAGGCATCCCACCTCAGCCCCTGCAAAAAAAAAAAAAAAAAAAAAAAAAAAGAATACAAAGCAAAGGACAAAAAATGACATGAGGGAAAATTTTAAAGCTATAATAGACCCATAGGAGAGGAGAAATATCCATCTAATAATAACTTGAGAAAGAAAAAAATCCGGAAAATGAAAGGCAGGGGGGAAAAAATTCAAAGAAATAAAAGAACTATTTCCCTGAGCCTGAAACAAAACAAAAGGTAGAAATGGCCCAGTAAGTGTTGACCTGCTAAATAAAAATAGCTTTTCACCTAAACACATGTTTATGAAACTTTGCTACCCCAAAGATAAAAGAGAAGAACTAAAAAGTTTCCAGCTGAAAAAAGAAACAAAAAACAAAAACAAAAAACAACAAAAAAAAACCTCACCTACAAAGGTAAAAGTAATGATTTTATTTCTGAGTATTATAAATGTGCCCTCCAGGGAGCCTGGGTGGCTCAGTCAGTTGGACATCCCACTCTTGATTTTGGCTCAGGTCATGATTTCAGGTTCATGAGATCAGTCCTGCATCAGGCTCTGTGCTGGGAGTGAAGCCTGTTTGGGATTCTCTCTCTCCTTCTACTCCTCTCTCTACCCCACCCCTCATCTCCAGCGCTCATTCTCTCTCTCTATCTCTCTCTCTTTCAAAAAATAAAAACAAGATAAAAAAATAAATGTGTTCTACAGAAATTTTGTTCCAGTATCAGACCCATCAGTAGTGTACACAAATACTCATTTTTCTAATCTGTGCCCATGCTGAGTATTACCATTTTTATAATCTTTGTCAATTTGATGGAAGAAAATGGGTTCTCATTAATGTCTGATTCCCATTTACTAGTAATTCATTCTAGTTTGTGTGTGGTTTGGCTATTTGTGTTGGTCTTTTGTCCATATGTTGTTTGTACCCCCTGATACTTTTTCTATTATGAAGTCTTATTAGCATTACTGGACTCAAAAAGACAATGAAGCAATGCCTTCAGATTTAGAGGGAAAATAGCTTTAAATCTAAAATTCTATATCTAAAAAAAATCTACCTAATTAAGAAAGGCCAAAATCCAGAAAGTTTATTTCCTCAGTAATCTTTCTTTAAAAAATTATTTGACTAATCCTCAAAAATAAATACCTCCAAACTAGAGGAAGACATGGCATCCAGAAAAGATCAGAATTTGTCTAGGAGTACCATGCAAAGAAGTCTCAGAATGATAATTTATTTGTTAAAGTACATTAAATTTTCCTAACACGAGGTGATGAGTTTCTTTTTCTTTCTTTTCTTTTCCTTTTTTTTTTTTTTTTTTTTTTTTTTTGCTCATATAGATATAAGACAAAATTAATGTCTGGGGTTGGCAAGCACATTCCTCCACACAGTGTTTCAAGGACCCAGGCTATTTTACCACCTGTGGCTCAATAAAGTCTTAAGATATAATCATTTCATAGATAATAATTTCATGTGTGGTTGAGGCTCTAGATTTCCACAAGTGAGAAAGGAAAAATGAGTGTGGAGGAAGCCCACCTCTTATTACTGTCTGATGAGTGACTTAACTCTGACTCTTCCAACACCTTCTGAGGAGTGTGGTGGAGCCTGATTCTACCACCCAAGGGAGTAATCAGGAGATCAATAAGAAGATTTGAGGCAGATAACACCCTGGTATCTCAGTTCCTATAGACCCAGCCTCCTCCCCACCTCCTGGAGACCCAGCTGCTCCAACACCATCCTATTTTCCTCTGTCAGATAGATGGGAACTTACAAGCTCTTATCCCTACTCCTGTGATGGAGGCCAGAGTCATGACCCCACAGCCAGTTGGCCTACAGGTCAAGCAGTCATTTACACCATTTTTTGTTCTCATCACCTCCTTCCATGTGAATGCATTCACCTGGTTCCTCAAAAATGACATGCGCAGGGGCTGTCACATCTGAATGCCCTCCTCAGCTAAGGCACCTTCGAGAAGGCTGAGCTGAGCCAGCTAGAGGAGAGGCTATCTCAGGGTGGGTGTCCATTCCCATGCAGCTCTCAGGCAGGGAGACCTTTGTCCAGGCCACAAGAACTTCGGGCATGCTGAGTCTGGCCCATATGCTCCTCAGGATGGGGAAAACGAGGTGATAGTTTTCTCACATCTGTGATCTTCACTCTGCCTCTCAAATTGTCACACCTTCCTTCGGGACCCTCCTGGGTTTCATTAGCGATGGGGAAAGCCAGCTACCCAGGGATTGGTACAGGTTTGTTTGGGGTTGACTCTTAAAATTCCACTTTCACAGGGTAATAGCCTGAGGTCAACTCTTCAGTGAATGTTGGGAAAGAGAAAATATGGTGCACTTTATGGCTTGTTTATCCATCTGCATCTTCCCTGGTGCACGTTCCTAGAGTCTCTCCTCTCCTGGGTTATGACCTTTAGGGGGTTTGCAGCTTGTTCAAAGCTACTCTTCAGTGACAGTTTAAGGACTAGGCAAGGTAGCCACTAAAAATAACAGCTTGTGCACTAATTCATTCCTGCCCCTTCCCTATGTAGTGTCTTCCTCTGTTTTAACCATCCAACCTTATATATAGATGTAACTGATGTGAACACAGAATTTATATATAGGAGGTCTTCACCTTGCAGAAGTAAGAATCTGGGGACATGCTTTCAGAAAACTTTTTGTTCATCAGAATTCCATGAGCATTCCTGTTCAGGCATTTAGGATTTCTATTTCCAAAGTTCATGATGAGACAAATGTTCTACTAAAGGGGAAAAGTACCAGAAATAAAAAATCTAAGAGTTTCACACGTGGCCACTTGCTTTTTTTGCTTCTTGAAAAAATAAAATAAAGTTTTGATGCTAAACATGAAAGAGAAACAAGGTGACAGATTGAATTAATGAAAGAGCTAAGAACTTATTTTAAAGCTGTCCCATGTTCATCGTTGTGCTCTTGAGTTATACTCATAAGATATTCCAATGTCAAACTGTTTTCCGCATTGTGTATTATTTATCAAATGTTACTGTATAAGATACATTTAAAATGTGCATGCCTCTTAAATTTGAAATTCTTCCTCTGAGAATTTAGACTGCAGAAATACTGAAGACCTTTAGTTTCTGGTAACATTTCAGTCTAAACAACCAGAAACTCTGTCACTACAATGTGGAAATACCAGGGAAAATGGAAAATCCTTTTAGATGCAGATCTGAGCCTTGCAGGGAAGTTAAGGAAGTCATTTGGCATAAAAGAAAAAAAGAAGAAGAGGAATCTGGGATATTAAGCTGTAACACCTAAGCTAAAACTCTAGAAGTTCTATGGGCGTTTTCTGGTCTCATAACGTCAAGGCTTGTGTTTAAAACACAAGCAGGGACCATGCAGGGAACACAGATAAGGACTCTGATCAGTGAGAGGTGAGAAGTTGAACTAGAACAATCCACCCAAAGGCAGAGAGAGATGACAATGATGTTTTGCTGTCTAGGATCTAGATAGAGGAAAAGAAATGGTCTACTTTGAGAATTCATAATCATCTAATATCCATTGCGTGCCTGGCAGAAGCTACCAGAGTAAAATCTCTCTCAAGGGACATAGTCTTACACCAGGATTCATAATGAGGTCCCACAGAAGATGAGCTCATGGCCCAAAACTGCAAAACTCATGGGGAAAATATCCACTATAAAAAAGAGCACAAGAAGTTGATATCAGAAACAAAGACAGGAGACTCCATTAAAAAAAAAAATCATGTTTTTTTAAAAGAATTATTTATTTATTTATTTATTTGACAGAGAGAGATATCGCAAGTAGGCAGAGATACAGGCAGAGAGAGGGAGAAGCAGGTTCCCCACCGAGCAGAGAGCTCAATGCGGGTCTCAATCCCAGGACCCTGCCACCATTACTTGAGCCTAAGGCAGAGGCCTAACCTGCTGAGCCACCCAGGTGCCCCCAAAAATCATGTTTAAATGATTAAAGAAAGACATTTTTGAAAAATGAACAGAAAATGTCAGAAGGAGGGGACAGATTTGGAAAAAGGAACTTTTAGGAATGTCAAAATACAATTGAAAATAAAATCTCAATAGTAGGGTTAAATAGACAAAGGTTAAGAGAGAATTAATAAACTGTAAGCAAAAAAACTTTTCAGAATGTGACCCAGCAAGATTGAGATTAAAAAAGTAATAAGTAGGGGAGCCTGGGTGGCTCAGTGGGTTAAGCCTCTGCCTTCGGTTTGGGTCATGATCTCAGGGTCCTGGGATCAAGCCCCACATGGGGCTCTCTGCTCAGCAGGGAGCCTGCTTCCCCCCTGTCTCTCTGCCTGCCTCTCTGCCTACTTGTGATCTCTCTCTGTCAAATAAATAAATAAAATATTTAAAAAATAATAATAAGTATATATATACACACATATAAATATGAAAGAGAGCTTAAGAACAAATTAAGTATGTCACAAATATTTAGCAACAAGGATCAAAGTATTGTTTATAACATCTAAATGTTGGAAATAACATAACTGTCCATAAATAGGAGATTTATTAAATTTTCTAAAGATTTTTTTAAGATTTATTTAAGTTTAATGAACTCAAGGTTAAATGATACTGAAAAAATGTATCCATTGATATTGGAAGCATAAATTTTTTATAAAACTAGTCAAACATTTGAAACGTATTTATATAAGGCATTAAGAAAAGATCTGGAAGACTATACGCCATTTTCTGTGGATAAAGATTAGGAGTGTTTGATGGGGGGGAGTGTGATCTTCTACAATTAGAAAATAAAAACACTGAATTTAGTGGAAAAGTACCAATATACTAGAATAGCTCAGAACATTACTCTTTGGGTTAACAATTCTTTTTTTTTTTTTTTTTCCTATCTTGATTTGAAGTCCCTGCTGTGGGTACTAGGCCCTCAAGATACTAGTCAAGGCTGCTTACAGGTTTATGGCTCTGCATTCAGAGACAAAAGAATGGAGAGGTCTCTTAGGATCCATGCAGAGTGAAACCTAGATCTCAGATATGGAATTCATCACTTGGAGTCAACTTCTAACCACCATGGCCCTTATCCCCCATAGTCACGTACTCTGAGGAGCCTATTACAAGTTTTTCAAGACACCCACCCACTGCCTACCTAGCAAACACAGTAAGCAAAATGACAGAGTTGGACCCCATCCTGTTGTATAGGATGAATTTGTTGATTTCCCCAACATCACCACCCACTAAGGCTCCCTATGCTACATATTTTTTACTCTTTGGGGAAGAGTTGGTCATTCTCAATATTCAGGGTATGGACCCTGACCTGTCCTGAGATGGACAGTCACTCACATGGACTCAGATACTCACACAAGAGAAATCTAAGGAAAAAGTAACAATTTCAAGAATACCCTCTACCTTGAACTATAAGCTTCCACTTCAGGGGTCACATCATTATATTGTAATAACAGTTATGTATCACAAGATATCAACACTATCAATATACTCCCAACACAATAACATTTCCAAACAAGGACAATCTTATGCACAATAGCCTGATAGTAACATCTTCATTAAGTTAAATGCCTGTAACCTGCTAAGCTCTCATCTAAGGACCTGACAAACACTGTGACAGCACCAAGCAGGCGTTTGGATGGAGTTCTTGCCCAGCTGATGATATAATCTCAATCTTCTACAAAGTACCTAGCCCTGTTTTCCCTTCCCTCTAGATTGCTGTCTGCTCTAAATTCCCCTATTAGAAAAATTCTAGAGCAGCCCCTGCTGTGAACTTTTAACTCATTTGCTTCTTGCAATAATATTTGACTCCAGTATCATTATTTCAATGTTGAAAATGCAGAAAGAGAATAAGAGAAGCAAGTAGCTTGCCCACTGGAATACAATGACATAAATCATCAAGCCACAAGAGCCTACACTCTCTGTCTAGCCCCAAAGGTCAAGCTCTCTCTACTCTCCTAAACTGCCTCCCTACACCATCATTTGTTGAGTAATGGTGTTTCAGGCTCTGAATTAGATGTTGGGAAAGGAAGACAACCACTCTGTCCCTACATGCAAGGTGTTCACATTCTGGTAAATGAACCCATTGGTCTGGTTAAATATAACAAGTGTTTACTGAAGGCCAGCTGAGTTTGCAGTAGTAATTAATGGAAAAAGGCATGAGATCCTAAGGCTTATTTTGGTCTCTGCATTCCAGTACCTTCTTTTGGCAGATGTTCTGCCTATGTCCTTTTGGCCCACCCTGGAGGCTACCTGCAGCCTGACGGACATTTTCCTGCACCCTAAGGGTTTTCTCTGTACTTAGTAACCCCCTGTTCACACAAAGCAAAAATTGCTATCCAGGAGCAGCCCTCCCCAGTGAATGATGGAAGTTGGCAGGTGGGTGCACCTCTTTGAAGTTGGGGAGTATAATTTGAAGGTATGTTCTAAGTAGTTTCTCAAAGTGTCCTCAGCAAGTTAGGGCTCCAGCGGCCCATGGTGGTAACCTGCTCATCAATGAACAATTTACTGACTGTTTTTTATTTCTTGTCTCCTTTTCTCACTCTCTCACTATGCTTCTGGACTCATCTCCCAAATATACTAATTTCTGGCACCCAAATCCTTATACCTGGCTCTGCTGTTGGTTAAACCCAAGCAAAAAGACACCTTTCCCTTTCACCTACAAACATCTAACCTTGAGGCCTCTAGTCAATGGAGTCACAAGAAGTTGCCCAACTATAGCATTCTTGTAACCTGCTCCAAGAAACAAAACATTGATATATTTATAAAATCATCCTGCAAATAAACAAACAAACAAAAACAAAAACAAAATCGCCAGCTATGTAGATAGGGCCCAGTCTAGTGCTGCTGAATTTCAGCTAACCTACAGACACATGAGTGAGAAATAAATGGTTATCATTATAAGCCACTGAAATATCACATCAACAGATGGGAAGAACCATATGTTTTAAGGTGGCAATAACTAAAATAAAAGAAAAACAAAAGTTTGGGGATATTATTTTCCCTCAAATATGAAAGATTTAAAAAATAATATTTTATAATTTTTAACAGTAAAAGAACCAATAATAATTAAAAATAAATTTAAATATAAATAAGACATGAAATTTCACATAAATACATAAAGAAGAATATTGACTTCAGATAGCAATAGAAAGAAATACAAAATAAATCCATAGTAAGGCACCATTTCTAATTTTCTACCTATTAAATAAATGAATGATAGAAACTGAGTTTTGGAGAAATGAATCCAGTACTCTTAAAACAGAGTCCAAGCACTCTGCAGTGATCACTAGGCCTCCCCTCCAGCATTATCTCCACCTCTCTTCCCCTTCAGTTCCCCTCTCATATTTCTCTTTTTTAAAATATTTATTTATTTATTTTAGAGAGATAGAGCATGGTGGGGGAGACAGAGGGAGATAGAATCTCAAGCAGACACTGTGCTGTGCTGGAGTCTTTTGTGAGGCTTGATCTCATGATCCTGAGATCAGGACCTGAGCTGAAACCAAGAGTCAGACATTTAACTGACTACACCACTCTGGTATTCCTCCACTCCCACATTTCTTAAATGTTCTTAGCTTCTTCCTGACCCAGGCACTTTCCATTCATTGTTCCTCCTGCTTGGAAGTTTTTATTCCTTCTCCTCCTCAGCCCCACTCCCCAACTTTTTACTGCTCTTTTTTGCTAATTGACATAACCTTACTATGGATTGACAGGAAGAACTACTCACATTATTTAAATCATTTTCTCTCGGGGTGCTGGGTGACTCAGTGGGTTAAGCCGCTGCCTTCGGCTCAGATCATGATCTCAGGGGTCCTGGGATCGAGTCCCGCATCGGGCTCTCTGCTCGGCAGGGAGCCTGCTTCCTCTTCTCTCTCTCTACCTACCTCTCTGCCTACTTGTGATCTCTCTGTGTCAAATAAATAAATAAAATCTTTAAAATAAATAAATAAATAAATCATTTTCTCTCTATTAATTTTTGTTTTGAGCACATCAACTTGATTTCATGTAATGTAAATGTATCAAATTCAAATCTACTTCCCTTCTTTTAATGAATTCCCTGTAAAATGTAAATATAGAATTGCATTTCATTTACCACCTGCTATTGGTATTAGATTACTTTTTCACAGATTATTGCCTCATAAGATAATGCCAATAGCATTTTTATGGGTAAGGAAAGAGAGAGACAAAGGGGAGGTAAGGGGACTTTGGGTTTAGTTCTGATGTGTAAAGAGCTTGAAAGTGCCACTCCCATCCTTACAGCAAGAAATTACTAAACAAACTAAAAATCAATTACTTTCTTAGACCCATCAAAAAACTGAGGTGTGCAAAAAACTGCTTAGAAATTTGGAGATACTTGGCCATCCAAAAGTGACAGTCATGACTGCTTACCTAGAACAGAAGCTGCTAGAGCCATAAAGTAATAGGGGCACTCAAAGATAATTCTGATGAATTTCTGGAAGCTAAGTGTGAACTAGCATGACAGTAAGAAACTCCTTAGGGCCTTGGGCTTGGAAGAGGGGTGGGGAGCAAATTCTCATGGGGTTTACCTCCAGGAAATCCATCAAGTTCTCATGGTGAAGGCCCCTGATCAGGAGGGGAGTACACCTTATAAAAATATGTTTAGAATATTTCCATAAGAAATACATACTCTCCAAAGAAAAAAACATTACCCGAGCCTTATCTCACCAGGGAAAGGGGCATGCAATCCAGTTCAGTCCACTCTAGCCTTCTTGTTTCATCTAATGAGGAAGGGATTGGGGACTACAGTCAACATGGGACAAGGTTCCAAGGAAATAGATTGGGAACACTGCAGCCAGGACAGGAAGTAGGGAGCAGAAGAGAAAATAGCTATAAATGACCAGTGAACCACTTCTGAAGGTCACAGCCCAAAGACACAGGCTTACAAAACAGAGATTTAATTGAAAGTCTATAGAGCATACTCCGTCCCCATCATCTTATCATAATACTAACAGTACTCCAGTATAACAATAGGGGACCATAGCTAAAAATGCTGACCAGATTCTCCCTGATAAGGAATACATAGGGAAGTCCAAAGTCAAAAAAAAAAAGGACACTAAGGAATTCTAAATTCCTGCCCCCATAGCTGCAGCAAGTGTTAAAAACAAAGGCATACTCTTAACCAGACAAACATAAATTCTATTTACCCCAGTGCTTATTACCTAATACAACATACAATATACAGCAGAAAAAGTATATATAGTCTGAAGACACAAAGCAATCATCAGGACCTGGCTCAGATATGAAACTGAAGTTTGAATTATAAGACAAGGAATTTAAGATAACTATAATTAATATATCAATCAACTAATGGAAAGTGTAGACAACATGCAAAAACATGGGGTTAAGTAGAGAGATAAAAACTCTAAGAATCAAAAGGGGATGTTAAAAATTTAAAAAACATGGTAATTCAAATGAAGAATTCCTTTGATGGGCTTATCAGTAGATTTGACATGACAGAGGAAAGATAGCTAAAAGACAGGTTTAATCTATCTTCAAGCTATAGAAACTTCCCAGAGCAGAAGATCCAAGAACTGTAGTCAATTTTGAAAGGTATAACATAAAAGTAATTGGAGTACCAGAAGAAGAAAGAAATGATGAAGCAGAAGAAATGTTTGAAGTAATAATGGCTGAGACCTTTCCAAAACTACTGATGAGTACGAAAACATCGTAGATCCAGGAGGCTCAGGGAACCCTAAAAGGATAAATAAAAAAACAAACAAACAAACGAAAACCAGAAACCCTAGACATAACATATTCAAACTGCAGAAAAAGACAAAAAGAAAATCTTGAAAGAAGCCACAGGGAAATAACACCCTCCCTAAAGAATAAGAAAAAGGATTACAGTGGACTTCTCATCAGAAACTGCCAGTAAAAGGAGAATGAAGTAAAATATTTGAAGTGTTAAAGAAAAAACCATCAGCCTAGAATTCTATATCCAATGAAATAATCCTTCAAAATGGAAAGAGAGAGGCACCTGGCTGGCTTATTCAGTGAAGCATGCAACTCTTGATCTTAGGGTTGTAAGTTCAAGCCCCATGGTGGGCGTAGAGATGACTGAACAATAAAATCTTTTTAAAAAGTTGAAAGAGAAACAAAGACTTCCTCTGACAAACAAAAACTGAGGGAATTCATCACAAGTAGACCTGTTCTGCAAGAAGATAAAAGAAGTTCTTCAAGCAGAAGAAAAATAATACAGGTCAGAAACTTTGATCTACATAAAGAACAAAAAAAGTGCCAGAGAAGGAATAAGTAGAGGTAAAACAAAATATTTTATTTTTATTATTTTCAGCTTATATGGTAACTTACAAAATAATAATTAATAATATATTGCAGTGAGTATACATATGGATAAGTGAAAAAAGGACATTAATGTCACAAGGGGTAAGAGAGATGAATTGGGAATATATTCCCAAAAGATACCTAAACTTCATATAAAGTATTATAATGTTATTTGAAGATGGACTTAGATTCACTTCTTTTTTAAAGAATTTATTTATTTATTTGAGAGAGAGAAAAAGAGCATGAACTGGGGAAGGTGCAGAGGAAGAGGGAGAGAGACAAGCAGATTAATTATAATCTAATTATATCAATAATCATTTTAAATATGAAAGGCCTAAACAAACCAGTTATGAGAGAAATTGCCCAAGTAGATGAAAAATCAAAGAGGTGTTTAGTGGGAAGAACTCAGACATGCTCCCCAAACTATCTGAAACCATAATAGAGGCTCCTCCTGCTTTACCAGAGCAAGTGGGTGTTTCCTTTATTAAATAATTTTTTTAAAAAAGACTTAGTCACTTACATGTTTGACATATGAATATCTCCTGAATTGAGTTACAACCATCAAAACCTAAAAACAAAACAAAACAACAACAACAAAAAACTAAATAAAGCAAAAATCTAAAATAACCTTAAATATTCAAAAAGCTGTTAAGGTTGTTGCATATACCCGTTAGGAAAGGTCAGAGACATCTGTTTGAAGCATGAGTTCCACTGCTCAGCAGGGCCAGCCAGATTATTTCTGTCTTTTCACTCCATCTGTCTCCTCATTACCTCAAAATGCCCACAGTAGTTCTGGACTTCACATCATCATTCAAACCAAGGAAAGAAGAAAGAGGCATAATAGTATTATATGTCCCATTTTATCAGGAAAACAAATTCTTTCCCTGAAATTTCCCCAGATCACGACCTGTTTGAATCT
The DNA here is from genome assembly GCF_964662115.1 of Mustela nivalis. NCBI lineage: Eukaryota > Metazoa > Chordata > Mammalia > Carnivora > Mustelidae > Mustela > Mustela nivalis. The sequence goes on along the minus strand of NC_139027.1, from coordinate 106,945,415 downwards.
TATTGGCTGGAACTATATTCCTTAGCCATTCATAACTGCAACAAGATAGGGCTAAGAAAATGAGTATTTCACTTTTCTAATCTATAGAAGTGAGGTAGGTGAGGGAGAAGAAAGTAGACAAACCCCTTATAGTGGCAACAGTTGTATACCCCACCCCCAAAAAGAGACAATCTGATTTTCCAGATATCATTTGTTTTACCTATTCTTCCTTTGTTGTCTAAATTTACGATTTCTCAAAAAAAAATTTTTTTCATAGAATATTCTTTATATTAGCCACAAGTCCACTTAAAACTGAAGCAAGTCTTTCTTCTTTGTCTACTTAACACTTTTGCTGCCATTCCTGACATGGAGCTGGTCTCCAAGCTATAACCGGGACTGTATGCTCACATGGATTTTGACACACACTTCAAATGATAAGATAGAATTTATGTGAACATGTCATAGAGAACACATATAAAATCCCTCTAGATTTTGCATATAGGAGCTTCAAGTTACTTCATTCTTGGAGGATGTGGGGCATTTGTTATAAGCACCAAGTCAGGAGTCAGATAAAATATTCTCAACTGCAAGTATTTGAAAATCCTACCCCAGATGGTTTGCATAAAAATTCAAAGGGTTTTCTCAGCTTCAGCAGGATTTTATCCAGTGGGTCAACAATATTACAAAGGACCCTGTTTTTGGTTTTGGGGCTTTTTTTGTGTGTGTTTTCTTCATCTGTCTTTTCTGCCATCAGTGACACTGGCTTCCTCCTAAGACTGGGTTGTCTCACACTTTCATGAAGACTGCCAACAACTACAGGGCTACCTGTTGTCTCATACACATACACTTGTAAATAAAAAAAGAGATAAAAATATATCTTTCTTTTATCCCAGCTCTTTAGTTTAGTACAGTCCTTCACTCCGCTCAGACTGAACTGCACCAATCACCTTATTGGTAAGAACACACAGATCTGATTGGCCAATCGAGGCCAATTCCTGTAGGTGGGGATGGGGTCAATCTCATGCCCGGTGCCAAGGGCCAAGTATAATTGCATAGGGGAGAGAGACAATAGATGAGGGTGATGGGGAGGCAACAGGATTTCCACAAAAGCCAAATCCTTGCATTCCTCCTTAACCATCTGGGATGGTTAAGGTCCCATGAATCCATCCTCTCCGACATATGAGAAGTAAACCCTGCTCAACACACCCTTCAGGGTCCCTGTGAGGACTGAGTAAGATCATGTAAATGAAGGTCCTCTGAAAACTGTAAAGTGCTGGATGAAATAAGGTACATTTAAGTTATTAAGTGCTAAAGGTAAACTTCTGGATGAACTTCCATTATACACATGGGCTGGCTACCATCCATGATCTACCAGATTCACTTGGCCTTCCCAACTTCTAATTGCTGACACCCATATCCCTCCGCTGAGGTTTTTCCCTGGGCACTGGAGCCCTCTCCATGAGCGTGGGAGTCAGGTTACAAGGGATTTCATGTCCTCCTCCCCCAACCCTGGAGACAGAGTTGGGAAATAAATGTATTAGCCCGGAAGGGAAATAATACTGGAGCATGTTTTACATGAATTTCAGAGTAGTGTTGCTTGAGTAGGCTCCAGTATCTCCCACCATGGTGCCTGGCTTCTGAATGCGTCTTGTGTTGGCTTCCCTGTCTCATTCCCCGTGCCTACCCCTGCATCCTGAATTGCCCCTCAGATAAAGTCCTTATATTCATATCCTTCTCTTGGGGTCAGTTCTGAAGGAATCCAAATGAAGACATACATCAAACTAATAGGCAAATATGAGAATGCTTATTTGACATGAAAACCTTATTCCAGACGTTTTATTTTAAAATACATTCAGTGACTCTTTTTGGGTGATTTCTGTGTGAGTTCTCATTTTCTATGTAGCAAACCTTTGTTTTTAATTAATTCATTATGTTGCTGGGCTAACGGAGGGGTCAAACACGGCCTGCCTCTAGAGAAAGATAAAACACAAGCAATGGTACACAGATGTATTTTTCACAAAGTCCTGTCCTGAAGATAGATAACGCTATTAGAACCTAGAATCTACAATTAGCATATTTATCAGTAAAATATCATTAGACTGTGATGAATTTGCATGTTCAAAGACAAAAGGAAAAAAAATATGTTCAAGATGCCTTCACTTAGCCATTATCTTTTTTTTTTTTTTTTTTTTTTTTTTTTTTTGTTTTCATTGCTTTTATTTTTAATTTATTTTTTATTTTCAGCATAACAGTATTCATTATTTTTCACCACACCCAGTGCTCCATGCAATTCGTGCCCTTTATAATACCCACCACCTAGTACCCCAACCTCCCACCCCCCACCCCTTCAAAACCCTCATATTGTTTTTCAGAGTCCATAGTCTCTCATGGTTCACCTCCCCTTCCAATTTCCCCCAACTCCCTTCTCCTCTCTAACACCCCATGTCCTCCATGCTATTTGTTATGCTCCACAAATAAGTGAAACCATATGATAATTGACTCTCTCTGCTTGACTTATTTCACTCAGCATAATAATCTCTTCCAGTCCCGTCCATGTTGCTACAAAAGTTGGGTATTGGTCCTTTCTTTTTTTTTTTTTTTTTTTATAAACATATATTTTTATCCCCAGGGGTACAGGTCTGTGAATCACCAGGTTTACACACTTCACAGCACTCACCAAAGCACATACCCTCCGCAATGTCCATAATCCCACCCCCTTCTCCCAAACCCCCTCCCCCCAGCAACCCTCAGTTTGTTTTGTGAGATTAAGAGTCACTTATGGTTTGTCTCCCTCCCAATCCCATCTTGTTTCATTTATTCTTCTCCTACCCACTTAAGCCTCCATGTTGCATCACCACTTCCTCATATCAGGGAGATCATATGATAGTTGTCTTTCTCTGCTTGACTTATTTCGCTAAGCATGATATGCTCTAGTTCCATCCATGTTGTCGCAAATGGCAAGATTTCATTTCTTTTGATGGCTGCATAGTATTCCATTGTGTATATATACCACATCTTCTTGATCCATTCATCTGTGGATGGACATCTAGGTTCTTTCCATAGTTTGGCTATTGTGGACATTGCTGCTATAAACATTCGGGTGCATGTGCCCCTTTGGATCACTACATTTGTATCTTTAGGGTAAATACCCAATAGTGCAATTGCTGGGTCATAGGGCAGTTCTATTTTCAACATTCTGAGGAACCTCCATGCTGTTTTCCAGAGTGGCTGCACCAGCTTGCATTCCCACCAACAGTGTAGGAGGGTTCCCCTTTCTCCACATCCTCGCCAGCATCTGTCATTTCCTGACTTGTTGATTTTAGCCATTCTGACTGGTGTGAGGTGATATCTCATTGTGGTTTTGATTTGTATTTCCCTGATGCCGAGTGATATGGAGCACTTTTTCATGTGTCTGTTGGCCATCTGGATGTCTTCTTTGCAGAAATGTCTGTTCATGTCCTCTGCCCATTTCTTGATTGGATTATTTGTTCTTTGGGTGTTGAGTTTGCTAAGTTCTTTATAGATTCTGGACACTAGTCCTTTATCTGATATGTCGTTTGCAAATATCTTCTCCCATTCGCCATTATCTTTTTTAAAAGTTTTGTTTTACCCAGACTTCTTTCTCTTACAACGAAGCTATTAAACTGAGCTGAACAGGTCATTTCATTTAAGCTCATAAGAAACTATGACCTGTTGGATTATATGAGCACCTTGAAAAGATAATTTGGTCTTGACCATTTAGCAGGGCTACATATGAGTATTATAAATTGAATGTCAAGTTATATTTGTTTTCTAATTTTACAGTTGAACTCAAACTTGGTTAAAAACTTAACCTGCCTCAGTGCCTTTGCACTTAGCAGTCCCTGTGTCTGGAAGGCATATCTCACAATGGAGGTTCTTTTTCACTATTAAAGTAGTGGAAATTCCTTCTCCATCCACTATCTCAAACTGTGCTGTGCTGTCCAGTATAGTAGTTACTAGACATATGTGGGTGTTGAACGTTTCAGAGGTACTCCATATGTAAAATATACACTAAAGTTCAAAGACTTAGCATGGGAAAAAAAGAATGTAAAACATCTCAATCATTTTTATATTGATTACATGTTGAAATTTTATTTTGGATATATTGAGTTAAAAAACATATTAAAATTATGCTTTTTAAAATTTTTCTTAATGTGATTATAGGAAAATTTAAAATGACATATGTTGCTCATATTTTGGCTCACATGGTATTTCTATTGTTCAGTGCTGATCTAGAGCAATGTCCACATGACCCGCAGCACCCTGCTTTCTTGTCATCATAGCACTTTATCACTCTTAAAATAAATTCTAATCTATTTACTATGTACTGGAATTACACAAGTCAATTCCAAAATGTTTTCTAGTATACCATAAGCCCCACAGATCTTGTTGTCCAAGCTTACTCTAAACCAGTGTCTGGCACATAGTAGAGTTGAAAACATACTTCACGAAATGAATAAATAGAAGAATATAGGAATGAACAGACCATGAGCTCTTTCTCCTTGTAGGCTCCCCCTGTCAATTGTAACTCAACCACACTGAGTATTCAACAGGTTAGTGAGGTGGACTAGATCCCCCTAGAGGGACAGCAGGGGCAGTCACACAAAAGAAACAGAACTTGCTCACTGGCCATTTCTTAATTATATTTTGTGGTTTTCTTTAGGAAATCATAATCAGAAATGAAAGACAATTTGGTTCATCTGGCAAGAATGACCAACACACCTAAGACAGATCTAGCTGACCAGAAGGATTTGCCAGTTATTAGGCAGCTAATGACTCAGTAACTAAGGCGATTGACTGGGATCAAAAAGACTGTAACTGACCTTCTCCTTAGTGGACATTCATTACAACAAGCAAGAAAGTGGAGGTACTTCGTTGGGCTAGAAGTCACCACTAATTGCTGGCCTCTGAGTCTCAAAACTGCCATCAAATGGCTAACAGTGATATAATTAAACTTCATAGTTGACAACCCCATTAAGATGAATGGGAAAGTTCACACTCCACTCATTACTATTATTCTTAGATTTGCCTGTCTGAACACTCAAAGACTTTGTCCAGACCAAGTCAAAACACAGTTATACTTCACTCACTGAATTGGCTCAATTCTGTCTAAAATGTCAAGAGTCTAGGCTTAAGCAATCATGGTGCTTTGTAAGTTATGTGAAAAATTGTACTTTTCCCCCCTTATTATTTTAGAATAGAAAACTCTATATTCAAAGAATGAAGTAAGTATGTCATTTTCAACTCACGTCCAGAGAGCCTAGGGTTCAAGTTGTATCCTGGCCAATTATTTAGAAAGGTTTTAAACAAATTTTTAATCCCTTTCTGTTCTGTTTCCTGATTTTGGATACGTCTGGGAAATAATTTAGTTTCCATTAAAAAAAGAGAAAGGCTTCATTTTCATGCATTTACTATTATAATTTTGCCTTTTCTAAGACACAAATTATTCCAAAATAATCAAAAACTTATCATCAGCATTAATATATAAATAACAAAGTCTTTCTGGGATTCTTTACTGGTCTTTGTCAAAAGCCTGGAAAATGTAAACCTAATTCATATTTCAATACTCTTTTCCAGATAACACAAATGTTCAGTTATTTATTCAGGAAATTCCTGGATTATTAACTAAACTTTTTACTTTTAATCAATTTTCATTATCATGGGCACATCACCTGGTAAAGAGCAACTTTGTCTTTCTAACTTATACCTAAATGCCTATAAGCTGTCTCCACTCTCTCCATTCATCCTTTTTTTTTTTTTAACTATTAATTCTCACCTCAAGCCACAGATATACTCATTTTCATCCTTGTTCTCATTCTTTCCCTCCACTGGAACGTCTTCCTTTTCCCACATGTTTCTCCAAGCCCTTACTACCATTGGATCCCTGTTCAATGCCTTCCTCCTCCCTGAAACTTGTACATAGTAATTGACTTCTATTTGAATAATAAGCAACATGCATAGTTTATTTCACTTCTTTCCTACATTTCATCCTTCCTTTCTTCCATCCTTCTCCTTCCATGCATTTAAAAATCATCTATGGGGGCGGGGGACACCTGTGAGTCTCAGTCAGCAAGACTCCTACTCTAGATTTCCACTCAGGTCATGCTTTCAGGGTCTGGAGATGGAACCTGTGGTAGGGCTCCGTGCTCAGTGCAGTCTGCGTGAAGATTCTCTCACTCTCCTTCTGCCCGTCCCTCTTCTCTCTCTCTCTTGAATAAATAAATAAACCTTTAAAAAAGCACACACATGTATTGCTTTTCTACTATGAACCAAAACTTAAACATTGAGTAAAACAGACCCGGGTCCAGCCCTCATAAAGCTCCTCCAGAGGAAGAGACAAATACAAATCTGTTTCGCTTGTCTCTATAGGTATCTCACGAGCCCCTTGAAGGCAGGAAACACTTTTCACATTGTAGGGCAAAGGAGATTCCCAGGAATGCCTCTTAATTGACTGCTATCCCCTAAGTGAATTTGATATTTATGTTCATAACTAACTTGGTGTATTTGCCTATAGGACTCAGACTCAAGTTTTCAGTAAATAGTTGTCCACCATCTCCCAATCAGGGTCTTAAACCTTTGGGGTGGGGGGGGGATGTGGAGAATACAAAAGAAGTGAAGGGGGTGGAGGCTGTCCTGAAGAAGCTGCCAAGATGGCACCCATATCTAGACAGTCCTGTCAAGCCTTTGCTTACACTTCAGTTTCAGTGATACTTCCTCTTCCAATGGTGGCCCTTCCTATAGATCAACTCCCTCAACCAACAGTGTTGACTTCACTCCTGCAAGACCAGTTGTGAGGACTGATGCAGGAACTCTTACTTGGATACCTTTATCTAGCTGCGATAAAACCCAGTTAACAAACATGTGAATTTATCTTTAAAAGATCGTTTCATACTGAAGTTTCTCGCTTCAAAATGATTCCAAATAAAGTAGCGAGTTTCTCCTAGTACACATACATATGAGTTGATTTCCTAAAAATCAAATAATAGATCATTGTACAATGAGGTCCCAAAAGGCACTGGGGCAACTTTATTGACTTTTTGCATTTACTTCTTTCATAATCTCTGAAATCAAGCCAACTGAGACAATCTGAGACTTACACCACAGAAATGAATGAAGAGTAAGTTGAGATTGTCAAAGCCAAATGCCCTTTGTGCAATGATCTGAGTTGGGTAAACAGGTCTCCTTTGGAACACTGTGGGCTCTGCATTTTCCTCTTGGAGATGCATCGGTACTTTAAACTGTCATTTTCCTAGAGCAGAGACCTATGCAGAATGTCTTCGTATTACTGCAATTAGCATTAAATTTTATGTTCCTAGAAGTTGGTTAATCCCAAGACTAAATAATAAACCTCAACATCTTGAGAACCATCACTATAAACTCTAAGGTACCTTCTAATAAAAATCTTCTCTCTCTCTGAGGCTTTTTGGATCTCACTTCCCAACCAAGGGAACAAGAAGAGTGCAGTGTATGAGGCCGGAGAAAAGCGCTGTATTTAGAATGTGTTTTGCTTATTTTATCATAAACCCACTTGACTTAATTCATCTACAGGCAATGCAGTATGAAGAAAGAAAGGAGAAAGAAAGAAAGAAACACCCTAAAAATACCAATAGAGTAAGCAAAGAAGGAAAATGACACTTGAGTTAAATTTCTACCTTCTCTGGATTTTGTTACCCAGAGCAGCTCCCCTCGCCTCACCCCTCCCCAGTGAGGGGGAGGGGCTAGCAGCCAGCTTCATTAGCCATAATAATAATTACACACACTTTCAAAGAGGCTTTTATCCCCAAGGCTTGAAGTGCTCTATAAACATTAATTAATTTAAGCTCTGAGTAGTCCAGGGCCATTATGTCTTTTGTAAAGAAGCATAAACAGACATGCGGGAAGTTAAGTGGTTTCCACTAGGCTCAGTTCACCCAATCACTGTGTGGCTAGGAACAACAAAATCGGGATGACAGCCTCCACTGCCGGGCACAGGCAAGGGTAGGGGGCACAGGAAGGAAAGGGGGGGATTCTGTAAAGTGGGGGAAAGTAAGAAATGGCTAGATTTTAATCAAAGAAACCGGCTAACAGTACCGCATAGATGGTAAAAGGGACCTCGATGGGGAGAAGATAACTGTGCCCCCAGACACAAGAGCTTTTTTCAAGGCAGAGGTTCCCAAGCTTTAACTGGAAACAACTGGCCTAGGCCACCTGGCTAAACTATGGGCCTTGACTGAGGGCCCTGTTGACGTCTGAGGGTCTTCACTTCTAAACAAGGTCTCAGGTGACGCTGAAGGATACTGCGGGCCATCAACCACATTGTGTCGTGATTGCCTGGGTCGTTTTTTTATTGTGAATCTTTTTCTTTATCCAATTCTGTACTACTTGGATTGTTTTTCAATGCCCATGTCTTACGTTTTACTTTTTCCTTTTAAAATTGTGGTCTAATATCTACAGGGAGAAAGACATAAGCCTTAAGTGCTTGGTACTAGGAATTCTAACAAAAGTGCTCCTGGGTAATCTACACCCCTATAAAGATAGAGATCATTGACATCACCCAGAAAGTCCACATCCTCCATTTTGTGTAGCTAGGTTATAAAATAAATCTGGACAAGGTCACAGTAGAAACAAGATCTTCATTAACTTTGCAAATGAGTGGCACATTACTTTCTTAAGCCTCTTAAGTTCAGAAAATGGAGTCACCATCAGCCCCACCCATTTCACTGTGACCTTCTTTGGAATTTGGAGGCAAAGCTGCAAACACATTATGCTGCAAACATCAGGCTAGAATCTAGGTCACTTGCCCTTTGATCCCAGGCAAGAGGGACTGCCAGGACTTTGAGCAGGTCTGCCTTGGCTTTTCCTACAAAATGCACAAAGGAATTTCACCTCATGATATTTATTATCCTATATTAGTATTTTTAGTGTTTCTCAGCCTTTCCTTAAAGAGGAAACTCCAAGTTTTTTAAGATTTTTTTTTCTAAAGAGGAAGCACTAGGCAAAGGCAAATTTGCACTATTGGAGCAAAGGAGAGAACATGGCTTAGCTGATAAGAAACAACCATGGGATTGCGTTTAAACAATTCTAAACCACAGAGATGAAAAAGAAGACGTTTAATCAGTCATTCAAAGTTTTCTTTTTTCCTACATGAAGATAAACATTTGGAAACATTTGGGTAATTAACTCCTTTTTTTTTTTTTTATTTTCATCATAAACTAATTGAGCAACTTTTACTGAGGACAGCGTTGTCTAAAAAGCATGCTGTTAGGTTCCTCGGGGATATGCATTTGTATGGATTCTGGAAAAGTTTATAGTCTCCTTTACAGTGACATTCAGCAAGGTAAGAGCCTTTAGGAAGGCACAAGAGGGAAGGAAGAAGGTTGAATAAAGGGCATATCCAAGAAGAGCAGAGGAAAGCTCTGGGGGAGTAGCCTTTGAGATGAGACCTCAAGGACAACAAGGGACAGAGGGGCAGCAGGTATGGGGGGCAGGGGGGAACAGACAAGTAAAGGCAGAAAGGCGAGAAGAAATACACAAGAGTGTTAAGAAACAACTTTTTTTGTTATCCTATCAAAAGAGAAAAAAGCAAAATGAGTGCTATTTTTTCTTAAGATTTTTATTTATTTGAGAGTGAGAGAGGAGAGAACAAGTCAGGGGGAGGGGCAAAGGGAGAGGGAGAAGCAGACTCCTCACTGAGCAGGGAGCCCAACATGTGGCTCAATCCCAGGACCCCAGGATTATGACCAGAGCCAAAGGCAGACTCTTAACTGACTGAGGCACCCAGGCACCCCATGAGTGCTATTTTCATTTGAAACTAGTAGCTGTAGCAAAATGTTAACTCTGGGCTGTAAGATTATCTTCATGTGTCTTTTATTCATTAAATGTAACTGTGTCTGACACTGTGCTAGGCTTTGGTCATGCTCTGATGAAACAAGACAGACCCAGGCCCTAGTTCTTAAACCTCCCTGTCTTGTTGGGGAACCAACCAAAAGAAGAGCAAGTAAACTAATAATACACATTTACAAATGATGAAAAACGCAATAAATGAAAGAGATACAGACCCATGGTGAAGACAGATATAAGAGGAGGTCTTACTGTATTTTATATAGTAAGACCAAAGAAGACCTCGCTGAGAGGTGACACTTCAGCTCAAACCTGAAAGACAAAAAGCAGCTAGACTTTAGGGAACAGGGAAGTATGGGGATGGTCCAGACAGCAGAGCCATTGTGCAAAGACCCAGACACAGAAAAAAAAAAAAAAAAAAAATGGGTATGATCCAGGCACTGACAGAGAAACAATGAGAAGACAAAGTGAGCAAACAGGCAAAGACCAGATCTTGTAGATGCTTACGGGCTGTGACAAGGAGTTTGCATCTTATCCTAAGTGCAGAGCACAACTCTGGATAGGTTTTCAGATGGGAGTGACGTGACCTGGCTCACATGTCTCATGGATTATTCCTATGACTAAATCCCAGAGATCTACTATATAACAGTGCCTATAGTCAGTTAAATTATACCATAGACTTGAAAATTTGCTAAAAGCCTAGATCACAAGAGTTTTCCTATCACAAAAATGATAATAATAATCATAACAATAATGAAAAGAACGGGAGAAAACTTCTGGAGGTTATGGGTATGTTAATGGCATAGATTATGCTAATGGGTTCACAAATGTATAGTTATCTCCAAACTCATCAACTTGTATACATTAAATATAGACAGCTTTTTGTATGTCAAGCATACCCCAATAAAGTGATTTTTTTTTTTTTTAAAGAATGGGGAAATGTAAAGTTAATGTATTCTGGGGGGGGGGGGGGCGGGGAATCCTCGCTACTGCTATGTGGAAAAACAGATTGAAAGACCAGAGTGACAATGAGAAGGTCAGGCTGTTGGAGGGGCCTTGGGGCCTGAAGAAAGCCTGGCTGAATGGCTGGCTCTGGGGGTGACAGCTTGGTGAACTCCAAATGTATTTTGGGGGTACAGAGCCAGCAGTAGCATAAACTGCTACTTCTATGCTACCAAAAGTTACTTATCTAAATGCTTATGTGCAAAGAAAGAAAATGAGAAGAGGAAAATGCAGATTTTCACTCTGATATAATGACCCATGAAAACCTTAACATGAAGAAAAATTGGGGATGAAGCAGCAAAAAATTGTAAGTTTTGTCAAATGAGAAACTTTTTGAAGATCTCCATCCCTTCTAATCTCTGCCACCCCCAACCCCATCCCCCACTCCAGGCTGAGCAAAGTCAGAGGTGTGCTGATAAAGAGTAGCTTGGGGTGGGGGAAGGGGGCACTTGGGAAGTGGGGGAGCCCTGATTTGTAGCATTTGCTGGTTTCTATGGTATAAATAGTCACTCCGTGCCTGATTTCAATCTATAAACATGAAGAACCATCACTGAACACAGAGTCGGGAGGAGATGTGTAAAAACACAGCATTATACAGTTTTCCCACCGCATAGCTATGACAGATATGAATAAATTCAAGAGCAGAGGTCATCGTAAAATGGAAAATCATGAGGAAATGTTAAATTTTGAGTATTACCTTGCTTTTGGTATAATTTATTTACGTGCACATTTACGTCATTTAATTCTTAATAATGGTCATGTTTAAAAGCAGCTTACAGAATTCCCAGAAATTTAACATTTGGCTCTCACAAGCCTGTCTGCCTTTCTTCAGCACACCACTGATGGTTCCATGTAGCACAGGATATGGGCTCGTGATGGGAGATCAGTGAGCTTCACTGGCCTCCCTGAGTGAATGGGAATATCTGTCCTATCATTCCAATTCTAGAAAAGGTCTCCCTCACCAGAATACTCATTAGGAAGTAGTTGCTAAGCATTATCTACATGCTCAATAACTGGGTGCTAGGGACTAGGGGAAAGAAATATCATGTACGGAAAGTTACTGTGCACCAGTCACTGTCCTAGAATCTTTATTAATGGAATTAATACCTGCAATAGCCCTACAAGTAGCTCGTATTATTATTCCTATTTCTGGAGAAATATTGGTGCACAGAGAGTGGGCAGATTGATAAGGTAATGATTTGAACCCTCTCTCTAAAGTTAAAGAGGGAACAATGAAGTCAAATCTCTCCTTCAGCAATCCCAGGAAGAGCCACGTGAATATGCATCTTTTTCATCTGCAAATACTCAACTTTATGTCCACAGGTCAAACTTTCATATCTTGTTCAGGTACTGGAAGTGTTTTTTGTATTTTTAAGGACCCCCATGCACTTGAGATAACAGTCTATTTTATTTTATTATTTTTTTTTAAGATTTTTTAAAAATTTTTTATTTTTTATAAACATATATTTTTATCCCCAGGGGTACAGGTCTGTGAATCACCAGGTTTACACACTTCACAGCACTCACCAAAGCACATACCCTCCCCAATGTCCATAATCCCACCCCCTTCTCCCAAACCCCCTCCCCCCAGCAACCCTCAGTTTGTTTTGTGAGATTAAGAGTCACTTATGGTTTGTCTCCCTCCCAATCCCATCTTGTTTCATTTATTCTTCTCCTACCCACTTAAGCCCCCATGTTGCATCACCACTTCCTCATATCAGGGAGATCATATGATAGTTGTCTTTCTCTGCTTGACTTATTTCGCTAAGCATGATACGCTCTAGTTCCATCCATGTTGTCGCAAATGGCAAGATTTCATTTCTTTTGATGGCTGCATAGTATTCCATTGTGTATATATACCACATCTTCTGGATCCATTCATCTGTTGATGGACATCTAGGTTCTTTCCATAGTTTGGCTATTGTGGACATTGCTGCTATAAACATTCGGGTGCACGTGCCCCTTTGGATCACTATGTTTGTATCTTTAGGGTAAATACCCAATAGTGCAATTTCTGGGTCATAGGGCAGTTCTATTTTCAACATTTTGAGGAACCTCCATGCTGTTTTCCAGAGTGGCTGCACCAGCTTGCATTCCCACCAACAGTGGAGGAGGGTTCCCCTTTCTCCGCATCCTCGCCAGCATCTGTCATTTCCTGACTTGTTGATTTTAGCCATTCTGACTGGTGTGAGGCGATATCTCATTGTGGTTTTGATTTGTATTTCCCTGATGCCGAGTGATATGGAGCACTTTTTCATGTGTCTGTTGGCCATCTGGATGTCTTCTTTGCAGAAATGTCTGTTCATGTCCTCTGCCCATTTCTTGATTGGATTATTTGTTCTTTGGGTGTTGAGTTTGCTAAGTTCTTTATAGATTCTGGACACTAGTCCTTTATCTGATATGTTGTTTGCAAATATCTTCTCCCATTCTGTCAGTTGTCTTTTGATTTTGTTAACTGTTTCCTTTGCTGTGCAAAAGCTTTTGATCTTGATGAAATCCCAATAGTTCATTTTTGCCCTTGCTTCCCTTGCCTTTGGCGTTGTTCCTAGAAAGATGTTGTTGCGGCTGAGGTCGAAGAGGTTGCTGCCTGTGTTCTCCTCAAGGATTTTGATGGATTCCTTTCGCACATTGAGGTCCTTCATCCATTTTGAGTCTATTTTTGTGTGTGGTGTAAGGAAATGGTCCAATTTCATTTTTCTGCATGTAGCTGTCCAATTTTCCCAGCACCATTTATTGAAGAGGCTGTCTTTTTTCCATTGGACATTCTTTCCTGCTTTGTCGAAGATTAGTTGACTGTAGAGTTGAGGGTCTATTTCTGGGCTCTCTATTCTGTTCCATTGATCTATGTGTCTGTTTTTGTGCCAGTACCATGCTGTCTTGATGATGACAGCTTTGTAATAGAGCTTGAAGTCCGGAATTGTGATGCCACCAACGTTGGCTTTCTTTTTCAATATCCCTTTGGCTATTCAAGGTCTTTTCTGGTTCCATATAAATTTTAGAATTATTTGTTCCATTTCTTTGAAAAAGATGGATGGTACTTTGATAGGAATTGCATTTATTTATTTGACAGAGATGACAAGCAGGCAGTGAGGCAGGTTGGGGGGGAAGCAGGCTCCCTGCTGAGCAGAGAGCCCGATGTGGGGCTCTATCCCAGGACCCTGGGCTCATGATCCGAGCTGAAGGCAGAGGCTTTAACCCACTGAGCCACCCAGACGCCCCAACAGTCTATTTTAATAAGATGAGCCTTTATGGATAAAAAAGAGAATTAAGTTAAGTGATAGTATTAAAAAAAAACCAACAATTACTTGACTCAGTTAACATGGTCAATACTTGCATTTTTAATTCGCAGTGACTTATCACACATTTTTATAGTCATTGACTACTTCTCTTCTTGCCCCGTTTTGTAGAGATTTAAATTATAAAAATAGTATATATGCCTATTAAAAAATACAAACTGTGTTAGATGGAAAACAAAGAAAGAAAGTAATTTGTACTATCAAATCATCTTTTTAAACTTCAGAATGGAGCTGGGGCCTGGGGGCTTCAGACTAAGAAATGTAAAACCCTTGAGGATAAACTCACCTTTTAAAACAATTTTTGACCCAACTCTTTAAATCCATTTTAAAACCACAGTACATGTGCCTCTCCAAGGAAAAAAACTGTTTATCCAAGTGCTTGTCACCTTGGTTCCCACCAAAAACAGATTAGCAAAATCCTTTCTTTCGCATAAAACTTAATAACACTGTAAGGCTTCTCAGAATCCTCATGAATATAATAACTCAAATAATATTAGTCAAGCCTCTATACGTTTAAAGACAGACTTAATCAGTCTTTTGAGCATTGATTGGTTTTGGATTTCTGTAGTTTTATTTTAATTTTGAGACCCCTCAGTTCCAAGTCTCAAACAACCTAATTAGCCTTCACGACAAACTTCCCCACCTTGGAGGGAAACAGGATGACAGAGACTCCCCTCAGCGGGCTGAGTTGTTCTGCCTGTCTGGGCCATTTTTAGTTTTTTACTTTACATCTACAGCTTCCAATCTTCCCCGCCATTTCCAGAATCCCTTGTTGGAGTTTTCAAGGGCCCAGTTTGCCCAGCGCTGTAATAGAATTCTTCCCCTGGGCATGGAAATATTGTTGGAGCCTCCTTTAATAATTTTAACAGGCTGTGGTACAAAAAGATGTTTATTCCACACGGGGCAAAGTGCAGGAGGAAACGCCTGTTTAATCGTGCCAGCTGAATTAACTCCACTCTGAATTTAGCATGAGGTAGCTTGTAGTTTAAGGGCTGAAAACAGACTAGGGCCCAAGATGTCAGTTTAGAAAGCAGTGGGGGTATCTTCACACACACACACACACACACTGCTCAGGGCCACCTCTACCTGCCCTTTCTGACTGGAAGGAAGAACAGACAGAACAGATCATGGTGAAAAGGGAAAGCAGAGGGCAGGTGTTGGTCACTATGCACAGAGACACTGGACTCCACCAGGCCTGGCCTCCCCTCCAAGATGGAACTCACAGCTGAACCTCATTGAGCAAGTATACTGTCTCTTGCCAAAAAGCACCAATGCCTTAGTCCCTGAATTTTCTTGGGAAAGTCTGTTACTTGAACTCCAGAAACAAATCTGATTGAATGGCTCCTCTGCTTAAGACCCTTTGCCTGGGGCGCCTGGGTGTCTCAGTTGGTTAGGCAACTGCCTTTGGCTCAGGTCATGATCCTGGAGTCCCAGGATTAAGTCCTACATGGGGTTCTTTGTTCAGCAGGGAGTCTGCTTCTCCCTCTGACCCTCCCCCATCTCATGCTCTCATGCACGCTCTCTCTCCCTCTCTTAAATAAATACATAAAATCTTAAAAAAAAAAAATCCTTAGCTGGCCCATGATCACCTCTCTAAGAGCCCTCCCCCCCAACCCCAGCCAGACACACATGCCCTTCACCCCTTGCAGCAGCCACGCAAGCTTCATTTTTATGCCTTGGACGTGTCAAGCCCTCTCCCACCTCCAGAGATGTTTTAAATGGTGATTTTTCACTTGAAACTGTCCTAGCATGTCCCCACAGGACATTCAGGTCTCTCTTTAGAGGCCAGCTCCTCAGAGACGTCTTCTCTCAAGTTCTCTGCCTCCTCTCATGAGGGAGGAAATGAGAGGAAAAGGGAAGGAGTCAAGAGAGGGGGTGTAGGTGGGTAAGGAGGGGCTCAGTCCCTCTAAAACCCCGCTGAGAGACTGTGTAGGACAGGCTTCCCAGGAAAGAAATGGGAGTATTTGCGCACCACCTCCTGTGTCCTCCCTGGTAGAGGGCGGCCCAGGGCACTCAGCATGGCACGCAGGCAGGATGCACCTCTGTGGCCAGGGAAGAGTCTCAGGCAAAGTTTCTGGGGAGCAGAGATAGAAGTCCTTGGCATCTGTCAGCAGTGCCAAGATAACAGGAGATGTAGGCAGTGTGGACAACAAACTATTGTGTAATCCTGAGGGGATTAAATAGATGCCCGGCATTCCTGAACTAGGATCAGTCTGGGACTTGGACATCTTGAATTTGAGCCCCAGCTCCTGCTCTAACTCACTCTCCAGGGCTGATTTTTTGACAGTAACATGGGGAGATGGATCATAGCAGCGTTTCCAAAGTATGGAATAAGGACCACAGGTGGTGTAGAGGGAAGCTTATGTAATAAATGGTTGGATATCCTCTAGTTTTAAGGATGATGCATTTTTTATCAGACAGGTAACTCTGACTGCTAAATCCAATATCTCCTGAATTCTCAGTAGCTTGATACAGTAAGCATTGATTTTTCAATTAATGGATCTGGACTGGACAGTGGGGGCTAGTGGGAATGGCAAGGAGGGTGAAGGGCGATGGGGACAGACCTCTGATATATAAGATAATTTAAATATCAAGGCTCCTTCCCTCAACTGACTCTGCCACTTTCAAAGAACCTGGAGTCCTAAACTGTGTTCTTTGCCTCTAGCCAGTAGACAAGGAAAGAGAGAGGGGGGATAGATAGCACAGGAGATTTCAGGAACCAGATCTAGAAATGAGTAAATCATTACACTGATTCTGACCATTCTTGATCTAACCAGTCTTGTCCAGAATGTGGCCACATGGTCCCACCTAACTTGGAAAGGTGATCTTTCTATGTGCCCAGGAAAATAGCAAATGAGGCTTGGTGATGCACACATAGAATGATCACTACCACGGTACGTATGTGCCTACAGATACACAGAGATACAGAGATGGATGGGAAAAATACAACAACACACCAGACTTTTGATTTCATGGATATTATTGCTTGCATAGGGGTGGAAATGTTGATTTAAATGACTGATTTCAAATTAAGTCAAAGAAAGATTGGGTTCACGATAGGGGAGGAGTTGTGCAGATGTGGCAAATTACAGATGTAGGATGTGTCTTCCAACTATACAATTTTATAAAGAATTTGTTCAAGTTTTGTGTGGATAAATGTGAAATGTGAACCTGAGACAGAGATGATTTGGCTCATTTCCCTGGGAATTTTGGAACCAGTTAGCTAATTCTGCAATAATGCTATAAGTCACCCTAAAGTCACAATCACCCTAAAACTCATTAGCTTAAAATGATAATCATTTATCCACCTGTCTGCAGAAAAGGTGGGGTCAGATGACCTCATCTGGGCTCAGTTGGCCTTGGCCGAGGCTGTGGACTAGGTCCAGGTCTGCTCCGTACATCTCACATCTTCCTTAGAACTGTAGTTGCCCCAGGATAGAAGCAAAACACATAAGAAGAAATGGTGTCTTATAAGATGCAGCTTCAAAACTGACAGCCCATTGCCTCTACCCACAGGCCCCAAACCAAGTCACATGTTTAAGCCTCATATCAATGGGGCAGGAAAATACACTCCACTGAAGAAATGGAAAAAATAGTACAATCCACCACGGGTCCCCACAAAGATATCCATAGGAGGAATGAGAGATCCTGGGGAGAAAAGAAGGGGAGGATGAGAATAAAATTCACAGCTTATTTGCATAATTTTACTCATTACCCAAATTTAGTCTGTTATCAGTTCCTCTGATCATGTAGTTTCTTACTGCAGTTAATTGAATGATAAATGCTGAACATATAGAAAGTCAAATTAGACCAAATATAATATGTCCCCTTCCTCTCCTTTCATAAGGTGCTAATAAACAGCTTCCTCAAGGTCTCTGGGAGCCTCAAGCCCTTTGCGGAGAAAAAAATATCCATTACCTGGTGATGTCTTCATGGGTCTGGACAGCACCCAGTAGGATCTCAAGATCAGCAAGCCAGTGTGGGGTTTTTTTCCCCTTATGTGGCATCTCTGTTAGAGAAAAGAACACCGCACAATGTGCCTTTCAGCTCTTCCCATCCGATATTGGAGTCTATTTGTTCACCCTCTGAATCTGTACCATCTTGTGACTTACTGTAGATAACAGAATACAGCAGAAATGATGCCATACAAGTTCCAAAGGCTGAGCTAGCCTTGGAATCTTCCATTCTTTCTCGGACCCTGTCAACATTAAAAGAACAAATTCCAGCAGGCTGGCTAAGTATGAGATACCACATGGAAGAGAGCTGTGTTACCCCTGCTGAGGGGACCGTGGAGGGACCAGTCCTCAGCCCACCGATGCATGAGAGCCACCAGCTTACCAAAAACACCTCAACCAATTCATTGACTGTTGAGAAATAATAAATCGTTCTTTTAAGGCACTGAATTTGGAAGTTGTTAACAAGGCAGCAGTATTTACTGATACAGATGGACGGTAGTCAACCCAGTGTTTCCCCTTCCCCAATACCTGATGTTGGACTTGGCCATGGTGCCTTGTTTAATGGAATGTAAGTGGATGTAAGGGCCAGGACTTTCTTGTTCCTTTGGCTTGAGTCCTGGAATACAGGCGTAGGGAACAGACTTGAAACTGACTCAAGGGGCACGTGGGTGGCTCAGTTGGTTAAGCCTCTGCCTTGGGCTCAGGTTATGATCCCAGGTTCCTGGGATCGAGCCCCACATCAGGCTCCCTGCTTGGCAGGCAGTCTGCTTCTCCTCACCCACTCCTGGTCCCCCTGCTTGTGCTCTCTCTCTCTCTGTCAAATCAATAAAATCTTTAAAAAAGAAAAAATAAATAAATAAAAGGAGTGCACCTGTGTGGCTCAGCCAGTTAAGGCAGCCTGACCTGCCTTTGGCTCAGGTCATGATCTCAGTCCCACATTGGGCTCCCTGCTCAGCAGGGAGTCTGCCTCTCCCTCTGCTTGCTGCTCCCCCTGCTTGTACACACACACACACACTCTCTCTCTCTCTCTCTCTGTCAAATAAATAAAATCAGAAAGAAAGAAAGAAAGAAAGAAAGAAAGAAAGAAAGAAAGAAAGACTCACTCAAAACCAATACTCCATCCTGTACCAGCCATGATCAGTGAAACCACAGCTGACCTGCAGATTTGTCAGTGTAAATTAAAATATTTGTTACTAAGTTATTATACTCTAGGATACCTATTATCTTACTCTATGAAATATCAACATCCTTGAAAACATAAAACAGTTGTTTATTAGTTATATACTAACTGGATAGTACTAGGAAATTTTACAAGACAAAGAATCCTATTATGAATTCTTTTTGTAAAATGCAGTTCATGGAGCAACATCTTTAATTAAACTGACTTTTGAATTTAGATTTTGTGTTTTTTTTAAGTGTATTTATTGGTTTTTTAGTCATCTCTACACCCAGTGTGGGGCTTGAACTCATGATCCCAAGATCAAAAATTGCATGGTCTTCCAACTGAGACAGCGAGGTGCTCCTGAATTCAGATTTCTTATATTCAGTGCTGGGTTAAATTGAGATTCACATGAAGTCTAAAGAAGGGTTCTAGTCCTAATTCCACCAACTGATTTATTAGTACTCTTTGGCAAATCTGAGCACTAGTAGCATTATCTGAAAAAATGCTGTCCTTTGTCTAGCTTATGAGAGTGCTGTAATAGAAAAGAGATCCTAGGTTTTTACAAAATAATATGCTCTTTAGTTCAAAATAACATCTTTTTAGAGCATATAAGATTATACTGAGGAATTTATAAGAAATCTAGTCAAAACCTTTTCTAAGCTGTATCTACAGACTATTTTTTATTCTTATTTTTACTGATTAGGGTAACTTACAGAGTGCACAAATATGAAACATACAGCTTAAGTAATTTTTACATATTAATGTCATATGCAATTACCAGACCAAAATATCGACCACCTCCAGTATGCCGGTGTTCTCCTCATGCCCCATCCCTGTCTACACCCTGTCCAAGGCACGATTCTGACATCCCAGACCCTTGGATTTGTTGTACCTCTTCTTGAGTTTCATATGAATAGAATCATAGAGAACATGCTCTTTGGTATCTATTTTTCCATTAAACATTATGTCTGTGAAAAGTTTCTCTATTGTTACATACAGCAGGCAGCCATCAGCTCTTTTCCATTGATGATTAATATTCCATTGTGTGCCTATTTCAAATACTGTTTACCCATTCTAAAACTGATAGACATTTGGATTGTTCCCAGCTGTGGACTATTAGGAATAAAGCTGCTATGAATATCCTCAAACACATGTTTTTCTGTGATTCTATTGCATGTATCTCTCTTAGTGATATTTTAAGTAGTATTTCTGTGATATAAGTATTCAAGAATAGAGGTTGGCTGAGTGCATTCTGATAGAATCATACAAGATAATACACTGCAGTCATTAAAAGTTTTCTTTTAGATGAGTTTTAATGGACATATTAAACATGGTTTCAATTATGTCTCCAAACTATATAAAAGCATCTAAATAGGTATATAGGCTATGTGTGTTTGCATGTACATATATATGTATGTGTTTGGTGTGTATGTGTTTGTATAAACAGGAAAGAACTGTATCAGAAGGCAAACAGTGATTTTTAGGTGATAGAAGTGTATATAATTGATTTTCCTTTTTTATAATTTTCCACATTTTCAATTAGCAATAATCGAGCCTCGGATAAACCTCATTGGCTACGATACTGCCACTGCGCAAAGCTATATAATTTTCCACATTTTCAACAGCGAAAATATATGACTCTTCAAATTACAAAAGTGCTTAATAAAAAATTGAAAGTAACAAATCTACTCATTAGTAAAATCTTAGAATATAAATCTTATATTACATTTTTTGCAATACTTTCAAAAAATTAATATATTTACTTAACCTAAATTATATATAAAATCTTACCCCTACCACTACTGCTAATGAGTTGGGATTGGTATGGTCAGGCCAAGCCAACATCCTCCTATGTGATTCTGCCTAGACTATCCCATGAATCCAGCTTCTCATTAATATTATTATCTAATTGTACAATAACCAGGAAGAGCAACCATTCTAACACAAGAGAGAAAGAAGAGCAAGGAGAAGGCAATATCTTAGGGCTTCATTGATATACTAAAATTACCAGATGAATCTCAATAAATAAATCATTATAAAGTACCTAGAAAATTAATATTATAATTTATCATGTTGTAATTGTACATTATGTTGCAGAAATGAACTCTTTTATAATGACATATAGGTTTACTATGTTTCAAAATATGACCTAATATTTATTTACTATTCGACTTACAGTAAAAATTTTTTATTTTAAATATTACCTTCTAAGAATGTAAATGTCTTATTCAGCAAGATCTTCATGACCTCAATTAAAGCTACATTCTTATGTAATTTGGCACAAGAAATCATCTGAAAAATCTCAAGCAAAAAAGGAATCCAAGAAACAGAAAATCCTTCAGCTCCAAATATTTCCTTTTAAAATCTCTCTAGTCCAAGGGTTAGCAAATTACAGCCAGGCTGGTCTACTGTCTCTTTTTTTGTATGGTCCCTGAACTAAGAATGGCTTTTACATTTTTAAACAGGTATACTTTAAATAATTTTAAAAGTACATACGTTGGGGTGCCTGGGTGGCTCAGTGGGTTAAGCTACTGCCTTCAGCTCAGGTCATGATCTCAGGTCCCTGGGATCGAGTCCAGCATAGGGCTCTCTGCTCAGCAGGGAGCCTGCTTCCTTCTCTGTCTTTCTCTCTCTGCCTGCCTCTCCGTCTACTTGTGATCTCTCTCTGTCAAATAAATAAATAAAATCTTTTTTTTAAAAAAAGTATATATGTAATGTCCTTAATTTTTCTTCTTGTCCCACAAAGCTGAAAAATGTTTACTCTCTAACCCTTTATAGAAAAATGTATTGATACCTGCTCTTTCTAGCCCATCTGTGACACCATAAGTTTTTGTTTACATACTACTGAAAACAAGTGGTATTTTGGCAGAGATAATTCTATGTGAAAACAGCACTAAATCCTCAACATACCCATTTTATTTTCCTTTTAAACTAGGAGTTCTCTATTTCCCAGCTGTTTTGCAGTTGGGTAGGGCCCGGACTGAGCTCTGGCCAATGGCTTTCTGAGCAAAGTTCCATATAAATTTTTTCTTTTCTCTTTTCACTGGATAAAGGTTCTAGAAAATGCATAGCCACTGAACAGAAGGTGTCTGACCCCCTTACTCAAAGGAAGTTTGCTCTTTAATACCAAAGTGTTGTGGTTTAAGTAAGCAATCACTTTTTTTGTGTTAAGTCACTGAACTTCAGGGAAGGGAATGTTTGTTATAGGAGCTGGTGTTACTTGCCCTGACTAATACATCTATAGGAAATTTTTCAATATTGTTGTGCCAGATATCACCATCGCATATTGTTTACACACACACACACGCACACACACACACACATGAAAGAGTGAGAACAGTTTATCCTTCAGGCTTTGTGAGTAATCAAAACATCCCTTTAAAGTACTATTTGATTTTCACATCCCCAACAAATAAAATCTTTATTCCCAAACACTACTTTCTGTTCATCACTCATGGATAAGACAACTACAGTTTCAGAACTAAGTTAGACACCAGGTAAATAAAGGAAAATCCCGACCTTTGTAAAATAACAGTCATCCCAAATTTGAGCTCCAGAAATATATAAACAAGCTCTTTCATGCTTATTCTTCCAAGGGGCTATTTCTCATCTAACTTTCATCATCCTGTTTAGAGTTTACCAAATGAGAATCTTCAGATTTCAGCTTAGACACATCTGGCTCACAAATGAGGCACCACACCCCCAAATATTGTGAAATCCTTGCCATAAGCCTTGGTGATGAGATCTTGTGTTTATTAGTAAAGATGTGAGAAGCAGTCGGTCTTAAAGCTGTTTTGCATGGAGACATCTCTGATGTGGCATCTTAAAGCTGTCAGTCTGCTCTTTCTCTGCTGAGGACCAGCTGTCTCATTCCTTTCTAAATGCAAATATACCAGTTTTAACTTTCTTTCAGGTATAACTTCACCGGGGGTTGTTGAAAAGATTATTTCCAAAACTCCTCAATTGTTTAAAAAAAAGAGAGAGAGAGTATATTTCTAGCCTGTTGGGTTTTTTCTTCATATGACTGAGCTCTTTTTAACCTCTCTTTGCATTTGAAAAAAAATGTGACACAAAAGTTAATGTATTTATTATTTTTAAATTACTGAAATCAGTTGTGAGTAATAAAAATGTATTTTGCTTTTGTCTTACACCAGGTCTGGCTTGCTCCACCCCTCCCCAAAAGAGATTGAAGTGAAATGTTTACAAATGAATTGATAATGACTTCTGATAAGCCCAAACAAAAAAATAACTGATTCATACAAGAAAGTCACCCTCTAATATGTTCGCAGCCCACTGCCTGGTGGTGACTGGACAAGGCTGACAAACAACTTAGAACAAAATGCCATAGGTTCTTGGGAGATCAGATAAATTTGTGTATTTTCTCTCTTTCCACATTAAAAAAAATAGAACCCACCAACATATCCTCAGTCAAGAATTAATCTCACTTAACCTCACAAAAATGTTTCGAGATCTTTGCACCTTGGAAGAGATTCCCAAACAACTGGGCAAATGCACTTCATGGGCTTCATGGTCTTTATGGGCCCTGTGGTGTAATGTGCTAAGAACACACCATCCAGGTAAGTTTTCCTGCCCAAAGTGCATAATCTAAAATTAATTTTGGAAAACCAATCAGGCAAGTATAAACTGAAGGTCATTTGATAAAGTCAATTGGCCTAGCCTTTTTAAATGTGTTAATGACCCGAAAGACCAAAAGAAAAGGGGACTGGGGACTGTTCAAGACAGATGTAAAGAGACATGACAATGGCAATGAAATGCAGTGAGCAATTCTCACCTGAATCCTGGATCCAAAAAAAAAAAAAAAAACAACTTATAACTGATATGGTAGGGACAGTAAGAAAATGTTGAATAAGGATTGCAAATTAGATAAGATGATTGTATCAGCGGTAAATGTCCTAAGCAAAATTATACTGTGATGATGTAGCAGAATCCCGTTTTTAGGAGATATATGCTGACATGTTTAGGGTGAAGGATTATGTCCGACAGCTTTTTCTATATTACAAAACTGCCACACAACAGCAACTATTTATTTAGCTCATTATTCTGTTTAGGCTGGGCTCAACTGCATGCTTCTTGTTATCTTCATTGGGTCCCCTTACGTGTGTGTACGATCAGTGACAGGTCAGTTACGTGGCTCTGCTTCTGGGGATATGCTGGGTGTTGGGTGGGGTGACTAGGACCCTGTCTCTTTTCCTCCAGTAGCCTAATCCTTTTTTTTTTTCACATGGCAGTGACAAAGCTCCAAGACAGACACCAAGAGAGAGGAAGCACATGAGTCTTCTTGAGGTCCAACCAGAGACCTAGCACAACACCTGTCACCACCCCTCCACCCCGTACTCCCCACCCCGCCACCCCCAGTAGCTGCTATTTACTCAACGCCAATCACAGGGCCAGCATGGCGGAGGGAAGATGTCTCCACATTGTGATGGGAGAAGCTACAAAGTCATATTGTGAAGGGCCTGGGTACAGTGAAGGAAAAACTGATCATCTGTGCAATTTACCACATGGATGTCTGGTGTTCATTCAATTATACATGTAAACTTTTCTAGACGTTTGAAATTTTTCAAAATAAAAAGTTGAGGAGAGGGATAGAAGATAGCACAAGAAGCCAGATCCCAAAGAAAATATGTTGTAAAATTCAATTTGTATTAATGTTTCAAAGGCAATTCAAATGTATGGTGATAGAAGTCAGAACACTGGTAACATTTGGGTAATCAGCCTCTGGGGTGTTGGTAATCGACTGTTTCTTCATCTGGGTAGTAATAATTCCCCTGAGCTATACACTTAGGATATGTACTCTCTTCTATGTGTATGTCATACTTTCATTTTTTAAAGTTTCCTTTGAAAAACAGAACATTGGTCTTAGGGCCATGGACCCTAATTCTGCCACCAAGTCTCTTTGCAGTATTGACAATGTCTACTTAATTCTCTGGACCTCAGTTTCCTCATCTAGAAAAGGAAGCTGGATACTGAATTCTAAGCTCCCCTTCCAACATCCAGACTCTGAGATTCAGCTCTGAATCACTCACTTCCTGCTCAGAAATTGTCAGAAGTTTAAATATATATATGTATATATATATATTTATATTATTTATTTTTTATTTATTTAATATATACTTATTTAATTTATATATATTTAAATATATAATATATGTGTTTAATATATATTATATGTAATATAATATATGTAATATATGTATAATATATGTAATATAATATATATTAAATTTAATATATATTATAAGTATATAAGTATATACTTATAAGTATAAGTATAATATAATGATTTAATATATATTAAATAAATATTTATTTAATATATATTAAATAAATATTTATTTATAAATATTATTTATATAAATAATATTTATAATAATAATAATATTTATATAAACATTATATAATATATTTAATAATTTAATATATATTAAATAAATATTTATTTATAAATATTATTTATATAAATAATATTTATAATAATAATAATATTTATATAAACATTGTTTATAAATAAATATTTATTTAATATATATTAAATTATTAAATATATTATATTATATATTATAAATAAATAATATATTGTATATAATATATGTTAAATATTATTTAACTTATATATAATATATATTATATAAATTTAATATACATTTATTTAAATAAACTTTAATATATATTAAATTATTAAATATTATTATATATGATATTATATAACATATAATGTATATATTAGATATAAATATTAAATACACACACACACAGACACACCCCTCCTTATAATACTGAAGCCCTTTTCTCTTCCAGGTATAGCATGTCCCTCAGATTTTATTTTGCCTCCCAGAATTTGCACAGAAATAATTATAGCAAAGCAAAGGCAATAAACGGGTCTTTTAAAAACACAGATGAGAGCTACAAGGGCTCACTATTTTGCGGAAGATGTCATACTTTAGTAGCACACTAGAAATGCAATAAAGGACTGACCCTGCCACATAAGGAAGAACCATCATAAACCTTTTCAAAAAGCCAATCCAATCTCCCCACTGCTCTAGCTCATGCCTGGGAAGGACAGCCCTTACTCGGGAATGCAGTTTCTGGGCTTCCTCAAAAGGTCATGCACTCAGTAGTCTCAGGTTCTTTGTACATTTAGGGGCTCTTGGGGTGAAGTAGAGAGCACCACAAGAATACCCTCAGTCTTGACATGTTTTGCGTGCTTGTGTGCGTGTTGGAGCATCAGGAAGCAGAATATTGCCAGAGGTCCAGGTGTCCCATAAGCCTAGCTGTTGCTTCAGGGAGTGGAGGCCCTGGAGGTCCCTCTGAGCCTCTGAGGGTGGTGATTTTCTCACTTTTGAGCACTGTGACCCCCTCATAGTTCAAAGGACTCTAATGGAACAATACTTTGCACTTTTCGTTTGTTTGTGTTTCCTTGAGAGCTTAGGGTTTACCTCCGAGCCTTTCAGCTAGTTACAAGTTTCAGCAGTTTTCTAAAAGCTACATCCATTGAACAAATATTTATGGAGCATCTGTGATGTAAATTGGGAAGTGAGTGACACAGAGAAGCTCTCTGCTCTTATGGACATAATATGCTGTCCTTCATCTAGGAGAGAGAGAGACCTGGGACTATTCACCCTGCCCTGCTGTGGAAGTGATCGTTGAACTTTGCAACATCCCTAGAGCAGCCATTCTCAGCTCCAAATTACAGATGAGGGAAACTGAGACTCAGGGAAGTATAATGACTTGCCCAAGAGGTTACACAGCTAGAAGAATCCATCTGCCCCCACCTTGCTGTGATTCCTTCATCAACAGCACCTGAGAGGAAGTGGTGCGATGTTCCAATCTCTCATAACAGGGATTGGCAAACCAAGTCATGTGGTCCAGCTGTCTGTTGTGTGCACCAAGTTTCACGAAAACACAGCCACACCCATTTGTTCATGGACTTTCTTTGGCTGCTCTCCTACCAAAACAGGAGGTTTGAGTAGTTGCAACAGAAATCGTATAGCCTACAAAGTTTGTTTTCTAGCCCTTGAAAGGAATGATTTTCCCCCACCCCTTTATTAGTGAAGATAGTAAAAACTCCTGTAACAAACCCCCATATTTTAGTGGTTTAACACATTTTTTCAATTTTATTTTTCAGTCACATAAAAGCCTAGCCAGGGTGTTCTGGGCATAGTCAGGAGTGGGGTAAGGGCTCTGCTCCAGGGATCCAGGCTGATCATTATTCTAAGATCATCCTGGGCAGACACATTCAGCCAGCAGGCCAGGAAAAAGAGAAAGGATCTTGCATAGGAGACTTCTATGGGCTAAACATGGAAGAGGCACACATATCACTTCCACATTCTATTGGCCAGAATTCAGTCATGTGACTGAATCTGAGTCCAGAGGATAGTGGGAAATGTAGTCTACTGGTATATTTGAAAAGAAACAATTTTGGTAAACACCTAATAGCTTCCACTGCAATCCCTAAATGCTAATCATTCTTACACCCAGTAAGTCTCTGGTTTTGACTTCTCTCAGTATGCATGTGCTTCATTTCTTTTTAATTGAGCCCTTACCTTTCTGAGCTATAAACTGAAAGATGTAAAGTGCCAGTGAAATGATACGGTGTCATGGATTTGCTTCAGAATAATCTGAGAGGGACGAAGTACATGAAAATATAAAATGAAATAAGATTGGCCATGAGTTTTTTTGAAGTGGGGTTCTGGGTATGCAAGGATTCATTGTATTATTCTCTTTACTCTTGTATATATTTAAATTTTTTCCCTAAGAAAAACATTCTTTTTAAGATTACTAATACAAGAGGCGCCTGGGTGGCTCAATCGTTAAGTGTCTGCCTTCGGCTCCGGTCATGATCCCAGGGTCCTGGGATCGAGCCCCAAATTGGGTTCCCTGCTCTGTGGGAAGCCTGCTTCTCCCTCTCCCACACCCCCCAGCTTGTGTTCCCTCTCTTGCTGTCTCTCTCTCTCTCTGTCAAATAAATAAATAGCTCTTTTAAAAAAAATTACTAATACAATTCTTTACTGTCTTGCAACAGTTTTCAGTAAGAAAAAAAAAGGAACAACAATAAAATCCTGTCACAATAAACCACAAGATTCTCTTCAACAATATTTGCAAGGTGTTCTGGCTTGTTGTTGATTTCTCTTATTTTCTCCAAATATTCCAGTCAAATAAGCTTGCCTGCAAAAGAAACAGACCAAGAATACAAGATGAAATCTATGAGAAAGTAGTACAATCAGAAGACAGAAGAGTTCATATTTATAGGTCAGCCGCCTATAGTAGGAATACTTTAAGGAGAGTGAACTTATTAAGGAAGGTCTATATAAAGACCATATTTATTACAGTCATTAAACGAACACTGGTGGAGCAACTACTCCATGCAAAGCATTATGCTCAGGTTTAGAAATATAATGATCGTGAGACAGATGTCCCTGTCTTGCAGCTAATATAAGTTGCTATAGCAAACATCCCTAAGTCACAATGGTTTTGAACAACAAAGTTTTACTTCTCATTATGCAAAGTTAAATGCAGACACCTTTGGTCCATACCTCCCTTTTGAACAGTAACTCAGAGATTTGGGCTCCTTCCACCTAGAGTCCTTTTTTATGTAGAAAGGAATAATAGAGTGTGTATAGACATTCTAGGGCCAGACCTGGAAATACCAGAGCTCTTCACAGCCCACCTGGACCCAATGTCGCTTGAACATGTTCTCTGTGAACCCAGAAAGAGAACTGTATGCTGGAAGTGGGGAGGGGACATGTGCTCTGAAATGTTCTACTAAAGATGGTGATCCAGGTCTGGTGAGAAAGCAGATATGCAAACAGACACATTCTACTAGGGCAAAGTAGATCGATAATAAAGGTATGGGGTATCTTGGTCGGTTAAGCAGCCAACTCCTGATTTTGGCTCAGGTCATGATCTCAGGGTTGTGAGATGAGGCCACGAGTTGGGCTCTTGTTCAGCGCAGTCTGCTTCAGATTCTCTCTCCCTCTCCATCTGCCCTTCCCCCCACTCACACTCTCGCGCTCTCTCTCAAATAAAGAAAATCTATTATAATAGTAATAATAATAATAAGATATGAATAAATTGTTCTGAAAAAGGAGGTAGGATTTTTTTAAACTTTCATTGGCAATTGGTCCAATTCCATAAAAGTGCTTGCAACCAAATTTGTTTTGGCTATTAAATTTCTAATTCCTTTTCCACAAAAATTATAATCCAGTTTTCCCTAACCCCTAAAATGCAGCCTGGCTTGGCAACTTTAGTCACAGAGTATGGACTTTCATCAATACTGATTATGTGCCATTACTAGAACATAAACTCACCTGGAATTTGGGTCTCACAGCGTGAAAGGATTTTAATACGATTCATTCATACATTTGTTCAACATTTTATAAAGACTTCTGTCCCCAAAATTCAATTTACAATTTTTACAACATTTCACAAAGGCTTTGATCTCCAACTCGCCCTTTACAAATTTACAAGAATGTGCACTCACTGCAAGGATTTCTTTCCAGAATTTTTTTTAAAGTTATTTTTCCTTAGGATCCAAAAATGTTAATTTTAGATGAGAGGAGAGGCAATTGAGGCTCACATGTGGGGACTGTATGTGATGGAAATACAGGACACAGCAGCCTGGATTCTAATTTAGACCAGTCTGCCTCAGGCAATAGGAAAGTCATTTGTCCCTGTGCACCCACATCATATAATATGGCACAACTGGGGTTTAGAGCCAGGCTTAAACTCTCTTTGCCTTCAGGATTCTAGTTTGCCATCTTAATTTATATATTTCATCATTGTGCTGATTCTCCCGCCCTCCACCCCTTTCCAAGTGACTCTAATTAGAAAACACATAGGAGGATCCTTGTGGGGTCTGAAAACTGCTGGGATCCCCTCTTTGATCTCCCATCTGAACTGCGGACGGTCTATTGTTTCAAATTCTCCCCCAGCGCTCTGGCTGACAATTATTTGACATTTCAGAGCCCAGAGATTTCAATGAGATGCCTGACGGGACTGGTCGCCTAAAAATCCAAAGCAAGCACTCCCTGCAAACATCTCCCCTTTCTCCCCCTGCAACCCTTCCCCAAAGTACAGAAAAGGGAAAGATACTGAGTGCTTTATAAACAGCTGCCAATTCATTAATAAAATGTTAGGGCTGGTTAGAATTTTGAAAATGCTCACAGCATCTCCTAAGCGGCAACTAGCCTCAGCCCTTCCTTTCCCGGACACAGATTAAAACGCAACCATTACACCCTATCTTGACCACTGCTATTTAAATTCTGCAAAATGTCACGGTGACCTGAGGAACTTTTGGACTGATGAAGGGTTTCTTGTCTTAATTTGGGTAAGACTCCGCTGACGTGCCTTGCGTAAAGATGTGAAGTCGGAAGGTAGTTGACTTTAGAATCTTAAGTTTGTAGGGCGGAGAAAGGCGTGCAGGCGAAAAAAGTTTATTTAATTTTGGTCACCTAAGCAAGACTCGGGAGGATCAGCCCCAGGGAACCGGAGCCCCAGAAGCGAGGTAGGTTTGGAAATTTGCAAAACGTACGTGTGCGAACGCCTAGGCGGAGGGCTCCACACACTGGGAGGGACCGGCTGGGCGGGCACAGGGAAGGAGGGAAGGAGGAAACCCGGTAGGAGGCGGGGGAAACGGGATATAAAAGGCCCCAGCCGTGCATTGTGCTCACCACTCTGAGCCACTCGGGAAGGCCGGAGCCAGACCCTGATCGAAAGGGAGGGAAAAGCGCGCTGCCACTGCGGTTATCCGAGCCTGCCACCGGACCCACTTCGATCTCGCATCCGAGGCTAGAACTCCGCGCCCTCTGCTCAACCCTGGAGCCCTTCCACTTGCCCAAGGCCCCCAGCAAGGCATGAACGGCGCGCGGGAGCCCGAGGCTGCAGCGCGGTCATGAGGCGGTGGCCCGGGAGCGGCGGCTGTGCGACGGCAGCCCCTAGGTCCCCTCCGGGAGCAGCGCCTCCGGGATGAGCCCCTCGACGCGTGACTGCCTGAGCTGAGATTGACCCCCAGTGCCCCAACTACGTCCTGCACGCCTGAGCCGCGCGTTCCTGGCTCCAGAAGCTTCCAGCCGAGCCACCTGCGCGCTCGACCGGACCCACACCCACGTCTCACTTCCCAAGCTCTACCCGGCGCCGCGGGCGCGTGAAGAGCTGCTCAGGGAGTTGCGGCCCCCAGTCCAGGACCAAGTGTCAAGACCCTTCTGGAACGACACTTTATTATTCCCCTCGTACACACGCACGGCAGTTTCGGCAAGGGGCGCACAGTGGCAGACACCTGGCTTGTCCTTCACCCTCTCGGTTCTCCATCACCACAACTCTTAACTCCACTTTGTCAATAAAGATTTCCAAACTCGCCCAGGCACCCCACCCACCCACAGCCCCGAGCCTCAGTACGCACAAGGTCTGCCCTCGCCCGCTACAGCGACCTCGGCAGCAGTGCGCGCACTTGGCGCAGCCCGGCAGGCGGACGCCGACCCCGGAGGGGCACCCGGGTCACCTCCAAACAGTGACAGCCCCTGTGCACGCGGGGCCCCCATCTGGAGTCGGCTCACCCTAGGACTCGGCGGCTGGGCGGCGCGGCCCGCGGCCCGAAGGAGCGCGGGGAGGAGGGGAGGTGGCTCGTCGGGTGAGTGGCTCCGGGCGGCAAGGGCGGGGGAGCCAAGCGTGGAGGTAACTCCGGGCCGCCACTGAAGCCCTCCTCCTCATTCTCCTCCTCCTCCTCCTTCTCCTCCTCCTCCTCCTCTCCGCGCTCCTCTGGCGGCCGCTCCCGCTCCAGCTGCGGCGCCGCGGCCACATCTGGGGCGCCCATGTGCGCTCGGGGGCTCGGCTGCGCCCGCCCCGCCGCCGCCCCCGCCGCCCCCGCTGCCCCCTGCTCGCAGGGTGGTCCCCGGCCCGGCCCGGGTCCCGGGCTGCCCCCCGTCCCCGCCGCCGCCGTCGCCGCCGCCACCGGGGAGCGCCGGGGTTTGCTCCGCAGCCGGCTTGGACGCCCCCGGCCCCGCGGTGGCTCCGCCGTGGTGCGGCGGCGGCGGCGGCGGCGGCGGTGGCGGTGGCTCCTGCTCCCCCGGCCCGGCGCGCCCCGCTGAGCCTAGCGCCAGCCCCGCCGGCCCGGGGAGCGGGGCCCCGGCAGGGGCCGAGGCGGGAGCCGCGCTGCCGGGCTCCCGGGCTCCAACTCCTCCTCCCCCGGCGCCGCCGCCGCCGCCGCCGCCCGCCGCGCCGGGTCCTAAAGCCGCGCGTCTTAAGAGGATGGTGCGCCTGGCAGCGGAGCTGCTGCTGCTGCTGGGGCTGCTGCTGCTCACGCTGCACATCACGGTGCTGCGCGGTTCGGGAGCCGCTGACGGGCCGGACGCGGCCGCGGGCAACGCCAGCCGGACCCAGCTGCAGGTGAGTGCGCCGCCAGAGAGGGGCGCGCGTGGCTGCGGGGCCCAGGGTGGCGGGGTGCTGAGTTAGCACCCGCTGCATGCGTGGAGGCGGGTCCCCCGCCTCACTAAAGAGCAAATGTTTGGGCAGCAGCCGGGCGGGGGCAACCTGTCTCCGGCAGAGGCAGAGCGGGGGTAAGTGCCTGGAGGCAGAACCCTGCGTAGAGGTCTGGCAGACGCTGTCCTTCAGGTCTGTCACAGGTCGGGTACCTGGGGGGCGAGGCTTGGGATGCGCAGAGGAGGTGTGGAGTGTGTGTGTGTTGGCCTTAGGGGGCTTCCAGTCTCTGGTTGCCCTTTAGAGGCTGATTAATGTTACTCTGGGGGAGAGGGGACGACAGGGTTGGAGAGGCTTAACTAAGGGTAATATCCCCAACGTAGGTTTGAGAGGAAGAACCTCAGTGAGTCCGCCCTTTGGGAAAGTAACGCCAAAGATCAGGAAATAATTTCCCGAGGAGAATGGCCAGACACCCTCTGTCTGCCCAGGCAGTCCACGTGCCTCCCGTGTACGTCCCCAGCCTTTCAGAGGGCGCGGAGTCAAGCCACCTGTCGTGCTTGGGGCCGGGTCACCTGGGGCTTTCAGATGTCTAGTAAAGCCTTCCAGCGTTCCGCTCCTGTTGAGGGTCGCTTTAGGAACGGGATTCTGATGATCCGTTCAGCTCCAAGGAAGGGCGACGGTGGAGGAGGTGGGGGTCGCCTTTAGGGAGGGGAGAAGGGGCTTCAGACACAAGGTCAATTATCGCTTCCGAATGAAGGATTGCTCAGGTAGGAATTTCCTGCCGCTGTCTTGGAAGACACTTTTCCTTGAGTCTAAGGGTGTTAGCAGTTGTCAACTTGGGGCATGGGTAGAAATCAAAAAGGATTTTCCCAAGAAGCAGTGGGAATTTTCTGACTCCTAAAATCTCTTCCTCAAACCAGCCTCTCCAAAACTCTTTACTCTGCAATGTCCAGATAAGTATTATTCATTGTTCCCAAGGGCTTTACAATCATTGTCCCAACTAATTCCTTTTTTTTACGTTTTGTGTAATTTTTGTGAAGAGTTCTGTTAAAGAGAGAATTCACTTAAATAGTTCCATAGTGCTTACTGTGTGCCACTGCATTAAGCGCTTTATAGAATTTCATTGATTTAATGAAGTTCTATACTGTAAATATGCCCCCTTTGCAGATGCAAAAACTGAGGCACAAAAGAGATTAGGAAATTTGCCAACATTCATACACTCCAAATTCTTGATTAAATTATACCAAGCTTAAGTGGGTATGAGAAGAATAAATGAAAGAAAATGGGATTGGGAGGGAGACAAACCATAAGTGACTCTTAATCTCACAAAACAAACTGAGGGTTGCTGGGGGGAAGGGGGTTTGGGAGAAGGGGGTGGGATTATGGACATTGGGGAGGGTATGTGCTTTGGTGAGTGCTGTGAAGTGTGTAAACCTGGTGATTCACAGACCTGTACCCCTGGGGATAAAAATATATGTTTATAAAAAATAAAAAATTATATAAAAAAAATTATACCAAGTTTTCTCTCTGCCAGGGTGTCATAGACTAAAGCAAGGTGATCCTTGCACGCAAATGCCAAACCAGGAGTGGAAAAACATACACCCCAGAGCTTGCAGTTCTTTTAAAAATTGGGGACATTTTTGAAAATGTCAATTCCCATGGGCCAACAGGAACAATGACAGGTTGATAGGATTCCTCTGGGGAAACTGAAGAGAAGAGATGCCCATTCTTTAGACTATGGTACATCTAGCAGTCTAACACTGTAGACATCATTCTTAATATCTTCAAGATTTCTGGAAGTCATATTTTATACATGATGCTTTCTTTCCTCATGGGCTCATGAAAAGCTGTAAAAATGGTGTTCTATGGAAAAGTAAATTTGGCAGATTTCTTTATGAGGTGTTTGCTATCATTAGAATAACCTGGGGTTGGCCTTTTCTGCCTGAACAGTAAGGTAATGAGAGAAGCAGCTGGTGGAAGTGGCAACTGCAAAGGGGAAGTGGATTAAATTCTCAAAAGGGCCTTTGGCTGAAGAACTTCCCCAAGAGGGCAAAAGAAATGGGGGATCTAGAAGGAGTAATGGTCCTAGGAATATCTTGGGTCCCAAGGAGCTGCTAATCCCCCGTTTCAGCTTATCTTGTAATAGTGTTTGGCTATTTGGTCTACTCTATGCACTGATCCAGGCAGAATGATGAGTTTAACAGTTTGGTTCATAACTTTATTCTCTTTTGTAATTTGTTATTATAAAAGTTTTATATTCTTCCTGACTAAAGTTATTTCTTTGGCTCTCTAAAGATATTACGATTCAAATGGAGAAAGAAAGTATGTTCCACCAAGTGAGAAGGTCTGCAAAAGACATTTATTAGTATGTTGTTTTCAGCCCTGTGAAATGTAATTCACTACTAACAGGTGCATTTAAAAACAAAACTGGGGACACTATATTCTTCCTGTTTATTGGGCATTTTTAACCCATATTAAGTCCCATTTGAGTTTGTTGGCTCTGGGATATTTTATTTAATTTTTATTTTATTTTATTTTGGCTCTGTGATATTTTGAGTTGCTAAACTCATTTTTTGTAGCCTGGAAGTTAACCAATCCTTATACTACCTTATTTATTTGTTATTACCGCTTAAAATATTCTAAAATACAAGGTTGCAGTTAGAAATGCACAATGGTTGGTTTATTTACCCAACAGTAGGGTATTTGGGATCTTTTAAAAAAGAGATACTCCCTTATTTAAGATCTGGTGGTTTGGACATATCAAGGACACCCAATAAAATAGTAGTAAGAATAACAACAATAATAGCTAAGATTTCTCAAGTGTCTTTTATGTGTCAGGCACTGTTCTTAACACTTTACGTATATCAACAAAAGTCTTGTGAATCAGGCACTATCGCTATCCCAGATTCAAATGAAAACATTGATGTTAGGTAACTTGTCCAGGGGTGCACAGCTAGAAGCTGCTTAATTTGTTTTTGTTACTTTATACTGAAAAA
Organism: Mustela nivalis; assembly: GCF_964662115.1. Lineage (NCBI taxonomy): Eukaryota > Metazoa > Chordata > Mammalia > Carnivora > Mustelidae > Mustela > Mustela nivalis. The sequence continues at coordinate 106,909,753 of NC_139027.1, read as the reverse complement.
TCTTTGAAGATATTTGTATTCCAAGTTCTTAGCAAAGTCGTCATGCTGGCTGTAAGACAGAGAAGGCCTTTTAACAATTTAAATTTTCAAACACATCTTGACAATCTTATTGTGTTAAATAGGAATATACATATTTATATATATATACACATACATTGATAACATTATATATACATACTCACACATATATATAAACATGATCTAACACGATTTGGGGGGTAGTTTCAACATACTAGAGGATACATTCTTTTTTTTAGCTCAGTGACTATCCCCATACTGTAGGTACGCTGTTAGGAGGTGGCAGTAAAATGCTTTGAGCATGCCATAATGTGGCTCATGAAAACAATGTCAGTCTGCGTACTGCTTTCAGTATTTTAAAATATCTTATAAGAAATTGTCCAGTTGTCTGCAACAGCTGCATAAAAATGCACAAAAAACTTTAACTTTTTTCACTTTTGAATAAAATCTTAGCTCCATTGAAATGAGTGTGTCATGTTAATCAGAAACTCAGATTAGTTCTTTCATGTCTTTAATTGATAATAGTAATAAAACAATTACATATAATGAAAGCAGTCTGGAAGATAGAGCATTCTAAAATATAGAATCCACAACAATAATAATTATTACTATAATATAATAATAATTATAATATAATAAAATAATAATATAATATTATTATATTATTTTATTATTATTATTATTTTATGGCTGCCTCTCTACTAATCTCAGTCAAATTTAAAACCATGAATTTCTACCAATTTTAAATAATAAAGCTAGAATTTGTTAAGACAGTGAGATAGAAGCAAGTATTATAAACCACAAAATTGATATTTTTATAATATCATAATGGCAAACCAAGCTCTGAAATGTAACTCAATGTCTTTGTTCTCTGCATCCTAACTACCATCTTTAAGAGCTTTCTTCTTTTATCCCTCTACTTGCTTTCAATAAAACAGCTTAGCTTCTCACTGCTTTTTTTTTTTTTAAGATTTTATTTATTTATTTGACAGAGATCACAAGTAGGCAGAGAGGCAGGCAGAGAGAGGGAGAGAAGCAGGTTCCCTGCTTCCCTGGGATCAGGGCCCGAGCCGAAGTCAGAGGCTTTTAACCCTCTGAGGCACCAGGCGTCCCTATACTCACTGCTTCTGATGCAAGAGGTCACCTGAGCTATTTATAGCAGTAGAAGCAAAAGGCACATTTATTTGTACTTAATACAAGTAAGTTTCCTTGCAATGGTTCTGTGGGATTGACAGGTTTTCTATAGCCTTTTCATAGGTGAGGAAATTGAGGCCTGGAGAGATTTGTGTAACTTGCCCAAGGCCACGCAGCTGTGGTGAACAGGGCCAGGATTCAGATGCAGGCAGGTGGATTGTGGAGCCCAAGTTCCTTTTCCAGTTCCTCAGCAGGACTCCCAGCTCTGATTCAGGTCAACAAGCATTGTCTTTCTTGTTTTGTGACTTGCCTGCCCATATTCCAACCAGGGTATTTGCTCTTATCCCTGGACTTCTTTATAAACTATGGATGACTGTCCCACTTAGCTATTATACATAACAAACCACCCCAATGTTTAGTGGCTAAAAACGAGCATTATTTTATTAGTTCATCAGTTTGTGTGTCAGCAACTTGCTCTGGGCTCAGCAGGGTAGTTCTACTGAACTCACCCAGAATTACAGCTGTGGCTGTAGCCTTGTGTTGGCTTGACATGAGCTTGATAGTCCAAGATGATGTCACTCATATGTCTGATGGTTGATGCTGGCTGTCACCTAGGCTCTCTCTCAGGTCTTTCATCTTCAAGGAAGCTAGCTTTCATGGCTTTACATGGTGGTCTTAGAGCCACAAGAAAGTAAAAGCAGAAATTACAAGACCTCTTGATGAACTTGTACAACTTCATCTACATTCTGTTGGCCAAACAAATCAATGGGTTAGTTCAGAGTCTAGGGGACGGGAAATAGACTCTTCTTAACTGGAAGACCAACAAAGTAACATTGTAAAGGAGCACGTGTATGGGGCTGGGAGGAATTATTGTGGCCATCTTTTGCAAAATCTCTACCATATTGATCTTTTGTCTCATAGGGTTTGTAAATGTTTAGACCAATCTTGCACTCATCTTTTAATATTGTTTCCACTGCCTTTGGCCATGCAAAAACTTTCTGTTTTAAATGTAAACAACTCTGAATCATCTCCCCTGTGACTTTTGGTTTTCTTGCCTTACTTAAGAAAGAGTTCCTCAGATAAAGATTGTCATAATCTTTAAACAGATTTTGTTCTAACAGTTCTATAGTTTCATTGTTGTCGATGCTGCTGTTGTTTAGAACTACAATCTACTTTGGTGTTATTTGTGGGTTTAAGGTCCATTTATTTATTTATTGTGGGGTTAAGGTTTAAGATAAAGATATAGCAAGATATAACTCTGTTTTTTGTCCAAATGAATAGCTACTACTTGTCCTATCATACCTAGGTTTGATTGCTATTTTGATAAGGTTTTATTTCTTATTGTTATAGTTTCTAATTTGTTAGTTCTGGAATCTAGGAAAGCTATAAAAGTATATACTTAGTTTTCCTGGTGTGTGCATGAAAACTAGAAGTATCTATTTCAATACTCATCAATATTCATCATGGGATAAGTTGAAAATCTTCATTTTTTTTCACCTTAGCACTTTAAATAAGATTATGAGATGGTTAAAATTTATTCATAAAACCCTTTTGGCCTTGGTACCTCTTTGCTTGAGATCTCTGATTAACATTCCATGTTATTCCATGGTCAGTAGTCTATTCAAATAATGTAACTTTTCTTTAATCAATTTTGATAAATTACATTTTCCAGAATATAATATATTTTTACATACTGATAAATTAGACTTTCTCAGTTTAAAGTTTGTACATAGTACAAACGTATTTTGCAAATATTTCATGACTGTATATTTTTATGCTGTACAATCTTACATCTCTTTGTAAGACCTATCAGATTAAGATCGTTAATTATATTATGAAAAACCTCCAACTCTTGATTTATTTATTTTTTACTTATCTACTGATTCCTCAAGGAAATTAATTTCATTTTTATCCTACTGTTGTGGATTTGTGTATTTCTCATAATCCCATTAATTTTTGCTTTACTTGTTTAGAATCCATGATGTTGGGACATGAAATATCCTTTCTGGTGGTTATATTTTATCAAGATGAAATTCCTTATTTATCATTTTACTGGTTTTTGTCTTGAATACCTTTTTTGTTTTCCTTTTTTTTTTTTTCCTCCTGGGATTTGTTGAGTGTCTTTTAAATATCTCTCTTATTAATAACCAATAGCTAAATTTCTTTTTCCATGCAATACATCAATAAATTTAACTCATTTATATTTACCGTGATTATGGGTAGATTTGAAGATATTTTTCCCATTTTATGTAGTATTCTCAAATTTCCATAATTTTTCTCATTTTGCCTTTTACCTTCCAATTTTCTGTGTCACCTTTGGCAAGAGAGTTAGCCTATATCCTAATTTCCTCCTCTGGAAATTAGATATATAACTATTTCCTAGTGCTGTTGTAAAAATTAAATCACTGAATGCATGTTAAGTACTTTATTAGCACATGAACATTCAATAAGTATTTAAATATTATTTACCATGTTCATTTTTCCTCAAGTTTTGATAATGTCCTGTTGCTGTTACTCTTAACATTTTAACAGATTTGAATTTACACTTTTCTATCAGTGCTGAAAATCAATCCGTATTTATAACTAAATCTCCCCCCCACATAAGAATCTGGCATGCCTTTTCTCTTTCTATGTATCTCTCAACTTTTAATCACATTATATGAATATTTAATACCCGATTATTCCTCTTTCTTTCTGTTTCTTTTTTCTTTCTTTCTTTCTTTTTCATTATAACTGTCTTAGGAATAATTTCTTAGGAGTTTCATTTATGTTCCTAATAATTATTTAGATATAACTGTAAAATTTACTTATTTCTTCATCTGTTGTTGCTGCTACTCGAATCTCATATTTCATCTTTTATTTTGCTAGAAAACATTCTCAGAAATTTATTTTAGAGAGGGTTTTATCAAAGGCTAAACTCACTGAGATCCTAAATGCTTTAACATATCTTTATTTGGTTCTCATACTTAAATGTTAATTTGGTAGTTGGCTGTGTTCCATGTTGTTTTTCCTCAGAATTTTGAAGATAAAATCCCATTTTATTCATGTTTCACTCAAAAACATGATACTATGTCTTTGTAGATGACTTTTTTTTTTTTAACTAGAAGCTTTTAGGATTTTTCACTTTATTCATAACTTTCAGAAATGTCATCATGTTGTGTTTAGATTTAAGGCTTTAGTTAGGTAGTTCTGGTTAGCACCACTGGACACTTTTAATCTGAAGCTCCATGCTTCTCTTCATCTTAAGAATTCTTGTTGAGTAATTTCTTGCTTATTCACTCTTTAATCAGTTTTTTTCTCACCTTTTTCTCCTAGCTTCTATAGCCTTGCCTCTTCTCTCCTTTCCCTTCTTTTTCTTCTTCCCTTCTCCTTCTCTCCTCCTCCCCTCCTCTTCCTCTTCACTCTCTTTTTTCTCTCTCAGCATTTTTAGTTTTTTAATAATGCATATAATTTATATACAATAAAATAAGTGAGTCTTAAAAGTTCAGTTCCATTTTTGACAATTGTATATGCCCATTTAGCCACCATCAAGATTATGATATAGAATCATCATCCCAGAAAGTCTTCTAGGGAATATTCATAGGCAATTCACTCCTGCTGAAGGCAACCAGTGTCTCACTCCTGTCATCATAGATCAGTTTGTCCACTTTAGATCTTCATACAGATGGAACCATACCCTGTGCAGTTTTGTGTATGTGTCTGGCTTCTTTTGCTCAACATAATGATTTGAGGATTCATTTGTTTTGGTGGGCGTATCAGTAGATTTCTCTAATTTATTGCCATGTTGCGTTCCATTGCACAACTACATCACAATTGGTTTATCCATCCTTGGTAAAAATTTGGGTGGTTTCCAATGCTTGGGATGTTATTTAAAAAAAAAAAAAAAAGCTACATTAAAATTCTCATACAAACCTTTTTGTGAACATATGTTTTCATGTCTTTTTTTTTTTTTAAGATTTTACTTATTTATTTGACAGACAGAGATCACAAGTAGGCAGAGAGGCAGGCAGAGAGAGAGGAGGAAGCAGGCTCCCTGCTGAGCAGAGAGCCCAATGTGGGACTCAATCCCAGGACCCTGGGATCATGACCTGAGCGGAAGGCAGAGGCTTTAACCCACTGAGCCACCCAGGTGCCCCTGTTTTCATGTCTTATGAGTAAATACCTAGTAGGGCAACTGAAATGGCCTCTATTCTTCATACTACTATAAGAATTCCTCTAAAGAAACTTTAAAGAGACTTTTCTTCACTTTCTCTATTCTGTAGTGTTTCACTTTTTAAAAAAGATTTTATTTATTTATTTGACAGAGAGAGAGAGAGATCACAAGTAGGCAGAGAAGCAGGCAAAAGGAGAGGGGGAAGTAGGCTCCCTGCTGATCACAGAACCTGATACTGGGCTTGATCCCAGGGCCCTGAGATCATGAGCCAAAGACCCAAGCACCGTGTTCCACTTTCAATTGGTTACCATTTCTTGCATGTCAACTAGAAATCATTCCTTCTTCCATAGGTGAACCCTCTCAGTTTTACACCTCTGTAATGGATTTTTTTTTTTTTATTTCATCTGCCTTTTTAATTTCATCTGCCTTTATTTCATCCCTTTGGAGAGGGAAAGAAAGTAAATGAAAATACCTTGCTTGTCACCTTGAACTGAAACACTATAATTTTATTTCTTAATTTCATTTTCCTTTATACAAACCAGAAGAAAGTTTTATGGTTTGTGTAGTCCCTTCATTCATTCTTTCCCAGCCATGTGCTAATAGGCATTGGTCTTTGGGTCTGGGGGACACTCTCAGAAGTCTTGAGAACTACCCACTCAGTAAAGAAGAGTCTATTTTGGTTTTAAAGCCTTTAAAAGAAAGAATCCCACAATCTTCCATATGTCATACAAGTATTTCTTTTAACAACCTTCAGTGTTATAATATTGTCCATCTGATGTGTCCTTTAAATCTTTTATGCTACATCTTAATTTTGTGTTTGCTATTTTTTTACCACCATTCACTCACTTTTCAAAAAAGTGTCTCATGCAGGACTTGAAGACTATTTTTTTTTTAAAGATTTTATTTATTTGACAGACAGAGATCACAAGTAGGCAGAGAGGCAGGCAGAGAGAGAGGAGGAAGCTAGCTCCCTGCTGAGCAGAGAGCCCAATGCGGGGCTCGATCCCAGGACCCTGGGATCATGACCTGAGCGGAAGGCAGAGGCTTTAACCCACTGAGCCACCCAGGCGCCCCTTGAAGACTGTTATTTTAATAGTTTCTCTATCTTCTCCAGATTCAATTATCTGCATTGGTCTTAGTTTATAGTGTTTAATGGTTTCTGTGGTCCTCTTATTTCTCTCTCATCTTCAGAGAACATCTTTCTTCTGCAACCCTTGGCTCAGGACTTTTTGATTTTTAAAAAAAGAAATGGTGAGGAAGCCTCTTTATTCGGTGACAGCTAAGAGTGTTCCTTTGTCTGTATTCGCTTCCTAAAAGACAGAAGATTCTTCAGGGGATGCGATGCGGTGTCGATTGAATACCCAGGATGATACCCAGTGAGTTTAAGAAATTGCAAAGGAGTGTGCTATTAAGAAACAGATCTCATTTTGGATTTTATTTAAATCTTTTCTGTACTTCATAGAAGCTTCATAAGAGGCTGTGAACATAAAAGATAAAACTTAACTTCTTTCTGTGGCTGATGAGTCCAGAGGTTAGATGGAATACAATGCTAATAAAGTCAACATGCTAGTGCCCAGTGTTCCACTCACTGCCCACTGTGATCACTGGCTTGATCACGTAACCTTATGGCTTCTTCCCTTCTCTGCCTTCTTCCTCTTCCCCCACCAAAGCTTCCTGGGGTCATCTCCCAAATATACTACTTGCTCTTCGTTTCAGAGTTTCCTTGTGGGAGAACCCAAACTAAACAAAACACTACTCGTGCACTGGGCCATGGGGATGGTAGTGATGGTATAAGAAGTGTACAGGGCAGTTTCCATGAGGCACTTGCTGCTTCTTGCTGTCATTAACAAAGCTGAAGCCTGTTAGTCTCAGAAAGGCGCATGCTGTGGGCAGCAACAGAATCTGGCTACGCCATGCGCTCCCAGAGCAGCTGGGAGGAGGGGAATTCCAAAATAGTAGGAATGAGGAAGATCAGGGCCAGGTGAACCCTCAGACTGCTGGCGTTTAAAGAGATAATTGGTCTTTTTTCTCAGAGCCTGATTCCCTGCTTGGTTGCGATTGTAGGTAGGAGGATAAGCGGTGCTAGAAAGTCCTCAAAGGTGCACAGGATTGTTATCTAATGCCTAAAAAAGGCAGGTGCCAAGGGCCTTGATAAATGCAGCTGCTCATCAACTCCCCAAGTGCCGACCAGCATGCATCACTGAAAGTTGTTTCTGTAAACTGAGTAGAAGTAAAAACAGTAGGTTAACTACTCCTTCTTCCTGTTGGCCTGACCTGTGCACATTTGAGTAAACCAAGTCAACTTGCATAGAGCCCTGTCTGTGACTGATATACCCCTGTAAGAGAGCGATATCCCCCGACCCCCTGGCAGGGACAGTGCTGCGGGGCCAACAGAATAGGAAGGAGAGTTTCTGGCTTCATGTTTGGGGCCCCGGGCTGCCAGACTCACAGATTGGGGCACTCTAATCCCCAGATGTTCACATAAGTGACCTGGAACACGGAAAACAGACTGTGAAGGCAATAGGCCACTTCTCCCCGGACACCACATCTCTATTTTCAAAAATAACAAGATGTGGACAGAATCTATATGAAGGATCCAGGGAAGCTGGAAATGATGTCATAGGCCACCCAGGTGTTAACTTACTCCCACGGGCATCTAGATAAAATATTCATGCCAGTGCCAATAAAACAAATGAAAAACATGTCTTGGCTCCCAACTACCTCTCAGAGATAGGGATGGAGAGAAAATGGGGGGAAGGGGAGTGGGGAGGAATGGCAACTGTGTTATTATTTTTTAAAATACAGCTTTATTGAGGTGTAATAGATGTACAGTGAACCATGCATATTTAAAGGGAACAATCCGATGAGTTTTGACACCTGTGAAACCATCAAGATGATGAGTAAGTCTGTCATCTCCAAGACTTTCTTTGTGCTCCTTTGTGAGTCCTCCCTCATTCTCCAGCAGTCTCCAGACTACTGAGCTGCCTTCTGTCACCAGAGATTGGTTTTTACGTTTCCTAGATTTTTATATAAGTAGAATCATACAGGATGTACAATGCAGCAAGCTTCTTTGCTTACCAAAATGATTTTGAGACTCATCCATGTTGTTTTATGCAAAAGCATTTGATCCTTTTTATTGCCAATTAGTATTCCACTGTCTGCATACAATAGGCTTATCCATTCATTCACTGAAGCACATTTAGGCTGTTTCCAATCTGGGCCTCTTAAAGTAAAGATGCTATGAATATTCAGGTATAAGTCTTTGCATGAACATATGCTTTCATTTCTCCTGTGAATACTTAGGAGCTAAACAGGTTGGTCACATGCTAGGTGTATCTTTAGCTTAATTAGGAAATTGTGGCAATCTTTCTAAGGCACTCATAAAACATGTTTAAGATCTATAACAATCCAGAGACACCACTGGAAACCTTCAGAATATTGGGAAGTTGAGTCTCAGGATGAGATCTTCCTACAGTTAAAACATTTGTAGATTGTGATCTACAATATACTGTTAAGGCTTAAGCAATGCAGGGGTTAGGGACATCCACCCCCCTCTCCACACAGTCGTATCACTTTTGACTTCCCAGAAACTTAACTACCAATAGCCTGCTGTTGACCAGAAGCCTTACTGCAAACATAAGCAGTTGATTAACACATGTTTTGTCTGTTATACATAATGTATACTGTATCCTTACAATCAAGTAAGCTAGAGAAAAGATAATGTCATTAAGAAAATCTTAAGGAAGAGAAAATACATTTACAGCATCATACTGTATTTATCAATAAAATCAAGAAAAATCCATGTTAAGTGGACCCATGCAGTTCGGACCCCAGTTGTTCAAGAGTCAACTACAGGATGAAAGTTGAAGAAAGGAGAGAAGATATTGTCTCCTTGGAGAGAACTCTTCTATTTTTCCAGGATGCCCAAAGGACAAAAATTTCACAGGTCTCAATTCTCCAGGTAATGGTGGTAGAAAGAAGAGTTAGGTACTAGACAAAAAAAAACAAAAACAAAAACAAAAAAACAAAAACCAGGTTGCAGAGATGTCCCAGCAAAAGACTTGTCTTCCTCTGGAAGCTGCTGTCCGTTGCTCCCTTCATCTTCCTGTCCCCTTGCCCTCCCTGACTAGAAATTAAGACAACCAGAAATAGATTTTCTATCTCTTGCCTGGGGACTCAATTACATTGTGACTTGGAAATCTGGTATTGGTTATGAGCCCCAAATGAATTGGAAGCCAGTTTTATTGCTGGGAACCTTCAGATTCCAGGAAGTAGAAAGGGCAAAAAGTAAAAAAGGGGAGATCTCATTAGGAGATTCTAATCCCTAACCCATGAAGCGGGCTGAAGGAAATGTAAACATGAGCTGGCCTCCTGGCGATGCTAGACGTTAGGAGCTAGGAGCGAGGGCTCAGGGTTAGAAACCCACTTAGAGTGCTCATTGGAGGACAGGGACTGGCCCTCCCTCACCCATCCGCTGCCCTGATGTTCACCAGGCACAGCTGTGGCTCAGAGACAGAGCAGAGGCTTGGGATGACGGCTCTGCCTTTGCACCCAGAGTGTTAGAACAGCTGTGGTATCTCCTGGGATCTCCTCGGGGAACTAAAAATCTCAGCCCGCCCCCAAAACAACAGAGTTAGGACCTCCGTTTTAATAAGAGCCCCATGCTAATCATACACACAGTACAGTTTAAGAAGCACCATTTTTAAAAAAAAAAGATTTTATTTATTTATTTATTTGGCAGACAGAGATCACAAGTGGGCAGAGAGGCAGGCAGAGAGAGAGAGGAGGAAGCAGGCTCTCCATGGAACAGAGAGCTGATGTGGGGCTCGATCCCCGGACCCTGGGATCATGACCTGAGCGGAAGGCCGAGGCTTTAACCCACTGAGCCACCCAGGCGCCCCAGAAGCACCATTTTAGAAGCTTATCTTGCAAATTGCAAGTCCCAGAAAACATTGAATACAGGTTAGGCATTATTCAGCTCTTTCCCAATTATGTTGCATGACAGAGGACCCCCACCCACAAACTCAGTGGCTGCGACAATAAGCATGTATTCTCATGTTGACAGCCCCGCAGTTCTTCTGGGGCTCAGTAGATCTAGGCAGGCCAGGAGCCAAGCTGTGGACTGGGTTTGGGTGTCTTCCACGTGTCTCCCATACTCCTACAACCAGCCGCCTACCTGCCACTGTCCTCTCATGATGAAGATGCTCGGTAAGGCAGAGACAAGAAGCACGCTTCAGCCCTTGTTGGGACCTCACCATTCCTTCAGCACAAACTCGTCACCAGGCCCGACAGAGTGACCCAAGTCACAGGCTTTGGATGTGTTTCAGGTCCACTTCTGCTTTTCACTAACATACGCATCCATAGGCAGAAGTTGTGCTCTTCCCCATGCCTCCACATCCTGTTCAGTAAAATGGGATAATAGTAATAGCTCCATCACTAGGACCTCATCATGTTGCATGGACCATGCTGGATATCCCAGAATGGTTTAACTCATGCGTATTGGTATGATAGAGCTGTGTGATTTAGGGTAAGTTGCTTTAGTTCTCTGCATTTCATTTGCTTTATCAACGAATAGACATCCTCATGGGATCATTCTAACTTCGGGACTTCGTCTTCAGGACAGGTGATGTTGATACAAAAGCTAACCGGAAGCCTCTCCTCTGTGCCAGGCACTGCCATCAGGACTATATCTTTACCCCTTCAATTCGCAAAGTGGCCCAATGGGGACTATTTCTATTTTGCAGCTGAAGAAGCGGAGGCAAAGCGCTGTGAGGAAATCAAGGTGTGACATCTGGTTGCTCAGAGCGCCTCCTGTGGAGAGCAAGGTCGCACAGAACTGAGGCAGTCCAGGCCGTTCCATGTGGCCGACACATTCTACCTCATGCCAATCAGTGATGCTTCTGAAAAGGCTATTCTCGGCTTCTTCTCCCATGTGGGAGCAGGAAAGGAAAGCAAGAGCAGGGACAGCTTGAGAGAAGAGACTGGGAAAGCAGCTGGCCTCCTGCTTCAATGGAGGCCCCCTCCCCACCCGACCCAGCACGCGGCCACGTCCCAAAGCAGATGCCGGAGGGATGTGATGAGCATTTCCAGTGGGACCCAGCCATCAGCTAGGGCTGTGTGCGTGGAGCAGCTCAGCCTGGCTCTGGGCCAGCCTCAGGCCCGAAGGAGCCTGCCTCTGAGAAATTAGAACTGGAAAAGGCTGTGGATTTCTGTCAGCACAGGATTCCGCGCACCAAAGGTTGTTTCTGAGTCAAGCAACGCACGTCCATCTCTTTCTGCCTTCCTTCTGAATGCCCTTCCTTGTGCAGTCTCATTGCTTAAAAATCGTGTGCTCCCTGGTAGGGATGGAACCGTGCCCGCAAATATGTTCTTCATCACTCACAGAGCCTTAACCATTTAAGCCTGCAACCACTTCCCTGAAGAAGGGACACCCTTTCCTACCTTCCTTTCCCAGACATAACAAGAGAAACGGGATGTGCCTGGAGGACAGAATTTCCACAGGCTCCATGAGCTATATATTCTGCTTTTAAGTGATTATGGCTGGCCAGAAGAATTTCTTCCTTGCAACTAATCCAGTTTTCCCTCTCTTCAGTGTGTCACAAATTCCGTTTCCTCAAGGTCTTCTGAAGAACAAGTAGTCAGTTTTTAAAATGTTTCCCATAGTTGACAGTAATATCAGATTCCCTTTTTTAGCTATGGTATTACATTGTTAATATCTAGTCAGTTTGTGGGCCACTCTGGTTCCAGATCTTTTTCGGTTGTTTCTCGCAAGCCCCTTACTGCCCTGAATTCCCAGTATATTTACTTTACCCTCTGTTTTGTTTTGGTTTTGGTAGGCTGTTTCTCATACGTCCAGTATGTTCTGCAGTGGCCTCTTTCTTCTCCCTTTGCATCCCAAATGTTGAATTGGGATAAATCTCCTTTCAACTATCTTAATAGTTTATTAATTTGTTGATCATCACAGAATTGAACATTGGGTATACAGCTTAATGGTAAAAAAAAAAATACATGACTACTGAAAATACAAAATCACTATGATATGAAATCACTATACTATCCCACCAGAAAGGCTAAAAGGAAACAAACAAACAACTGATGACACCAAATGTTGGCAAGAATGGGGAGCATCTATAGGGAATATGAACTAATACAAACACTTTGGAAAATTGGCTTTCCAAACTGCTGAACTAATATGTATGTACTCCCTGGCCCACCTGTCCTAGCCTGAATATATACCCCACAGAAATGTATTCATCCGTGATCTCAAAGATCTGAGAAAGAATGCTCAGAGCAGCACTATTTTTTTTTTTTTAAGATTTATTTATTTATTTGAGAGAGAGAAAGAGAGAGCACAAGTTGAATGAAGGACAGAGGGAGAAGCAGACTCCCGGTGAGCAGGGAGCCTGACGCGGGGCTCGATGCCAGGACCCTAAGATCATGACCTGAGCCAAAGTCAAGACGGTTAACCGACTTGAGCCACCCAGGCGTCCCAAGAGCAGTACTATTTAAATAGCTCCAAACTGGAACCAGCGAAATGCCCATCATCAGTAGAGCAGATCATCAGTAGAGCAGATCTCAGTGCACACACTGAGAGTGCACAAACAGAAGCCGTACAGCTTCACACACGTAATGCTGACTCAAAGAAGCCGGGCACAGAGAGTGCTGGCTGATGCTGTTTATGGAAAACAACCAGGAAACACAAATCTGTGCTGGCAGAAGAGAAGACCCTGGTTGCCTTGATCAAGGAAATGACTAGAAGGGGGCACCAGGGGCTGTCTGGGTGCTGCTAATGTTCTGTTTCATAATGTGAGTGCTGTTTACACAGACCCATTCGGTTTATGGAATCTCACAGAGCTCTATCATTATCTGTGTGCGTTTTTCTGTATGTGTATCATACTTCAGTGAAAAATACAGTGAAGAATGCAACAGGCGAGGTGGACAGTACCGAAGAGATGGCCGTTTTTCAATGGGAAGGGCAGACCACAAGCCCCAGTGCTCACTCCCTGTGTTCCCTGATGGGCCATACCCTGTGGACTGGTCTCCAAATTGTAATGAGTGTGGATGCATTTCGGTGTAATGGGGATCCTCTCCTGCTTCCATGGCCCCACGCTATTGTTAGGACATCAAAGACCAACTGCTGGCTAAGATACAGTCCATATGAAAAGAATGACCAGCAAATTTACTGCTTGACTTCATTCCCTTTAAAAGGAACTGGCCCCGTGGTCCTCTTTCAAAGCTCAATTGTGGGCATATATCTTCTTTATAGGACACTGTGTACAATAAAGAGAAGCAATAACTTAAAATTTTAGAAAAAGAATACCTTTGAGAGCCGTGTGAGATGAACATTCCATCACTGTGGTTACGTGTGCCCAAACACTCCTAAAAGTCTAGTCATGGGTCTGACAGCCTTCTATTCAACGTGGTGACTTTTTTTTTTTTTTTTGACTAATTGGGTTATATTTTTATGCTCCAGCCCTTTCCCTAGGCTCTGCAAGGTCTTGGGAAAGTCCTTAATGAGGGGTGACCAACTTTGAACCAGAGGGCCACCTCACCAAAATCAGGCAAAATGGCAAAGTCCATATCCCATTACTCATTAACTTATTTGAAGTTGCCCTTTGTGGAGTACACATTTGTTTAAGAATAAGCCTGGGTCGGTTCTGTGCAGTCCTCCAGGACCCACAGGGACAGCATTCCTTCACACAGCCCTAAGTGTGGAAATCCCTTAGGGCTTAATAGCATCTACAGAAACTAGAACTGAGTGAGAAAAGAACAGAGTTGTTCTTATGACTACGAGAACCTTTCTAAGGGGGAAATCGGTTCTCCAGTATGCAAGTAAAATTACTGACAACGTACAGGATGTCTTTGGCGTTACTTGGGGTCTGACTCCAGGGGTGGAGGAAGAGGCTTCTGCAGTCACAATTGCCAGCTCGCTCAAAACCAACCAATCCAGAACGATCCTTTGAATCTGCGATCACTTATTACAGCAGTGAAACTTTCCAGAAGGGATAACACATTTTCAGGAGTGACCAAGTGCCCCTGGCTTGAAGCTTCCACTTCTGTTTAATGCATTACTCTTGAAAAGGTTCAGCAGGCCACACTTGGCTAGGAAAAGGCTAACTCCTGACTAGGTCCTTTCTTTCTGCTCTGCTTACTGGCATCCTTCAGGAAGACACACTGACCATGTGAAACAGTTGCAGTTTTCCCAGGGAGATTTTGAGGCAAAACAATTCCCAAGACACCTATGAAATGAGGTAAATCTCACCTGAAATAAGAATAAACATCAGAGGGAAGGAACTGGAAATATTTGGAAAGGCCATGGCATCCCTAAGGAGAGTGACTCTAACTATTGAGCCGCAGGTGGAAATAATGAGAGCCAGGCTTTTCAGAAGGCACCTGTGACCTTTCTGTTCCAAGTTCTTGCCACTGGCCTTGTCGCCCTGAAGTACAGTCCAGTGTGGTGTCTGTGGCCCACCATGCCTCTCCCACTGCTTTTTCTCCGAGGCCTGGACCCATGCAAAGCTCTGGGATAACCCAAAAATGAACATCAGTGTCCTTGGCCCTAATGTGTTCATAAATGGGGAAAGGAGGGAAGAAGAAAAGGGAAGAGGGCCTGCCTAGATCCAGAAAACTCAAGTACAGAAAGATATGGCCCCAAATAAGCCAGTGTGTGTTGTGGAGCCAAGAAGAGCACCGTTCCCACCTTCCTAAAGTGAACGAAGGACAGGGATGCAAACACAGGGAAAACTAAGAGACAGAATCACAGCTTTAAAGAGCTACCCTCTAATCAAGGAGCCTACCTGCAGCTCTTCTCTGGGTCTCTGAATGCTTGTTGCTCCAAGATAGCTTAAGCCATTAACTCAACTTGCTTTACTTTGAAGGCTTCTGTGTGTGTCTACTACTCTTGGGGTTGGGGTTCTTCCTGCCACTTAGGTTACAGTGGAAGTGGAAGTGCCATGGAAATTTGCCAGAGATGGAGCTTGCCAAAGTGACCAGGGCTGTCTGTTGGCCACATAGACTCCCTTTAAAAGAAAAACTCAGCACCCACAAAATCCCAACTGTTCAGCCTGGAGCAATGTCAGGGAGCCATCCGTGGACTCTCCTTGAGATTCAAGGAAAGGTGAATGCTGGCAGGAGAATTGCTCTGGCTATGCCCCCAGAACGTTCTGTGTCTTGGTTCTAACAATCTAAGTGAAGTGCTTTTTGTGCTGCAAGATCCATGGGCAAATGACTGGTGCTTGCATATGCACCCAGTGCAGGCAAGGTCCCTGCCCTTCTTCCAAGCTCTGTGCCACACACCACACACACACGGACACACTCCCCAACCAAGATGAGGCGCTCTACTTAGAAGGTGGGTCACAGGCTTTCACCAAACCCTAGAATTTTGTTGTTGGCAAGACACCTGGAAAACTGAGTCCCAACTTCTCATTTCTTGCATGAGGAATCCCAAACCCAGAGAAATGAAAGAACTCTCTCAAGACCAGACTGCTCATTCTAGGTTGGCTGACTCCCAAGCCAGTCCTCTTTTGTGAAGCCACACAGCCTCCCATTCCTGGACATCCTTAACATGGTTTTGTTTTACTGGAGAGAATTGGAGCAAATGCACATCTAAAATTCCCAGGCTCTGATAGTACAGTTACTTTTAGGTTGTTATGAGAACTGAAAGAAAATTAAATAACCATGAATTATGGCTGTTTTATTTCAGAGACCAGGTTGCAGTCAGGTAAAGGACATGATGTACATATACTATAGAGCATGGCCCAACTATACAGTAAGCATTCCATGGTCCCATTCATTTATTTAACACTTACACATTCATTTATTTAACACTTACATATTGCCTATTATGTGCAGGCACTGTGCTAGATGCTGGAGATTCAATAGAGTACAAGCTTCTGCTCTGGAAAAGGGTTTTGCAAATAATTTATTAATAAGTAAAGTAATTATTATGGATTATAATGGACATGGACAGGAAGCAAAGATAGAGAATACCTGGGGATACCTACTAAAAGGGTATGGCCAGGGAAGGACTTGCCGGAAAAGTGGCACTGAAGACTGGAACTGAAGAATAAGACAGGGCCATCTTTGCAAAAACTAGTTGGAGAGAGCCATTCAGACAAATATAATCATGAGCACCAAAGCCTTGAGGTGGGAAACTTTGGCTTGACTAAGGGATAGAAAAGAGACTGGAGAAAAGGAGTGAGTATAATGGAGAAACTGGTTTGAGAACTTGCAGAAGAGGGTGGAGCCTTCTAGGTCGTGATAAAGGGTGTAGCTGTTCTGAGATCAGCAAGGAAGGAACCATTAAAGAGATTTTGGATGATAACTCTGTCTGGTTTGTGGAGAATGGGCTGGAGGGGTGCAAACATGTTAGGAGCTTCTATAATAAAATAATCCAGCAGAAGAAGAAACATAGACCAGAGTGGGGAGGAGTAGATGGTTGCAAGACACCATGCAGACACAGAGCCAATAGGACGGGCTGATGGATCATATTTCAGAGTGGAAAAATTGACAAGTCAGAGATAACTTCCAGTTTTATGTGGGGGGGAGGCATACATATCAGTGGATCTATATTGGACATATGGAATTTGAGATGCCTATTGAGACATCCAAGTGAAGATTTTGAGCAAGGAAATGGTTAAATGCACTGGGAATTGAGACTAAGATGTCATGATCAAAGTGGTAGAAGGAGAGCCAAGAGTTATGTCATGGACACCAAGGGAGGAGACTACCTTAAGGCAAGAGTCCTTTTGAATGTTACTGTCAGAGCAAAGAAGATGAAGACAGAGAAGTGCCCATTCAACTGGGAAGCATGGCCTTTGCTGAAATTCTTAATACTGAATTCAGTTTAAGAGGCATTATGGGAACAGATGACAACCTCTGCTGGGTGAAGTAACAAACAGAAGGTGAAGAAGTAAGTCTTAGAGAAGCTTTAATATGAAGGGGAAACATGTGGACAAGGGATCAAGGGCGAGTATTTGGTTCATTTGTTTTGAGATCAGAGGTACCATGGTATCACTGATACTGAGACCAAGCCAATAGAAAGGAGAAAATTAACAATGACAGATTGAGAGGGGAGAGCTGAGAGGTAAATTGATCAAGAAAGCAAGAATACATGTGTGGAAATTGGCCTTTGATAGAAGCAGGGATGACCATTCCATGCAATAGTTGAGAAGAAGGAGGAGCTATGCAGATGGGAGTCTAGAACTAGTGTGAAAATACAAAAGTCAACTATACAACTGTCATGAAGAATTAACCATGGATGGCTCCTCTTCCTTCAATGCAATATGCAGTGAGAACAATGAGGAAGAGTAGGGGATTTGGATGGAGCAGATGTGAAATAATCGTCTTGGATGCCAGAGAAGACAAGATTGTGAGGGAAGGGCCATTGATTTTGGAACAGTGCTGAGTACTTATTTGAGGTTCAAGAACATGGAAAACAGAGTAGGTTTTCAGGTTGGGCTATTTTATTTTTCACATTGTCCATCTGCTTGGCTTCTAACATAGACAAGTTGGATCACTGGATTCAATCAGAACGGAAGTTTTGCCGGTGAAATAGATCATAGGGAGAGAAGGAGGCAAGGAGTGTTGAGGGGAGTTACAAAGAAATGGTTATACGAAGGAACATGTGCTAAATAAGAAGGAAAATTAAAGAGAAAGCTACAGGGTGGTGAGATAATGGCAGAGGACCAGAGATCTCAGTGAGTTAATCTAGGGAAATGAGCTAATAGGACAGAAAGCATCTTTGTGTAGATTTGCTGACAGAAGGTCTAGGGCAGAGGGGAGCTGAGATGCAGTAGAGGAAAGTATTGATGGTGGGAAGTCAAGGAGCTGGGACGGCCATTTACATAGATGTTGAAATTACCAAATAGGATGACAGACGAGATTGGTGAAGAAGACTGAGCCAGAAGGTTACATTTTCAACAAATGAAGAATGATTAGAGGCACCACATAGCAGCTGGGATAGTCATCATCTTGAAATGCTTATGCATTTTTGGTTTTGTTTTTTCAGAAAGCAGGGGGAAAAATGGTCAGGAAGCAGCTATGGGAACCATGAAGATCTAGGAGAAGGTTGAAGGAATAGTCAGAGAAGAAGTTGAAAATGAGAAGAGATGGTTTATCATAGAATGAAAGTCCTAGAAGGAGGTCTTGGAAGGGTGGCAGGGTCAGGTTGAGTCCATTTAAGAGATCTTCAAAGCAGTGTGGGATGGAGAGCCTATGGTCATGGATAATCTAGAGAAACCATGATGGGAATGGTTTTGAGCTTCTCTTTACTGGAGGTGACACTCTAATCTCAATGGTGGCCTCTGGGCTCTTGTTCCTCTGATTAATTTGATGTAAGGGCATCAGATGAGGGAGAGAAGTTACTTTTGCTTCCAGGACTACCGGTATCCACTTCTGGGTACCACACTTGAGCCTGTGCTCTCAGCTTTTTGTCTTCTTCCTGCCTCCTCTTTAGCTGTGTCTCATTGCATGACTGACAACTGATCATTAATTCATGAAACCCATCACTTCACAGAATGTAGGACATGTAGTCAAGAAAAAACTGAGTCCTTCCCCAGCACCAAAACCTAAGGAAGAAATAAAAAATGCCCCCAGTTTCAAGCCATATTCATCACCTCTAAGCATCTCTTTGCACCATGAATATGTATCTGGCTACCAATCAGCAAAACATAGTTTGGGTAGAAGTTGCTATAACCCATTGTTTAGGAATACAGGACTTAGAATTCACAGTATTTCTGCAGTTAGAGTAGCAGGTACTATTTCCCTGGAATAGATGTTTGAAGGGAAGATGGACTTACTTTCACAGATGATGTGTTTACTTTTTCAGATAATGTGTTTCCTTTAGTGGAATGGAGATGAGCCTCAGTGCTCATGATATTTGCAGAAGGGAATGTTCCTTTGTTACCCAGCTGCAGTGGAGAAGGTGCTGACCCACCTGTAGGGGAGAGAAAGAGAGAGAGACAGAGAGAGAAAGAGAAAGGTCACAGCCATGGACAAACCCACACTGCATGCTGTCTGCCCCTTCACGTACGGACAGGAGAAGTAAACTGACACAGAAAGAAAATATGCCTCAATCTTGTACTAAATGCAGAACTCATAGTATTTTTGTTTGTTTGTTTTGGTTTTGGGGTTTGTTTTGTTTTGTTTTGTTTTGTTTTTGAATGAAAAGTGTGCATGAGCAGGAGAACTGACTCAGAACAGCTCATCTAGAACCAATTTGCAGGTAGCAGTCCCTCACCACTGTGATGACCACAGGTCTCACCACGGTGTCAAGTTCAAGTACAGAGTCTCTATTTCCCACTACTCTGGAAGATGTCATTATTGGCGGGGGGCCGGGGGGAGGAGCATACAGCCTTAACTAATAAAAACAGAGTGTGGTTACTTGTTTGGACATTTTATGTCCTTATGTCCTGCAAGCTTTGTGGTAAGGCAGTTTTATAATTTGTTTTTCTCACAAGAACACCAGTGAAAAGAATTTAATTACAAGTAATCACATTTCATAAACACACACACACATTTAAAAGGTCTAACATGGAAGTTTATTACATAGTTCACAGGAATGATATTAGCTTTGTCAGATACTACTGTAATTCAAACATAAGCGAGGGAATAATTCGGTTTCTTCAACATCCCTTGGCCGAGTTTTTTGTGAACTATCATTTGAGTGTTTTGGTGGCACTAATGCATTTGTGCAGTGACAGCCTTTTATATTGAGAGAATAATTTCCCCTTCCCAGGCTCCTAAAAAAAAAAACTACCAGTGCAAAATCAAAAGAAGGCAAAAGGAAAGGTGTGTTTTACCTAAATGTCAGATTTAGAAGCATCTGCCTTGTCTGGAGTGTATGGCATTAATTTCCTGCCGGTTTTTCTATTGGAATGCCCCCCTGAGTTGCTTGAAATTGAAAATCAAGTCATGTTTCTTTAATCAGCTCTAGGAAACAGTGAAAGAAGGGGGTGGTGGAGAGGTTTCTTTTTATGAAAAGTTTTAAAATCAACAAAGCCTAGAAAAAAAGAGTATGCACAACTTTGGGCCATGAGGCTGGGATTTTAATCTCAAAGAGCAGTTGTCCCCACCATTTCCATGCCAGTTAAGTATCTTGCTCCCTGTATTATACACTATAATATGTACGTATTATATGTATGTGATAGATGTATTATATATCATAACAAGTTATCTCTTGTTCCAAAACTTAGTGGCTTTAAAAAGGACAAGTTATTATCTCACATTTTCTGTGGGTCAGAGATTTGGATACAGCTTGGGTTGCAATCGAATTTATCAGACAGGACAATATCAAGGCATGGCTGGGGGAGGACTGGCTTCCAGGTTTCTGGCTTTCTTCCTGGCAAGATTCGGGTTCTTCGGGCCTGTTAGCAGAGGGCGCCCAGCACTCCTTGCCATGAGGGCTTGTCCATCGGGCAGCTCAAATATGGCAACTCGCTTCCTCAGAGTAAGCAAATGAGTAAAGCCAGGAAGAGAGCGTGAGCAAGACAAAACCCATGGTCTTTGTAACCTAATCTCTGTGACGTCCGGTCATTTTGGTCATATCTTGTTTGTTAGAAGCAAGTTCCTTCCTCCATCCCACACTCAAAGGAAGTGGATTGCAGGAAAGTGTGAATTGCAGGAGAGCAACCATTGAGGACCCTTCTGAAGCTGCCTTCTGTACTTGGCTCCACGTGTAAATGGGTCCCTGCCCATTCTGATTTGTCCTGGGGGACCATTCCCCTTCCCTGTCAGGCGTGGTGAACTGGGTCCTCACTTCCCTAGATCGCCTTACTTTTAATTCCGGTTTCTCTTGTCTATTCAAAATAGAATACATTAAGTTCCTTAAAAATGATTGTCCTGTCTTGCTTAAGAACCTCCAGAGTCCCTTCCTATTACTTGTCTCAGAACAGGTATCGAGGAATCTGGAGGTGTCTGGAACTAATCAACTTTTCTCGCCCTTTGCTTTATAGTCTGTATTTGCAGCCAAATCGGACTCCTATTCCTCCTCGTGCCCTCCCCATGCTCTTTTGCGTCTCTGCTCAGACCATTCACTTGGCTAATACTGCCTTGCTCCCATTTTCCATCTGCGAAAATTCTGGACGAATCATGAAACTTTTTTCCTATGAACTGTCAAGGTGGAAACGGGCCATTTCTGAACCCTCGTAGCATTGTGCATCCACTAAGTGAGGATTCCATCGTTCCTCATACATAATTATCAGAGGGCATGAGCCATCCCCACTACCCCCTCCCCCGCCCGCCTGCCAAAACAGCGAAAGGGTTTTGGGAGCAGAGATGGTAGCGCTTCTCTTTTATACCCCGCGGTACATGTGGTGTAAAGCCCTGCATATATACGGCGCATGCTCAGTGAAATGTGCTCCGTTAGTTAGTGCTTCCCAAAATGCCTTCACTAGACCTGGGAAGACAGAGTGGCTATTCCTTCATTCATTGTAGAGATTTGAAAACGGAGTCCAGAAAATTGACCTCCGGGCCGACAGCTGACAATGACAGAGCCCCCATTAGATTCTCGAGTTCCAACACCCTGACTAGGGAGTGACTAATTTGGGCTTCTCCACTCATACCTTGTATTTTTTTTTTTAATGTAAACCTGCTGAACTTAACCTGATTTTCTAGTGGAGTGATTCATAGTCACTGCATTGTAATAAATGTTCCACTCTTTCTATCTTTTTTATTATTATTATTATTATTTTAACCATCCCAGGGTAAAAAAGGGAGTAGAACAGAGATACAGAGATTTTTTTAAAAAAAATAAATAAATAAAAGACCGTCGGGGGCAGAAGGGGGTCTGAATCTGCAGTTTTCTGTTCCTTTGTGAATTAACCTTTCCAACTTACCCAAAAAAAGTAGCATCAGGAAACATCCTGCTATTAAATGTTACCTTGTGTCTGTGTGTTGCTGTCCCCTGACTCACTTCTAACCATCTGATGAAGTAAGTTATCATGGAGCTTGTAGCCTCGCAGGTCAAGAGGTTTCTAGTGACCCAGGACACTTTCACCAGATGCCTTCATTGGAACCAGGGGCATTTCTGTCAGGAAAGTGTTGTTGTATATGGTATGTGTGTGTGTGTGTGTGTGTGTGTGTGTGTGTGTGTGTGTGCGCCCGCGCGTGAACCTCAGAAGAGGAAGAGTGACGTAAAAGAGAGACTCAGGCATGAAGGGTAATTATCTCTCAAAACCCACTGTCCATGGGGCGCCTGGGTGGCTCAGTGGGTTAAGCTGCTGCCTTCGGCTCAGGTCATGATCTCAGGGTCCTGGGATCGAGTCCCGCATCGGGTTCTCTGCTCGGCAGGGAGCCTGCTTCTCTCTCTCTCTCTCTCTCTCTCTCTCTCTGCCTGCCTCTCCATCTACTTGTGATCTCTCTCTGACAAATAAATAAATAAAATCTTTAAAAAAACAAAAAAAAAACAAAACAAACAAACAAAAAAAAAACCCACTGTCCAGGCCTCTGTAGGTAATATTCTGAATTCAAAATGATTTTCAGCCAAGTCATGTTTGCACCTGGGAACTGTGAAAAGTCTTGAAAGCTTCATAAAGGAGATGTAACTTGACCATGACAGGAAGTGACTTATAGCCCCAGAGGCTCAGATGTATTGACATAAGGTAGGGAAGTAGGAAAGAATTAGAGTTTTCAAAAAGTCAGATCTTGGTTTCTCCTTTGTCTCCATATGATGCATGTGTCGTAGAATAAAGCCCTCTAACCACAGTGTAAACGTGACGTTCATGTAGCAGTCCTTTCGGAATCCCTTGCTTTGGTGAGTCTGATAGAGAGGAAAGACAGAATTTTCTCTATGGCTTGTCTATACCGCATCAGTATTATGGTTTCCAAAGACCATATGAACCTGATTTCCCAGGTGCCAGGTGGGCCATGCAGTTGCTGGCAGCAGCAAAAAGTGCTGAAGGAATTAGCTACAGGGTTCCTGGAGGCTAAAACTGTCGTGCCCCATTCATATTACTATGTTTCTTTGTGCTTGGATTGTCAGAAGGCTAGCACTTAATCCCTTGATTCTCCTTTAAAAACATTTCTTGTTTCTCCACTTGAATTAGCAGCCTGATGTCCAGCAGCAGGTGATTATCCAAAAAGCTGAGTGTGACCTGCCTGTGGCTGGTGTGCATGATCTGACTCAGGCCAGGTTCTACTAGAAAATTTGATATAATTTTGCCAAGTTGGTGGGCCATTCATCTTAGCAGTGAGGTGTCTGCACTTCGTAGGAAGCTCTTTTTTTATGTAACATTTTGCCTGACATCGTGCTTCAGGGTCAGTCTCAGAAGGGTCTTAGGTTTGGCCAAAGCTTGCTTCATCATTTCCCAGCAGGTGACTTCATAGTACGTGAGACCACTGAACTTCGCCACTTGAGCCAGGTTCCTTAACACGAATTTCTACCGCGTTCCTCTCATGTTCCCTAGGACAAACTGCACTAATTTTGTTGCTCTTTTCGGCACACGTCTTCCCCCTTCCTGTACTCCGAACCCTGTGTGAGAGTGACAACTTCAGAGATCCTGAAGGAATTTATGTCGTATGATGGCTTTGATGCCTTTCCTCTGATCCCACAAGATGTTTTGGACGGGGGGAAGTGCAGTAAATATCTTTTTATCTACAAAGCATAGCACTGGCTTTGAATTTTCCAAGAAGATACGACCGGGAGACAGGGTGAAAGTAGACGATGTAAGGAAGAGAGGTGACAGCACGAAACTGGTTGAAAGAGGCTGTTATTTCTGAAGCTGCTTATATAGGAAGAGAAAGCTGTTTGCATTTGGGTGCGACTGGCTATGCACCACGAGCCAAATTCTAGCCCCAAGTACGTGTGGTCAGCCCACGAGCCCTGGAAAGAATCTGACTTTGCCTTTCTCCAAATATTAGTCATTGCTGGGTGGATTTTTGTAGGATGATTTTTGAAAAGATAAATAAAATGAGGACACAAAGACCTGGAAGAAAAGCCAACATTTGCGGGGAACAGGGCTCCTAATCTTCCATTCTTGCCACCATCCAGAGGTGCAGAAACAGGCATGAGTGACAGCCAGCAGCGAAGCTGTCCACCTCACAGGTGGACCAGGACTTCGGAGGTGGGGCAGCCAGTCCGGGCCCCGGGACCTCCTGCCTCCTCACCTCTGGTTCTGCCCAGTAGACTGCTGCCTCCAGACCGGAAGCATGAGCAGGCCAGCTTGAGCCCCTCCGTGCCCTGAGTGGAGGGATGAGTTAGGACCACACGGAGTCCATTCTTCTCCAGCAAAGCAGTGATGCGTTCCAGGCAAAAACCCAATCTGGGATGTTTTGGCCCAAAGGAAACATTTACAACCAAATTATACACCTCGGAAAATAAATGAGCTTTCATTTTGGAAGGAAACCCTGCCAGGCTGTTTATTATTTGCACCACAATCATAAAGTTGGTTTTAATCTCTCTAGTGGAATGCCGCTGCATTGGCCAACTGGCAGGCTCTGGCGGTTGGAGTGGGGACCACTTCACCCTTAAGAATGCACAACGGGAAGCAGGGGAAGTCCTTCTTCTGCAACATTTTTCTCAGGATCCATCGTTTGGGTTTTGGGTGTTTTGTGTCTTGTTTTGTAGTTTGGTTTGGTTTTGTTTTGTTTCTTCTGGCACATTCATTGCAACTTCAAAGCAGGCTCCTTTTTCCTTTTTCTTTTCTTTTATTCTCATTTTTGAACATTCCTGGGGCCTTCCAGAAAAAGACTTAATGTAATGTTTCCTTTCTAAATTGATGAAAATCCAGGAGCAGGTCCAAGAAAGTCTATAATGGATTTCCATTGATCGTTTGAAGGGGAACTGGATATAAAAAAGCTCAGAGAGAACAGAGGGTAAGGGCTTATCAAGCAAGTTCTCCTTTTCTACCTTAACAAAGACATCGGGTGATTTAAACCTGCTGGGAATCTACTCCCAGGATTTATGCCATGAAATGACCTTGTAGATATGGCAGCCGGAGACTTAGAGTTTCTGGGATGGCCTGGGTCTCATATACTTTATACCATTATCAGATTAGGTGCTGGCTAATGTGTTCTGATTTAAGGTTTGGAATAGGAGGTATTCCTACCAGTGTTTAAAAATGTGGCTGTACTTGAAGTCCAGAAACTCCTCTGGGAGCGACACAGAATTTTGCACTTGTTTGGAAGACATTATTAGGATGAAGTCCTGTGGACACATGGAGCTTCAGAAAGCAGAGCAGGGGCTGCTGGAACGAGAGATAGGCAACATTTTGGTGTTCGTAGATCAGGCAAATCGTGGCAGCACAGCTAAGAATCCTAAGTGATTCCCAAATTTGGTGACACTACGGAAACCCCAAGATCTTTGAAAAGTACGGGTACCCAAGTCCCATTCCAGACACCCTGATTTAAACGGTTTGGGGTATGACCTGGGCACTGGGAGGTGCAGCAAAGTTTGGGAACCCTGCTAGAAACTGGAAATTCCCTGAAGGCAAGAATGGTGTCTGTCTTTTCATCACTGTATTCCCAGTGCTTGGGATCGAGTCATTGGCTCTCAATAATTACATGTTGAGTGAGTAAATGAATAAAAGTCCTGAAGTTCATCTGCCTACATGCCATTTGAAGTGAATTCCAGCTCTCATCAGACGATTTCAGCTCTTAAGTACTTGAGGTGGTTTAGGGTGGAGAATGGATTAAGTTCTGGGTCTTCCTCGCCTCCGTCTATATTATCCCCTGTCTCTCTTCTTCAGACATCCTGAGAATGATTTTAGAAGCTCTTCCTAGGTCACTTTTAATATTCATGGCATGATAGTGTCCCAACTCAAGACCGCTGATTGCTTTGTATTTTCTGGAAGTCAGGAATGTATAGCTGGGGTATCCTGCACCTCGGGTTTCCCCGTCCCTCCCCAAGATGCCTTAATGATTCAGAGATGGATAACCCAGTTCTTTGCCAGCAAATTCACAAGGGCCCCTTTCACCCACTTAATGCACAGTTCTTGTTCTCTCGTTCGGACGCTGAAGGCTTCTACTACCCACTGTGCCTTCATCCCACCTCACCCCCTCCCGCAGACACCGAATCCTGGCAGTGGATAAGTCAGCTTCCATTGTAAAAATGTTTATGGAGACTGTCAGTTCTTAACCTTAAAACTGAACCATGCTGTTTGTATTTTTCCAAGTGATGGAGAGTGTGAAGGACTAATGAAAATGGAGCGTGAACAGATCAAACATGCGTCGTGGAATCTTTGTTCAAGACCTGGGACAGAAGCAGTTCCCTCGGGGAGGGGCAGGAATTCCAGGGAACGGGATCTTCTGTTAGCTGGGCTTGAGACCCGAGATCCCAGCCAGGGAGTGAGGGAACCAGCCGTGGTGTGCGGGAGAGAGGGGTCATAAGATGCTTTCTTTGTCTTCTGAAAAGCAAGAAACTGATTTCCTTTGGTCAGATTATGAACAGATCCACTTGTCACAAAGTCTATCTTCTGACCTTCTAGGGTCTGCTTTCAAAAGTCAGGATGTTGAAAGTCATTCAGAAGTTGACAGAACCTGGCATATGTGGGACAAGTTTCTGTGTACTGTCTGCCTTTTCTTTTGACTGCTGGGGAGGGCGAGCATGTGGGCCTTTTAGTGACTGACTACTCACAACTTGGTTAAAAATGGATTTTGCTCTACCTAAAAACCAGTCTTTCCATCTGCAGACTTGGAGAGTGAAGGTGAGAGTCCGAGCTGAAGCCAACAAATGGCATTTTCACAGAATGAGGTTAAAATTTGCTGGAGGAGAGCAAAACTCTTGTTGCTGCATGAGCCCTTTCTGGTGGGGGCCTGTGGAGGTTGTCTGAAGACAGCGTCCTCTTGGGTTGGATTTATCCATCAGGCTTCTATGTTCCAGAAGGTCTCCCTGGAGGAATATCCTTATTCCTTAATATCCTTAAGTGTACAGGGTTGCTGGTAAAGGAATGCTCCTCAGGGGTGATTCCCTTTGAAATGGGGCACTTTGGGTTTTCATGGTGACTCCTGAGGATAGGATGGGAACAGATAGATTTGCTTCTCCAACTTCATACCTGAGTCCTTCTGCAATTTCCTGGAAAATCGCAGGTTAGCTGTCGGACAGTTTGGGATTTATCCGAGCTGATGGGTGTGTTGTGTGACCCTTTTAGGGCAAAGGGGAGCTCTCTGGTTTGAAGAGGAGCCACCCCCAAACCACGGTAATAG
Source organism: Mustela nivalis (assembly GCF_964662115.1). Lineage (NCBI taxonomy): Eukaryota > Metazoa > Chordata > Mammalia > Carnivora > Mustelidae > Mustela > Mustela nivalis. Next base: position 106,882,308 of record NC_139027.1, on the reverse strand, counting down.
GCCCTTGGCATTTGGGGCACCTGAAGGAAACTCTTGGTCTAATTCTTTCCTCTGTCTTCCCTCATCTTTCATATACTGATGGATAATTTCTCTTTGGCCTTCCTGAGGGCCCCTTCATGGGCCTTGTTGAGTCTGCCAGCCCTCTGAGCTGGAAAAGTTGATCTAGTAGCCAGTCAGGGCCCAAGCCTGTCCCTCCCCATGGACCCGTATAGCTTATTCAGAGATAGAGACGCAGTGAAGAGGATGTCCGTTAGAAACCCTGTGCTGCCCCATTCGGGACATGTGCTACCTAAGCAAGCAGGACAAGGCTAGAACATACTGATGCTGGGGATACGTGGGAAGCGAGTCAAATCTTCCAGGACACTCTCCACCCTCAAGGTCCTATCTTTTCACCCCTGTATTGGCTTCTAATGTCACCTGACTCAGCAGCAGCTTCTTCACCGACCCAGGAGACCCAGCGACCAGGAGAGTGAGGAGCTCTGCACTGGGTGTCGTCCCTGGGGGTTTGGGGGACAAAACCCTGAAGAGTGGGTGACAGCTCAGAGGGTCTCCCCAAGCTGGACTGGGTGCCTTGGGGCTCATTGGCTATTCACCTGATTACATTTCCCCAGGAAAAATACACCAGCCATTTGAGAGGCCTTCATTTCCTGAAAGTCTTTCCTTTGCTAAAGTGACCGTCAGAATAATAGCTCCATAACTACTACTCATAACTGTTCCTCATATTCTCCTGGTGAGAGCCAAGGATCTCAGATGTCAGCCTGCGTCCAAATTACTGGAAGGGCCAGTTAAAACATAAGCTGCTACCCACCCCCCAGCCCACCAGAGGCTGATTCTGCAGGGTGGCACCTGAGACTCAGCATTTTTCATGTTAATGAGTAATGCTAACCCTGGGACCACACTTTGAGAACAAGTAAGTTAAAGTGATAACTCAGCTTATTATCGGCTTTCCGTGAGCTTGGTGAACACGTGTATACGCTTACGTAACCGTACTTATAAATATGTGTATCTGGGGCGCCTGGGTAGATCAGTGGGGTAAAGCCTCTGCCATCGTCTCAGGTCATGATCTCAGGGTCCTGGGATCGAGCCCCTCTCTCTCTGCCTGCCTCTCTGCCTACTTGTGATCTCTGTCTGTCAAATAAATAAATAAATAAAATCTTTAAAAAAATAAATATGTATATCTGCAAATCAGTGCATATGTAGACATACTTATGTATCATCTTTGCATTCTTATTTGACACTGAAGAGAAGCAAGTAGATTCTGAAATTGTCCAGAATCAGAACTGAATGCGGGAGAACAAAATACTTGGGCTCCTACCCCTCTGAAGACTCCTTCAGTCTTCTTTCTGTCCCTGTTTCCCAAGCCCCTCCTGCCCCATGTTGCTTGCTACACTCACTGGGTATTGCATGGTGGCTCTGTCATGCCCAGGTGGCTGTCCCCCTTGGTCCCTCCAGTGCCGTGTCTAGATTCTCTGTTGGGGCAGAGAGTAAAGCCAGGCACTCCTAATGATGTCACTGGGAGGCATGGGCCTCTGCCGAGTCATGTTGGGCAGAACTCGGGGTCGCCTCGCAAGTGGAGACCAAATCAGGAACTGAGGCAGGGAAAACTTTCCCCACCTCTGCCAGAGCCTCTGTTCATTCTCCCAACATCCCAGGACCATAACATATTCTCAAGGAGGTAGGGTGATTCAGCTATGCCCACGCCTATGGGGCTTTGAAATCCATCCTGTTCATTCATCCGTCCATCTAACCCCTCCATCCACTTATTCAGAGGCTCTTTCCAGATTTTTTTGGTAAGACGGCAGTTTTAAAGGAAAAGGCTAACTTTTTGTGATTCTGTCATGGAAAACTGTGTTGGACAAGAGCAATGCCACAGAAGCAGCCAGTTGAATAGGAAGAGCCCCAGGCTGGGAGTCTGAAATCCCATACGCTAGGCCCAGGCTAGAAGCCCTTTTACATGCCACCTCCTCCCCAAGGATCCCCAGGATCATGTTCCATCAACACAGGGAGCCAAATCCCCAGACCTGTCTTGTGCCCCACTCTTGCCAGGAAGGTCTGGTGTGATGATTCTCAGGACAGACTGTGTTAAGAGGGGCTTGGGGAGATAAAATGGCTTTAAAATTCAAAAGACTAAAGCACAGACCACTCCCTTGTTTCTGAAGGGTAGGCATCTTTGGAGAGGCTGCAGCCTGGTTCTAGGTTCTAGGTTCTCTCTCCGTGTCCTGATCCGTCTCCTTATGCGCCGGGGTGGTTAATGTCCTTCCCCGTGGCTTCAGCCAACAGCAGGCTGCCATCTCCTGTGTCCACCATCCAGCATTAACACCTTCAGCTGGGTTCACAGGTGCGTAAGCCCCAGCTGGACCCTTTATGAGCCAAGTGACTTTGGTGACATTCTCCACTCCATTTTCTCATCCATACAGTTGAGGCAGAAAGCTTGTACCCAGCTGGTGGGGAGCTTTGGGAGGCTCTGAGTTGACTGTTTGGACAAGGCTAGCACAGAGAAGGCATTGCTGAAAAGGCGGCAGAGGAGGAGGAGGAGTGCTTACAACTAGGGAAGATAGGAGCTGAGCCTGAGCAGGAACCATCGAGAGAAAAGATAGATACCTGTGATACTAGAAAGGTTAATGAGGAAAAGGAGTCACGAAGGGGAGAAAAGACCCGTGTTTACCACAGAGATGCTCCCCATTTCACAGGTGAGAAAACTGAGCCACAGGGAAGTGTTAAGAGGAAGACTTTGCTGGCAAGGCAAAGTCCCTCTTTTTGCAAAAGCTGGATTTCCCTGCACCCTTTATTATTCAGAAAATAGCAATAATACAGAAGTGCTGCATCTTTAAAAAATATCCTTGATCTTGCCAATGGCCATTTCTCCCATGATTCCTTCTGTCTTCTTTTCTTTTGGCTTTTTGGTGGTTATGTAAGTTTTGCATCTAAGTCACCTACACACCAGAGGGAGCACAGATCACACATCGGGAGCACATCTCAATCAATTTTCACAAAGTGAACATACTGCGTGACCAACTCCCAGACCAAGAAGTAGAGCATAGCCCGTCCTCCCAAAAAGCATGGACTCCCTTCTGGTCACTAGCTGTCCTAACTTCTAACAGCACCAGTCCATTCTGCCTGCATTTTAGCTTTCTATAAATACAATCGTATGTTTTGTGTATTTGGTATCTGACTTGCTTGCTACCATGTTTGTGAGCTTCATCTATGTTCTTAGGTGTGGCTGTACTCGGTTCATTCTTCTTGCTTCTGTCGTGTTTCGTTCTGTGACTGTTTTATGCCTGCATTTTCCTTAGACGTTCTACTGTGGATGGCCAGTCATGGGGCCCCTGCCACGTTCAAAGTTCATCCTAAATGTTTAGCAGGCAGGAGGAAGAATGCAGTGGCACCAGACACTAATATCCAATGCAACACATGTTTGAGGCTGGGCTCTTGGTGACCTGTTTTGTCTGTTCTTTGCTTCATCTGGCCCCCTGAAGAGCTGCCACAATGTTTGCATAAAGTACCATGCACCATTCCATTCTCTCTCTCTCTCTTTTTTTTTTTTTAGAGAGGAGAGCAAAGGGGGAGGGTCGGAGGGAGAGTGAGAGAACCTTAAGTTGACTATCCACTGAGTGCACAACCTGACATGGGAGGCAGATCCCACAACCCTGAAGTGGTGACCTGAGCCAAAACCAAGAGTCAGATGCTTCACCGACTGAGACACCCAGGCGCCCCATGTGCCTTCCATTCTTACTTTATCTCCTCTCTCTCTCTCTCTCTCTCTCTCTATATATATATATATATACACATATAATTTTATATATGAATATATATACATATTTAAATATATACTTTGTTTAGTAGGGGGAGTCCTGGACTTATTTTCCTAGGAAAACTCATACTAGCCCATTCGTTCTCAACTTGTGCAGTGTATGTGTATGTATATGTGTGTGTGTGTGTGTGTGTATTTATATGTATATTTCTTTATAAATATAAATCTTATTTTATAAATATATAAATATATTATATATAAATATAAATATTATGTTTATATTAATAAATATATTTATATATTTATATTATACATAAAATATTATTTATATATCAATGTATATATTTATAAATATATTTTTAATTTATAAATATAAATTTTATATGTAATATTTAACATGTTTAGAAATACAAGTTATACATAATATATATTTATAAGTATATATTACATATCTCTTAATGTATAAAATCAGACTGCCCAAGTCAAAGGGCAATGGGCTAGTATGAGTTTTCCTAAGAAAAGGAGTCCAGGACACCCCACCAAACAAAGTGGGGGAGCCGAGTTGAGGATGAAATCAATAGTGTGCTGTAGGTCAGCTGTGAGCCAGCCCCCTGGGAACCCCTACCCCTCGTTACCCCTGGACAAGCCTCAGTGGGGGGGATGGGGACTTCAAGGGGCTGCAGAGCCTCTTAGTCTCCAGAGCACCTTCTGGGGAAGGGGGTTGCAGAATTAGGACAGCAGAACGTCAGTGGGAGGGACAGGGCTGTGGAACCTACTTACCAGCTAGGGACCTTTCTGACTCCCCTTCCTCATCTCTGGAATTCGGGTACTCATGGCTACTTCAAATGGATGTTGTGAAGATTCAGTTTAACATCCAATGCCTGGTACAAGTGATCACCTGGTTTTCCCAGACATGTCCCGTGTGCCCTATATATTCTCGTCTATCTCTAGACCCAGGTTTGCCCTCCTCCATCCCAATTTAGGCCTCGGGTCCTTGAGCTGCATGTATTACAGCAACAGGCTCCCTTGCTCTGGGGCAGCAGATGAGGGGAAGAGGAGAGGGAAATGGCCGTATTTAGCAAGCCCCGTCGGCCCCAACACACCCACACGCAACGCTCTTCCTCCTACTTTGGATAATGGTGACCTCTCTCTTTCCTCACCTCTTCAGGCCTGAGGCTATAAGATCACCCTGGGTTTACTGGCCCTGGGTACTGCAGTATCATTGGTGGTTTCCAGTGTCTTTGATCAGACATCTGTAAATTGTTCCTATATTAAGCTCTCCCTGGCCACCCAGTATCTCAGTGCCATCCATTTCCTGCCCAGATTCAGACTGATACATCATGGTGTTTATACTGGAGAGGGCAGTAAACCTGGAAGCATGTTCTCTGTTGCAAACCGCCCCCTTCATGACTGTCCCCCGAAAGAAAGCTGAGAACCTTGCTGTCCTCTTTTCCTGAACCTCACCTCCCTGAGTGAATTCTACTGAGAGAATTGTCTTTATCAAGAACAATATTGGGTGTTGCCTTCTTTCTCTAGGGTCAGAGTAGGAAATTTTATGGGTGCAGGGAGGTAATAAAATGGTTGAAATTAGTGTGGGTGCCCATTGGCACGTGAACTTACACCCCCACCCCATCCCCATCTCCCCACCCCCCTCCACCTCCCAACCCTCCACCCCCACCTCCGCTCTGTCCCTGGCCCTTCCTCAGAGGAGAAATCCCAAGAGAAGTCCTGGTCACAAACCATGCTTCTCCATACTCATTTCAGCTTCCTGCTGCATGGGACCCGTATGGGTCTTTCAGAGATAGTAAAAGAACATAATATGGTGATGTAAAAGGGTCAATACATGGTGAGTTGAAGTCTTTAGTAAGAGTCTGGATCCTTTTACTTCCTCACATTGAAAGCTTCCGCTCCTAAGGAATTTTCCACTTCCACTTTGCATTTCTGTGCGTGTGCATAAGCATTTCTTAACTTCCCCAATAGAGTCTAGAGTCCTTGAAGAAATAAGACTGTCTGAATATGGTTTTTATAATGTTAAAAACATGAGTCCAATACAAATATGAAAGGAATTCATGTCAAAAATTAATTTAACTAATTAATAAGGGAAGTCAGTTGCTAAGGCCAGGTCAGAGGACTTGAGGAAAACATATTTAAAACATCCCTTAAGAAAATCATAAGGATGTAAATTTGTAAATTAGAAATAAAACTGGTTAATGTCCCATAGGGCAATAAATCAATAAGCTTTCAGCTTTCAGTTATTGTTTCCTTTTTTTTTTTTTTGCTAGTCTTATTGATACACAATTGCCATATAACATTGCATAAGTTGAAAGTGCACAACACAATGATTTGATATATGGTTATATTGTGAAATGATCACCACAATAAGTTTGGTTAATATCCGTCACCTCACATAGTTATAGTTTTTTTTCTTATGATGAGAACTTTTTTTTTTTTTGAAGATTTCACTTATTTATTTGACAGACAGAGATCACAAGTAGGCAGAGAGGCAGACAGAGAGAGGAAGGGAAGCAGGCTCCCTGCTGAGCAGAGAGCCCAATGTGGGGCTCAATCCCAGGACCTAAGATCACAACCTGAGCCAAAGGCAGTGGTCTAACCCACTCAGCCACCCAGGCACCCCATGATGAGAATTTTTAACGAGTTCTTTCTACCGGGCCAAAAAAAAAAAACCCCAAAACAAACAAACAAAAAATACCTATTTGTATTTCTACAGGGTGAAAATGTACAAGTTACCATGTAATATTCAGTCTGGGCCCTAGTCAGTAGTAAATAATAGGTGAAACAAAGCTACCTTGGCCTAGAGAATTAGATCTTCTTGAACGGGCCTGTCATACTGAGCCCTGATAGGAACCAAGAGACCTGCAGACATCCTCTTGCTTTATTTCCAAGCTTTGGATAATTTGTCCTTCACAAGCGATGGGCTACTGAATTGTCTTACCGCCCAAAGAGTACCGGGCGCAAAGTAGGTGCCCAGCAAGTGTTCTTGAGCAAATCCACGAAAGGAACAAACACCCCAACCATTTATAGAGAAAGGTTAGCCAAGCTAAGCCGAGGGACCACAATCGCCTGGTCTGCCAGCTCTCCGCCTAGGGATCAAACAGTTTCCCTGGGAGAACAGACCAGCAGCCCAAATAAGAACAATCTGTATGGGCAGGTGGGAAAGGGAGCCAGTCCTGATGGCGTGCAGCTTTCTCTGCACCTCAGGCTGCAGTTGGTCTATGATAGCTCTGTAATTGTTTTATAGTGTCAGTAGGGGTTCCCTAATAAATGGACATTTGCTAGTTTCTGGCAGCCCACAGAGCTATACAGGTGCATCATGAAAGTGAGAGGGGAGAACTGTTAAATCTCAGGTCCAAATCTTTGAAAAACTGGCATTAGGCCCGTTAACAAAGCCGCACACGTAATTGACGGAAGCAGTAGGCAGGGGGTTGTTTTCCAACAGATTTCACCAGGCTTGGCCTCAGCAGGTGGAGAAGGTGAAGGTGTTCTAGCAACTGGAGATAGTAGTTACATTTTAGATATTTGAAACCATCAGGTTTTTGTTTCATCTGCCCATGTCAATTTGATGTTTTCAAGCACTTGGTATAACATGTTTGTTTGTTTGTTTGTTTTACATTGTTGGAAAATTCTTTTCTCCAGGACTAGTGTCTCTTGAGGGTTCCATTCCAACGATGTCAGAACTGGATAGACGGAGGATTGTGTTTTTTGTTTTGGTTTTGTTTTGTTTTGTTTTGTTTTTTTGGAGTTCCCACCCTACCTTACCATGCCCACTTTGTTGAAGAAATAACTGAGGCCCTAAATTATTAGCTTTTGCTGTATAACAAGCCACTCTGAATTCATTAGCCTAAAACTGCAAACAGTGATGCTTTTTCATGAGTCTGTGGGTTGACTCACCTAGGGCTGGGTGGTCTAGGATAGTCTCCATCTGAGTGGCTGGTCATTGGCTGGCTGATTGGGGTGGATTGTCTCCATTCCACATGTATCTCATCATCAGTTTAGCCCAGGCCTCTTCACACGGTGGTTTTGGGATTACAAAGAGTAACAAAAATAGACAAGCCCCAATACACAAGCACTTTTCATTGGCCAAAGTAAATCACGTGGCCACGCACAACAAGAGTGTGGGAAGCAGCTACCCAAGGCCTGGATATTAAGAAAGTATTTGCAGACATTTTTGCAAACCACAGGCACAAAGGTACAGTGACCTGCCTAAGCTTACAAAACCAGAGAGGGGCAATGCTAGGACACAGAACCAGGCCTCGTACCTCCAGGCCCAGGCTCCTCCCACAATACCATGAACCCTTTTCCAGGATTTTGAGGTAAAGTTCCAATTCCCTTTAAAACCTATTTTGGAGGTACTTGGAGCAGAGATCTATGGTAGGGTTCAGTGAAGGGTCTTGACTTTGGGTGTTAAAAGAAACCCATCTTGCTTAAAATAATAATCTAGGCAAGGGTCCCCAGGGTCACTCCAACCCCAGGCTGGCTTCTTAACATTGGTTCTGCCTCTCAACAGCAGAACACCAGCCTTGACCTGGGCCTTGGAAGCTCCCCGTTCCACGCATCTTCTTGTCCTGGTTGACAACTTCCCGCTTTGGTCAAGGGACGACTTAGATAGTTGGGCCATTTAGGCACGTTAATAATTTGGTGCCTCTTCAAATTGGGTGCTGGGACATGGGCCCTGGACACTTCCCACTCTGTTTTCTTTGCTACAAATGGAGAAATCACAACTTGAAAAACCCTCAGTAATCCAGACTCATGAAAAATTTGCTCAAAATTTGACACAGAGGGGAAGCTAAGCCCCCACGTGGCCAAAGGGCCCCCTGGTGGCCACCCTTGGTCTGTTCTCTGCAGCTCTGAGAAGGTTAGCTCTGCCCTCAAATTGCGACAGCTCTCTCAGCAGATAAAACCTCCCCTTATCTTAGCCTTAAGTAGGTTTTGTCTCACACCAAAAGGGACTCATCAAAGTGGGCCTTCTACACAGTTCCACCATTCCCTCTGAGGAAGGTTCTGGAAAATATAGTTTCTCCATCCCCTTACATTCGCAGAGATGTTTTAGATGATGGGTGTAGGTTTCTTTTGGGCAAATTGGCTTCAAATCCTTGAGCTCTACTTCTTACATGTTTTCTTAGACTTGAAAGAATAATTTGTGTTTCACTTCTATTCATTCTTTAGCCTCACAGGACATAAAGGGAATGGGTCCTGGATAGTTCCCACTCTGTTTTCTTGGCCAGCAATGGAGAAAACACAACTTGAAAAATCACAAATAACACACACATTTCCAAGATCAAAGCTGTTTATACAAGTATCGGAGACAAGCCAGTGGGGTGTTGACATCCATTTTACCAGCCAGCCCCAAGAGCCTTCCATTAAGGAAGAAGCACAGGGGTGGGTGGCTGGCCCCATCCCCCGTGGAACCATTGCTCAAATGCAACTAGTTGACCATTCTTCATGCTTTCTAAAGCCTCGCCTGAAATCATCGGCCAGGTCATTCCCAAGCCCTAAAATAAACATTCTTGCGATACATTCTGCCCCTGTAACGTAAGATTCCTCAGCCATTCGTCAGGCTTTCAACAGAAGGCTTCATTCCCAACCGAGATGCTACACCCCTGCATTCTTGAAACGTGGTATACCTGTGTCACTCGCTCCCAGGGTCATCTGCAGGCTGCCACAGCCAAGAATGAAGCAGACTTCTGGCCCTTTCCCCTTTGCCAGGAAGTTCCCTTTTCATGCTTGCTGTTAAAGAAAGCCACTGATGTTGAAGGGGAGCGATGACCATCACACCCGAACAGAGAGAGCAGAAGGTGGTCAGCCTGGTCATCTGCATCTTCACCCGTGGGTCCTGCTGGCTTCTTCCCGGCGCTTCACAGAATGACCTTCCATCACCCCCTCCTGCCACCCCTACAGTGGTCTGCCCGAGCCCTAAGAGCACGTGCACCCCCCTGAGAAAGCCTACTTCGCTGCCTGAAACTCATTCTGCTTATTCTGGTTTTCTCTTCCTAGAAGCGCTTGTGCCCCAATCATGTGTAACGATAATCACGGTGCCCTTTTTTTTTTCTTTTATCTCCCCAAACAGGGAACTTTTGCTCTTCCCTTTGAAATACCACCAGTGGCATTCTTGAACTTATTTTTAGATGCGTGGAAGCGTTCCAGACAAAAATCGATGCCTAGTGCAGATAAAGCTCTGAGTGTGTTTATCGTGGGTAGAAGAAAAACGGAGTGTTTTCATGTGAAAGGAGCATGGCCATGTGCCTGGGTGCAGTATGGCTTCCTTTAATCTGGAAAAAGGAAACAAGCATTGTCGATAATAATATGCAGATGTCCAGCCCCAAATGAGGACATATTGCTAATTAGCTATATTGTTAGTATGTTTTCAGGAGAGAGGCTGCAGCGACATTAATTATAATCTCTGTTGTTTGTTGTTCAAAGTCTATGAGACCAAAAGCATTGCTAATAATATCTTCTTTAATATCTTCAATAGACGATGCCTAGATTGTTTTTTTCTTCAGAATCCCACATAAAAGCCACAGTAGGGGTAATGAGGCCTGTAGCCTGAGCCTAATTAAAATGAAATCTAACTAGGCCCGTAGCCATCATTATCATCAACTGGTACTTATTGGGTGCCCCCTGAGCTTGTGGAATTGGAGGGTGTGGGCTTTGAGATCGCAGATATGCGTGTGCTTTGCCCTCCAGAAATTTGCCATCCCGTCTGCCTCCAAGAAGTCTGCCTGGTTGTGTTAATCTGGGAATGGTTACCACAGCCTTTTAAAGGAGGGAAAAAAAAAAAAAAGCACTAAAACTCTCCTAGCCAGCCACCAATTTGTGCCTCTTCTGGAAGTTCTGGAAATGGTCAGATAAGCCATTTTTCCTCCCACATACCAGCCTTTGGGAGATGTTTGCAGGATAGGGCAGGTGCCTATTTACAGACTGGGACAATAATGCTTAGCAGGCTTTTCCCAAAGGTGGACCCATCCCCCATTTCCACTCCTTGATTGCCTCCCCTTGAGCTGAACACCCTCATTTGCTCTGTGTCCCTCTCCCTCTGCCTGTGCCAAATAGCCAGCTGGAAACTCTGAACGTTGTGACCACTTTGACCTTGTTGTGGCTGTGACAGCCTTGTTCATCACGAGGATGGCCAGAATGAGCGGCTCCCGCCATGCCATGGCCAGAGGGTGGTTGGGGGAGTGATGTCCTGGGAAGAAAGGACACAAATGATAAAGCTTCTGGGCTTATCATCTTAGAAACTGTCCCCAGTCTACAGATGAGAGACATTTTTTCTTCTCCGTTCATGTTGGTAGAACTTTCCCAGGGGCATTCAGGACCAGCTGCTGAGAGTTGGGAGGAGGGAGCAGATCCCGGCACCACATAGCTTCAGAAGCCTCCAAATGACCCAGAAAATGCCACCAGGGAAGTGGTGGCCTGGCGGAAAATCACAGCACTATAACAGAAAGCTTTCAGACCAAAGGCTAAGGGGTTGAGATCTCTGTGCTGGACCTGACATTTATATTCTTTAATTCCACAATGTCTTACTGAGACTGTAGAGTGGTCCCTTGGCAGCTTGGATGCCCTTTGGGTCTCTCTGCCAGGCCCCTCCACGCGCCGGGGAGTCTGTACCCATTTGCTTTGCCAGGATTGCGGTGTCTGCTAACCCACCTCCCCCTCTGCTCTGTGCTCTGCACCTGCTTCACCCACTTCACTTTTGCTTGCCTCTACAGTCTCGGCTCAAACATCATTTCTTCAGGCAAACTTTTTCTTTAACACCAAGGTTTCAAGTAAGGAGTTTTATAATCTCTACCTCAAATGGTGGTAATAGTTTTTCGTGCTTTCTTTTGTGAGTATCATCCTAAGTTCATGGACTTACATAGATTCTATGTGCATTGTGAATGACAAACTTTGTTTTGACACCCAAATTGTTTAATCTTTGTGCAGTGAGGACCCTTCATGCTGGCTCCTGTGTTCTTTTCAGAGGACACCATTTGCCACTAACGCGTCCCCATCTTCCAGTGCATCTAAGTATCCCAAACTCGCGTATACTTACTTCCCTGCCCAAGCTCTGCAGTCAGCCGGCCATTTGTCCAAGGAGCTCTGGTTTCCTTGAGTGAGAGCAAACTCCTTGAAATTTAATGATAGCGTTTTAAACAAATAAAAGGAATGTTACATTATACAGGGAGTAATACATTTGAGAAATATAATACATAGATGCTGAAACAATGAGAAGACTCTGTAAAGGTCTGGGGATGGGCAGAGATGGCAGAGCTGCATATGTAACCTGACTGCCGCTGTGGAGTCTGCCATGATAGACTCACTAACTGCCCTGCCCTGTGAGTTGTGTTCATTGCCCAGAACAGAGCGCCCAGCTTTGAGTCACTTCACTGAACAGGGCGTTTCCCTTTCCATTGGTAGTCACAGCTCTAATATTAGAGTCACAACAGGGAATATTGCCACTCGTGCTGCAGCGTTGTCAACGGTAACATTAATACTTGGGGTTTCCGTAAAAGAAGTTCTGAGGTCACCCGTCCAGGATTCCTATGACGGCTCTACCATGCCATCCCAGACCCAGGCTCCCCTATCCTTCCGTTCAGTCAGCTTTAGAGACTAGCCTTCAACCTCACGCATGCCAGCAGCCTCGTTTCACTTGAAGCACTGGTATCTGTACTCCAGGTGGGAGAAAGTAGGAGAGAGAAAGGCCAAAAGGTAAACTGACCACCTCCCACTCAGGGGTCCCATCCAGCATCGTCTACGTGCATCTCATTGGGTGGAACTGCATCACGTGGTCGCTCCCAGCTGCAGTGGATGCTGGGAAATGTAGTTTTAGCCCACTACCTTGCCACCTGAAACAAATACCGAGTAAAAATAATTAAATAGAATAGGGGAATAGAATTGGGTAGGCATTTTTGCATTTTGGGTAGGCATATTTGCAATATCTGCCACAATACTCCCATCTAAGGCAAAATACACGGTTCCCACTTTATTATATTTTTTAAAGATTTTATTTATTTATTTGACAGAGAAAGAGAGATCCCAAGTAGGCAGAAAGCCCAGTGCGGGGCTCCATCGTAGGACCCTGAGATCATGACCTGAGCCACCCAGGCGCCCCATCCCATTTTACTATTTTATCATTGTTGCTAACATTTTATTATTACCTACCCCCCCCCCCCCCGTTTTAGATAAAAACAGTAGTAAAATAACAGAGGGACGGGACAGGCTGTACGCACAAGGATGGGGAGTGTTAAGCAGTAGCTCTATCATTCGGCCACTGTAGATGCCTGCCTCAGCTCTTGAGCAGAGTTTGTATGTAAACCATAGAACAGTGTTAGTGCTTCGGCTCCTCTTTTTTTTTTTTTTTTTTTAAGATTTTATTTATTTATTTGACAGAGAACACAAGTAGACAGAGAGGCAGGCAGAGAGAGAGGAAGAAGCAGGCCCCCTGCTGAGAAGAGAGCCCGACGTGGGACTCGATCCCAGGACCCTGAGATCATGACCTGAGCCGAAGGCAGCGGCTTAACCCACTGAGCCACCCAGGCGCCCTCGGCTCCTCTTTTTATTGGTAATCCCAACTCCAGAGATAACAGTGCCGCCGGAGCTGCAGCACTGATTGATGATCCCCTCAAACACACATGGTGGGTGAAGAAATGCTTTCTCAAGCTAAGCCGACCTCCTCATGTCATGTGAATTGAGACAAAATGAATTGTGCAGCACCTCAGAAAATATGGTGAGGTTTCCTGTCTTCAGCTCCTGGACTTTCCCAGAAGAGTGCCTTCCAGAAGGGGCATTTGCTTTTCTGAACAAAACGCAAACTATTGGAAGATCTTCGTTTTGCGACCCACCCTTCCTGAGAATCTTCACTCTGGTAGCATAACTTAAATAGGGCACTCGGCGGGTGAACTCGTTGATCTAGATGGAGGGATGGCCATCAACCAAGACCTGGGGTGGGGGGGTGAGGGGGATTCTCTGCAAGGAAGATGAGCCGTGTGCTCCGAGAGAAAGATTAAGAAAAGGCTTTCTCCTTCATTGTTAGCAGATCCTGTCTGCTGCCTATCACCCAAGATGTAAAATCGAGATTTCAAAATAATGGCTACTCCCAGATCTTGTTATTGGTTGAATAAAGTGGAGTTTCATTTTATATGAGATGTTGTAAGACATCCTTCCCCTATCCTAGGGTGTCCAGTTTCTGGAAATTTGGGGCCATGCCACTGCAGGGAGCCAAGGTTTCCAGTTAAATATGTTTTGATAAAGATGCAAGAGGAATTCAGATATTCAGAGATTGTGATTAGTGTTTCTTTATTACTTCCCATCTTCCAAATGCTTTGTGAACCCAAAGCTTGTTTGGGACATGGGTGGGGGGGATTGGGAAAAGATGGAGAAATGCCACAATTGTGTGCAGAACTCAAGCCAAAACATACTTTAGCCCCAGTCTATTCCCGGCAGAGCAGCTTGTGGCCTGAGCTGACCAGCTGATTGCCCTAACTCTACACTTCTCTCTCTCTCTCTTTTTTTTTTTTTTTTTTTTTTTTTAATGTGTAGAGATAACCCAACTGAGTTGTCTTGACCATCCTGCTGGGACAACATGGGACTCTCCTTATTATCTGCTGTTTTACATGGAGGATTGTTGAGCCACAGAGAGTTTAATGGGTTTTCTTGGTTCATGGCTAAGCCAGGATCACTCCGTGGTGGTCAATCTCCTACTGAGAAATTCCAGAGTCAGACCAAGAAACCAATCAGATTGTCTTTGGTTTTTCAGCCATCTAAACAAAATGCCAAATAACATTTCCTATCTCTTCTCCTAAAATGTGAGTTTTAAGAGTAGAAAGTTTATGTCACCACAGGTAAAGGAAGGAGAACTCCATTTTTAACCCAGTTAAGCATTGTGTCCCAGTTACTACAACGAAGTTAGGGTTGGATTTGCAGGAAATCCCTGAAGCAATTGGCAAGCAAGCCTTGGTCCCCTTCCGAGAGTTGCACTCACAAATTTCTCTGCAAGAAGTTCTCCATGAGAATCCAACTATGCTCACTAATGCTGCCGGAGATGTTTTAAAGTAGGGGATCCAGCAAGAAGAAGAAGACAGCAATTGCCTTCAGTTCTCTCCCCTTGGACTATGATAGACAGAACTCTCATGTTGAGAGAAGATTTAGCATGTTCCTTTCTCTCTCTCTCTCCTTCCCCTGCTCTCCTCCCCTCCCCCCCTCCCTGTGCTGGGCTCAGTCTCAGCATAATACATTTGGCCCTCATTGCGTTGAGCAATGCCCAGGGAATGCCAGGGCAACTCCCTTTACGAGGATGTGCCAGGAGACAAAAACCATGGCAGAGAGGTGGCTGGAAAGGTGAACAAAGGCACTGCCCTTGGCCACATTTCTTTAGCAAAAACCAAGGGCAAGCAAAAACACGATGACGAACATTCAGCTTCTCCCCGCCGTGTAACTCTCTAACTGCATGCTTTAAAGAGGAAAGAGCAGACAGGCTATCTTTGTCTTGCACTTGCCGGGAAGGGTGCCCCAGCCTCTTGCTGGAATCGCTGAGGAAGGGTTGGTGTGCAGACTGGTGGTCCCTTGCCCTCTTGGCATCTTCAGCGGAGGTGGTCTCTGCACCAGCACTTTTGTTCCTCAGCATTTCTGTTTAAAGGATATAGGAAAGATCCATGCCTTCAGATTAACTAAGAAGATATTTATCTACTGCATGTGTTTCGTTCTCTGGCCGTTCTTGACCTTTGGTACTTGGAGTCAGGAGTGTTTTGATACTAGATGTAACCCTTTGGCTGGGTCAGAGGCACCGCGGTGGGGGCAGGGAGTGCATGTGGAGACAGTGTGCTAGAATATACACTCCGAAACCCCGAAACATGCCCAAGAATAACAAGAGCATTAACCACTGACCCAAACGCTGGTGAAATTCTATCTCTACATCTCTCTTCTCCAGTAAACATGAAAATGCCATCCCTGAAGGGATGGAGGAAAGCTCCAAAGAGAGGTCCAAGGAGAACAAGAGGAGGAGAAGGGCTGGTTTGGGAAAAAGGTCCAGCAACTTCTACACTCTTCAATCACTACAAAATTTTTTCCCGAATGACAACTAAATAGAGACATTTTTTACTAGCTGGGAAAAACAACAGACTTGAACTTTTCAGAATAAAGGCATTAAATTTAAAAATGCCTTCTTGTCACTCTTTCTTTGGCTATCCCCGTCTTTTCCTTCATCACATATTATCTTCCCTCCTTCACTCCATACCAGCCTCACTGGCCTTCTTTCCATCCCACGAAGGGACCAAATTCATCCCCAGCTTAGGACTGTCTTACTTGCTGTTTCTTCTGTGAAAATGTTCCTCCCGAGGTTGCAGCAGGTGTTCAGGTCTTGCCTTCCCAAAGAGGTTTTCCCAGCAACCTGTCTAAGGTTGTCCCTGGCCATTCTCCATCATGTTCTTTCTTCTCACCGGTCACCAATTTCTGATCTGATTTTGTCATATTTATTATTTTGTTCCCTCAATTAGTTGTAAATATTAAGAGAATAGGGCCCAGGTCTTGTCCGTGGCTCTATCTCCTATGCCTAGAATGTGGTTGACACTTGTTGACCCGATGGATGGATGGATGGATGGATGGATGGATGGTTGGTTGGTTGGTTGGTTATAGTCAATGATTTGGCTCAAACATTTTATCCAGTTTGGTCAGATCTTTTGTTCCATGACATGCACCACAGAAACAAACTCTGGACATGGGGGCTGTAACTAATGCCAGAGTGATTAATTAATTGAAGCTATGAGAAGGAAATCATCCTCTGATTCCAGTTCTGAATGAAAACCCATTCTCCTTCAAAATAGCACTTTTGTGTTGATGTGCTTCAATGTTTAATAAATATCCCATAACACTTTAGCTCTCAGAAAATTCCAGAGCAGCAGGCTGGGAAAAGTTCCCTGATGGTTTGGCTTTTTGAAGATGGAGTAATTAAACCAAGGGAAATGAAGATGAATTGGGAATACCATCCTGGTTTAATTCCAGCCACTAGCATTGTCTTTGCTCTTGAATTTAATGGACTGTTAAGGGAGGGGGTATTCTCAAATCACGTGCCTCCTGTTTATTTGTTCCTTTGCTTGTTTATTTGTTTTAGAATAACCTCCACATGGAAAGTGACACTGCATCAGAAACGAGCTTTCCTTTCTCCAAAGAAGCAGCCGGGGAACATCTGGACCACCAGGCTGCACACCAACCCTTCCCCAGACAGCGATTCCGGCAAGAGCCTGGGCATCCTTCACTGCAAAGAGATGGCCCCAGATCCTTTCTCCTTGATCTCCCAAACTTTCCAGATCTTTCCAAAGCTGACATCAATGGGCAGAATCCAAATATCCAGGTAATGCTTGAAAGTTGAAAGAACCTATCTCTTTGTGTCCTGATCTGATGTCAAAGCAACCACTGCCTTACCGCACTTGTATTCTTAGCCCCTTATGATTCTGGTTGACAATCAGATTATCTCTGTAAGACCAGTGTTTTATTGCATCTGTGTGACAGCCTTCATTGGGAGATGCACCATTATTTGATGCACGACTAAAGAAAGAAAACACTGATAATTCAAGTATGACACTGAATGCAATGTAATGCGATGTAATGCAATGATTACAATACATCCTGCTCTCAGAGATGTTGATATGCCCAAACAAAACAAAATTATATGCCCTGAAATTAACAAAATAGGGTAGCTATAGAGAAGGGCCAATTTAACATGGAAGCTCACTTGGCAAAGCACAGTATGATTTCAGAGGTACTGGGGAAGGCACACTCTCAAATCCCACTTAGCTTGCCCTGGACACCAGCAATTCCTTCAGGAGGTGGCAACACTTCATTGCTCTAAAATGTAAAGATCTGATTCAGAAAGTTGGGTGAGAGGAAGGGACGTGAGAACAGAAGTAGCTGGGGGAGACATGAGTCTGTACCGCTAAGATGGGCTGGAATGAAGCTGAAGAAAATAGGTGGTTAGGGAAAAGGGTACCTGGGATTAAAAATAACAACCCTCCTCTATGCTGAAATAGATATGCTTTACAAAGCAAATGTTGATCTGGTTTGACTCCAAACACCCTCATGAAGGAGATGAAGCCCACATCCTTTTTCCATAATCAGTAATGCAGCAGGTACTTAAGAAGTTCCTATTTGGTTTGCCCAAGGTTACATGGCTAGTAAATGGTGGTTGAAGTTCAAATCTAGTCTCCTGGTTGTCCTGAGAATACTCACCCTATCAATCCATGTTTCACAGACAAACTCTTGATTTTGAATTTTGCTTGTACTTCCCTCTGTGTCTTCCCAGAGATGGTGCCCATGATAGCCAAGGAAGAGGACTAGTCAACAAGGCAATCTCATCTCTATTGTAGCTCCTGTCCACCTTGAACTTTGTTCTCCATTCTTTGCATTTGGGGAAGGGCAGCATTTTCTCAATCTTCCTCTCTGCTTCAAATTCCAATTAGCTTACAAGGCCAAAAGTTCCTGAACCTGACCTCAGAGCAGTTGATCCTTAATTAAGTTAACTCTCCCTCTCTCAAGACTAACATTCTCTGCATGACACCTTCCAGATCAGATTTCGTTGGTCAGAGTTCTGCTCATCACGCCAGTGTCATAGCGGCTAACAAATGTCACTGAGAATACGCCCCAGTTAGAATGTTGACCAGCCCCTACTGTGTATAAAATACTGTGTTAGGGTTATGAGAAGGTAAGAATTGTATGACCTTCTCCATCCAAGAATGACATAGATATGAAGGTCCCGGCTACCACCCAAGACAGTGCCAAAGGGAACATGGAGACAGAGGAGGGGAAAATGCTCTGTTCCATTGTGAACAGGTATGAATAGACAGGAAGAAATAGAACAGGATACTGGTAAGGATCTAGATATGAAAAATGTTCCAGAAGTCACTTTTTGACGACCCTTGTGCAGAAATCACTGCATGCACCTGTTAACATTTCCAGAGAGTCTTGCATTGTTCTAATTGATTAAATGGAAAAACAGGCCTTTCACTCCACTGTTCTTTCTCCAGGAAGTGGTTACATGGCTCTCTGCTAAAGAACAAAGGATTCACTTGGGGGAGGTGCGGACTGGCAAAAAAAGGTGCAGACCTCTCCTTACTGTTACTCGACAGTGCTCCCCCTTGGGTCTTTACCTGCAGGAAGTGATTTTTTCCCCCCTTCTTTATAGATTATATGGTTTTGGGACCAGGCCACATTCACTCCAAGGGAGCTTAGGCCATGTCCAAAGCAATTTTAGGCTTGCTCTGGCTCACATTTTTCCCCCACAGGTGGGAAATGTCACTGTGAGATTTAATGCTGAGTATTGAGCTATTAAAGTAGTAGATTTAAGAATGTAGGGACTCTTGGGTGGTTCAATCATTAAGCATCTGCCTTCAGCTCAGGTCATGATCCCAGGGTTCTGGGATCGAGTCCCGCATGAGGCTCTCTGCTCTGTGGGGAGCCTGCTTTTCCCTCTCCCTGTCCTTCTGCCTGTTGCTCCCCCTGCTTGTGTTCTCTCTCTCTCTCACTGTCAAATAAATAAATACAACCTTTTTTTTAAAAAAAAAAAAGGAATTTCTTATGTAAAGTTACAAGAAAATGCCTGGATGCAGGGGAACTGAAGGTTGCAGGGAGTGTCCTCTCATTGGAAAGTTACTAAGTACACGGGGCTCTACCTAAGAACCAAATTTGGAGCAGAATTTCTCAGAATCCCCTGTCTCTCTCCCAGATAATTCTGTGAGCCTAGGAATCCCCAGACCTCACTTGGGCCTTTTTAAAACATAGACCTAAATGTCAGGAAAGAACAGTGGTTGAGATCCTCAGACCTAAGAAACCCAGATTCCTTTCCCAAAAAGGGCAGGGCACCCGTAAAGTCTGGGCCTTCTACAGCCCACACAATGGATCAATCTGTGCATGAGGTCACTAGAGCACCCAGGGTTCCAGGTCATTTTAAATCATCCTCATCTGTGTGGTTTAGCTGGATGGGAAGTAAAGAATACTCTGGAACAGTTCCACCTGGCTTCCTGAGGGCAAGGGGCTGTTGGAGTTGGTGGATATGGAGAGAACTAGAATGAGCCAAAAGGGCAGAAATTAAATGGAGGTGAGTTATGAGAAGGTCCCACACGAGAGTCTGGCAAAGCCTCTTGGACTTTTATCGAAGGCAGCTTCCCTGTGCACTGTCAGTAAGGCATGACTGCGAAGATGATACAAGTGGAAATTCTTTGCCGTGTCCCCTCTGAGACATGTTTACATAGACTTACAACAGGGGCAAAGTAACAGTCAGTGCTTTGTTCTCACTCTGTCTAACCACCACCCCACCTCACCTGCCCAGCACGGGAACCAAAAATTCGCCTTCAGGTACAGGTTCAGAAAGGGAGACCTTGGAGCACAGGGCGGGAAGAGAACAGGGGCGCTCCTGCATGTCCTCGTTCCTTTCCTGAGTTGGCCTTTGGACAGCAAAGATCCCCATAGCTCCCAAGAGCTTAGGTTTCCCCATAGCTGCAAATATCAGAATATTGTGCAAAGCCCATGAAGTCTAAGGTATGACCACCTTTCTGCCCACTGTCTAGACAAGCCACTCCACTCCTGCTCTGCACAATCCCCATGGCCGTTTAGCCTCCGGCAGGCCATTGAGAGGGGCAGGAGCAGCCTAGGTTTTATTGATCTTATGATCTGTTGGCCCTAAAGAAAAGAAAATTGAGCTGTGTTTCTGGCCTTCTCTTTCTGCAAGACCACAAAAGTCACTTGGAAAGATGTTCAGAAAAAGAAGGAAGCAGCTGCTCTCCCTGAGAGCCACAGCCTAGGCCAGTGTGTGAGTGTGTGTGAGTGTGCGTACACAAGAACGCAAGCTTACATACAAGCGCACACACACACACACACACACACACACAGCACTGGCCGCTGCAGCCCCATGCACCAATGCACTTGAGTAAACCAGTTCCCTGGTGGTCCTTTAAAAGATGAGGTGCTTTCTAAAAGGGGGTGATGGGTTCTGTTTTGGCAGCCCTTACCCCTTCCTTACAGCACTGCTCTTTTGTTGAAATGCACTCGTTTGACACGGGGCGGTTCAGCCAAGCAGACAGCTCCAGTGATCCTCCGGGGCCGTGAAAGCATTTTCTCTCCCTGGGGAGCAGAGCGAAGACAGGTGACGGGGCTTCCACTGCCAGGGCCCCTGGCCTTGTCTCCCCCCGTCCCTTGGCAACCTGCCCCTTGCCCCCACCTAGCTGTCCTTCACTGAAGCTGGGGAGCTGAACAGGAATTTAATACCTTCTCTCTGAACACCCCCACCCCATCCCCTCCAGTGTCTGAAAGAGTTTCCCACGCTCTGGGTCTGGGGTCTGCTGTCCCTCCCGCCAAATAACCCATACCTTTCCAACGTGACACTGCCAAGCCCGGGCAAGGGGTCACCTCCCTCTTAGACCTCTTAACTTTGGGGAAGGGAAGTGCTTTAAAAAGCCCAGCTTGGGGGGGGGGAGCTTTTTTAAACCCCCCTCCCCTCTAAGCCAGGCAGGACCCGCTTAGGGCCGTGGAAGCGAGTGGGGAAAAGACAAGGCACAAGTTAGAAAGACACAGCCTCAAAGTCCTGAACCGAATCTCCGTATTAAATTTGAAACAATAGTAGAAGTCGGATTTCATTAAAAATAAATAAATCAGTCATTCAGGAAAGAAAGGAAATTCTCCCAGGAAAAGTTAGACTCGAACTTGAGACTTGTTGGCTGGGTTTTCCGTCTGCAGCTGATGGTCAGATAACAAAGACAAAAGTCTCTAAAATAAACTCATTATTAGGCTTTCTCCATCAATTCCTTACCACAGTAGCTGTTCACAACCAATTATTTCTTTCCTGGATCGAGATCAGGATTTATTTCAATCAATATACCGATTTCTTCTTTTCCCACTGAGGGAGACTTAAAATAGTCACCTAGAGATCTTTTTTTTCCCCTTGCACAGACTTATTTACATGGCCACCAGCCTCTGGAGGGCCACAAGATACAATCAGATGGCTTGGCCCCAGGCCTACAAATGTATGTGCTTGTACTTTTTATTCCCTTTCTCCTTTCTCTCTAAAATACTTTCAGAATGGCAACTGTGACCAACCAAGAACCAGGGAGTCTTTGTGCCCAAAACATGACCTCACACACAACTCTGGGGACAAGCCTATATGGTGGAGATTCTTACGGGGGTATATTGTCCAGAATATGAACAACAGAGCCCACTGACCTGTGCTTGGGATCAAATGTCCTGAGGGCTTGGCCATGATAGACAGCTTCCTGCAAGTTACTGGACCTCTCTATGCCTCAGTTTCCTTGTCTGTAAAATGGGGATGGTAATACTATACATGAGTACCTCTGTCCTACAATACTGCACAGAAGCGGGGGTTGTGGTGAGGATGAAGTAAGAGCATCCATGTGAAGCCCCTAGCAAGAGGGACAGGTATATGGGAAGCTTCCCCAAACAAGTAGGTGCAGGTTGGTGATGACCATGGATTGAGATGACAGAGGAAACGTGTATAAAATAATGGGGAATCACAAGAACTTGTGTTGGGACAGCTCTGTGTCTTCCTTGCTCTCTTCACCTCAGGAACATAAATTCTCCACACCGGTTTCTGTGCCTAAATTTCAAATATAACTTGTGGAGAACAAGCAAGAATGTCTGGGCCAGCACGCTGCGAGTCCCAGAGCACTAACCTCCGTCAGCTGGGTTGCCATAGTTGTTTCTGGGGCATCAGTGAGTCTGAGAGGAGGGGATTATCTTTCTGCAGCAATTGTCAAGGAAGGAAGGGGGAGCGTAATCTTGGCCTTTCACTGGAGGTTGTTTTCTTGTCCCTGGGTGCTCTGCGCTCCTGAGGAAATCACTTCACCTTAGGGCTCACATTCCTGTCTGGGAAATACTGACCCATGCCTTCCTAGTCACCATAGCTTTCAAGGCTTAGAGGGCCAAGCTAAAAGATTCTAGAAGATTCTCCTGAGCTGAGAAGGTTAAGACTTCTGTTTTCTCTAAGTCATTAGTTGATTAACCGGTAGACTTTTCAGATTAAGTGTAAGGAGTTTGTTTCTAAGAAATGTCTTAACTATCAAGAGAAGGAAGGAAGCTAGTAACACTTCATAGGATCTTATTCTCATTTCCAATTTTGGACAGAATTCCCCCCAATTGGCACCTATTTTGGACTCTCTTTCTCTCTCTCTCTCTTTTTTTTTTTTTTGGCACTGAGAAGATCCTGCCAGAAGTTGGACTCGGGTCTTTTGAAAGCATTCTCTTGCTTGTGCTATCTTGATTCATGGTATGGAAAAGTCCAGAAGAAATAAATATGCTGAGACACCTTAGTTATGTGTATGAAGGAAGAGAAAAGATGGTAAGGTCTAGCATCTTTATCAGCTTGGAAATCTGCTGTATTCACTCCCACACCTTCAGCTCATCACATCGATTATTGTTTAAGGCATCTTTATCAACCCATTCTTTGATGCTAACGAACATGTAAACAGAATGAGAGCAACAGGACCTATAAAACTAATCCCCGCCTTCCAAGAAGCCACTGATCATGCTCATTAAGTTTCTTTAATTGGATGCCTATAAAACTTCAGGTTCAGGATTAGAGTTCTTCTTTTGATATCAGTATAAGATTTCCACATTATTAATTGTAGGGAAGGGTGGATTCTAAGGTTTGTGTGTTTTTTTGTTTTTGGCGGGTTTTGTTTTGTTTTGTGTTTAATTCAATTGGGGCAGTGGCCAGAAATTAAAGGGGGGGAAAAAAAAAACCTCTGAGCTGTTGAGATTTAGTCATCGATATAGTTTTTGGAGTAAATTAGTATTTTGCTACTCCTTGCCTGGCCAGGCAACAAGTCTATTTTGTTTGGATCCGAGCAACGGTTTTGGAAAAAGAAATCGTATTGACGGTAATAGCTTAAAACATGAAATTGTTTTTATTCCCAGCTTGGAGAAATTGTAGGGCACGTCTTGCTTAGGCAATCCCTTTGACTCCAGTCTGAATACAAATGGAATACCAAAACTGCTGGGCATGTTCCCCTTATCTTCTACCCAGAGACTGATTTCATTACCATAATTGCAGGCTTGCCTGACTTTGGCAGCGTCTCGCCTCCGAGACCCTTAATAGCCTTACAGATGGTTGCTGCCTCTCAGTTGTTCCATCTGTAGGCAGAGGGAGACCGGACTGCGGAAGAGAAAGATTATGTCTCCAAAGGCTCAGTATTGCCCTGTCACCACCCAGCTGCACACTCCTGCAACACTTGTCCTTCCAGAGCTGTGTGGGGGTCCCAGCCACTCTCCAGCAACCAGCCATTCCAACAAATGGAAGTGAATCAAGACCAATGATTCCTTTTTCTCTTTTTTGAAAGATTACTAAAAGTTCCGTGATTATTTATAAATACGCAAGGGATGCTTACAAGAGGGGAGAATTGTGGTGGTGGGGAATAAAGCCAGGGATGCCCTACTAGGCATCCCACACCAGAAAAAAGATTCACGTGACTGGCTGCAGCCCGGGGACTCTCTGGGACGGATGGCAGTATCTTGACCTTGCATATGGACTACACAAGGCCACAGCCCAGGCCCAGCATTGGCCCAGCAACTTCCTTGGAAGGTCAAAGCAAGGAGAATTCCAGTCTCCCTGTTCCTAGCCCACAAGGAAGGGGCTATTGGTCTCAGGGATGGGCACAGCCTGGTGCAACTTGGCAGAGCATCCCAGCAACTCTCTCAGATGTCGGCTTAGGGCAAAACGGGAAACGCAGTACAGCTTGCGCTGATTACTCAGAGCACGTGTTTCTGATTCATTTGCACACAACTCATCCAGGGGGTGTTGCAAGGGCTATGTGATGGCCAAAGGAACCCAGTGAGTCTCTTATTATATTTTTTAAACAAGTTTCTCAGCATTGATTGTCTCTCGGAGCCAAGAAACTGCACTCTTCCAGCCCCGTGACTTCAAAACGAAGCTCTGTAAATCTGAAAGCAAGTTCTAACCTTGGCTTTGGAATTCTCTGTTCTGACCCTGAGGGTCGGTTGAGGAGTCTGCTCACGGGGTTCGGATATGGGATGAGTGAAAGTCACAGCTGTGGACCTTGAGGACCTTGTGCTCACACCTCCACACATGTGGTGGCACCAGCCCCCGTCAGCCCCTGTGGCCTTCATGGCTCTTGCTTGCATGAGGGGATGGTATTTCTGTGGCTTTTTGAGAGGCCGTGTGGCAGTTGTTAAGAACATGGGCTCTGGGGCTAGGCATCCACATCTGCCACTTACCAGCTGTGTGACCTTAGGCAGATTGTTCACTTCTCTGTGAAAAGCTAACCTGTTGCTGCCCAGCTACCAAAACTTAACAGCTTGAAGCCATGACCGTTGGATTGCTCATGGTTGTGGAGGTTAGGAATTTGAACAGGGCTCCACCAGTAGAGCTGGTCTCTGGTCCACATGGTATTAGCTTTGGTAATCCAGCTGGGCTAAAGCATCCAAGGTGGTCCCAGCTCACATGACTTGGGCCCTGGAGTGGGCCACTTGCCTGAGGTACCTCAGTTCTCCACCAGGTGGCCTCTCTGTTCACCTGGTCTCTATGTTTAAGGCTTCCTTACCCCTAGTGGTGGGAACATTCCCATGGAATGAGAATGGAAGCTGTAAGACCTCATAAGCCTTGTCATGGTGTCACTCCTACCATATTCTATTGCACAAAGTAAGTCACAAGACCGGGCCAGAATGAAAGAGAGAGGAAATCCCTTCTTAATGGGAGATGTAGCACACACCTGCAAGGATGGGATGAATTACTGGGGCCATCTTTGCAGAGAGTCAACCATAGGGGCCAATTAACAGTACCAACTTTATACATATAATACATATAATAAATTAATATATGTAGACCATTTACAACAGTGCCTAGTACAGACTTAGTGCTCAATAAGTGTTTGGTTTTATTATAATTACTCTTGTGTTACTTCAGGGACACATATAATACATGTTTACTGCTTGAATTGAAGACTTCCCAGCTACATAATCATTGGTAAATCAGGAACCCCAGTATCCTTCCAGCCTGAGGCCCATGTACATCAGTCCTATTTGGTCATGGGGCCCATTGTGCCATCTCTGGGCCTTTTCCATCCTGTATCACCATGTAGTCTCAGCATTCCTCCATGAGAGACGCATCCATCATTTCCCTCTGCTCTCCTATTTCTTCTGAGGGTACCTAGTTTGGAGGATATAGACTCCTCATTGACTCTGGCCTGTTCTGAATTCTTCAGGTCACCATAGAGGTGGTGGACGGTCCTGACTCTGAAGCAGATAAGGATCAGCATCCAGAGAATAAGCCCAGCTGGTCAGTCCCATCCCCCGACTGGAGGGCCTGGTGGCAGAGGTCCTTGTCCTTGACGAGGGCCAACAGCGGGGACCAAGACTATAAGTACGAGAGTACCTCAGATGACAGCAACTTCCTCAACCCCCCCAGGGGGTGGGACCGTCCAGCCCCAGGCCACCGGACTTTTGAAACCAAAGAGCAGCCAGAATATGGTGAGTTTACCACCCAGTGATATAAAATTGGTGGGGAGAATAAATGAGGATGTTGAGATCTAATGGACATGGAGCCAAGCAAAACCCAGTTTACAGTATGTGGTTTTGGGTCTTCTATGAGGCATACCTCATAAAGACTTTGTTCCACAGAAGCCCCAAGAAGGCACCAGCAGCCACATTTTTCTGGAAAGACTATAATTTTTAAATCATATCAATTATCCTAGGAGAGAATTTTTTTTTTTAGTTAGGGATATTTGAGGTTCTGCCTCACACCCCCCGCCGAAGCTTTAGTTTTATTTCTAAAAATTAGGAAATCACCAAATCTACTTCCTGATGTATTTTAGTGTAAAAATTCATACTGAAAATCAATTTAGTCCAAAGATAGGTGTCCAACTCCTTCTTTTGAGCAGGCAGCCATGTCACTTTGACATGAGCAGTAGAGCAGCCCTTGGGAACCCACAGGAATGTGTGCTTAATGGAAGGCTGTCAATGGAAGGCTTCAAGACAATAAATTTCAAGATGCCAAGTTGGGATTTCTAGTTTCCCAAGTTTTTAGAGGAGGGGAGGGAAGGTAACAAGCACCTTACAAATTCAGTGAGTTAAATAATAAAAACTGTTTTTCAGTTGGGATGGGAGACAGAATGGGGGGAAACTCAACTCCAATCCATCATTCAGGGATCCAGGCTCCTTCCCTCTTAGAGTTCCACCAACTTCCAGGGCCTGAGTTATGCACTGAATGCCCTACATCTGGTTGGCAGCCAAGGAGACAGACAGGTAGAGCCTGGAAAAGGCACACATGCTCTTAACCATCTCGGGCTGGAAATGGTACACACCACATCCACTCAGACTCTGTTGATGGCACCGGTGATATAGCCCCCACCAAGATGCAAAGGAAGCTGGGAAACACATCCTGGTTGTGCAAGAAGGAAGAAACCTGGCAAGGCTTCATGGGGAATCGGGAAGCCTGCCTTGTGTTATAAGAATATTTGAGGTCATATGTATGCCTCCATCATGACAGTGTTCTTGCGGCTTCACCACCAGCAGTCTTAGGAACAATGGTTATATGACAGGAATGACCTGTCTCGCACCATTATACTCTCCCCCTTACCTCCATCTCTCAGTAAAAAGACCAGCTCTGTGCTAGAGAGTCATTTCTGCCACTAATAGACAATACTAAGCAACTTCCAAAACAGGGAGACCTTTTTCTAAAAGCATGTCTTATGGCTGGCACCATGCTAGGCTCCGGGAATCCAAAAATTAGAAAGACACTGGTCTTCCTTAAAGGGGATCTCACTTGTCCATGGACAAGGGAGAAAGGTTGAGTGATAGAGGAAAACACTGCCAGGGTAGAAATACACATCACAGGCTAAGGAAGCAGAAAGGGAACTCTGACACTCCTAGCTAGGAGGCTTGTAAAACCTCCCCTTTTCCAGAAGAAGTAAGAGTTTACCTATTTTCCAAGAGAAAAGGACTAGGGATAATTACCAACATTTATATAGCACTTCCCAAGCACTAGTCCCTCTTCATGGCATCTCACATATATTAACTTATTTCATCAGCTCTCTGAGGCAGATACCCCAGTTTACAGATGGGAAAACTGAAGCCTAGAGAAGCGAAGCAACTTGACCTTGAGGCAAGTCTGAGACCTCTCGGGCAGTCTGAGCCCAGAGTCTGTTCTCCTAACCACTTTTTTATCCTGCCTCTCTGGGGAACAAAAATAATCATATCCTTTATGACAGCAGAGTGATTATGGAAATGCATGCTTCACTGGGAAGACAGAAAAGAGAGGAAAGTTCTATGGTGTTATAAGCAAGGGAAACGCAGAGGATCCCTGGGTGCCAGGCCAACATGTCACAAGTTTCTGACTTAATTATTTGCCCAGAACACAGGGGACATTGTTTTGAAGACTAGAGCTCAGACCCTCCCCATCAGAATCCCTGACTACATAATTAAGAGCTACCAATCCTGGCCTCAGCCCCTTCCCTTTATACTAATAGTCCTCAAGATGTGAACCCCAAATCAGCCGCATCGACATGGCCCGAGACTGTGATAGGAATGCAAATTTTCAGGCCCCAACCCCCGGCCTATTGAACCAGCCACTCTGGGCTGGATCCCCCAAATCTGTCTTAGAACAAGCCCTCCAGGGGCTCTGGTGCCCTGAGCCCACTATTCCAGAGTGACGGTCCTCAGTCTTGCTTGTTCCTTATACTCACCCGAGCAATTTTTTAGATCCCAATGCCCAGACTTTAGTTCAGTTAAATTGGGATCTCTGGCGGGTACAGCCCAAGCATCAGGTTTTAAGAGCTCTGTGAGTATGCTCTTAAGTGGGCGTGAAGCCCAGCTTAAGAGACACTGCTATCCTTCTGCTGAACTAGAATGTCCAGGAGTGAGACCTGGAGTCGGTCTTTCTTTGCTTTTTTGTTTCTTTCTTTTTGCAACCAGCGTCCCCTGATGATTCTCAGGCTCACCAGAGTTTGCAGACCAAAACAACTTTTGCATCTAAAGCCCTTACAGAATACACTCTGGTGAATTCATGAACATGAAGAACATCGTCCATTTCTATCTTGAGGATAGAATTCAGTTCTACTGGGACCATGACTGTGGCTGCCTCAGCTACCTTTACCATAACTTTCTAGGCCTAGAATCCCTGTGGAGGTCTTACATCTGGATCTGACAGCAGCTCAGGGCCATGGAGAAACTCCCATCTTTTATGGTTTGGGAGTATCTCTTAGTAACTCCCTCATCATTGGAGTAGATCCCAGGACAGCTACTTTATCAAGAAAATCTTGTCCCTTATAATGCCCCTAAAGGAATCCTTCTCAGATTTTAACATGAATGCAAATCACCTGTAGGTCTTTTCTAGTGTAGCTTCTGATCCAGTGGCTGAGGCCGGCACTGCTGGTCTTCGGACCACACTTTGAATAGCACGACTCAGTGTGGCAAATGCTTAGCAGCAGGCCCTGTGAGTGAAGGAATGGCTGCTTCTCTGACGGGTTCACAAGGATCGTGTGGTTTCCAGAATTCTCTGTAGCATCAGAAAAGCTGAATACTCTTTTTTGCAATCAACGAGAAACTATTAAACAATTTCTAAGTATTTGTCCCTAGGTCTGGTGCTGTGAAGGATCCAGGGAGAGAAGGCCTGGAAAGGCAGGGTTCTGGCAGCGCAAACTTCCTGGGGTTCCAGACCCACTGCAAGGGTGTGCTGGCTTTTCTCAGGCATGCTAAACCTGCCACAGGAACTGGTCTTTGTGGAGGATGTTGATTTCAGATTTTTAAAGGTAGCATCTTTAGTCAGACTTTAAATGTTGGTGGCCAAAGAGTACTTCAAAAAAAAAAAAAAAAAAACAGGTAGGAAAAAAAATAGACTAGAATGGCATCTTTAGAATATGTTATAAAACACACGACGGAAGCTGGTTAGACCTATTGCTGACTGTGGGAACACAATGGCTCTGCTTTGGACTGTATTTGAGATGCTCCACTTGAAATGCCTTCTGTAGAGATACTTAAGGTATCATCAGGGACAAAGGAAGAGTCCAGAGAAATATTTTTCTGTCAAATAGCGGTATACCATTCCCAGAACTGTTCTGAATAACCTGCAAAATGAAACCAGATAGGCAATTGCTTACGGTAACCTGGGTTTGGGACTCTGTTCCTTACAATTCTCTGACTGGTCAGAGGCCTCTGTTAATAGAGTTCCTAGTGATTTTTGTCAAGGCTTTTTCTTTGTAATGTTGAATTATGGCCACATGAGTGGGTGTCTTAAAAAAGAGAGGCCAATGTGGGCCAGAATTAAAGCTGCAGGGGTATCAGGGTATAAAGGAGCATAGGGCAGAAGCAGAGAGACCTCACCTCTCGTCCCAGCTCTGCCAGGTCTGAGCTGCGTGACGTTAGGAAGACCCTTAACCTCCCTGAGCCTCAGTTTCCTTATCCATGAAAAAAGGATGTTTCCACCTACCCACAGGATTATTATCAGAGCTTAATCATTATGTTTAGACAGAGAAGCTGGTTAAAGCAGACCCTCAGTAATTGGTAGCCACTCTCCTCTAAGATTAGCAGTGGAGGCTTGCCCGTGACCCAGTCAAGACCAAATCACCCCAGTTGCCCAGACGCTAACCGACCCACAGGTCTCTAGTGCGCTCAAACTGCTTAATCACTACCTTAAAATTTCAAACGACATGGCTGAAACCCAGCTCTCAGTCCAGTACACTGCATTGTATTCTTCCCTCACTGAGCTCTTTGATGTCACAAGGACTGCTTTTTACTGTCGTTGTTGTCACCTCAGCAAAAACCGCTGCTCACATTCATTTTCTGCTCTGAGCCATGTTCCCTGGCAGGTGAGCAAATGAGAACAGAATAGTTTTATTAGAGCAGAAAGGAGCACTGCCCTCAAAGTCTTCTGTCCTTCGCACACATTAAACAAATAGAGATTCCCCAAGAGGAGGGTCTTTCCTGGGACATGCGTCTAAGACAGTCGGCTATGGAGCCTTCAGGGTGGTGAGCTGACATGCACGCTTAGCCCTTTGTCACTAGCCTAACAGAAATGACCAGCCACGCGGTGACGGAACTGTTCGGTGCCTGATTTGGGGGGACCACATTTTAAGTTTGGAGAATAAAGGGCTTTGGGAGCATTTAAAATAAAAGCCTGAAGAAAGCCACTTATTGGAATAATAAGCCCTTCGTTGTTCCAGAGTCCACGAGCCATCTAGAAAGCATATTTTAGGGAGAATTTTATGGTATATTTTTAACAGTTAACTTTTGCTGCTCAAGAAACCACCCCCAAAATGTAGTGGCTTAAAAGAACAAATGGGTTCTCTTTTAAGAATCTGCAATTTTCC
The DNA here is from genome assembly GCF_964662115.1 of Mustela nivalis. Classification (NCBI taxonomy): domain Eukaryota; kingdom Metazoa; phylum Chordata; class Mammalia; order Carnivora; family Mustelidae; genus Mustela; species Mustela nivalis. The sequence continues at coordinate 106,851,249 of NC_139027.1, read as the reverse complement.
TAGACTTTTCTTCAGCTCTGGGCTGGACTGACTGGGGCTGGAGGTCTAGGATGGCTTCCCTCAGCAATGGGGCCGCAGCTGGACAGGTGGCTGGCTAGGGTCTATCTCCAGCTGTCCCTCACCTTCCAGGTAGCCAGCCCGGCTTTTCCCATAGTATTGGATGAGTTCTCTACAGCAAGAGGGCAAACACTAATGCACGAACACATTCCCAGCCTCTTGTTTGCATCATATTTGCTATTTTTCCATTGGCCATGGCAAGTCACAGGGCCCAGGCTGGGGTCAGCAGAGGACAGTAACCACAGGGTAGATACGAGGAGAGGAATTATAGAAGTCATTTTTCACGTAATCTGACACACTATTAACATTCAGTAATTTAGTTCCAAGAAACCAAGACAAGAAATTACTTTGTGCAAAGATTCCAGTAGAAGCCTCATGGCAGGTTAATGCTGAAATCTCAAAATTCAAGGACATTTCCAAAAACTCTCTCTCCATATTACTGCCACAGGAAGGAAAGGTTGCAAGAGATTTCTAAATGGTTGCAGTCCTATTGCTTCTGCTAAGCCAAGCAGGAACACCATTTGGCATCACTGCATTATGTACCCACCATAAAAGTGACAGGAACTCTACCTATGTACTCGGTAAACATATTCTGACTGGCCCATCGCCCCCCTTATGAGTCTAATGACATTACAATCTTTATTTGTGACTTTTTGTTGTTGCTGTTCCCTTCAACAAAGCTGGTCTTGGTGGTATGTGTAGGACGTGGTTGAGTGTGTTCATGTATGTCTGTTACCCACTGCACCTGAATGTTCTTCCTGATGACAGTGTGATGTCACAGTTGTTCCAGGCATATCTCTGACATTCTTGGGGAGATGACCAAGAGGCACCAGACCACAGAGGTCTTAGAGGGAGCACCCAGTGCTTCTCCCCCTGGAAGTAGCTTGCCTCTCCAGTTCTACCTGTTGATGCCTACTAAGAGATGGGAGAGATGAAGACACTCACACTGGGCAAACAGGCCCAACTCCTTCACATGAGGCAGTCGTTTCAAACATCTGGCTTGGCTGTGTTGCTGGAAAACCATTTCTTAAAAGAAGATCAAAATAGAAAAAGATTCCTTCTGGGGAAAGAGAAGAGATGGACAGGGGCCCTGGGGGCAGTCAAGGTGTGGGCAAACTCTCTGCTCTGGGTTAGGGCTGAGGACACAACCATGAACAACCACTACCCCCCCCCCAACTCTGTTTAATGGACTGAGGAGACTCAGCAGCTCTGTGTTTGCCTAAGGAGTGTTCTGAGTGAGCGCCATGTAAACAACAGCCTGGGAGGCTGGCACAGAGCCCACACTGCAGGTAGAAACATGTGTGGACTACATTCCTGCTGGGCTTACATAATAAGGATCACCACGACCTGTTACAAACCAAGAGGACCCCTTTCCAACAGAGCACATGCCTCTTGCCCCAAGCTTGGCACTGGCAGAGGCCCCAAGGCTGTAGGAAGATCTGGATAAACCAGGAGAAAATTACTACAGAGTAGAGATGCTGCAGAGACAGTCATGCTGTAGAGATCAAAGACTCGGCACTGGGACCCCAGCTTTCCTTTCTGTTACCCTTACTACGTTGGATAAGTCCTCCCACCCCCAACCACCAGTCACACTAGGACTTAGTTTCTTTACTTTTAAAAAGAGAAACTAGTCTTGATAATATACCGACCTTCCTCACACCCCTCACACTCCCAAGCCCCCCCCCCCGCCTCACTTGGCCTGCTTCTCCTTTTTTTCCATACCATTTATTGGCTTCTAATGTACTGTATAACTTACGCATTTTTTGTTTGATTATTGCGTAGCTCTTCTTACTAAAATATTAGTTCCATCAGGACAAAAATCTTGGAAGTTTTATTTAATGGTATTTCCCATATACCTAGAATTAAGCCTGGCATATAATAGGGGCTATCCAATAAATATTTATTGGATAGATATTAAATGATGACCTTGAAGGGTCATTTCTAGCTTTACCATTATGTAGTGGTTATCTACTGCTGTGTAACAAACCATCCCAAAACTCAGTGACTTAAGATAACACCAGTTTATTATCTCTCATGATTCTTTGGCTCAGGAGATCGGGCCCCACAAAGCAGTTGCTATGCTCCTCATGCATCTATTCAACTGTCTACTGGAAAGGGCTAGAAGGTTCAACAAGGCTTCACTCACATGTATAGTATCTTGTGACCCATAATATACAAGTTTAGCCTCAGCTTCTTTCACAGCGACTGGATTGCCCAGAGTGAATGTTGGAAGCTGCCTGGCTCCTAGGGCGGAAGTCAGCTCAGATTTTAGGGAAGGGGAAATAGACTCTCTCTCTTGCTCGCTCCCTCACTCTTGCTCTCTCAATGAATGGATGTATGGGGAGGGAAGGAAGTGATGGTGGTTATCTTTGGAAACTACATAACATAGTATTGCATGATCCCATACTCTACAAATGCATGCATTCTCAGTAGGCACTTACTGGGAACCTTCTAAGGGTCAGGCCCCAGCAACGTGCTGACCACCACGGTACTCAAAACCTCAGACAGAGTCCCTGCTCTCACCAAGCTAATCCCTAAAATGAACTCCGGAGCCACAAGCCTTTTGACTCCAGCTGGCATCTGGTCCCCTCCAATGGCGAGAACGATGGAATAAGACAACTGGAAGACTGCTTGACAAGGGGGATTTGGGGACTCTTTGGGCGGCGGCTGGTGACCATATCCCTGGCTCCCTTCCAGATTCCACAGATGGCGAGGGCGACTGGAGTCTCTGGTCTGTCTGCAGTGTCACCTGTGGGAACGGCAACCAGAAACGGACTAGGTCTTGTGGCTACGCATGTACCGCGACAGAATCTAGGACGTGTGACCGTCCAAACTGCCCAGGTGGGTTTATTTATGCAGGGGAGTGGCTCCAAGTTCAAGCAAGAATTTTTCATTTATATTTAAACCTTAAAGAAAATCACTTTTTAAAGGACAGCCATTTCCCTAACAAGGATTCCGACCAGACTGAAACAGTAAGAGATGAGTAATGAGCTGAATGGATGCAAAAAGATGGGTTTCCTGAGTCTTCGGCACAATTGCAGTAGTCATGATGTAGAGCTTAGTGCCACAGTGTACTTGTGCAATTTCAAGGAGGGACTCTGGTTAACTTGGGCCTTTGATGCGGGATTTGTTTTGGCTTGAAGAGACACATGCTGAGAGGCATTCATAGTCCGATAAGGAAGCCAGGATGAGAGGCTTCAGGGATGCTTACGGAAAACCACGCAGGTAGCTCTGTCAGTGAGAGTTACTGAAGGATCTGTGGGAGGAAACTGAGGACCCTTGGCAGTTGCTTATTACTTTTATTTTTTTTTTAAGATTTATTTATTTACTTGAGAGAGAGAGAGAGAGAGAGAAAGAGAAAGTAAATGAGGGGAGGGGCAGAGGGAGACAGAGAATCCTAAAGCAGACTCCCTGCTGGGGTCAGTCCTAGGACTCTGAGATGCTGACCGGCACTGAAAATAAGAGTCAATCCCTTAACACCTCGAGCCCCCCAGGGCCACCAGTTAATTATTACTTTAAACTGCATTGCCTACTCTGGGCAAATGCATTAAAATCCAGAGATTCAGAAGCAAAAAATGAAATAAAAAAAAAATAAACTGCATTGTCAGGGTTTTGAAAACTAAACTAATTGTAAACTTGGTGAGAGGCCGTATTGGGGGTAAAAAATAATTGTGTCTGTAGCAATTGGGTAGCAAAGTGTGCCCTGTTGTTCTATAGCATACACATTTTTAGAGGGTCAAGAAAACGGAAAAGGAGAAGGAAAAGACAAAAGAGGAGGGGGAAGAAATATGCAACCAAAACCACATGTGACTCACAAGGCCTAAAATATTTATTCTCTGACCCTTTACAAAGCAATTTACCAACTCCTGGCCTGTGGTTTTGCATTTACATGTGTTCCCATTACCAGGTAGAACACCAGCTTAAAATAAGATCTCAGATTCTTCTAACAAACAGCACATTCTGAATGGCCTCATCTGAAAGATAGTTCAGAGACAGAAAGTTTGATCCCCACACGGCCAAGCTTCCTTTTTCTTTCTTTTTTTTTAATTTAAATTCAGTTAGCCAACGTATAGTACATTATTAGTTTCTGATGTAGTGTTTAGTCATTCATCAGTTGCATATAATACCCAGTGCTCATCACTTCATGTGCCCTCCTTAATGCCCATCACCCAGTTACCCCATCCCCCCAGCACCACCCCTCCAACAGTCCTCAGTTGGCTGAGTAATGTTTCATTATATATATATATATATATATATATATATATATATATATATATATATATATATATATATATACCACATCTCCTTTATCCACTCATCTGTTGAAGGACATCTGGGCTCCTTCCACAGTTCAGCTATTGTGGACAGTGCTGCTATGAACATTGGAGTGCAGGTGCCCCTTCTTTTCACTACATCTGTATCTTTGGGGTAAATACCCAGTAGTGCGTTTGCTGGGTCATAAGGTAGCTCTATTTTTAACTCCTTGAGGAAACTCTGTACTGCTTTCCAGAGTGGTTGTACCAGCTTGCATTCCCACCAACCATGTAAGAAGGTTCCCCTTTCTCTACATCCTTGCCAACATTTGTTGTTTCCTGTCTTATTAATTTTAGCCATTCTGACTGGTATAAGGTGGTATCTCATTATGGTTTTGATTTGTGGTTCCCTGATGCCAAGTGATATGGAGCATTTTTTCACGTGTCTGTTGGCCATGTGTATGTCTTCTTTGGAGAAGTGTTTGATACAGACTTCCTTTTATTTTTTTTTTACTTTTTTATTCTTCTTTTTTTTTTTTAAGATTGAGAGAGAGAATACAAGTGAGTGGAATGTGGCAGAGGGGGAAAAAGAGAATCTCAAGAAGCTCCACACTCAACACAGAACCTGATTCAGGGGCTCAATCTCACAACCCTCAGATCATGACCTGAGCCAAAATCAGGAGTATGGCACATAACAGACTGAGCCAACCGGATGCCCCCAGACTTCCTCTTTCTACTCCTACAACTCAGTCGTTAGACCATAAAGCTGATATTTGAAACAAAAAAGAAGTGGAGGTGGGCACCTGGGTGGCTCAGTCAGTTGAGTGACTGCCTTCAGCTCAGATCATGATCCTGGAGTCTCAGAATCGAGTCCTGTGTCGGGCTCCCTGCTCAGTGGGGAATCTGCTTCTCCCTCTGACCCTCTCCCCTTCTTGGGCTCTCTCTCTCAAATAAATAAGTGAAATCTTTAAAAAAAAAAAAAAAGTGAAAGAGCAGAGGGTTTCTGGGGGTAGAGAGGAAGGATCAGATTAGGCATGCATATGTTAGCAAAGCAGCATATATAGAAAATGGGGCCAAAATTTAACAAATTTGTTAAATTTTGGCTCTATGTCAGCCATGTGGGTGGATTTCAGGAAGTGGAGCAACCATCAAGATGATTTTCCAGATCTTTCTCATGTTAATCGTAATGAAGTTGAGTTGGATGTCTGACGTGATAGGATTTAGATAGGTGGAAATAAACCCATAAATAATAATAATATGAGAGATGAGAAAGAAGACAAGAAAACAATGAAGAAGGAAGAGAAAGACAGTATGAAGAAGAAGAAAAGATGATAATGAAGATGATGGAGAATAGGATATTTTTGAGGACTTAAGTATCAAGCAGATTTCTGAGGCCTTCATGTACCTTATTTCATTTAGTTCCTGCAATAGCCTCATGAAGTGGATGTTTATTATTGTGCCCACTCGACAGCTGTAGAAACAGGCACAGGGTTAACTTGCATGAGTCACACAAACAGCAAGAGGTCAGTCTTAAATCTGAATTCAGGCAGTCTGATTCCAAGATCCATATTCTTAATGATTAAACTGGTCCATTACCAGGGCGCCTGGGTGGCTCAGTGGGTTAAGCCTCTGCCTTCGGCTCAGGTCATGATCCCAGGGGCCTGGGATCGAGTGCCGCATTGGGCTCTCTGCTCAGCAGGGAGCCTGCTTCTCCTCATCTCTCTCTCTTGTCTGTCTCTCTGCCTATTTGTGATCTCTCTCTCTGTCAAACAAATAAATAAAATCTTAAAAAAAAAGTTAAAAAAAAAAACCAAAAATCTGGTCCATTGCCACCAGGAGGAAAGATACGAGGTTCAGCCACTCATGGATACAGACAGCATTTAGTGTCTGGGCTTGGGGGCTTGCTGCTGTTTTCTTTTTCTGAACTGATACCAGATCCAAGTCTACCCACTGGCGACCGCCATTCTGAATATTTCTCTGCCACCATTTTGAATGTTGCCTTCTTGTTTTCTCTCACCACCTAGAGCAACGTGCCCAGCAGGCCTGCTCCTGCATTTTCTTCTCTTCTGACCCTGCCCTTCTTCCATCCTTTCTGCCTCTCAGTTCCTGGGCCTCCCAGTCTTTTTCAGGGCTCCTTTGAACATGAAGGACTTTTTTTTTTTTTTCTTTAAAAAAAAAAAAAACAGGATCTCTTTCTTTATTTGTTTTGTTGATTCTCAGCATTACTGGAAAGAGTCATGGAGCAGGCAGTGTCCCTGGCCTGGCAGTGATTACACTGTAAAAGTCTGTCCCCTAGGTCAACCCTATAAATAAGTTCAAGGAGCTTCATGTAAAGCCAGAGAGCGCCTCTTAAAGAAATCAAGTCATGCCTCCCAGGCCACTAAGGCTCTCCACCAACATAGACTACCATGTTCCATGTTCCAGCCTCCTCAGATGTCTCAGCTAACACAGCATGCCTGTTTGTAAGGGAAGGCTGGATGGGAGTGGTAGTTTGGGGAAGGAAAGGGGAACCGGGAAGTATGAGACAAACTGGATTCAGCCCCTCCAAGCCAGTAATGACAAGCCCGGCTTACTCTCTTTGAAGCATCATGGGCGGTGCTGGACATCCTAGAAGGTGAGATATATCTGCTCTTTATATCGGGACTGCTATATCCTCAAAATAATCCTGGGAAAATTATCAGCTAACACTTACCACTTACTTCTGTAAGTTCTTTCTTTACACATGATTCCTTGAGTGCATTTAGCTCTATGAGGTGGGGTGCTTATATCTCCCCATTTTACAGATGTGAAAGCTGAGGCACTTGAAGGTTTAAGTGGCTTGATCAGGGTTACAGACTGTAACGATCTGAACTCTGTCAGTCATTCCTTAAAACTGGTATGGACCACTAGACAAAATATTAACCCCTGCTTCTAATCCAGTTTGTCGCCCAGACACCGCCAGACAGGTAGACTTGCAGATGGACATGTGTCCCTTACTGCCCCAAACCCCATTCTGGGCCTAGTGAATGAGTTCCTTAAGACCCATTCAGGCACATTTGGATCTGATTTCATGCTGCAAATGGTATCTGGGGTTTTAATATATTTTATGCTCTACTACCTGCTTTTTACTCTTTCCTCTGCTGGCAAGTTCCTGCCCATGAGTATTCATGAATACAAAAAAGGCTTTGTTCAGGTGTATTTGTTTCTTGATTTGCTCGGGAGGTGGGGGGTAACTTTTTCCATATAACTAGGGAAAAATGAGCTCCTGTCTGTGTTTAGGAATTGAAGACACCTTCAGGACAGCAGCCACCGAAGTGAGTCTGCTGGCGGGAAGCGAGGAGTTTAATGCCACCAAACTGTTTGAAGTCGGTAAGGTGACCTTTGTCCCCATTTTTTATCCAAATATTGATTTAATATTTTGGAAATTCCTTTTGCTTTTGCAGTGCCATCCCGTCCTAGGATCCATTTAAGTGTTTCGTTTTCCTCTTACGGGGTCCAGTACTCCCAGCGAATTTCTCGCTCACCGAATATACTCTAAGCAAGAGAGAGCCGTCCCAGGCCTCCTGCAGCAGGCTGGGCTGGACAGAGCGCCCTCTATGTCTGCCTTGCTTGCCACCCAGCTTCCACAATAAGTGGGACAGGAGTGGGACAGCTCTCCCCTCAGTATGGATTCAGTCTCCAGGGGGGCCTCACGCCCCTTCTGACAGCCTTCATGGAGTGTCCCCAAAAAGTGAGGAAATGCTGGTCTTGGTTCTGTAGCAAAAGGAAGGAAGGAGAGAAAAGGAGCTTTCTCCGTATTATGTCTGCCTCCCTCTACAACATGTATTTTTTCGTAAACCTTTGGCATACTCTGCTACTCATCTGCTCGAAAGCGCTAGGCCAAACACAGTCTGCATGAACCAAGCCAAATGACAAGTGACAGCTAGGTGCAAGGCGAAAATTTCCTTTTTAAAAATAGCTTCATGTGCTTCGGGATGCAATTCTGTATTGCAGAGAGGTGAGACTCCTAATGCCACATTACCGCGTGCCACCCGAAACTTCGTCTACCTCGGCCAAACAGGAGGCAGTTTGAAATTGTCTGTGACCCAGGGCTTCCACTTCAGTCCTTCACACACACAAACTACCTTTAGCAGGAGCCTTCTGCAAACACAATGCTTTTACTACCCAGCCCCCAACACACACCCCTGAAAGAAATTAGAGACTAAATGCAGGAAATTTACACTAAAAATGGTAGAGCAACAAAAGTTGTCTCTTGAGGGCAGAGAGCTTCTCAGGTCTCTTCGTATTGTATACCCTACAGACAGGCAGCTGCTTGCTTTTTTGCGGAGGATAGGTCCAGTTGGACAAAGCCACACCTGAGGTGGGACTAAAGACACACAGAGATGAGTAGGGATGGGTGTCAGTCAGGTTCTGGGCAGGAACAAACACGACACACTGGAATCAGGTAATTGAGGAGCATTCAATGAGGGTCTGATGAGCAGGGTAGATTGGACACCAAGAAGGGGTTGGACAGAACAATGGGGGGCCCTAACCGCCCCTTGGCCTGAAGGGACGAGGGAAGCTGTGTGCAGAGGGCTACTACCCACCACCATTCTGAGTTCGCAGAAGGGTGTAGCCAACCTGCAACAGTGAAGGAGGAACCACAGGGACAAATACATTGTCTCACTCTCCTCTCTCGCCCTGGTCTCTGACCAGGTCCTCCCTTTGGCTCAACCCAAAGAGCAGGCAGGGATCTAGGGGTCCACCGATAGAGTCCACAAGGACAACCTTCCAGGGGGAGGGAAAACATGGGATGGGAAGAGAGAAGACCAAACAGAAGATGCCTCACTGAGGTGGGATACACCTTGATCTGCACAAGGTCATTTGCCAAACCTGGTAGCACCTCAGTTAGCTGATCTGTCGAATGGTAGGAGGTCACAGGGCCCCCTTATGGAGTTATTGTAGAATTAAATGAGTTCATATTGGCAGAGCATTTAGAACGTGACCATCACACTGAACACCTACCAAGTTTGACAGATAAAAATAAGTCAGTGTATGTTCTGTGGGTACATGAATTATGATAACCAAGCCATTTTCTAGGGCCTCACTTAATATTGCTTCTGAACACCCTGTCCAATGGAGGAGGCCTGCCCTGGCTTTGCAGACACACATTTCCCAGGAGGGAGCCTGCATTCTCTCACTGCTATTCAGTCGGGGGCTCACAGGACTGGAATCTTAGAGCTCAGGCCCAAATTGAGCCTTGGCACATCCCCTCTGGCAGGACCCTGGGCCTGCAGGCTCCCTGCACTCCTCCAGCTTAATCTTTACTGTGCCTTAAGAGATGGGCATCCTTTTCATCCCCAGTTTGGAGAGAAGGATACTGAGGCACAGGGAGGGAGACTATACCTGCACAAGGGCGTGTGCTAGTAGACGGTAGAGCTAGATTTTGATCGCAGACAACTGAACACAAGATCCCATGCTCTTCCTCTTAGGCCAGGCCTTTCTGAGTGCTTGAGAGATGCCCCCTCTCTCTCTTCTTCATTCTACTGAGAGAAGCCTGTGCCCTCCTCCAACCTGCCCCCAATCCCACCCCCATCCTGGCCACTTGATTCCTTCTTAGGGCACCACCAGCCTCCCAGGCCTCTGGGTCGCAGCAGGGAGTCACTCCTAATGTCTCTCCTCCTTTTCCCTCAAGCCCACCCAGGCCCAGCGGCCCTACTCTCTGAGCTCGCTTGATCCCTCCTGTTCGGTCCTTTCCCACTCAGACTCTGGCAACAGATACCAGCACTGAATGTATCTTCTTCCTCAGATCTTCTTCCTCTTTCTTCTTACTCAGCTAGTAGCTGTCACTCCAAAACTTTCAGTAGCTCCCCAGTGCCCTCGGAACAAGCCTAAACTGTGCAGAAGAGTCCCGCGATCTGACACCAACAGACTGCCTGCCCTATAGCCTCCGTTCCAGTGACACCAAACGTGTTCCCCAGTCCCAGACAACCCCAGCAAATTTTATTGTGTTCAACCTTGGCATACACGAGTGGTCTGTTCCTGGGGCCAGTCATTCCCATGGGCAGGGCAGGACCCACACAAACATATCTTGGTTTTCCAAATAAAGCCAGGAATCCACATTAACAAACTAGAACCACCTCAGTCTTAAATGAGTTCAATGATTAATTAATTAATTAATTGACAATGAAGCCGACATATTTTAATACTATAAAGCCCAAATACGACCACTTCCAGGGGCAGGTTCTTGCTGGAAGCCTAGAGGGCAATGGCCTCTGGGCCTTACTGTTAAGTTCCCTAAAAGCAGGGCCACCTGCCCCTTCCTCTTTGAGACATATCATCATATGGATTTGCTTACAAGGATTGTCACCCTTTGGTGCCTGTGGTTAAGAGATGAGGCCACCAGCTCTAGCTTAATCCAGTCAGTGAGTGGCACAAATAAAACCAGGGACTACCAGTTCTCCTTTGAGGCACTTTCCACCTTGTTACCTGAAACTTAAAGAGGAGATTCAAAATTGCCCCCTGAATTAATGTTCATTTTGTTATAGGTGTTAGCAGAGTTATCCCGCGACCTCCCTTTCTTCCTCAGATGCCTCTTAAAATTCAGGGACAATCATATCATATATTTTCAAGAAATAAGACAGACGGAGCAATTGTAATGGTTAAATCTAGGTGATGGCAGACAGGGAGTCACTGCTGGAATTTCATCTCTCTACTTTTCTGTGTCTGAAATTTTTCATGGTATACATGGGGAGGAGGTTGCCTTGCAAATAAATTTCCCAAGGCCAAGAGGGGTGAGCATGACCAAAGAGAGGGCTGGTGGTTCCAGGGGACCGCAGGGATTCCCCCTGGGAGGGGAGGGGTTGAGGTCAGTGTGAATCTGCCATCCCTGTTGCATATGGTGAGAGGGGTTCTCTGGTCTTTCTCAGACACTGACAGCTGCGAGCGTTGGATGGGCTGCAAAAGTGAGTTCTTAAAGAAGTACATGCACAAGGTCATCAACGACCTGCCCAGCTGCCCCTGCTCCTACCCCACCGAGGTGGCCTACAGCACGGCGGACATCTTCGACCGCATCAAGCGCAAGGACTTCCGCTGGAAGGACGCCAGTGGGCCCAAGGAGAAGCTGGAGATCTACAAGCCCACGGCCCGGTACTGCATTCGCTCCATGCTGTCCCTGGAGAGCACCACGCTGGCCGCCCAGCACTGTTGCTATGGCGACAACATGCAGCTCATCACCAGGGGCAAAGGCGCGGGGACCCCCAACCTCATCAGCACCGAGTTCTCAGCCGAGCTCCACTACAAGGTGGACGTCCTCCCCTGGATTATCTGCAAGGGCGACTGGAGCAGGTACAACGAGGCCCGGCCTCCCAACAATGGACAGAAGTGCACTGAGAGCCCCTCAGACGAAGATTACATCAAGCAGTTCCAAGAGGCCAGGGAGTACTAAGGAGATGTCCCCTCCGGTATTTGTGACACAAACGCAGTGCGCGGATCTGCCGCCGGGGCAGGGCGGGGCCGGACTTATCCACATCCGTAGATATTTGTATACACTACGAGGGTATGTTTCATAAATCACCCTAGGGGTGCGCACCTGCCCCGGGTGACGGCTGTCTGAAGCCACCTTGCCATCCGAAATGCCCACAGAGCTCCTTGGAATTCCTCCGAGGGGTGATGTTGGCAGGAGGATGGGGACAAAGGAGCCAGAAGAAGAACCTGGAAGCCATCGTGGGTGGGATTCAGTGCACACCCAGATCCTGCGTTTCCTGGAGGAGCAAAGAGGGAAAGACGGGGTTGTAAACGTTATAAGCAGTTTTTATATATAACTTATTTAATATGAATGTGACTTAAGCATAACCTTTTCGCTGGAGTTGTGAAACTGTTTAATCACTTCTGTGAGAGTTCAGACAGGGGCTCAAGGAGGTGGAAGAGAAGGGAATTTGGGAGTAATTTTTTCTTTTAAACTAAATAACTCAACGGAAGTGTCTGAAAAACAAGAAAATCCCACCTTAAACCAAATGTTCTTTAGTCCTGAGGCACCCTGCTGGAGTCTTGGCTTCCAGAATATCCTTGCCTAAGATTGGATAGAAGGAGGAGGGCACATGGGGATTTTAGGGGCAAATCTGAGGACTGGTTTTAAATAGGCTTTAAAATAAAAGGCCAATGTTAGCATAATGCTCTAATTCTACTAAAAGGCTACAGAGTGGCAGAAGTGCTGCTCATGCCTTAGTGGGAGGTTCAGAAGGTGAGGGAAGGTCAGACATAAATATAGGTAATAGCACTTTTGCAGAAGAAAAAACAAAAGCAAAATAGATGGGAAAAGAACATGGACCTCATTTCATCTATTTTATTCTAATACTGTCGTAACAATTTTTTTTCTCCACCAATATATTACCAGTAAATACATATAAAAAGAGTAGGGGGAATCAAATCTATAAAATTTCTAATTTTTTATGTTTTAAGAAAGGGGAAAAAAACTACATTATTTTTGTAAAGTATTTATTGAGTCATTGAGTCTTGTGCATCAAGCAATTGTAATATGACCTGGTTATGTAGTGTGGAACTTAGGACAAACAAAGAGTTTGTTCTTATGCAATCTTTACTTGCAAAACTCCAGGAAAAGAGAATATATCATAAAATCATAATAAAATGAGTTACCTGCAATAAATGTGTTACCTGCAAATATTTATGATGCAAATACTGTAAAGAACAAGCCCAGGGTGTCGAGGCAGGAGAGAGGGAGGTTCAGACTAGGTGGGAATAAAAGGCTCATTGATTGACTTGATGGTGGGTGGTATAACTCACGACACCTTTGGCACCAAGAATGTCAGGCCAGTCCTCAGGAGGCTGAACTCACTGACACACAGGTAAGTTTTTGCCCACTCCGAGCTAAGAAAGAACTAAGAAAAACAGACTAGAGCAAAGGCATAAGACCATCCAGAGGAGGGATGTCTGGGTGGTTCAGTTGGTTAAGCATCCAAATCAATTTTGGCGCAGATCGTGATCTCAGGGTCATGAGATCGAGCCCCATGTCAGGCTCCATGCTGGGCTTGAATCCTGCCTAAGGTTCTCTTTCTCCCCCTTTCTCTGCCCCTCCGCTACCTTCCCCCCATCTATGCCTTTCAAAAAATAAAATAAAATAAAATAAAGAAAAAGAAGAAGAAAGGACGATCCAGATTTTTGCTTCCAGACAAAATTGTGCAATGATAGAAGTAAGCAGAACTATTCATCATGCAGATTATTCTTTTTCCAGATAAGAAAACCAAAACCCAAGGGAAAAAATGTATCACACTGGACCTATGATTCATTTCCTAGCCTAATGCTCTTTCTACTATATCAAATTGTTGATGTCCTGGTGGTGTCTTGGGTATTCTTGATCCCACTCTTAAGTTCCCCTAATAAAATCTGTTCTTTTGGAAAAGTTCTTATCAATCATTTACACTTTAGAATGAATTACCCCTGTATTTCCCTTCTCAGAATATCTATATTTAAGACATTTCCAATTAGGACATGAGAAGCCTTATCAACATCTAAAGGGGTTTTAAGCAAGTGAACTGATAGGGAGAGAATGAATACATCTATGTATCAGGGAAGCAGATTTGGTTATTAATAATAAGAAAACTATTTTTGCATAGATAGTTGGTTGCAAAAGATTGCATTGCCTTTGAGGTGGTGAGTCCCTGTTGGGACAGATATTCAAGCAGTGATGAGATGAAGCACATGAGAAGATAAATTGAGTGATGAGAGAGAGGGGAAAAAATATGCGATAACACCCTCTGATAAATGCTTTTTTAAGGGTAAGTGCAAAGTACTATGGGAAAACAGGCAGGAATCAAGGAAGTACCTATTGGAACTAATGGAAGATTGGTATTTCATAAAGCAGGGAACAGGAGGGGGAAGTGGATGGGTTAGAAAAAAGTAAGAATAAAAACAAGGAACTAAGAATGAGCTTGGGTTTTTCTGAAGGCCAGTATATTTAAAGTGATGAGCAGAGGAATAAGAGTGGTAAGTTTTGGAGTTATATCTAAGGTATCTTTATTAAGGATTTATCAAGGAACAGAGCTCTTTCCTGCTAAAGTGAGAATGACTGATATAAGCAATATTTTCAACAGGCTCTTTGCCTTTTTCGTCTCAGACCTTGCTGGCCTAGTAATATGAAAGTTGGAAGATGAGGTGGATTGGGGGAGCCCCTGGGCTCTTTGCCTACTGAATACATCCCTAGTCTCCCATACCTGACCAGGTTAGTGCCACACTTCTGGAAATTTGCTGAACTATGGTTTGCCTCTATCAGGATAAGTTAGTTTTCAGTCCTGAAGCCAGTGAGTGGTGCTCAGAAAACCAGAACCCCTCTGTTTGGGTATCTGATAAGACAATGCAATCTCATCTTATTTTCAGCACAGGGTCTCAAGCCAGGCCCAGGGTAACCCCAAGGAATTCCCTTCTTGCAAATAGATCACGTGCTCAAGGGCCAATTTCGCCTGTAGCTGAATGCAGAGCCTGCACCCTCACCTTTAGCACCTATGACCCCTCAGCAAGTACTCCACAAAAGCCTCTCATCAAATTTTTGCTCCTTCGATTCTCCCTGGAGAAAAGAGCTCCTTTTCTAGTAATGCGATGGGCCTCTTGGGTCCCCCACGTTGAGTGAGCCAATAGGAGAGAACAGAGATGCCCAAGGCCCTCTAGTGGCCGCACATGGGAAAGTTGAGGAAGAGGGCTTGGATACACAGGGCTTTCTCTTTGGCCCCAGTACAACCGTCCACCATGATTATAGTCTTCGCAGTGTTTCTCTCTGGGTAGCTCAGCGGCCAGGAGGTTAGAGTTCTCCAGCCTCACTAACATCAGGGATCAATGAATAGTGCTATCCTTGCCAATCTTTCCTGAGCTCACACTTTGTGCCTCGGTGCTCTTCCCTTCACCATGGGAGGTAGGCAGAGTACATCACATTCATTTTACAGATGAGGAAAAAGAAGCCCAACAAGGTTAACGAACTTGCCCAAACATAATGCTCCATAAATGGCAGAGCTGGTTGAAGCCAGTCCTTTCTAACCACCAAGCCAACATTCGTAACCTTCCTCTTTGTTCTACGCCTTTCTCCCAAGTCTTCCCGACACACACAGGATCAGTTTGGTTTTTGTTTGTTTGTTTTTCTCTAACTCACCCTGCTTTTACTCAGATTGTTCAGATCTGCCAAATGTCCCTACATCAACCCTTACAGTGTCTCATATTGGGCGCAGAGGGCCTGGCTTTATTTCCACATATTCTGCACAGCTCTGTCATTCTGTAAGCGGACGCCGGAGATACGACAGTATACAAATCCGAGTCTTCCTGTTGGAGGGCAGACAGCTGAAAAATAAATAAGTATTGAGATAATGATAAGTGATATAAAGAGAAACAAATTATTTGATCACACATGTATGTTGCATTATTTATTGCAATACTTAGTTGCTGTAATAATTCTCAAAATCATAGCGACTTAACACTGTAAAACCTAGGATTTGTTTCTGGCCAAGTGTCTCTCCTCTAAGTGATGACCCAGGGGTCCAGACTCCTTCCATGCTGTGGCATGGCCATCTTCAAGCTGGGACTCTCTAGGACGACCTGGGAGTCATCTCTATTCCAGCCTGCTTAAAGAGTAGAGAGCGGTCAGGATGAGCATAAAGGTTAGGTCAAGCAGAGATGTACTATACATCATGTCCACTCCTTCTCCGGGGCTCTGTTCCATGCCACACTCTTCTACGAGGATGATGGGGAGATAGAGTTTAGTTGAGGGATTGGGGGTGTGGGAAGCCAAGATAGGCTATGTGAGCACTCAGCCAGTGTCTGCCACGGAGGTAGACCACCTGGTTATGAGAGCCAGCGCAAGGGACTCTGGATGGGCCCAAAGTAGGTGACCAAAGAAGAGAGGGGTTTCCCAGCCCCTCACCATCTTCCACATTGTTTTATAGTGCTAAACTAGACCTCGGTTTACTAGCTATCAACTGGATCAGGCCACCTGTCTTACCTACTCATTGTCGTACCCCGCTTGGCACTTACCACACTTCCTACACATCTGTGTCCACCAGCCCAATTCTCAACTGGAAGTTGTGACAAGCCGTAGCTTCATCACTTTCTCTGGGCAGTGGGGCCCCTTGGCTTGCACAAGGAACAGAGTGAAGTACCAGGGAGTTCACAGTCCCCCTCCGGAACATTTAACAGCTGACTGAAAGGAGCTGTGTGGATGAATGTCCCAGCCTCCTCACCCTCCATTAGGGCAATTCTGAAGCATATTTTGCACTTTCCTCGGAGCTCCCAGAGGGGCTGAGCTCCAGGCACCCACAGAGGTAACTTGCTTGCTAACACGCCATTTATTGGCTTCCTTTCTATCCCGATGTTTCTTCCGACACTCCCCTTCTGTGGCTCGCTGGGATCATCTCTCCAGTGTGCTATCTACTCAGACCGTTCTCTCTGGATTCTCTTCCATGGGAGTCCCAAACCAAGACATAAGTTTATGCTTTGATACTTAGTGAGTGGCCATTCAAATATAAGCTCACTCTTATTTTCATCATGCTCACGTGGAGAGGAGGTTTTGCTGTTGGTGATAGCTCTACCAAGAAAGAAAATCCAATCTCATTCGGACCAGAGCTTGGCACTCTACCAGATTTTCAAGCTTTTACAAAACAAAGTGATAAGTCCCCAGTTTTTATAATTAGATTCAACAGACAGAAGAATGACCCTGCCCGATCCCTCTAAAAATTGCTGAACACCTTCTCCTCATTTTTTTTTTAAGATTTTATTTATTTATTTGACAGAGAGAAATTACAAGTACACTGAGAGGCAGGCAGAGAGAGAGAGAGAGAGAAGGAAGCAGGCTCCCTGCTGAGCAGAGAGCCCGAAGCAGGACTCGATCCCAGGACCCTGAGATCATGACCTGAGCCGAAGGCAGCGGCTTAACCCACTGAGCCACCCAGGCGCCCCTCCTCGTTTTTTAATTGATCTCCTTGCTGACTACAAACCAGCACTGCTCCACAGCCCACCCGTTGAGTAGCCCTGTTCTAATCGACTGACACTGATCAGTACCCCCATGATCAGGGATTCCGACCTGACATACAAAATCATGAAAAAGCTTCACAGGAAGTTATGTGTGGGGAGGGAAGAGGATGGGGTTCTCCCTTTGTCATCCACTTACAATTTCCAATGGAAAAATGTGTGGGTTGTCACCATTATGCCTGCACTATTTCAGACTAATTAAAGGCTTGCCATGGTAATTACTGGGTGGGTATACCCAGGAACATACATCCATGTGTACAGATCCCGAACACAGTAGTATAAATTAAGACGGAAAGCTTACAGCCTGTTGCTTTTCTGAGGCTTAGTGTTGGTTTACCATATGGGATTAGGAGAAGAGGGGCACTTTCTGGGATCAGAAGGTAAGACTTCTTAGGAAACAAATTTATGGGACTAGCAACTCTTTGTTGCACCAGAAGAACAAAGCTTAGAGACAGTTTCGGTTTTTTGGTTTTTGTTTTTGATATATATTTTTTCCTACCTCCATCTCCATGTAGGGGGTTAGAAAGCCAACATACAAAGATCAGTACCTTGCCTGGAAAGGCAAAAAGAACATCATCCTCAACCATTTTAGCAGCAGGGGTATTGGTGGATTGAGACACAGCTGCAAAAGCAAAGCTGGGTAAGAATTTTATGACTTTGCTAATTTTCTATCTGTTCCGGGACTAATAAATATGCCCTTACAGATATTCATGATTGCTCTCAAAATAAAAAATAAAATAAAATAACTTCTAAATGGCACAGAAAAACCTTTCATTCTTGAGGCATGTAATTCATGGATGATTTTCAAAATGTCATGTTTGAATTGGGAAAGTAACATTTCTTGAATTAACCAGCCAGTTGCTTCAAGAACATGACTCAAAGGATATAAAAATTTCAAGCCTGACTTTTAAAAAAGAAAAAAGGAATTTTTTTCTATGCAGCTAAGTTTATTTTTCACAAAGGTCGTGGCTACATATTAGGTTTATTCGCCATGGAAGGGAATGGTCTAAATGAAGCACACCTTTAAATCCTGAGTGAAAGGGAGCAGTAACAGACCTTAACAAGCACCGCTTCCAAGTTTCACAGCAGTAGACATGCGGTTTCACTTTGTCTAGCTCTGTCCTCCTTCGCTCCCTTCTACACCCAGCTTGGGTTTGGTTTTGTTTTATCTTTGGAGAGCTTAGCAAATGCACAAGGTGGCGGGGGAAGGCAAAGAGAAAAGCCAGGATTTCCCGGGACAAAATCCTCCTTGGAACTTCTAAAGTAACTCATTGCCCCTGTTGTCAATATAACTAAGGTGAGGTCTTTTTTTTTTTTTTTTAAGATTTTATGTATTTATTTGACAGAGAGAAATCACAAGTAGATGGAGAGGCAGGCAGAGGGGGGGGGGGAAGCAGGCCCCCCGCTGAGCAGAGAGCCCAATGCGGGACTCGATCCCAGGACCCTGAGATCATGACCTGAGCCGAAGGCAGCGGCTTAACCCACTGAGCCACCCAGGCGCTCTAACTAAGGTGAGGTCTTTACACGGAGGAAGACCAGAGAGACCCACAACCCTAAACCAAAGCTTGAGATAAAAGCAAACTCATTCTGTTTTCTCTTCTCCAAGATTTCTACACCGTGCCATTCTGGTCGCCTTCCCCACTGCTCCTCATTTGTTCCTTTTGCCACACAACCAGCCATCTTGTAGCCAGCTGCTGGGCTTTGGGGACAGTCTTCCCTTTTTTTTTTAATACTCTGTAATAAAAAAGCAAACAAACAAATAAATAATACCCTTCAAACTTTTGACTGATACATAGCATACAATCGGAAAAATGTACATGTATCATAATCTTTGTGGCTCGGTGAATTTTCACAAAGCGAACATATTCATGAGCAACATCAAGAAAGAGAACAGAAAGTTTGGGAGGGAGCTCCCCGGGATGAAATGTTCTATGTCTCGATTATGGTGGTGGCTCCACAACTTGCTGCATTTGTCAAAACCCATTGGATTGGACCCTTAGGGAAAAAAAATTGAATTTCATCATATGTAAATGTTACCTCAACAGAAAATAACTAAATCATTCCCGTCACTCCCGCGCCACCTTCCAGCTCGGAACCACTTCCTGCCAAAAGTAGTCAGTGTCATGACCCGAGATTGATTTTTCCTGATTTCGAATGTCGGCGGAATCCTACCGCATGTGCTCCCTGAGGTCTGGCATCTTTTGTTCTACATTGTATTGTGAAAGTCTTCCATACTGCTGTGTGCAGTTATCGGTCATTCATTCTCATCACTGTCTAGTCTGCACGTCTCTATTTGCCTTTTCTACAATTTGGAGGGGTTGCCTGTTTGGAATTTTTATAAACAGTGCTGCCGTGAATGGTCCAGGGTGTATTTTTTCATGCTTGTCTGCAAACATTTCCATTGGAAGTGGAATTAGCAGGTCCTAGGGCGTGAATAGCTTTAGCAGATGCTGCCCAACAGCTTTCCAAAGTAGTTATACTGGTTGACATTCTATCCAGGAGTGGTTGAAGGTTCTGAATCTTTGATCAATCTTGGTTCTGCCCCTACACTAACCATTCTTCGATATTCTTCTTCTTTAGATTTAAGTCGATGGAGGTACACCGAGCCCTTACTCTGTGCTTGTCACAATTCACCATGCTGGATCCTGGAGACACAAATAGGAACAGACAGGAACCCTGTCATAAATGAATAGCTCAGTGGGTGACTACATCAAACAGCTATAATACAATGTGATAGGTACCACGGGACCAGATGAGGATGTGATTAATGACAGCAGTTGTAAGTAGTAAGTCAGAGTTGCTACATTTCATTTAGGAGAAAAATAATCTGATATATCAAGCATTGGCAAGATGGTGAAAAAACAGAAATTCTTTTGTTTTAATATTATTTATTTACTTATTTGACAGAGAGAGAGACAGCAAAAGAGGCAACACAAGCAAGAGGAGGGGGAGAGGGAGAAGCAGGCTTCCTGCCCAGCAAGGAGCCTAAATAGGGCTCAATCCCAGGACCCTGGGATCATGACCCGAGCTGAGGGCAGACACTTAACAACTGAGCCACCCAGTGCCCCCCAAAACAGAAATTCTTATTGCCACTGCTTATGGGGATATAAACTTGGGGGATAACTTGACTATACCTAGTACAGTGGATACTGTGTCACCAATAGCAGAAGTCACCAATTTCACTCCTGATGGCTTTCTTTATATCATCAAAAATTGGAAACAACTTGTCTACCAACAGTGGAATGGACACATAAACCATGCGTTAATAAGATAGAATACCATCCAGGTGTTAAAATCTGATCCAAAGCTATGCATACTGTCACAGATGTGTCATAAACATGTAATATGCAAAAAAGTAAATTTCAAATGGATCTATAAAGTATTACACATTGTCAATAATTTAAAAACTCACAAAACAATAGAATATTATGTCTGGACACCGACACAGGTAATTGTACTAAATCATGCACGGGAAGGCTAACCACCAACTTCAAGGTCACTGTCACTTCTGGGGATGGATGACAGTGAGTGGGTGGAAAAGGTGGAAAACATTAGAAGTAAGGTGTTATTTATTTTTTTTAAAAAAAGGAAACCCAAAGTATACTACAAGATATTCATCCTGGTTAAATCTGAGCACTGGGTAATGAACAATTGTTACCTTATTTTCTGTATATGTGATATATTTTAAACTAAGGACTAAAAATTCAAAAAACCAGAAAGAAAAAATAAACGTAGTGAGGTTGGATGGCATCCTACAGGGTCATGAGTCTGACGCCCCTGGGTATACATGAGTTCACACACAGAGGATGACGGGCAGGCCTCCATTGGCTGTTGATGGTAATGTTGAAGGTGGGACATGTGTATTCACCAACTTCCAGGCAGTGAAGCCACTCCAGCTAGCAGCCGCCTTGGTTCTCCCAAGAGAAACACACACGCTGCCTCTCCCCAGATTCAGTCTTCCTTTCTTTCTTGGGATAAGACAGAGCCCTTGGGATAGACAGAGCCCTGCACTGGGAACATGGTCCCAAATCCAGCATCTACTGAACAGGAGGCCCGAAGCCCATCCCACAGCCTTGTTAAGCCATAGCTCCTGCCACCCACCCCTGCGGTCCTGCCTCCAGATCTGGGGGAAGAGCTGAAGACGGCCCAAAACTTGTCCCTTCTGGGGCCACTAACTCCCATCTCAGGCTGAAATGCCCGCTTACTGAGCATCTCCTTTGGGCTAGACATTGGATCCAGAAATCATCTCAGTCACTTTTTTTAAAATCTTCCAGGTGAGGACCCCAAGTCTCAGGTAGTAGAAAGACTTGCCCACGATCACTCAAGTAGTAGATCCATATTTAAACCTGGGGATGGCTGGCCTCAAATCCACATGTCCTCTTTCACTGTTTGGACATCAGACGTGCAGGCAGCTTGTCTGCTTACTTCTGGCCCCTCTGCCCCCACCTTTCCTACATGAAACCAGCATCTGGGAGGGGTGTGAGGGAGTAAGCTTTGATTCTCATTGGAGCACCTTCCAAACTGAAGTCAGGCTCTTGTTCCCACTGGTCCTTCTGAGAGGGTCTATCTCACTGCCGTCACCGATGACTCAGTATTCATCTGCACGGAATTCTCCCACTGTCCGCTCCCCTGAAAAATTGAAATGCCGAAAACCAAACAGAGTAAGAACAGCTAGACTATGAGCAACTTCCGGCTTCAGCTGGATGAACCAGATGTGGGCCTGGCATGCCAGGTGTTTCTGCTTCTAGTCAGAAACTGGAAGTTATAGAAGGCAGAGCTCAGATGCACCAGGGGTCACTGACCCACATCCTGTCTGGGTCTCCAGGGGCTAAGGGTTGAGGAATGAGCCCCGCTTAATCCTAACAGAGTGCAGTCACTCAGCAAGGCACAGCTTAGAGAAGAGATAGAAGAAAAGAGAAGGATGGTGAAATGGAAATCTGGGGAAAAAAAATATCCCACACTCTAGCCTATTTATCTGTCCAAAAAAAAGACAGGGTTGGTTTTCAGAACTCTAAGATTACTATGACACCTGGAGATATGACAGGGTTAAGTTGTGGCCACAGGAAAAAAAGTAACCCCTCCCCATCACACACACACACACACACACACACACACATACACCAGACACAACAGAGGCCCCTAGAGGGGTATGGCATCTTATTGTCTCAGGGTACCTGGCAATGGTGTGTCTGAAGTCTGGTCAAAGGAAGGGAGCTCTCTGAGCAGCCCAGGGCCCACAGAAACTGTGCAAACTCTGCTGGTGAGCAGGGAGGGAAGAGAGCCCTGACAATTCTGAAGACCCCACCTATAGACTGAAGGCTAGAGGATCTGCCTAACCTGCTTCGAGGGGGTGACCCTGAACTCCAAAGTCAGGGGCAGAGGGTGGGGGTGGGGAGACGTGCGCAGGTGCAGCTGCAGAGCATAGGGCCCGAGCTTCCCTTCCCATGGGAAGTGACCAATAACTCGGACCCCTGGCCCCATTAACCATGCCCTGCAGTGAGAACCTCCCCCCCACACACACCCTCAGCAAAGGCTGAGGGGTCATGGGCCCTGGAAAAAACACAGCATCTTGTCTATTTTCCCAGAACTAAGATAAATCCATGGAAAGGATAGTAGAGTATGCCCCAAGCAAAAATACTTCCCAAATTCTGAAGAGAATTTAGACTTCCTTACAGAGTTCTGTGTGGCATACTAGCTTTGTATTTCAGGAGATATTTTAACCTTTAAAGCATTGGTATCATCCTGTGTTTACAAACCCAAGGGCAACAGATGATGCCAGTAGGGACTCCAGGTTGAAACCAAGAGAACTTAACTCTGGTTAATTTAAGAAGAAAGGAAGCATATTGGACAGATGTTGGGTAGCTTTAGGAAGATTCAAATAAATAAGAAGCACATCATTTAAGCACCTTATTTAAAAGGGAGGCTGTATCAAACAAGGTAACCACGGGTTAAATAAATAGAAGGTCATTGGTGTCTTGTGATAAGTGAGTCTGGCCATAGATAGCCCCACGGAAGTATGCGATCCAGTTTCTTGCACAATTCTGTTCAAGCCATTTCCACTTCATGGTCTAAAATGACTACCCAAGCTCCAGCCATCACATTTATATTCCAGCCAGTGAAAAAGGATTTATCAGAAGTTGCAGGCATATTTCTCTTTGCATCTCATTCACCAGAACTCAGTCCTCTGGCCTCAACTAGTTACAAGAGAGGAGGAAGATTTTATCTGGGCAGCCAGGTGCCCCAGCTAACAAGAGCCCATGACAAAGAAAGAAGATACTGGAGAGAAAAATGAGCAAGTTTCTTCTACAGGTGCCTAAACCACATGAATTTTTATGACAAATGCAGTCACACTTTTTATGGCAAGTGTGGTCAGACCAGGCAAGGATCCCCATGAGCAGGGTAAGTGACGTCACTTTCCCTCCCAGGGTAAGTGATGATTGTCACTTGGATCCAAGGAGAGGGATGTTCTGTTCCAGGAAGTTCCAGGTCCCTGGTCCCACAGCATCTAAAACCCTCAGTAGCATTGCTGTGCACATGGGATCTTCCATCTCCTGTCCAGGCCCTTGGCCTTAAAGCCTCAGCTGAAATGCAGGAACCTCATGTATTTCAAACTCTGCGTGATGCCCAGCACCTAGCCCAGGGCCAGGCAGGCACAGCGGGCTTTCAAAGAATTGTTTATGAAATTGATGAATGAACCTCTACATTCAACTGCCTCCCCCATACACGTGTGACTATTTTTCATGTGGATGAAAATATTTAAAAGTATTACTGAATTCAGAAATGTATATGCTTTCTTCCCACGTGTATTTTCTCAGTGAATTTCTAAGCTTGAGTATGTTTGGGGGAGGAGCTGGGCAGCAAAATCGGATTCTCAGGACTAGATGGCCTAAGTTTGAATCTGTAATCTGCCACATTCCAGCTGTGTGACCTTGAGCAAGATACTTCACTTCTCTGTGTTCTAGTTTCTTCATTTGGTACTGTTGCTCCTGTGGTTGTCATGAAGATTTAAGGAGTTAACATTCATATTCTGTAAATTGTGAGTGTCACTCAGGACAGTAATTGGCACAGAGGTTTAAATAAAATATTAAAAGTGCATGACCCTTTGACAAAGGTTCATTTTTTAATGTCGTAAAGAGAGTCTCCCAAACAAAGCTGGAAAGCTATGACCCAGCCTAGATGATTTCTAATTTGGCAGCTCTTTCAATTAAAGGATTTTTTTAAATTGCCCCAATCCCAAGAGCAAGCCAGTTCCTCACAGTCAGAGACAGTTTCTGGGGCATCTCCTGAGAGTCCGGGTCTCGGTTGCAGAGTTACAGGTTTCTCTAAGAGAAGAGACCCCCCGCACACACCATTCACCTCACACTCTATTGTCCTGACGGATGAACCCGGTTCAGGGACTGACTGTATTTCTGTCTCCAAACCCTCCACCTGCCACCTCGCTCACTTCATAGCATCCCAGCAGCTGACCATGTTGCAAATAGAGACCAAATCCCTTTGATGCCCGGGACCAGACGAGGTCCATATGAGGCTCTCAAACAAAGCTTTTGCTTTGTTTCAAAACAAATTAAGAAGACTTAAAGGGGGAAGAAGTGCCTTATTTTCTCAGGATCCTTTTCCTGCTCAAACAGAAAGAAAAACCCAAGACCCAGGGAGGGACCCAATGAGACAGAGAGAGAACCAGACTTGGAGAAGGAGACAGGAGCGCAAGACAAGGAATGGCTGCAAAGCTTAGATTACTTCCTAAAGGATGGGGGGTGGGGGGAGATACGTGATCTTTATCTAATCAGACAGTCTACCCAGGAAGTCCCTGAGATCAAAGCAAGGGGCTTTTTATTTAGCCCTGTGTCAACTTAAAAACAGTCCTGGCAAAGCCACAGATCTGGACAAGCTCACACCTCTCCCCACCCCCACCGCCCTGAGCTGTCTCTCAGCATCTGAACCCTCTTAACATTCCATTTGGAAGAAAACCCTGGGATGAAAAGAGTTCCCAGGATTACTGTAGGAAGAAGAGACAACATTTGACAAAGTAGGGCAGAAAAGGCTCGGCCAAGCCACAATCCTTCCTGGCTTCCCGGAACAACTAGGTGTGCTCTGAGGGAGGCATCATCATTTCCACTTCTCGGCAAAGATTCCCTGCCACCCACCACCCCCCTAGGATCAAAGGAGTCCTCCGAGGTACACAGCCACTTGTCACAAGCATTTTTCCCCACATGCCCGGCACTGTGGCAGGACGACTCTGAGGAGAAGCAGGCACTCAGGGGGAGCAACCAGACTGATGTGGGATAGAGGCCAAAAGAGGAGAGCCGCAGTCCCCATTCCTCGGTCCCAAGGATGAGCTGGTGAAGAGGGATTGGGGTGGCGTGTGTTCATGTAAAGAAGGAGACACACAAAGGCTGACCTGTTGAAAAGACAGGTGCTGAGAGAACTGGGCACTGGCTCAAAAGGGAGGGAAGTGACTTTTCATAAACACAGCGGCTCAAGGGGAACAGGACAGGAAACTTGGAATCACACCACAGCAATAGAAAAAGTTCATCCCCCTGGATAAAAGACTATAGAACCAGGGTCACCCTCCACTGCATTACCATAGACAAAGCTCAGCACCACTTCCCCCCCATGCAGCTGAAATCCTTGTATCCTTTATTTTCAAAAGCACAGACATGGTACGCCTCATAGGACCTAAGACTTCTTGGTCTTTTATTTTCTTAGGCGTTTAAAATACCTATTCTCTTAGTTGATCTTTATAAATACCTTATGATTATTACTCCCATTTGATGAACTGGATTCATCAGTTCAGACCTGTTTTTTCTTAAACAAGCCAGGGACCGCTCCTCAAACTGATTTTTATTTTTATCTTAATTTTATTTTTTATTTTAGTTTAGTTTAGTTTAGTTTAGAGAGAGAATGAGCAAGGGTGGAGGGGCAGAGTGAAGGGGAGAACCAGACTGCCCACTGAGCAGGGAGCCTGGGGCAGGAATCCATCCCAGGATGTTAAGATCATGACCTTAGCCGAAGGCAGATGCTTAACTGACTGAGCCACCCAGGTGCCCCTCTAGTTGATTATTAAAAGCAGTTTTTAAAAGAACATTTAACATTCACCTTGAAAGGCAACCTTGTTCTTCAGTGCCAGCACCTTGAATGGAGGCTTCCTTCTGAAAGAAGGAACAAACCTTTCTCTGTCCTCTTCTCCCAACAGAATTCATTTTTTCATAGCCAAATTGATGGGAAATGCAGTATTTCTTGTGAGTCGTCTGGATTTCAGTGTAGTCCGTTTGTCAGTTGTAGGATGTGCTTTTTTCTAAGAAATGTAATGTGTCTTCCTCTTAATAAAGACAGCATGCACTAAAGAGGAATTCTAATTTTAAGCCAAGAAACATGTGAAATAATTGCTTGATGTTCTGTAGGAAAATGTTGCAACTTCCAAGTACATCTCTGGGATCTGGCTGTGAATCAGCTTCAGTATCACTCACACATGCATATTTGTGTGACCCCCTTACAAAACATGTCCTCATGGGTGTTCTCTTTCATATCCCCGACTCCCCAGTAAGGAAAATAGAAGGTGCGAGCAACTGAGTGAGTTGCTTAAAAATACACAGGACGTTGTAGGGATCAATGGCCTCATTATCTGTAAGACATAAGTAAATGTGAGATGTATTTTTTAAAATACAAGTTTCAGCTTCAGGACTTATGAAGCCTAAAATGATGGGCAGGACCAAAAAGTGTAGAAAGAGAATCTTACTACACTTTTATCGGGAGTGTAGGATTTAAATGTGTATCCTTATGTCTTTCGGAAGACTGGTGGGTTTTGACTGTGATTGGATGAGAGCCTCTTGAAGACATGAAGTTTCAGTTGGCTTCAGTTGTGCCCTAATCGTTATCATCTATTTTCAAATATTCAGGATTCTTTCCCTTCCACAGGTGGAAAGGGTTAAGTGATAAAAAAAAAAAAAAAAAAAGATGCCTACGAGATGTCTTCACATTGTCTTCAGTTTCCCAGGCACCCAGGCACTGATCTCTACTCAGGGCTGGTGCCAGGTCAGGGAGCAGAAATGGCTTCCAACACCTCTGTAGAAGCCCCCAAAATACCTACACTGGATAACAGATAAGTTTAAAGTCAAAGCATCCTTAGAAATGATCTAGTTTAAGTTTCTTATTTTCCAGATGAGAAAACTAAAGCACAGGGAGGGGCAAAGAGATTTACTCATTTACTCATTGCTGATCAGTTATTTCTTGTTGCTCCAAAGAAACGAATCAGAATGTTTCTATTTGATTTATGGAGGTGTTCCAGCCAGGGAGCTGCTTTCTGGAGACCAGGAACGGAGAGACTCTCCACCTAAGCGACCACCAGGGGGTGCCCAGAGGCCAGTCCGACAAATGGCGACGTGGTGGAAGGGGGGGTCCTCCCTAGAGAATCTCCCTTCTCATGGGAAACACATGTGATACCACAACTGAGATTATTATCTTTTGTTCTTAGCAAAGGGTTAGAGGTCTCTGGTCCTTTCTGAAAATGAGTTTGGGCACGAAAAGTGAGGAAAGAAAATCTGCAACACGTGCAGACCTCGTGCTAAAGATGTATTTGTTTAGAGCTCTTGCTTGTTTGCTTGCTCTTCTAATATCTGTCTCCATAAATAAAATGGGGAGAACTCTGTCACTTTAAGTCCCAAACAAAACACAAAAGAACAGGGATTAGATGTCATGAAAGGGCTCACAGCTTCTGCTATAAGGAAGGTAATAAGGGGTGTGGCTTATAATAGGACTTTCTGCACCCCAACCTGTTTCCTGAACAGTCATCTGGTTGTCTGTCCCCAGAGACTTGACCATGACCAAAATCCCTCTGCTGCCTTCAAAATGCAAAAGTCACTTCAGGTGAAAGCCAGATTCAAAACGACCAGCTCTTCTGTAAACCCTACCGGCATCAAAATACTGATATGTGGATAAACATATTCATCCATAATTCCCATTTCATGAACTGGATTCATCGATTTGGGCAGGATTTTTCTAATTCATGCCATGAACTACGCATAGTGCAGAATATTAAAAATTTTTGAAAGAAGAGTACTGAAGAGACGCCTGGGTGGCTCAGTTGTTAAGTGTCTGCCTTCCACTCAGGTCATGATCCTGGGATCTCATCCTGCATCCCTGCATCAGGCTCCCTGCTCCACAGGAGGCCTGCTTCTCCCTCTCCTACTCCCCCTGCTTGTGTTCCCTCTCTCACAGTGTCTCTCTCTGTCAAGTAAATAAATAAAATCTTAAAAAAAAAGAAGAAGAAAAAAAGGAAGAAAAGAAAAAAAGAGTACAGAACACTCACCTTGAACGAAAACCTTGTTCTTCAACCCCAACAGTTTGAAATGAAGGTTCTTATGGATTTAAAAAAAAAAAAAAACAGTTTCATCAACCCCCCCAAAAACTCTCTCTTATTTCCTATTGTAGTCCACTCTCCACCCGCACCTCCCACCCATGGACCCTGGTAAGTACTTATCACTATAGTTTTGTCTTTTGAAATGTCATGTAACTAGAAACATGGAGTCTATTACCTTTTGTAAATGGCTTCTTTCACTGGACATAATGAATATGAGATTTATTCAAGTTGTTACTGTTGCTGTTGTTGTGTGTACATGTGAATGGTTCATTCTTTTTTTTTATTGCTGAGTAGGAGTCCAGTGTATGGATATACCCACAGTGTGTTTATCACCTATAAAAGACATTTGAGTTGCTTCTGATTTGGGACAATTATGAGAAGAGCTGCCATAAACAATTTTGTACAGGCTTTTGTGAGCACATAAGATTTCATTTCTCTGGGGTAAGTATCTAGGAGTGGGATAGCTGGGTCATATGGTAAGTGTATGTTCGACTTTGAAAGAAAATACCAAATAGCTGTACTGTTTTGAATTCCCACTAGCAACATATGAGCATTTTAGTTGCCACACATCTTCTTGAACACTCGGTATTGTCAGTATGTTTTTCCATTTGGGCCATTTGAATAGATATACATGGTTCCTCATTTTGTCCTTCATTTGAATTTCCTTAATAGTTAACGACATTGAACATCTCTTCATGAGTTTACTTGCCTTCCATGTATCCTCTTTAATGGAATATCTTCAAATGTTTTGCTCATTTTTAAAATTGGGTAGTAGTTGTGTTACTGTTGAGTTTGGAGAGATACAAGTTGGATACAGGTTGTTTGTCAGACATGAGTCTTTGAGAGATTTCCCCTCAGACCATAGTTTTCTCTTTTCATTTCCTCAAGAATGTCTTTTGCAAAGCAAAAGTGATTAATTTGGTTGAATTCCAATTTATCAGTATTTTTCTTTTATCTGTTTTACTTTTGCTGTCATGTCTAGGATGTCTTTTTTTTTTTTTTTAACAGAGAGAGAGATCACAAGTAGGCAGATAGGGAGTGGGGGTGGGGAAGCAGGCCCCTGGATGAGCAGAGAGCCCGATGCAGGGCTTGATCCCAGAACCCTGAGATCATGACCTGAGCAGAAGGCAGAGGCTTAACCCACTGAGCCACCCAGGGGCACCTTTGTCTACGATGTCTTTGTGAAACCCCAAATCAAGAAGATTTTCACTTTTTAAAATTTTTATACAGTTTTGCATTTTACGTTTAGATCTGTGATTCACTCTGAGTTAATTTTTGTATAAAGTGTGAGGCTGAGGTCAAGGTTCACGTTTTTGAACAGGATCTCTATTTCAACACCATTTGTTGAAAAAAACTATCCTCTCTCTTTTTATTTATCTTTGCACTTTTGTCAATAATAAGTTAATTTTACTTGTGTGGGTCTTTTTCTGGATGCTCTGTTCTGTTTTGTTGATATATAGGTTTAACTCTTCCCCAACATTTCACAGTCTTAATTACTACAGCTTTAAGGCAAGTCTTTAAGTCATGTGGAGTTCACCAGCTTTATTCTTTTTCAAAATTGTTTTGGCTATCCTAATTCTTTTAATTTCCCATATTAATTTTGTAAACATCTTGTTCTTATCTACAAAAAATCCTGATGGCATTTTGATTGAAAATGCCTTAAGTCTATAGGCCAATGTGGGTCGATTCAACATATTACTATGTTTAATTATATAGTAATCCATAAACATGATATGTCTTTCCCATTTATTTAGGACATCTTTGATTTTCCTCATAACACTTTAAAGTCTTCAACATATAGATTCTGCACATTTTTAAGTCTTAATTTTTAAGACTTACAAATGAAGTATTTAATTTTTAGCAATACCTTATTTCATAATAATTAGCTATTGTTAATGATTGTTAAGGTCTGAACTGCATATCCCCATCCTCAATATTCATGTATTGAAGTCCTCAGGACCTCAGAGTATGACTATATTTAGAGATAGGGTCTCTAAAGAGATAATTAAGTTAAAATGAGGTCATGAGGGTGGACCCTACCCAATATGACCGGTGTTCTTATAGGAGGAGGAGAATAGAACACAGACACACACAGAGAAAAAAGCATGTGAGGACACAGGGAGATGACCATCCATAAGCCAAGGCAAGAGGCTTTGGAAGAAACCGACCCTGCTCAAAACCTTTATCTCAGACTTTTGGCGTCCAGAATTGAAAAAAAAAAAAAGTTTCTGTTACTTAAGCCATCTAGTCTGTGGTACTTTGTTATGGTAGCCCTAGCAAAGTAATACAATAATCACACTCTTAAAAAAAAAATCTGTTTCAGTAGTCCACTGCTAGTATATAGAAAACAACTGATTTTGTTTACCTCCTATCCTGTAACTTGTTAAACTCACTATAGTCCTATGAGGTTTTTTTTTTTTTTTTTTTAGATTCCTTGAGATTTTATACATAGATAGTTGTGTCACCTGCAAATGGGGACAGTCTTAATTTTTCCTCTTCAGTCAGAATGCCTCTTATTTCTTGTTTTTCTACTGCAATGGCTAGGACTTCCAGTATGAAGCAGAATCAGAATAATTTATTCACATGAATTTTACCATTCATCCTTATATTGTATAATAGCTGCTTTAATGAAAATTTAAGAGTATTTAACTTGTGCAAGGAATCACAAAATTTACACAATTTGTATTTCATAACTCATACGTGCTTATGTGTTTTGTTCTTATCAGAACAGCAGGAATGTTGCACAAAGCTAAATCAAGTTTGTTTGTTTGTTTGTTTGTTTTTATCTTACTTCTTCACACACTCACATTCTACCAACCAGTCTCTATTTTAGGCTTACAGATGAGCTAGGAAGAACTGGAAGGAAAGGAACAATTCATTGTCCTATCTTTCCCTTTCCTTCCATATCATTACCAGCCTATAAGGTTATATAGGATACGATAAGGTTTCTTGATCATTCATGCTTCTTACAATTTCCTTTTCTTCTTTCTGCATTCAAAGCAAGTCTGGTTTGAACAGAGAATGTGGCCTCCCTGGGATATCAATACTATGGCCTGCTTTGTATGTTGTACACATACATGCTTTGAATTGAGCTGAATTCCCATGCATCGCTGTCTACCAGAGTCCCAAATCATGTGCCATTGCAAACACTGACTGCAAATGGGCAGCAAAGACCAGCAGACCCATGCATTGTATGTATCTCTTCAGTTCATATACATGCTCCATTGCCCTGTCAGACCTCACCTGTGCAACACAAGATAAAATTATTAGGAATGTCAAGATAGTAACAGCAGAGCATTCAACCAAGCATGGGGCCCTACTGAGCACGGGTCCATGCAACTGCCCAACTCACATGCCCATGATGCTGGCCTGGCACATATGCGTTGAAAACACCATTTTTAAATTTGTTTTATTTTTCTACCCACACTTGACTTCCTGGGAAATCCGTGGAATCCTGTGTGACATTTTGAGATCATTAACCGCTTGACAGGGGAGGAGAGAGAAATTTAAAGCAAATGTGTCAGGAGTCACACCTAATCAAAGATCAACCCAAAGCAAAGATAAAAGCACCTTCAAAGTACAGCACGAGTCAATAGCAAGATAAGGTTTGATCCCAAATATTTCGGGAACAGGTCAGTTGTGTCAAGGAACACATAGCTGCTCCCCAAAACATACTGAAATAAAAATGTTCACCTTTTTCCCTACCTGCCACAATCCCTTTATCGTGCCTCTGTTTAAAAAGACATAGTTGATGTTCTATACGTAAGCTATAATGTTCAACCTGGAACAGCTTGATGGTATAAGAGAATTGTTGTCCATGTGAAAAACAGTGCCTCACTATTGTATCAATAAGTAATAAAGTTTATGATAAGCTTAAGATCATATTTCTTTTATACATCATACAAATTTATTTCTTGTTTCATTTTTAGTATTTTTTAAGGGCATTATACTGAGGAAAAAAGCCAATCTCAAAACATCACATACCCAATGATTTCATTATATGTCATTGTTTTTTTTTTCTTTTTTCATTTTTTTGTTGCACACATATGCTTTCTTCTTAAATGAAGTGTATAGATTCCTGTTTGACCTGTCCTTTGGACTAAAGATTATGATGTGAAACATCAATTATTATACTGTTGATTGGGTTTATCAAACATTATTCAGGAATATTAACTGGCAAGGCATTATGGCAAGAGTAACGGCTGTCTTAGTCAGTTCAGGCTGCTACAACAAATATACCATAGTCTAAAATATATTGTAAAATATAATATATAACTTATAAAATATACCAGATATATAACAAATATAACTATCAGGTATTATTCTCACAGCTCTAGAGGCTGGAAGTCCCAGGTCAGGGGCCAGCATGGTTGGGTTCTTGGTGAGGACCTTCTGCCTGGGTTACAGACTGCCCAACATCTTGCATTTTCTCATGGTGGAAAGTAGGCTACCTCACTCCCAGGCTCTTCTTACAAGGGCATTAATCCCATTCACAAGTGTCCCACCATTGTGACTTCATTACCTACCAAGACCCCACAACCAAATACCATTACATTTGGAATAGGGTTTCAACACATGAATTTGGGTGGGACACATTCAATCCATTACAACAGCCCCTGCTGCTTGATGCGTATGATCCAACTGCAGAGGTAAGGCAGACACGTAAGTTCAAAATTCCTCACAGGTGCTGTTATATATCTCTAAACAAGAATTATGGGGATAAGGAAGAGAAGGGAGGGAGAATACATCTTGAGAATTCAAATGGGTCTTGAAGGATGACTTGCGATGGCAAGAAAGGGTGTGCCTTGCTAAGAAATTCACACCTCTTCAGTGAAAGGTGAAATAGAGCAGGGTGTTTTGCTGGTACCACAGGTCAAATGCTTGGGTATCGATGGAACAGTGAGAGAACATTAGACTTGTATCTACAGACAATGAGGAGCCATAGAAGGTTTTGTAATAGGAAGATGGCATCCGCATTACATTTAATTGGAGCAATGCATTTTTGAAATGCACAGGACTCTTTGTACCTCTATAAATTGTTCTACTGTTATGCATTCTTTTAACTTGTTATTATACGTGTCCTGCCACCTTTTGGTCTGCCAGCTAGTCTTTATACTATAGCATATATGAGTCTAGCCACATTCATATCTAACTTCCTACTAAAATTCTGCCTCTAACCCACCAAAAGCTAGAATACTATAACCAGGATTATTTGAATTGTGTTTAAGTAAATATACATAGGCTATGAAATACAGACTAAGACTTACTATTTCTCTAGATTGTTTACTGTTTACTTAGTAAACAGCAGGGATTTGCCTAAAAGAGAAGTGCATGGGTTTGGATCCCAATAAAAATTAAGATTTCCAAAGGAAACTTCCAGTTAAAACTACCGGGCCATGACTAACTTTTCTTCCTACCCAAATTTCATTATAACGACGGCCGAGGATTTTTTGAAAACAAATTAATCAACAAGGTCAAAGAGAATGAGAGACAATTTGCCATAAATGCTTTCAACAAATTTTTGGAAGGTGAGAGATGAATGGAAGACTGGTAATTACCTTGGCAAATGAAGAAAGGAGAAAGCCAATTGCTTGCAGACAAGTGGGGACAGAGCTGCTTCACCCTGAAGAAACTCTGAGTTGCTCAGTGTTTATAAGCAACGAAAGTTTCAAAAGAAAGGTGAGAGTAAAGCCCTCTGTTTGTTGGATATTTGCCCGTCATGTGCTTAAGCCCATTGGTCTCTTCTCCCCTGTGTGTACCTTCAGTCAATAGTCTTTCCCTCACATCCCGGCAGAAAGCTGGCAGTTGATTCTTTGGAGTAAATGGACTTGGGGAGCAGGTGAAGAAAGTTCCCATGTCATCCTGTGGACCCCCCAATCCTCCTTCCCCTCACTTTTTCCAGAACTACTCTCTCCTACACACGCATACGCACACACACAAACATACCCCCTGGCAGGAGATTTAGGCTCCCCTCTAAACAGCTCAGAGAAAAGACCTTCAAATAGTGACATTTTGGAATTCTTCAAAGAATTGGTGATTCATTCCCTGACCACCCTATAGTAAAGTGCCCTGCCCCGTAGTCTTAGCGCATCCCATCATAGTGCCTCACTTTTGAGTAGACTGAGAGGTTTTCTTCCCTCCTGGCACCAAAAACAGTGTCCTTTCCAACACCATCTCTCTAACACTCTGATCGCAGCTGGGTGTCCAATAATTCAATTCAGTTCTGATACTGTCTACTGGAGTTAGTGTCAGATCCTACACCTTAGAGGGCAGCCCCACAAGACTGTCCCACTTTGGGCGCACATCACAAGTTTCAGGCCATCTATACTACTGACACACCACCTATAAATTGGGGGTGCCCTCAACTCCCTCCTTAGGTTTAATGATTTGCTGAAATAACTCACAGAACTCAGGAAAAATTTACTTACCATTACCAGTTTGCTATAGAGGATATAATTCAGGAAGAACCAAATGGAAGAGACGCCTGGGGCAAGGTGTGGTGGGAGAGTCACAAAGCTTCCATGCCTTCTCCAGGCACCACCTTCCCAGCACCTTCAAGTGTTCACCCACCTAGAAGCTCCCTGAACCCTTCACTTTAGGGGTTTTTATGGAATTTTTCATTACATAAACACAATTGATTAAATCACTGGCCATTGGTGATTCAACTCCATTTCTAGCCCCTCACCTCTCTCCAGAGGTCGGGGGGTTGAGCTCACAGTCTTAACCTTCTAATCACGGCTGGAACTTCCTGGAGACCAGCTATCCTCCTGAAGCTATCTAGGAGCCCCTCAACCAAAGGTCCTCTCATCGGCATACCAGACACTCTGCTCCGTCAGGAGATTCCAAGGGATTTTAGGAGTTCTGTGCCAAGAAAATGGGACAAAAGGCAATTTTTTTTTATGCCACATAAACATATCACCAGGTATTATGAAAAGTCCCCAACATGAAAGAATAGGAACAAAGATCAAAGGAGGGGGAGGGACAGAATTAATGTAGGAATGAATAAAAGGATTGAAAATATTAGTATTCTCAAATACACAAGAGAAGATATTGTATCCAAATTAGAACAGCTTGCTATGAAAATTTAATAATTAAAGAGGGAAAAAGCTCTTGAAAATGAAATATATGATTGCAGAAATTTTATTAATTTCATTGACAGTTGACAAAGTTAACGCAAAGATGAAGGAGATAGAAACTAGGAAAAGAAAGGAAAGAAAATTAGGGGACTGACCCAACATCCAGCAACAGGAGTTGCAAGAAGATAGCACAGAAAAAGAAATTAAGGAGGGAATTAGCAAGGAAACAATACAAGACAATTTTCCAGAACAGAAGACATTGATTTCCAGACCGAAAGGGTTCTCTGAGGGCTCTAGACGATAAATGATGAAAAATTCACACTAAACTGCAGAAGTGAGACATTTCTGAAGAGAAGATAGAGTTAAAGAGAAGATCCTAAAAGCTTCCAGGAATTAGAAGCAGATTACACAGAAAAGAATGGGAATCAAAAAGTCATCAGGAAAGAAGACTCCAGGCATAAGATTTCAGATGGTCAGTGAGTCATGTCATGCTTTTGAAATCAGTGAGAGAAAATAAGCTTCAGCCAGGACCAGTGAAGGCAAGAGGGTCTTGAACTCAGAAAGGAGACGCACACTAGGGTTTCCTGATGTGTTTACCGTTTTTAACACATAAATAATTTTATCTTTGAGTTTGTGTATTGGGAATGAAGTCCCGGAGGACAGTGGTGCATGCCCAGCACTGCCTCACCTCCCCCGCATGGGTTCTTGGCCACCTGTTCCCTGACCCCCATGGAGAGGATACTGTGTCCTCTGCCTTCTCCCCACTCCCCCACTCCCCCCCTCTGTGGGCCTGGTGCAGGTACAGGGACAGTTGGAGTTGGTCGTGTACGCCTCACACACTTGGTGGCCAGGCTCCACTCTGAGTGCTTGCGAAGGTCTGCCCTCACCCTGCCAGTGTCCCCATGCCTGAGGGAGTGTGACATTAAAATAGCAAATAAAAAAAAAAAAAATACCATGGGACGCTAAGAGAGATAGAAGTCACAAAAGAGAGGGGGAAAAAAAGCTTTTTTTTCTGCTGTTTAAGAATTTTCAGTGAGTGCTGAGCCCCATGAACTCTGCCATCCCTGGT
Organism: Mustela nivalis; assembly: GCF_964662115.1. NCBI lineage: Eukaryota > Metazoa > Chordata > Mammalia > Carnivora > Mustelidae > Mustela > Mustela nivalis. The sequence continues at coordinate 106,814,457 of NC_139027.1, read as the reverse complement.
TTCAATTTAGAGACTGCATGAGAAGCGAGAAGTATTTTCTGTACCTCAAAAGCTCAATTGCGAATATCACCAAAGATAAAAAGAGCAACTCCTCCTTGTATTGGTTGATTTTATAACAATGTCAGGATTGTTCCGATGTGGACCCCGGATCCCATGTCTGGAAATTCCTAATTTCATTGTGTCTTTTCTGAGCTACACCCTGACTACCGGATTAGGGTGCTGAGAAGCATGCACTAGGTTCACATCCTCACAGCCACAATTTCAGACCCCAAAAGACAGCCTCAGACAGAACTAGATGCTCCCAAGGAAACCCAAAAGTGGATTTACAGGTTTAGTGAGGGTTTTGCCATAGAATAAAGGCACATGTTTTAGGAGAGTTTCTTGGGGTCTTCTAAGTTCAAGTTAAGGCAAAACCATCTCCAGGAGGATGAGACTCTGAGAATGGCTACTGAGAAAGAGAAGGATTTCATTCTCTTGGAAATCTTCAGAGGGAAAGAGATTCCTGCTTCTCTGGACCCGCACAGATTAGGCCAGAATCCAAGGTGGCGAGACTCAGACTCTCAAGCCCCACCCCCAACCTTCTGAGTCTCTGATTTTCATTTTCTTAGACACCAAGGTCATTGCCAGTTGTGAGAATCACCAAGTCTAGACCTTGCTTTTTGAAGTGAGTACTGCCACTTGCTTCACACAGATCCACTTTCTCAAAGCCCCCAATTCTGCCCCCATCTTTCCCCTCACAGTGCTACCCCGCCACCAGAACCTCAGACCTCACTGGAGTTGGTGACCTGACAACTGCCCTTTACAAAGGGATTTGTACCGTAAATTGCCACCAAGAGGCCTCTGATACACGTCTTCCTCACAAATTTAGGCTGTCGTGGTTTTCAGACAGAAACGGGTGTGTACACATGTGCCAGCCTTGCGGCTCGTCAGACAGGTTCTAGGAAGATAGTCTCCAGGTGGTAACCATATTACTTCATGCTTCTCGGTAACTTTTGTGCAACACAATTACCTTTGACAGTTCTTGAGTGGGACAGCAATTTTCAGCAAATGTTTTCAGTAACCAGAGGCCAGAAGGAAAGGAAACGTGAGTGCTTCAGTTAAGCTTTGAGTGTGGTTCTGACAGCTCTTCAGCACCTCTGTGGTGTTATAAATAGGAATTCCATGGAAATTCGGGCACATGGAACTTAACGGAAGGGAGCTAAGCAAGGCCAGTGGTTTCCACTGTATTTAAGAAAGAATTTGCCCTTACGCAGGATAATAAGTCCTACCATGATGAATTTCTTTCCAGTGCCAGAATACAGTAGAATTTTCCTCTCAATGGCGTTTCATGCTAGGGATGTTTTGTCTTCTTTCATGCTAATTCCCTACTGCAGAGAATGTGACATTCACTTCTTGGACTTGCCTGAATGTATCATGCCCTCAGCACTTTAGAGTTATCCCAGGAACATGCAGATCAAGTCACCCTCCACATACTAGTTTCTATTTTCAGGAAAAAAAAAAAATTGAGTCATCCCAGGTGAACTGCTCAAAACCTGGTCTTATAGGGTGAGAATAAGAAAGTCAATCACTTCTCCACAATCCCCTCATTAGCACCACCAGCAAACACGCACACACACAAGTATGCACGTGTGCAATAAGGACTTTCGAAGAAAATGCAAAACAAAGTACTCGTCAGTCTCTAGACATACATCATAGGAAAAGAGAAGAAACTTTAGGTCCCCAAATCACTAGGTGTTTTTTAAAAGGACTGATTACACACAATTGATACATCTCCAGAGTTAGTGCTGCTAGAGTTGAACGTGAGGTCACGTGGCCATGACCACATCCCAGAGAACGTACAGTGATTCACATCCTACTGGCCTGATGCAGAGCAAAACTTTCCTTTGACACACCCATGAGAAGAGCTTACCCTTTGCTCCAATTTCATTAGCAGTGTTTCACAGGCGAGCTTTCTTTTGATCTCCAGTGACTAGACACATGATATCATCAGCTACAAATCAAGCCACATTCTCCCCCTTTCACTAAAACTGGTCTCCCTGGCGAGGACGACGCCAGCTAATCTGTAAAACGTTGCAGATTGCAACATCTCCTGGTGCCGCTGTTTGTCACCTTCTTTATTTACTCACCAGCCACTTTGTCAATAAGAGTTGGTGATTTTTCTCCTAGACTCGGAGACCAGAATCCTGATTTCAAACTTTGCCTGCATACCTCATCCCTACTGAAGTTCGACATTTGACCATTGCCCATGTTGAACTAGTTTCCATGTATCTCAGAACTTCGTTCTTTTCTTAGATGTGATCTTTTGACGGAGAACAACAGCCTCAAAAGTAATCTACAGAGGGTATGATATAGAATAAGTAACTTTGTTTCCCCAAAGTCACAGGTGGCAGCTTGTCAACCACTTACAAATGGTTGAACATTAATCTTCCACTTAGTTTGGGAGACTGCAGAAGGAGGCACCGCAACCAGGCAACACATGGGTAATCGAGCCATTCTTGAATCATGCTCAATATGAAAACAGTAGGCTGATCTGATCTGTTTTAAAATAATAGCCCTTAATCAGCATCTTTCTTGTTATAAAACACACACACACACACAAAATGTATCTGTTACCAAAATATCAGGGAGTACAAGCATGCAAAAAGTTAAAAAATTAAATAAATAAGAGGGAGGAAGGAAGGAAGGGAAAAGAGAAGGAAGGAAGGAAAATACTCAAATTTCCCCTATAGAGTAACTATTGGTTAATTAGGCCAAGACATTCCCAAGTATTTCCTCATGGGTTATCTCTGCTATGGAGTCCGTCAAAGTCCCTCGGGCACCTTAAGGGCTCATATTTGAACTTTGTAGAATTAGAATGTGTCTGTGGGAAGGTTGAGCACAGAGGCATGACAAGCCCCCTTCTGAAGTCCCTTTCTCTCCTCTTCTCTCCACTGTTCTCCTGAGAATGGACTGGGCTGGCTTATCAGTTAGCTTTTGCTACATATCAAACCACCCCAAAACACAGTGGTTTAAAACAACTGTCATTTATTATTTTTCAAAATACTATGGATGGGCTCGGTGGTTCTTCTCCTCTGACTGACCTGGCAAATTCTCTCATGTGTCTGTGATACCGTGGTGGGGTGGGGAGAGGGTCCGCTGATGTCCGGCTTTACAATGACCACAGACACATGTCTTCTGGCCAAACGGCTGTCAGTGAGGCAATAGGGTGACTAGCCACATGTCTGTCATCCTCCAATAGGCTCACTTGGGCTTGTTCACATGGTGGTTACCAGAGTGAGAGAAAGTGTTCAACACTCCTTGAGGTTCAGACTTAGAACTGACAAACTCTCACTTCTGCCTCGTTCTCTTAGTGGAAGCAAGTCACAGGCCAGTCCAGGTTCAAGAGGTGAGGAAACAGATTTCGCCTCCTGACGGGGAGGAGCTTCAAAGTAACAGGCAAAGTTAGGAAGAATTTGAGGCCATTTTGGCAATCAGTTACAATACTCCACCAGTATTCTGGAACCACACACACAGGCTGGCCTTCCCAAATCTTCACTGCCCAAAAACCCAGACAGAGTTTGTTTTTCCAGTGGGGCATGGATTGCAGGTCTGGATGGGTTGTTTGTTTTTGTATTTGTTTTGACTTTAAGCTATTTCCAGGATTTTTTTTCAGAGCAGAGAAGCCTCAGTCGTGTCTGCCATGTGTATCAAAGATGAGCAGTGACAGAGCATTGCTTTGTGGTGAGGGGACCTGGAACCTGGAACAGAGGCAGCAGAGTCTGTGACAGATCCTCAGGGCACCAGAGCCCACCCTTCCAGAATAAGGAGACAGTCTTCTTCCTGTGGTGCTGCCTGGAGCTGCCTGACAGCCAGGATTGTGCAAGTCAAGGGCATGACCAGTGTTACCCAGTCCTGCCAGGGGTGACAAGGCAAGTTCACCTCACCAGCACATCAGGGGTACTCCAGGCTGACAAATTTGTGGAACTCCTGGCCCTGGGTTGACAATATCTGGCTCGTGCTTTCTCTGCTTTCAAGTTTGGAGATTGCACAAGTGACATGAAAGGTTGCAGAGGCCCTTGGAATGTCCTGCTTGATAAAATCACACGCAGGGACAAGGAGGGGTCAAATACTTCTGACAGGGTGCCCCCTGATGATGTGTGTGTGTGTTGGAGGGCGGGTGCCTGCCCAGCTTGGGTCACTTTTGGACATCTGGGGCATGGACAAGGAGACGCTAGAGGACGTGGCTGGCAGAGATGCAGGAAGGAATGTCTCGAGAAGAGTGAAAAATTGCTTTCATGCGCTTTGCTTGAGCCAAGCCTCCAAGGATGGAGCCTTTTCCTGAGGAAATATTGCAACATGCTGAGCTGCTGAAGGGTCAGGGAAGGGTCCCAACCCATGGGGGTGAAGGCCCCTTTGCTGGCCTCCCTTACCTCCCGCAGAGTCCTGCTTGGTGGCATTCCCCTGTGAGTGGGGAAAGTGAGAAATTCCATTTCCAATCCTCACCGCCCACACAGAGGTCTTAAATGAGGTCCGGCAGGAGGCCAGTATCAGATATGCCTGCAGGCCCACGTGGGGAAGCCAGAACTTGCACCCAGACAAGCTGTGGCCATGCTCATCCACCACTCTCCTGGGAGAGCAGAGGCTCAGCAGTGCCTGAGGGAGACACAGTTTGGCTTTTGGGAAACCAGCCTTGTTGGGCTTCATTCCTCAGGTACTTGCTTTCTGGCTCAAGAGACAAGGCTAAATTCAGTGCGTGCCAACGTGAGAGTTCGTGCCGACGTGAGAGTTTCTGAATCCAAAAGTCAAGGAGCCTCCTCAGACCACACTTGGACCAGGGGACAAAGAAAAGAAATCCATCTACTCTCTTTGAATGTGTTTCTCCCTACTGGACTGGGGGCAGCAGAACTGGGCCAAGCAACTGTGGTCACTGGCCTCCTTCGATATTAGGAAAGTCCTCCTATTCTAAAGATGGCCCAACCCTGTTCTGAGATGCAGGGCTCCCCAGTCAGGCTTCTAGCTCTTCTCAGGCCTCAGTGAATTGTGCCTCCAGCTCTTTCCACTTGACATCCTTTTCCTTCACCAGTGACTCCTGTTTGCAGAGCATCTGCTCAGATCCCACAGCCAGTGGTTTCTGCCCACTTGTAGGATGAAAAGCATCAGGGATACCAACCAAAAGAGTCCATTTCTGCAGAATCCAGAACTTGGAGGGCTCCCAAGCTCATCTGGGCAGCCCTGTGTCCACACAACGGCCACGAGAGCCGGACCGGCCTTGGGGTTGGTCCCTCTAGCCCACCAGCTTCTGCACGTTCCCATGTGGTTACTCCACTCAGGAATGATCTCACTTTCAGCTCTTCTGCTTGTAGATGTTCTACTCCTCCTTTCTCTCTTGCTCCAACCCCACGCTGATTCTTTCTTTATTTAATATTCTCTTCTCTGGTATTCAGTGGACTTTTTGGTTGTAGGTTACTAGCAGGAATCTCATCTTAAGGGGGAGAAGCAAGATCTATGAAGGCCAGGAAGGACACTTGGTCTTGATCTCCAGGTTCTGGAGGTGTGATTTATAATAAGAAATATATATTTGGACTTTATCCCCATTTCTGGCACAGAGCTGCTAAAACTCTTAGTATTTCCTAAGTAATGAGTTGCCTTTATTAAGTTAATAAAGTGACTTTTGGACCCTACATAAGGCTGAGGGATGGTTGCCAGAACCAACCAGGTAATTAGAGGGCTGGGACTTTCAGTCTCATCCCCCTCACCCATAGGGAAAGGGGAGAGGGGTGGGAGATTCAATCAATCACCAATGGCTAATGATTTAATCAATCATGACTATGTAATAAAACCTCCATTAAAAAGTCAAAAAAATGGGATTCAGAGAATTTCTGGGTATGTGAATAATGGAGATTTGGGGAGAGAGGCACACTCAGAGAGGGCTTGCAAGCTCCAAACCTTTTCCCTATATATTGCCCTACATATCTCTCTCATCTGTGTCTGAGTTAGGTAGTAATAAAATAGTAATCTAGTGAGTAAAATGTTTCCTGACTTCTGTGAGCTACTCTAGCAAATTAATAGAACCCAAGAAGGGGGTCATATGAGCCTCTGATTTATAGCCAATCAGAAATACAGGTAACACCCTGGACTTGTAATTCGTATCTGAAGTTAGGTGAAGTGACAGTGTCAGGGGACTCAGCCTGTAGGATCTGAAGCCATCTCAGGGTAGACAGTGTTAGAATTGAGTTGAATCGCAGGACACCCAACTCATGTCAGAGAATTACTTGCTGGTTTATGGGGAAAGTCCCCGCACATTGGCATTGGGATCAGAATCATTGTGTGGGGGCAGGGGAGGCAGGTCTTAGGATGGTCTCAAGTTTACAGTATTTAAAATATTCACACACACACACACACACACACACACACACACACACACTCCTGCCCAGACTGGATTTTCAAACCCAAAGTTTCCTTCAATAAAACATTTAGAATCAGACTTTTCAGACCCTGACAAACTAGTACAATTAATTTAAGCAAATGGTGGCAAAGAGAAGGGTGTAGTTGTCTACATAACGGGATGGGATGCTGGGTCAGAAGAGATCAGGGAGAGATCCTTCATTTAGAATCAAAGATTCTTGGAATTTAAGAAAATGATCTGCTAGTAGAGATCTCTGTGCTCATGGGGGGTTTTCTGGAATGAAGCTTTATTCTCTCAGTGATCTCCTTGCTGTAGTTGGAAACATACACCCTCTTGGGAAGTAAAGTTAAGATTAGACTATCTTATCTAGTCTGGGGTTGATACTCCATGTAAGAGAAGATGTCCCTTAAAGCCAAGTTCTCAAGCACCCATTGTTTTCCTCCTGTCTTCCTAGGGCTTTGTCTTCTCCCTGTGCCCTACACCCCTAGTCCACTGTGCTGGCCCTTCTCCATCTGTGCTGGCCCTGGGTTCACCCCACTCCAGGCTCACTTGGGACAGACATGATTAATGAGCCATGGCAGGCCCAGGAAACAGCCCCAGGAGCCTCCAAGATTTCTTTGGCTTGAGGCATAGCAGAGGCCCTCAGTCTTCCAGGATTCTATTGTACTTAGTTCCATATAAGGAGGTTAGACCCCACACAGGTAAGCATGCCCAATCCAAATGCTCCCACCCACTCCTAACCCACCACCACCTTCAGCAGGCTCATGCATGTTTATAATACATACTCACCGGGCTGGACTCCTGGAAACATGAACCTTCCTGATTCAACCTTTGAAAAATTGGTGAAAACTTTAGGATTGTTTCCTTTCCACTTTTCTTTTTTATTATAAAGACCATAGAACTACAATACAGAAAAAGAAGAAACAGGAGTTAATATTTTTGTTTTTATTTTTGTTTAGTCTTTATACATATGCATATAGGTTTTTCTTTTTTGTTGTTTTGTTTGTTTGTTTTTGTTTTTAAAGCAGTAAGCAGAACGTAGGGAATTCTGTTGGCCAACTTTTTCTCTACTTTAGTTACATTTTCTGGCCCATGATGCCTTTGGGCACTGGAATCCACCAATGGTTATGGTGGGGAGCCCACAGTGCCACTCATGAGGCAATGTCAAAGGGCTGACACCACACCACATCATTTTTCCCCAAAAGAATCTAAGGTGTTCTTGACCTCCATAGAGCACCATGGAAAAATGAGCTCCCTTCCTTAGTTGAGCAGCCCTGCCTGGATGCAATGGCAGAGCTCTGGCACTGCTCCCGGTAGACCCAGGTTTTGCAAGAGGGAGGTCTAGCACGCACCTTTCCCCTGTGGAGTGACGCAAGGCTGCTGTCTCACAGAACAGAGCCGTCAGTGTCTCTGGAGAATGGACCTTGGCACTGGATGCAAGTGGATGGAACACTGGGCGTTTGTTCGCTGAGCCAACCCCATCAGTTCCACTGCTTCCCCAGACCCAGTGGGTTCTCCTAACCCTGCCAGGGGTTGGAAGGGGGCAGCTGGGGCTGTGGAGCAGGACCCCAGGGGCTGACCCCCACCACTGCCACAGCCTCCTCAAAGCCTAGTCAGTCTCTTCCCATGAAAACATGCAGCTTCCTCCCAAACCATAAAAAGTGTATGAAGAGCAGGACTGTTTGGCCAACACACTGGCTAAGAGAAACCTTGGAGGCAGCTCAAGGGCTACTGCCCATTCCATGGAGACCGTGCTTCCAAACACAAATATTAACCTTGGCCATCTGTCTGTCTCCTGCTTCACGACTTAGACGGCACTTTTTTGGGGTCATGTTTAAGTTGGGGAAGAGAGATGAAGAAAGGAAAAAAATGAAGTCTCCTGGAACAAAGTGAGCTTTTGATTTCTAGACAGTATTTCAATGGTACTAGTGTTTAAAATCTGCCCCTGTTGAAAGACTACTTTTCTAGGAACTTCTAGAGCAGAAGAGTGAATCTCAGCAGCTCTTTTCTTATGGGGTCCTCAGGCTGAAAACACAAAAATGGAAATATCAAGGCTGTGATTCCTTGTTGCAAAAGCACTCAAGTGACAGCCAGTCCCCAAAACTCAAGACCAGAAGCCTAGGGAATCAGCTTCATAAAGCCTAAAGACAGGTTCTACATCACGGTGATTTATATTTTATGAGACTGTCAGCAGGTGTGGCCACAACAGGAGACATTAGAGAGGTTCAGGGAACACCAAAGTTTCTTATACTCACAAATCCTAGAGACATGAGGCACAGCATACGTTGCTGGGTCACAGAGGAAAGACAGAAAGGTCAGAAGGCAGAAAACAGGAATGATGGGTGTGCTTTGACCATGGCTTTTATTGGAGTTTCCTTGTGAAAGGCAAGGCAAAACAAGGTAAACAGTTTAGGGTTGCTAGTTTGAAACCTTGAGAAGGGGTCACCAGTTGTCTGGCCATGGCACTGGCCCTGGGATAATTAAGGAAGAGAAGTATTGCCTCCTGGGATACTCAGGCCAAGTAGGGTAAGTGGGTTACTCTGGACTGGTTAGCTTGCACGTCAAGGACAGGTTCCTGGCCCTATCCTTTGCTGTCTCTAAGAGTTTTCTAACGAAAGGAGGGGCTGTGAGAAAGATCTTTCTCAGATGGCGAAACATCATGATATACGGAAAACTGAAAATATTTACAATACACATAGCCTTCTCCAGATGGGCCCAAGTCTATGAAAATACACCTAACCTCATCAAGGATGCCAAATCCAGAAGACAACTGGGGTTCTGGCCACAGCATGGTGCCAGGGGCAAAGTACTATGGTGTGCCAAAAGTTAAGTGGCCCAGAGACAGGAGAGGAAAGCTTTCTCAGGGCCCAAGGAGCTGTTGGCTCCTGTTGGGGAGGGGAGGAAGCAAAACCCAGGGCTCAAGTCTTTCAAACTGGGGTCCCCAGACTCTAAGCAGTCAACTGGGTTTTAGAGAAGGCAGAAAAATATGCAATGCAGCTGTTAAATTACTCTTTCTTCATTTATGCCTACTTACTTTAGCTCCTCAAGCTACATATAATTTGGGGCTCCAGATTCCAAAAGAAGGGCATAGTAATACACACCATGAAACCAATGATTCCATGTCTAATAATTTGCCCATAGGCAAGAATCAGTGACAAACTGCAGTCCTAAACTCTCTGATGCTTAACTCTGTTCATATTAGAAGAAATTTGAAAACAACAATGGTCAAAAGTGAACGGGCAAAACTACATTATGTACAAGCAAATAATAACGCAGCTGTTTCTAATGCTGTCTTCAATAATTTAATGTGGGTTGATTATGGGAACTGAAAAAGGGTTATAAAACCCTTTGGTATACCAAAAAGGCCACAAAACAGGGTACAAAACAGCCTTTAAAACAGCCTTTACTTAAAATGTGTATGTGTATCTATATATTCATAGAAAAAAAATCTAATGTGGGGAGCTCTTCTTGTCATGACCCCAAACTCCTGCCTTGACTCCTAAAGCAGGAACTCCTGAACTCCCTCCCCACTGTGTGGCTTTCTCAGAGGAGGTTCCTAGCTGTGGAATGACATTCCAACCTGGAGAGACCAGCTTATGTTAACTGACCATATCAGCAGCAGCCAATTAGGATCATTCTGTCTCAAAACCCCAAAACAGAGCCCTTCCCTTTCCTTTCCTCTCAGACATGCTCTGGCAGGACCGAAGGGTTTTTCTTACCTCAGACAGGTCCAACCAGGCCTCTTCTTTCTGCTTCCAGCTCCTCAGTTTACTTTGGATGAATGAAACCAATCAGGCTCACTCGGGCTCCAGTTGTCTCAAACTGAATAGTTAATAAAGCTGATAACTTATAAGTGTCATCTAGACTCCTGAAGGGGAAAGGGAATAGATGGTAAGTTTCAGTCAATAAACCTCACCCTGAATCCAGAATGGCCTCAGGCAGTGAGGGCCTAGAAGACACTTGGCAATTACCAGGAGCAATTTTTCATTATTCCAACACAGATGGGAAGTAGGAAGGGAGTTGCTACTGGCGTCTAAGGGGTAGAGGGTAAGAGGCCAGAGATGCCACTAAATACCCTATAATACACAAGGTAGCTCTCCACAATAAAGATTCTTCTGGCCCAAAATATCGGTAGTGCTGATATTGAGAAACCTTGGTCTGAAGGATATATACAGAAGTGTTGACAGCAATTTGTCTTGCATTTTCTTAGTAATAAAGAAAAAAATAAAAATTACTTTAAAATTTAAGACAAAGTGGCTGTACTATAATTAGGATTTGTCAAATGAAGGAAAGAAGGAAGAAAATAACATGGCTTCTAAAAAATGGGTAGCTAAGACTATGAATTTCTTGGGGCAGAAATGCTTGTCTTTTGTACAACTTTGTGTTCTGAGCACCTATATCAGTAGGTGGCAGGAACATGGTAGGTACTGGGCAATTATAAATGGATGGATGGATGGATGGATGGATGGATGGATGGATAGGTGATTGGGTGGATGGGTGCATGGGTAGATGGGTGGATGGGTGAGTGGATGGTGTGTGGATGGGTGGATGGGCAGATGGGTGGATGGATGGATGATGTGTGGATGGGTGAATAGGTGGGTGGATGGATGGATGGGTGATTGGGTAGATGGGTGGATGAGTGGATGGGTGGTTGGGTGGGTGGATGGGTGTGTGGATGGATGGATGGGTGGATGGGTGAGTGGATGGTGTGTGGATGGGTGGATGGGTGTGTGGATGGGTTGATGGGCAGATGGGTGGATGGATGGATGATGTGTGGATGGGTGAGTAGGCGGATGGATTGGGCCAGCCTCAGTATCATCAAGAACACTTAAATGTCTTATGGTAATCATTTTGCAATATACACTTGTATCATCAAATCATCATGTTGTATACTTTAAACAATGTTGCATGTCAATTATATCTCAATAAGCCTGGGAAAGCATAGGGAAAAAAAGGTAAAGTGGCTGTAGCTCGTTAAAAGTTCAGGTATGGCCCCATGGTGGTGAGTATTTATTGAAAAAAAAAAAAAACCTGGTTCCTACCAACAACCCCTGGCCCCACCTCCCCACTCCCCACCCCATGACAGAAATAGGGCCTAAGAGGTAGAGAGATTAAATTTGGTAGAGTCTGGTCATAGCTGTGCATTTCTAGAAAAGAAATACGGTAAGTCAACCCATCCCTAGGGACCTAATAAATTTCAAGTTGGCTTTTTTTTTTCTCTTTCACTCAAACGATGTGAATTTTTAGCCACCGATACTGCTGTATGGGTGGTGTAGTGTGTGCGTGCCAGAAAGCATGTAGTTCTGTTTCCATAGGTTTATTACGGCTGGTCAGTCCTAATTAAAAGACTCCCTTTGTCTTGTCTTCAGGGCTTCTGGACATGGCGCCTGAGCTTTATTTTTGGCTCTGAGCACCAATGTTGCTTCCTGTTTTGTTGCCAGATTAATGACATACAGCATGTGAGCTAAGGCAGCCCAAGAGAAATAGTTCTCTCACCTTCCCCCTTATTCCCTGGGACAATTCTGGACCCACAACAGATCAAGTGCATTATACGAGAGCCAGCAACTCTGACGTGCTAAACACCCATGTCCTGCCACCTCCTGCCTGTTGATATTTTTGACAGTCCTCAATTAGCATGGTACAGTTAACTTCAGCCTGTCATTTGTGTGGGCTAAGCTGTTTTAAAAACCCTGGGGTCAGCAGGGGTCAGCCAGTGGTGGGAGGACCATTTTCCTATAAACAAATGATGGAACCTCTATGTCTGGAAGATACCAGCCGTGGTTTGGTGCCAGAGGCCTTTTGAGGGGACAGCAATGCCATCCCCCTTCCTTCTTGGCTCCTCAGACTGTCTCATTCCTGGGACTGATACTCTTCCATCCCATTATCAGAAGCCCCTGAGGAGGCCTCTGGGTCTAGTTTCTAGAGAAACTGGTTTCTAGAGAAACTTGTCTGGTTCTAGTTTCATGTTCTCATTACTAGTGCTAAAGTTGCAATATTTACCCCCAAGTAAATATATGGAATAACTTATTCAAGAGGGTGTTTGGGTATGAAGTTATAAATCCTTGAGAACATCTAGGAAAGTTGATTTTGGTATGAAGACTATGTCACCAAAACCACTCTTACCATGAGGCCATTTTATGGAGAGAATATTTATTCCTATCATTAGGGGCATGGAAGGAAAAGCATATAGATAATCTAAAAGGAATTTTAATAAAAAAAATAGAAATGGAAAAGAAAGAGATCAAAAAACTCAGCTTTGTTTTACATGACATGAAATTTTCATCTGATCCCTCAGAATGTTGCCAAAACCTTGATATTAGAAAGAAGGCTCGCCCATTCACATGTAATATGATAGTGCATATTGAAATATGCAAATAGTCTACAAAAGAAGATCTAGAACTAATAATGAACTTATCAAGGTCACAGGATACAAGGTCAACATTTAAAAACAATCAATTAGCACTACCTGGCTTCTCAGTCAGTAGAGCACTCAAATCTAGATTTCAGGGTTGTGAGTTTGAGCCCAATATTGGGGGAAGAATTTACTTAAAAACAGTAATAATATAACAAAATTTTTAAAAAGAAAAAAATAAACCCCAATCAATCATACTACTTCATGCTAGCAATCAACAGTTAGAAATAAAAAAATAAAAATATCATTTACAATAGCTCCAAACTGACATAATTAGGTAAAAAATATGTGCAGAATCTATATGAGAAAAGTTACAAAACATTAATGAAAGAAAGCAACAAAGATCTAAATACATAGAAAGATACACCACAGGGGTGTCTGGGTGGCTCAGTTGGTTAAGCATCTGACTTCAGCTCAGGTCATGAACCCAATCCTGGGATCCAGCCCTGTGTCAGGCTCCTCACTCAGTGAGGAGTCTGCTTGTACCTCTCCTTCTGCCCCTCTCTCTGCTTGTGTTCTCTCTCAAATAAATAAATAAAATATATTTTTTTAAAAGAAATATATAGCACATCCATGAATGTGAAGATTCAACATAGTCAAGATGTTGATTTTCACCCCAAATGATCTAAGGATTTGACTAAATTCTAATCCCAATCCCAGCAGGATTTTATTTTGTAGACAGAGTAACACTGGCTCTAATATTCATATGGAAAATCAACTAGAACAGCCAAAGCCATTTTGAAAAAGAATAAATTTGGAGAAACCATGCTATCTAATTCGAATATTTATTATAAAGCAATAGTAATCAGAATCATCAAAATTTAAAATTCTGTACCATAAAAGACTCTATTAAAAGAAAGGGGGAAAAAAAGAAAAGAAGGATACAGAGAAATACTTACAAATCATGTATCTGACAAAGTACTTATAACCAGAATATATAAATAATGCTCAAAACTCAACAATATGAAAACAAACAGTCTAATTTTTAAATGGGCAAAATATTTGAATAGGTCTCTCTCCAAAGAAAATATAAAGGTGGTAAGTAACCAAAACAGAATTAGCCATTACGGAACTGCAAATTTAAACTACCATATATGTATTTGAATGGCAAAAGAGAGAGAGAGAGAACATCAATATTAACAAAGACCCAGAGCTCCTGAAATTCTCAAACTCTGCTGTTGGGAATGAAAAATGGTAGCCATCTGTACCCCAAGGTTCATAGCAGCAATAGCTACAGTCATCAAACTGTGGAAAGAGCCCAGATGCCCTTCAACAGATTAATTGATAAAGAAGATATGGTCCATATATACAATGGAGTATTATGCCTCCATCAGAAAGGATGAATACCCAACTCTTGTATCAACATGGATGGGACTGGAGGAGATTATGCTGAGTGAAGTAAGTCAAGCATAGAAAGTCCATTATCATATGGTCTCACTTACTTGTGTGTGTATAAGGAATAACATGGAGGACATTGGGAGATGGAGAGAAGTGAGTTGGGGGAAATCAGAGAGGAACACAAGCCATGGGAGACTGTGGACTCTGAGAAACAAACTGAGGGTTTTGGAGGGGAGGAGGATGGGAGAATGGGTGAGCCTGGTGGAAGCTATTACGGAGGGCACATATTGCGTGGAGCACTGGGTGTGGTGCATAAACAATGAATTCTGGAACACTGAAAAGAAATAAAATAAAATAAAATATTTTTCAAAAAAATTTTTTAAAAAGAAAAGATAGTATAGCCACTCTGAAAAAATTTGGCAGTTTCTTGTAAAATTCAGCCTATACTTACCATACAACCCAGCAAACCTACTCCTGGATATTTACCTTAAAGAAATAAAAACCTATATTCACACAAAGACCTAATCACAAATGTTTTAGCAGCTTTATTAATAAATTCCAAAATGGAAATGACCAAGATGTCTTTCAGCGAGTAGAATCACAAGCTGTGAAATCACCGTATAATGGAATATTTTCAGCACTGAAGATTTGGGTCAATGCAACAAATTGGATTCAATTTGAAGGCATTAAGTTGTGTAGAAGAAGCTAGTCTCAGAAGGTTATATATTGTGGTGCCTAAGTGGCTCAGCTGGTTAGGCGTCCAACTCTTGATCTCAGCTCAGGTTTTAATCTCAGAGTTGTGAGTTCAAGCTCTGCGTTGGGGTGGTGAGGGAGTGTGCCTCTGATGGAGTAGTATGACGGAATCTGAGGAGTTATGCAGCTGTTCTGTGTCATGATTGTGGTGGTGGTTACTTTTAAGATTTTTTTTTAAATTTAAAAGTAGGCTTTGTACAAATATGTAATTATTATGTTGTACACCTGAAGCTAAGATGTATCCATTCTAGCTCAGTGAAAAAAATAGGCTTTGTGCAACTTGGGAGAGTGCTATCTAAGAGAACTTTTGGTAATAAAAAATCTATATCTTGATATGCTATATCAAGATATAGATATAGATATAGATATCTCTTGTCACATGAAACCAGAAGGCACTTGAAATGTGGCTAGTTTGAGACACTGCATTTTTTTTTTTATTTAATTATTTTAACTTTACGTAGTCACATAGTAGCTACTGCATTGGGCAGTGCAGTTACAGAACACTTGAATTGCTATGTTGTGTTCCAGAGTTTACCTAACTTGTGCAGATGCAGAAAACACAGGGATATCTAGAATGATAAGAAATCTAGAATTCATCATGTGCATACTCATTGAGAATGTATTAACTTAGATTTTATAAACTGGTTAAGGTTTTTCTGAGATTTGGGTTAAAATAAATTTACATTCATTCAGCATACTACATCCAGCATCATGTGGACTGGATGGGAGCAGATGGTTAGAGCAGGCGACACACCAGTAGCTTCCTGGGTGACAGCAGAAAGGCAGTCTATACCATTTCTTAGTTGTTGTAAATAATTCAAATGCAAATCATTTCTTACTGACTTGGACTTGGATGAGCCAAAATGAATAACCATGCTACCTCCTGGACTCAGACACTGTACAACCATGGAGCCAGTGTTTTAATATAATACTTAGGAAAATACATGGTTCTTTATAACCTAGCCTCTGATCACCCTCCAAACACACAAAGAGGGATTTCTAATATCCCCACCTTACATCTCCATCCCTTTACTTTGTCCATCAATTCCACACGGAGTCCCCTTTCTACTCTCTCTCCTAATGTAATAAAAGATGCCTTCCTTTTCTTTATTAGAGTGTCTCCCAAACATCAATCATTTGAGTACCGTTTTGTTTTTTGTTTGTTTGTTTGAGCTTTTGCCTTGTCTCTATCCCTCCTATACTATTATTGATCTTAATACTTGGAACATGACTCACTCTCACTTAGCTTGTCTTAAGTGATTATGTTCATATCACCATGGGTTTGGTTTGTTAGTTTTATTTTTGCCAGCACATACTAGAGCAAATAAATTATAAGGAACGTGTTTGCCCATTCGTGCCCTAAAGCCAACTCATGTACCACCAGTGCCACACTCAGCACTTTGGGTAATGTGGCTTTCACATCTTGCTCCTTGCTCAGTGGAGAGCCTGTTTCTCCCTCTCTCCTCATCTCATGCACTCTCTCTCTCTCACTCTCTCTTTCTCTCTCAAATAAATAAGTAAAATCTTTTAAAAAGAGAGAGATGCTGCATCCATGAGACAAGAAGAGGAAACGATAAAAAATTATGAATACCTTGTTAATTCTGGCCATTCTGTGTAAGGTATCTCAATGTGGGTTTTTTTTTTTTTTAAGATTTTATTTATTCATTTGACAGACAGAGACCACAAGTAGGAGAGATGCAGGCAGAGAGAGAGAGGAGGAAGCAGGCTCCCTGCTGAGCAGAGAGCCCGATCAATGTGGTTTTGATTCAAATCTGATTGTTAATGATGATGAACATTTTTTCATGTGTCTGTTAGCAATTTGTATGTTTTCTTTGGAAAAGCGTCTGTTCATGTCTTCTGCGCATTTTTTTATGTGATTATTTTTGTGTGTGTGTTGAGCTTGAGAAGTTCTTTATAGATCTTGGATATCAGCTCTTTGTCTGTAGTGGCATTTGCAAATATCTTTTCCTATTCCAAGGGTTGCCTCTTTGTTTTGTTGACTGTTTCCTTTGCTGTGCACAAGATTTTTATCTTGATGAAGACCCAAAAGTTCATTTTTGTTTTTGCTTCCTTTGTCTTTGGAGACATATCTTGAAAGAAGTTGCTGTGGCCAGTGTCGAAGAGGATGCTGCCTATGTTCTCTTCTAGGATTTTGATAGATTCCTACCTCATGTTGACGTCTTTTATCCATTTTGAATTTATCTTTGTGTATGGTATAAGAGGATGGTCGAATTTCATTCTTCTACACATAGCTATCCAATTTTCCCAGCACCATTTATTGAAAAGACTGTCTTTTTCCACTGTATATTTTTTCCTGCTTTGTCAAAGTTTGTTTGAACAAGAGTCATATATAAAATTTTTTCCCCATTGGAGTTTTAAAAATTACAGCCATTTTTTTTCATAAAACTCTGTCCTTTATCTTAATGGATTTATTATTACTCTTAAAGTGAATGAGTAAATATATCTTTTTAAATTCTAAGTTTTAATTTCTAGTAGGGTAACTACTAACAGATAGAATTCACATATACAACAGCTCTTTGGGTTCCTCAATAATTTCAAAGAATGAGACCAGAAAGCTTGGGCTCTCTACTCCGTTCCACTGGTCTATAGAATATATGTTGGAGAGGATGTGGAGAAAGGGGAACCCTCCTACACTGTTGGTGGGAATAAAATCTGATGCAGCCACGTTGTAAAACAGTGTGGAGATTCCTTAAGAAATTAAAAATAGAGCTTCCCTATGACCCTGGAATTGCATTACTGGGTATTTACCCCGAAGATACTGAATTAGTAAAAAGAAGGGCCATCTGTACCCCAGTGTTCATAGTAGCAATGGCCACAGTTGTCAAACTGTGGAAAGAACCAAGATGCCCTTCAGCAGATAAAGAAGATATGGTCCATATATACTATGAAATATTATGCCTCCATCAGAAAGGATGAATACCCAACTTTTGTATCAACATGGATGGGACTGAAAGAGATTATACTGAGTGAAATAAGTCAAGCAGAAAGAGTCAATTATCATGTGGTTTCACTTACTTGTGGAGCATAAGGAATAACAAGGAGGACATTGGGAGATGGACAGGAGAAGTGAGTTGGGGGAAATTGGAGGGGGAAAGAAGCCATGAGAGACTGTGGATCTGAGAAACAAACTGAAGGTTTTGGAGGGGAGGGAATGGGGGGTTTGGTGAGCCTGGTGGTGGGTATTATGGAGGGCATGTATTGCATGAAGCATTGGGTGTGGTACATAAACAATGAATTCTGGAACACTGAAAAGAAATTTTTTAAAAATATGAATGAAATAATAAGAAAGAACTCTTATAAATTTAAAATAGGGTGGTTAAAATTTTTAAAAATCAGAAGGCTTGGAAAATAAAGTGGGTGGAAGTAGAACAAATAGAAAAATATTTTTCATAAAGGTTGATTAGAATCTTGGAGAATCAATCTAGGAAATCCAAGTTCCAAATAAGAGTTATTCCAAAGACTTAGAGAATGGAGACAGAAAGAAATTATTAAGGAAACAACAAAAGAAAAATTCCATAACTAAATAGTATGTCTTGAGATTGAAGGAGCTCATTGAGTGGCCAGTTCTGTGAGACTCATGGAAATAAAGAGAAGATCCTGAAAACTATCCCAGAGAGAAATAGAGAGAGAAGGGAAAAAGGCATCACTTACAGAGGATTGGAGACGAAGTTTGCATTGTACTAGTCACAGCAATATGTGTGCTAGTAAAGCAACTGAGTCTCAAACAGGAATCTACATATAGCCAAATTATAAATTATTGTAAGAGGGAGGATAAAGACAGTTCAGATGCATCCCTGGACTGACAATATAAGTGCCTCCCATGTGCTCTGTTTTAGGAAGCCACTAAAGAAGATGATCCTACAAAAGGAGGGAGGAAGCCAAGAAAGTGGGAGATGTGGGGATCCAAAAAACAAGGCAGCCAAAAAGCGAAGTCACAGGGTAATGGTGAAAAATACTCCAGGATGACAACCCTGCAGCAGCCCTAAAGACTGCATCAAAACAGGAGAACAGAAGGGTTCAGCAGGGAAGACTTCAGAAAAAGAAGGTAGAACAAATTATCTGATATGTTTGAGCTTTTGGAAAAGCTATCCTTTTGGGGGTGGGGTGTGGTTTGACAGATCAGATGGGAAAAATTAAGGTAGGACCCAGAAAACTCTGCAAGTGGAAAACAATAAAATTAAGCAGTGGGCAAGAAAGATAATCACAATTCCCTACTTGGTTCTGGGGGAAACCATATTTATCAACCATAGCAACATAAATAGTGACAACTGATTTAGCTATAAACAGAGATGTCATTTTGAAAATAGGGAGAGAGGAAAAGGGGAAGGAGTGTGCAAAGGTACTGTGTCCTCATTTAACATAGCAGGAAGTCAACACATAGGGCCTAATATGAATAATCCAGAAAGAGTATAAGCAAACAGATAAATACAAAAAAGAAAAATGGTTGAAAGCAAGTGGGTCTTGGGCAGCAGAACTTGGGGGTAGGAAGTGGTAAGGCCCTTGCTATTTGGGGGCTTATTTAATTTTTAGATTATGTACATATATTTTATAAGAAAAAAAACTTAAAAAGGGAGAGAAGAATTACAGCTGCTAGGCTGTAGAGCAGAGAGCAAAGATTTAGTTGCTAAGGGGAGCCATAAATTATAGCACAGCCAACTTTCTAAAGGCTCCCTTCTGCACACATTACCCCCAGATGATGTGACAATATTACACCAGGGAAGAGAAGGAAAGCCATGCCCAAACCCCACCCTCCCTTTTGGGAACTTCTTGGCTCTGTTCACAATAGTGAGTCTTTGTTTCATAGTGTTTGCAGGACTCTGCCCTTTTGGAGGTGAGATGTTTACTTTCCATGGCCAAAAACTTTCCTACATCCCTACCCTACCACCATACATGTGGCTGGGGAATCGCACAAGCCCTAGCATGCTTCCTCCAACACTGCATGGAGACTTGGTTACGAATTATGTGTAATGTGATGGTGATGGTGCCTTTGGAATGCTTTATAGACTGCCTCTGTCTTCCATTTTGACCAGGTGAATGGTTTGTGATGTGACAAGGGATCTAATTGGTGGGGATATGGCAACTTAACTCAGCTATTCTTAAATGCCTCTGTGCAATTCATTCTGCTCTCCTTCCTCCTAAGCTCTTGGTCAAGGAGACCCCTCAAATCCCCAAAGAGTCTTATAGAGAGCTTGCTGTTCCCCACTTTGCAGCAAAATAGTTATGTTGATATTATGTGCAACCTTACTCTACGTTAACCACTACAGCTTCCTAAATGTTCAGAGCTCATTAGAATCATCTGCTATTGTACTAACATGTTCCTTGATGTGTCCTCTCACTTTTCATTCCCACCAGATTCTTGACAGGGAAACTAAAGTGTTGTTTCATAAAGCAATTGTAAATCAAAAAAATAAAGGAAAGTCAGAGAACGGACAAAAAGAGCAAAGCCTCACAAATCCATATCTTGGTTCCAGGATGTGCTGTTGAGATGTTAGTATTTTATATAATGACAAGTTTTATGGCTTAAATTCAAGAGGTGAGAATGCAGCAGTTAGTATTCCAGTCATGCCTACAGATTTTTCCAGATTTAACAATGAACAATTGTTGTGAAACATAGTCTCCTCATTCAGCATATAAAAGTCAGAGAAGTAATCTGCCTTTCTATACTTAGTCGTAGGCAACTGGGTTTTGGGAGCTGCCAGCAGCCCCATAACTTAACAGAACTAAGCCTACATCAAGAAGACTGTACTATTTGTTCCAGGAAATTCTTGTCAGTAAATAACCTCAATATTTGCTCCGGGAGCTTCCCCAACATCCACTTATTTTCAAACAATGGACTACTCAACCAGCCCCCTTTTTCAGGCCAACAAGTTGCTCTGTGGGACAGATCTACTTGGTTATCAAAACATACCTTACTTCTTAGAACCCTTACCTTCCTGTGAACTTTGCCCAGTTGGAATATCCACATTGAAAGGTCTGCCTGAAACTGCTCTAACCCAGATCTAAAACCCTACACATATCAGCCTGGACCTGTCCCTTTGAAGGTACTACTGAGACTTTGTCAAGGTGGTGTTCTACCTTACTGCAGTAAGTAATGAACAGCTTTGCTTGATCAGCAGAGTATAGCTATGGTCTTTTTTAGGGAGTTGGCAGTCAATGAATCCCTGCATTTTAACCATTTTTTGTACAGTAACAACTGTTAGCTCGGCAGGCTTGTTCTGTTAGCCTATTTTCCATTTCTTTCATTCGTTTGTGCATTCATTTAAAAAATATTTATTTGAGCTCTACTGTGAGTCAGGGGAATTAAAGAGGCTTTGTTCCTTGTTTCCTGAAGTAAGGAAAAAAAGACACTAATCAATGAATTCCACAAATATAAATGACTATAAACCATGCTAAGTGTTCTAAAGAAAGGGAATTGGTGCCAAAGAAACATTTAAAAGGCCTACCATGGGAAATCTGCAAAGTATTAGTCACCTGGGGCTGAGCTAGGAGGACTGAGTAATCTCCACGTCTGAAAATGGGTCTCAAAGGTAGTCTGAAGGACGATTTTGCAGGCTGAAGGGAAAATTCACCCCTCTTAGGTTAGGAATTCATTAGCATTCTCTTCAATTCCTTTATCTTCAGGATCAGATAACCATTTTGTTTCTTCTGGATATTTCTCTTTCGCAGAAAGGAAAAAGAAAGACAAATATGTTTCAAAAGGAAGAGAACCAAAGAGAAAAGACCACATATCCATGTTTTTCATTGTTGAACTCCCTTTTCACTGGTAAGAAGTAGTCATGGAAGTCAATAGAAGATACCAACCATTCTGAAAAATTGTCTGGCAACTTCTTATACTTATATTCTTACATAAGCGTAAAATACCATATAACTCAGGATTTTCACTCCTAGGTATTCATCCAGGAGAAAGGAAAATATATACCTACACAAAGACTTAAATATGAATATCTTTAGCAGACTACTTTTTAAAGAATTTATTTATTTGTTTATTTATTGGAGAGAGAGAAAGCAAGCAAGCAGGAGCAGAGGGAGAGAGACAAACAGACTCCAAGCTGGACAAGGAACCCAACATGGGCTGAATCCCATGACCACAAGATCACGACCTGAGTCAAAATCAAGAGTGGGACACTTAACTGACTGAGACAGTCAGGCACCCTACAGCACTATTCTTAATAGCCTGGAACTGAAAACAACCTGGTGCTTACCAATAGATCAGAGAAATAAATTTTGGGTATATTTGCATTTAGTGGAATACTCTACAGCAGAGAAAATAGGTGCCTCCCTGCTATACACAAAAACATGGATTTCTCAACCACATTTTAAAGGCTGGATGCAAATGAATACATACCGGGTGATTCCATTTATATGAAATTCTATAAAAGACCAAAAGAAAAAAGAAAAGAAAAGAAAAGAAAAAGAAAAACTCCATTAATCTGTAGTAACAGAAACAGAAAACAGATCAGTGGTTACTAAGAGCCAGAAGTGAAGGGGGACATGACTCCAAAGGGGCATTAGGGAACTTCTGGGGGTGATAAAAATGTTTTACATCTTGCTTGTGGTGGCAGTTACATAGGAATATATGTTTGCCAAAAATCATTGAACTGTACATTTGAAGTGGATATATTTTATCATACATAAATTTTAGCTCCATGAAATTGACCTTTTTTTTTTAATGAAATGAAGGTGGAAGAAATTTGTTTCCAAATGCAACTGGTGAACTTGGCTCCAAATGTGATTAAGAGTCAGAGTTTTATGGCAATCTTGCTTCAGGGAAAAGAACTATATACATCAGGCTAATCCAAAGACTTCCTTTCAGTGGGGAAAAGAAATGGTTAGGTAATCATTGTTCGACTAGATACCAAAAGGAAGAAATGTCAGCTGAGAGTCACCTGGGAGGGTGAATAACTGCTTTCTCAGACATGGTCTTAATCCCATCAGAATTCATCAGAACACTGGGGCGCCTGGGTGGTTCAGTCCGTTAAACATCCGACTCTTGATTTTAGCTCAAGTCATGATCTCAGGGTTGTGAAATCAAGCCCTGCAGCAGGCTCTGCACTGGGCATGGAGTCTGAGTAATTAAGATTTTCTCCCTCTCCTTCTGAAACTCACTCCTCTCTCTCTTCCTTTCAAAAAAAAGAGAAGAAAAGAGAAGAGGAGAGGAAAGAAGAGAAGAGGGGAGGAGAGGGGAGGGGAGGGGAGAAGAGAAGAGAAGAAAGGAGAGGAGAGAAGAAAAAAAGAATTCATCAGAAAATTCCTTCTGCATTTATCAGGAAAGCCAATTTCTTCCTAAGAGGAGGTTTGTGCATAATGACTCACAAAAAGGTCCAATTCCATATAAATTTTGGTACATTTTTTCCCTCCCCAAAACGAATTCACTAAAAAAGAAAGGGAAGGAAAACATTTTAAAACGTTAAGTGTTGTGATTATTTCTCAGCGATGGGATTGTAAAGGAATTTACTTTTCTTCCTCATCTGATTTTTTTAAAAAGAATTTCTAGTATTTCAAGTATATCACTTTTGTAGTTCCAATAATAAGAAAGAAATGTTTTTCACCATTTTTCAATAAAGAATTCCATTCTTCATTATAACATGTTTGATTATGAAAAATGAAGTAAGGAATATGAAAGTGCTGGCCTGGGATCTGTGGAGGGAGGACAAGCCATGTTTTCTCAATAGCACTAAGCTGAGGAGTGAAGCAAGGATAGGAAGGGAAGACATTCCTTAGGGAAAGAAAGATGCCAGGAGATGGAGATAAACGGTGCCACGGCCATCGGGGGAGGGGCAGGAGCTGATTTGGTCTTGTCAGTTCTCCTCCCATCCCTCTAGTGGCCAAAGATGGACAGATAACAAAGGTGTACCTGACACACAGCAGCTTGCCCTGAGCTTCTGTCCGTGGGATTATGAGCCAGGCTGAGACTCCTAATTTTGTAAACAAAGATGCAGGATTTGAAGTCTACATAGCTGACCCCTGAGATGGGCCAAACTGGTATCTCCTCTGAAATACCTGTGCCCACTGAGAGAAAAAAATAACGTGAAGTGACCTGGAGTAGTTCACTGTTCATCGGGTGCCCTACCTTCTGCATCTTCCAAGACCAGATGAGAAGGCATCCTTCTAAGTCAGCCAGCTCCTCACGCTGTAGCTCAAGGGTGTGTGTGGTGCACAGGAGGAAGAGAGAACTCAAAGGTAACTTGTAGATTTTGAATATGAGCTAATGAGTAAATGAGAACATCAGTTGAAATGGTGAATTCTGAGGAAGGAGCAGGCTTGGGGGTTACGGGATGGGGAGAAAAAACTAAGGGCTCTGTGTTAGACGTATTATGAAATGCTCTATTAGGTGGCGCAGTGGACATACCAAGTCAGTAGTTTGCCGTTTAAGGGCAGTTCAGGCTGGTAGTTTGGGAGGCACGATACTTAAAGCCATCAGATGAGATAAAATGATCTATGGAGACAAGAGGGCTGAGGACCAAGCCCTGGGATCACCAATGTTCAGTGGGAAAGAAGAGAAGCCATAAAAGGTTACTGAGGAGAAGCCAGGGAGGTATGAGGAAAACCAGAAACATTAGATGTTTCAGAATCCAAGTAAAGAGTGTCTTTAATTCTAAATCTTCAACAACTCCATATTCTTATCTTTAAACAATCCTTTAAGCAATGGATGCCCTATTTCAGCCTGATGACCTACAACTCCCAGACCTACTAAAGATATCTACTATGATTAAGTCTTTGGACCATGGCCCAACATTCTCCCAGTCACTTATGTTGTTGATTTTTCCTCCTCCTGCCCGGGGTAAGATCAGCCAAAAGCAATCCCCTGCATAAGAGATTCATTCTCTGGCCTTTATGATATAAAGTGAGGCTTCCTCCATTTATCCCAGCATTGGCTGCCCTGAGCTAAGTGCGCATTGAATAGATAGATATGTTCTCCCAATGAAAGATGGTTCCAAAGAGCCTTCTTCTAGGTGTATACCAAAAAGCATTTCCTCTTTCCATGCAGACTCCACACTGGTCTTGGTACCAAGGGTGTTGCCTTATTTGGCTATAAACACACACGCATACACACACACACAATCCAGCTCAGCTCAGGGATTTAAAACACTGAGCAACTCAGGAATTGGTTTGGGGAACGGAAGTACCAAAGTCACCACCACCTAGCTGTTCCTAAGCCTTAGGCATAGTAGCTAATCAGTTAGTAACATTGAAAGACTCCTTTTATGGAGGCTTCCCCACCATCAATGAACTCATTTTATATAAATATTTAGCCAGGCAATAAACTGGACAGCCTATATTACTCAACATCAGCCTCAAAAGACCCTCCCGATTTATATACACAGCATCTTGGTGGAGCAATACATTTTACACGCATGACATGGTCAGCGATAAATATACCAGAATAGGTCAAACCCTATTTGGTTCTCTGCTTTTAACTGTCTTGGGCTTTGTGTGTTTCTTTAATCAGTTGGATGATTTAGATAAACAACGTGTATTAGTCTTTGTAAGTATAACATGCCTTGAACTTTCTCCAGATATTCATTCCCATTCATCATCGTAATAGTTGTTCCCCCTTGGCCATCATTAAGATTAGAAACATCCTTGAACCATTTAATGATATTCCACAAGACTGGACAGACTTTTCATGCCTTGATGAATTGCGATCACTCAGCTTAGACCAATGAAATTGGATATCCTTTAATGTGCCTGATGACTTTAAGGAGTTTAGGGAAAGCAGTGCTCAGGAATCAAAATGGCTTCACAGCATAACCATTCATTTGGGGGGAGATGCACGATTTAAGTAAAAATGGATTAATGAGTTAATATCTAATCTGATAGCTGACTGCAATAGATATTATTTCTTTGTTCATATTGCTGAACATGGTTTTATCTACAAGTGTCCATTTATTATAAAACTTCTAGAATTCTTAAAGGAGATATGAAATAATTTTTTTTTAAAGCATAAGATAGAATGTCAAACAAGGTTCTTCCAAGCAAAGTGACTTTTATATGTTCACACTGCTGATGAGGAAAACAAAATAAAAATATGGCTGGGCTAGAATGTGTTTAACTACCTTGGAGCAGAGAAAACTAGTTGCCTCTATTTTTTGGGGCCCTACATCTCCAGATGGTCACCATGGGAAGGATGCGACCCCCCAATATCTGGGTGATACAAACAAGCAGACTTGGCCATTTGTCCCATAAATATCTTTAAAATCCTCACAGATCTTTCTATTCCACCAACTCTGAAACCACTGACATCGCTATGGTTTAGAGCTGGCTAATGATACTGACATATTTAAGTCATCTTTAAGTTCCTCTGTAAACCAGGATCTGAGACAGCAGGGTTAAGAATGGGATGTGAGTGTGTAGTGGGGAGAGCACTGTGCTTGGAGTCAAAAGACCAAGCCCTGGCTCTCTACTTGGTAATTTGATAAAAATTACTTATAGGAGCATCAGCTTCTTCCTTTATTCATCAATTATTTGTTAAACTTCTATAATGTGCCAGGTACTATTCTCAGGATACAGGAGAGAAGGTAACAGAATACGGGGCTCACATTCAATTGCTGGCCCTGATGAAAATAACTTCCTCTCTTCCAGAATTGTATGGGTCAAATGGGTCAAATAAGATATCATAAGTAAAAGCACTTAATAAGGTGCTTTCCTCCCAGCAGCAAATCCTGAGATAAGAATCTGAGTGCAAGGGCTTTATTTGGAAGGTACAGGAAACCCTGATAGTGCTGCTAGGAGATGAGGGAGGGGAAGGCAGCCAATAAAGGATGCATTAGCAAGGCAGTCACCACTATTGGGAGCTGGAAATACCAAAGGGAAACTCTGGGAAGTGGTGCAAACACAAGCCTCAGTGATATCCCACGCCAAAGGTGAAGGAGTTGGGTTCTTTGTACACTGGCTCCTAAGAATCATGAATTAAAGGCTGCTCATTTGTGTTATTGTGATGTGTTAATGTCCTCACACTTCTGGTGTGTCATGGACAGAGTAGTCTTCTGTGATTTTGGAGGAAACTCCCAAGTACAAAGATGCACAGTATAGTAACTGTAGAATATGGCAACAGGAAATCAGCTGGATCACACTGGACATGGTAGTGTCTAGGAATGTCTAGGAGGGGGACTATCAGTGAATGATACAGATGGGCAAAGAATGAACCTATTATCATCATTATAATCATTACTCTACCAGTCAGATGGCTCCTGTCTGTCCCCAACCATGTGCCTCAATATTTAACAACCACGTTCAGGCTAGCCTGTAGTATATTAGTAACTCTTATTAACCAGCTTGATGTGGAAATAGTGTAGATTTAAGTTTCTCAAAGTGGAGTTTACCAGTCCATATAGATGGAGCCTCCAGAATGCATGAATTCAATGGATTTTGCAGTTCCAGAATTTTTCATTTCTGATGACAAACTAAAATGAGTGAATACAAACATATTCAAGGTCAACTTGCAACTAATTCATGCTGGGCAATTTCATTTGTATTTGTATTTGTGATTGTAGTAATGTTGATGCCAAATGAAGGTTACAGCAAGCTGGAAAAGAGTAAGTGAAAGAAATTGAGTCATGATCAATTTCTGAATTGAAATTGCTGAAAGCAAAATAAACTTTGTGGTCTTATCTTTCTGTTCAGGGTTGAGCAGAGGTGGTGCACGGGTCAATCTATGTACACACCAACCTTTGTCAACAGTAAATGTAGTGGTAAACCCTCAACCAGGAATTTTTCGTGAAATGGATACATTGCAAATTCTCAGGGTATCTATTAAGTGGATTGGCTAGAAAAATAATGGATAGATAGCTAAAAACAAGTTTATTGTTAAAATGGAAGTATAATGCATATTAGCAACTCAAGTGAGGGCTGTCAAGTTCAAAATCAAAAGAATCAAGTCAACTAGTGAAATACTCAGCTTCCAAATAAAGGCTTCTATAATAAAAATCAGGATTTGGCTTCTGGAAGGATGGAGTAGAGGAACGTTCCCTTATTCCTTCCATTAAGCACAGGTAAAAACATGGGGCATTTTACATGGGAAAAGTTGGAAGGTGGAGAAAATAAGGCAAGGCCAGTTTGGGACCGTATGTCCTGAGGAACATGGTGATGAATTCCCTGAGGTTTTGTTTTGCCTCATCTATCCCAGACTGGTTACTGGAGAAGCCAGCAACCCAGAAATACCAACGGACACAGACAAAAGAGCCCTAGGAAAAGTCTGCTCTCTCAGGCCAATGGACCAAGAAAGGGGCAGTCTAGCAGAATAGAAAACTTTGAGACAAGAATAGCTCTACTTCCAGCCAAACACCATAATAAACAAAAAGGCTGCAACTGCACCCCCACTCCTTCCAGTGAAGGTCATGGGGAGAACCTAGACTTTTATCCTCATTAGGCCATTACACGCATCCCAGGACCCCCTCTGCCAAGCGGAATCATAGAAGGCCAAAGGGGAAAGGGGATTTTCATCTCCAGGGAGTAAAGAGCCCCTTCCCCTCCCAGTGGGCAGGATGCCAGCAAAAGCCCTAGTGGAAGCCTGAACTCCCACCTCCACTAAGGGGTAATGAGGAACCACTCCCCTAGATGGGTCAAAGGAGCTGAGTAGAGAAAACAGACTTCTCTACTTCCAACTGGCAAGTTACAAGGGAACACCCCACTTCTCCCACCAAAAAGGTGACCTGTTAAAGAGGAGTCCTGTTAAAACACAAGATTTAAGTAAGATCCAGAGACTCATAAAATGATTACCAAAATATCCAGGTTTCAGTGGAATGCCACTCATACCAAGAACCAAGAAGATCTTAATTAGAATGACAAAAGACAATCAATAGATGTCAACACCAAGATGTTAAAATTAGCTGAAAAAGAATTTAAAGCAGCCATTATAAAAATGCTTTGATAAACAATTATGAACATGCTTGAAACCAATGAATAAAAAATAGAAAGTTTCAGCAAAGAAATTTAAGTTACAAAGAAATATCATATAGAAATTTTAGGACTGAGAAAAACAATAACCAAAATAAAATCAGATAATGATTGAAGGTAAAACAGTAACCCAAACAGTGTAATATAACCATCATATCATTGTTAACATAAACTTTAATTTTAGATTTTGTTGTGTTCACTTGTAAGTCTACTTGGATTTATAATTGTAAATGAGCTATACGCGTAAGAAGTTAAACTTAGTTTTATATTTGTACACTTTGAAGTGGCAATAGTTGGAAGTAATTTATGTTAACAATAGGAAACTGTGGGGCTTTCATTTTTCCTTTATGAGAGTCCCTCATTCAAACAAGAAAATATTTTTTAAATGACCTTTACAACGTGTTATGGGTAGATTGTGCCTCCCGCACCAAAATTCATATGTTGAAATCCTAAGCTCTAGTACCTCAGAATATAACTGTTATGGGAGATATAGCCCTTAAAGAGGCAATTAACATAAAATGAGGTCATGTGAATGGGCCTTAATCTGAGATGACTGGTGTCCTTATAGGAAGAGGAGCTTGGGATACAGACATGCACAGAGGAAAGACAACTCCGAACAAAACAGATAGGGATGGCCACCTGCGATCCAGGGAGGGAGGCCTCAGAAAAAATCAAACCCACCAACACCTGGATCTCAGACTTGTTACTTCTAGAACTGTGAGGAAAATAAATTTCTATTGGTTAAGCCACCCAGACTACTGTACTTTGTTATGGATGACTGAGCCCAAACTACTATATACTGCAATTAGAAATTTGATCACTTAACAGAGTTTTAATGATATGAAAGAATAATTGTAAAATGTTTTAGATGTAATAATATGGCCCAGTTATTGTGGTTATTTAAAAAAACCTTAATTTGGGGGACACCTGGGTGGCTTAGTTGGTTAAACATCTGCCTTTGGCTCAGGTCATGATCTCAGGGTCATGGGATCAAGCCTTGCATCAGGCTCCCAGTTTGGTGGGAAGCCTATTTCTCCCTCTTCCTCTGCTTCTCCCCTTCCCCACTTGTGTTCTCTCTCTCTCAAATAAGTAAATAAAATATTTAAAATTTTTTTAAAAATTAAAAGCACCTTAATTTCTAATTATACATGTGAAAAATGTTTGGAAAAACTGGAAATGATCCATCAAGAAAGTGAAGAATTTGATAGGGTATGGTATTCTTTACCAGTATTTATTCCTGAATTATATCCTATTTTTTTGTTTGTTTGTTTTTTAGCAACTTACTGAGATATGACTTACATTATCGTAAATTTAATGAAATAATGGGTGAATTTAAACTCACCCATTTAAAATATACAATTCAATGGCTTTTATTATAGTCACACAGGTGTGCATTCAGCATCATAATTAAAACACATCATGAATTAATCCTAAAGGAAACCCCACACTCTTAATTTACCACCACTTAACCTTCCTTCCCCCATCCTTCCCAGCTCTAAAAAACTACTAGTCTATAGATTGTTTCTATAAATTTATCTCTACTGGGCATTTCCAATAAATGGGATCATACAATATATGGTCCTTTGTGACTGGCTTCTTTTGTGTAGCATAATGCTTTCCAAATCCATTCATGTTGTTGTATTTATCAGTATTTTATTATATTTATTGCCAAATAATATTTCATTATATGGATATATACTACGTTTTTGTTTATTTATCAGTTGGTGAACATTAGTGTTATTTTCACTTTGTGACTATTAAATAATGCTGCTATGGGGGCGCTGGGTGGCTCAGTGGGTTAAAAGCCTCTGCCTTCGACTCAGGTCATGATCCCCGGGGTCCTGGGATGGAGCCCCGCATTGGGCTTTCTGCTCAGCAGGGAGTCTGCCTCTCTCTCTGCCTGCCTCTCTGCCTACTTGTGATCTCTGTCAAATGGATTTAAAAATATAAAATAAAATTACTTAAGAAAAAAGCTGCTGTGAACATTCATGTCCATGTTTTTGTGTGATTTATTTTTTATTTCTCCTGAGTATATACCAAGAGGGGGAAAAAACTCAGTGTTTAACTATTTGAGGAGAGCTGCCTGACTGAGTGACTGCACCTCATGGAATAATTGAGGTTCCCATCCTCTTCTGTTTTTTTGGAAAAGTCTGTGTAGAATTGGTATTAATTCTCTAAATGTTTGGTAGAATTAACTGACATAGCATCTAGTCCCAGACTTTCTTTCTGGGAAGATTTTTGCTTACTAATTTAATCTTTTTACTTGATATTAGTTTATTTGAATTTCTATTTCTTTTTGGGTCACTTGTGGTAGTGTGTATCTTTCTAGGCATTTGTCAATTTTATCTAAACTATGTAACTTGTTGACATTTAGTTGTTTATGACATTCCCTTTTTCTCCTATTTCTGTCAGTTACATAACACTATCCCCTCTTTTATTTATGATTTTATTAATCTGAGTCTTTTCTTTTTTCTTAGTCTGTATAGTTAACAATCTGTCAATTTTGCTGATCTTTTTGAAGAACCAACTTCGGCTTTATTGATTTTCTCTATTGTCTTTCAATTCTCAATTAATCCTCATTATTTCCTCCTTCTACTTGATTTGAATTGAGTTTGCTCTTCTTTTTCTCATATCTTAAAGTGGAGTGTTTGGTTGTTGATCTGATATCTTTCTTCTTTTTTAATGTAGGCAATTACAGCTATAAATTTCCTTCTAAGCACTGCTTTAGCTGAATCCCATAAGTTTTTTGTATGTTATGTCTTGAATTCATTTTGAAGTATTTTCTATTTTACCTGTGTGTGTCTTTTTAAGATTTTATTTTTAAGTAATCGCTATACCCAATGTGGGACTCAAACTCACAAACCTAAGATAAAGAGTTGTACATTCCACCAACTGAGACTGTCATTGGATTATTGATTATGTAGTAGCCCCTTGTCTAACTTCCACATATTGCTGAGTTTGTTCTGTTTCTTTCCTTTAGTAATTTCTAAGTATATTCTATTATGATCAGAGAACATACTTGTTTTGATCTCAATCCTTTTCAACTTGAAGTTTGTATTATGGCCTAGTCTAAGGGCCATCTTGAAGAATGCTTCATGTACATCCTAGAAGAATGTGTACTCTGCTGTTGATGGGTAAGGCCTTCTGTGGCTGTCTGTCAGGTGTGCCTTGTGTATAGTGGTGTGCAAGTCTTTCACTTCCTTGTTGACCTCTTGCCCAATTGTTCTATACAATATAGAGTGAGGTATTGAAGTCTCCTTTATTGCTGACTTGTCTATTCTTCCCCTCAACTCCATCAGCCTTTGCTTCATGGACTTTGGGGCTGTGCTGTTAAATGTTTATGTGCTTATAATTGTTATGAATTCCTCATGGATCGGTCCTTTTATCATTATAAAATGCCCCTTTTATCTCTAGCAATACCTGTTGTGTTCAAGTCTGTTTTGTCTAATACTAGTATGGCCTCTTCAGATTTTTTTATGGTTGCTGTTTGCATGATATATTTTTCCATTCTTTTACTTTCAACCTATTTGTATATTTGAGTCTAAAGCGTGTCTCCTGTAGACAGCATATAATTGAAATTTGTTTTTTAATCCATTCTGACACTCTCAGCCTTTTAATTGGATTGTTTAATTCATTCACATCTGTAATGGTTGACTTTATCTGTCAATTTAGTGGGTGTTTTGGGACGAGATTAACATTTAAATTAGTGAACACTGAATAAAGTAGATGGCCCACCAGAATGTGGGTGGACCTTATCCAATCAGTTAAAATCCTGAATGAATCCCTGAGCAAGAAGGAACTCTTCAAGAGACTTTCTTCAGACTTCCTCTGCACCATTGACTCTCCAGGGTCTCCAAACTGCTGACCTTCACACTGGCACTGCACCACTGGGCTCCTAGGGCTCAAGCCTGCTGGCCCACATTGCAGATTTGGCTTTGCCAGGCTCCATAATTGTACAATCCAGTTTCTTATGAAAAATCATTTATATACAAGCACACATACAGATCCTATTGGTTCTATTTCTCTGGAGAATCCTGACTAGTACAACACCTAATGTTATTAGAGTGTAGATTAATTTTTTGTTTTCTATATGTCTATCTTGTTCCATTTCTATTTTGTTCCTATTCCTTTACTGCTTATTTTGTACCAAGTGATTATTTCTAGTGTCATTTGATTCCTTTAATAATTTTTCCACTATTTAGTTATTTTCTTAGTGGTTGCTCTAGGGATTCCCATATGTATCACTTTACCATAATGAACTTCAGATTTATATTCATACAATTCCAGCAAGGGGCAGAAATGTTACTCTTATATAGCCCTACTCATGATTTTCTTTTTGTCCTATTATTGTCACACATATTACATCTATAAATGTTGCAAATGCAATGATAAATCATTATCATTATTACTTAATATAATTTTTATGTCAAAGAAGTCAAGATAAGAGAGAGCAAGCATATATATGTAGGTTTGTTATATTTACTTTCCTTTTTTTAAGATTTTATTTATTCATTTGACAGACAGAGATCACAAGTAGGCAGAGAGGCAGGCAGTGAGAGAGGAAGGGAAGCAGGCTCCCTGCTGAGCAAAGAGCCCAATGCAGGGCTTGATCCCAGGACCCTGAGATCATGACCTGAGCCAAAGGCAGAGGCTTTTACCCACGGAGCCACCCAGGCACCCCTATATTTACTTTCTTCATCCAACAGCCAGCAAGGAAAAGGGGATTTCATTCTTACAACCTCATGGAACTAAATTCTGCCAAAAACCTGAATGAGCTGGAAACAAGTTCTCCCATAGTGCCTCCCAGAAGGAATGCAGCCCTGCCAACACCTTGATTTTAGCCTTTCAGGTGCTGGAGCAAATAATCCAGCTGAGGATTTCTGACTTACAGAATTGTTAGATAATACATATGTGTTGTTCTAAGCTGTTAAGTTTATAACAATTTGTTATGGCAGGAATAGAAAACTAATACACTGTTCCATAGTGCCCCTTCCATGTCACCATGAAGAACCATTTATTTACTCAACAAATACTTATTCACTCAACAAACATTTAGTGAGGACCTATGATGTACCAGGCACTGTTCTTGGTCCTGGAAGTATAGAATGAACAACAGAAAAATTCCTGTTTTCAACAGGAAGTGTACCTGCCAATGGAGGGAGACACCTAAACCAAACCAATGTGTCAATGATATGGTAGATTGGAAAGGCGAGTACCAGAAGGAAAAAATAAAGCAGAAAGGGGACAGGACACAGAGTGGTGGGAGGAGTGTGGTGAGAAGGGTGCTCATTGAGAAGGTAACATATAGGGACACCTGGGTTGCTCAGTCAGTTAAGCATTTGCCTTGAGCTCAGGTCATGATCCCGGGATCCTGGGATCAAGTCCCGCATCAGGCTCCATGCTAGGTGGGGATACTGCTTCTCTCTCTGCCTGCCACTCCCCCTGCTTGTGTGTGCACTCTCTCTCTCTGACAATTAACTAGCTAACGAAATAAATAAAATCTTTAAAAAAGATAGAGACAATAACATTTAAGCAAAGAATTGAAGGAAATAAGGGAGTGGCAAGCCATGTGGATCCATCTGGAAAGGAGGAGAGGTAAAGGCACGTGCAGTGCCTCTGAGATGGGAGGTGGTCTGGGCTGCTGGAACGGCAAGGATGCCAGGATGACTGGAGCAGAGTGAGCAAGGGCTATAATGGGAAGTGAGTTGGAGAATGACAGGGAACAGATCCCAGGGTCTTGTAAGGACGGTGGGGCAAGGTGTACTGTCAGGTTTTGAGCAGAGGAGCACCATGATCAGACTCCTCCTGGCTGCTGAGTGGGCATGTAACTGCAGCTGTGGGGAGGCTGCTGTTGTAACTTGGGGAAGAGATGATCTGGATGGTAGAGGTGGAAAGGGAGAGAAGTGGTTGAATTCAGGACTATAGCATTTAGTAATGGATTGGTTCCAAAATAGGAGAAAAAGCAGATTCAAGAAGTTCAGTTTGGTGGCCCCCCAAAGAGCCTTGTCTCTGTATTAATACCTTGATGCAGGCCCCTCATGAATCTGGGTTGAGCCCAGTGACTTGATTTGAGCAATATATGTGGCAAAAGTAAGGCTGGCCAGTTCTGGCCGTTTAAACCTTAAAAGGGCCTGGTAGCTTTTGCTTTCAATGCTCCTGGGAACTTGAGCTGCCACGTCTTATGGGAGAAGCAGCATGCAAAGACCATGTAGAGTGGCCACAAGCAGAAGGAAAGACCTTGAGCTTGCAAAGAAAAGGAAGGAAGCTCATCGGGCCCAGCTCCCAGCTCACACTCCAGCTGAACACAGCAAACCTGTGACTACCAACAAGCGTCACAGAAAACCCACTAGGTGAAGCCCAGCCTAATTGACACAACTGTGAGAAAACAAAATACTTGTTGAAACTACTAAGATTTAGGGAGGTTATGCAACAATATTAAAAAAAAAAATGACCCCAAGAATTTGGGCCTGAGCACCCAGAAGGATGGAGTTACCATTAACTAGATGGAAAAGGCTACTAGTTAATAGGTTTGGGGGGGATAACTTGGGGGGACAGATTAAAATCTAACTATGCTTATCAATGAAAAAGAACATATTTTTCTGGGTGTGGTGCATAAACAACGATTCTTGGAACACTGAAAAAATAAAATTATATTTAAGAAGAAGAACATATTTTTCTTAATCTATGAGAAGAACAAGATCTTCTATCTTGTAAGCATTGTTGGATTTTCCAAGGCTCCTTCATTTGAAGAGCAACCTTTTGGATCCCTGATGTAACAGCAACAGCAGTGATTAAAGGAACTGATTATTTTTTTCTGTCCAGGTTCTGAAGCTCTGCTGACAATCAGTGAAATCCCCATCAGGGCCGAGAAACCCTAGCCCAATGTTTCCAGCTTCGCCACTGTGGTTTCAAGGCTCGGGGATCAACCACCTAAAGGAAAAACCATCGTGCTTGCTCTGTTGGCTGCTTTCTGCAACTGGTCACAATGAACCACCTTGAGCTTGGCTGATGGGCTTCTGGAAGTGCACAGCCTCGGGAGCGAGGCCCTTGCCAGTTTTAGATTTAATCCTTCCTGTGGCCATACACTTCAGCGGTAGTACTATGAGGGCAAAGAAAAACTGCCTGGTCACTTTCATCAGCCTGTAGGTCTCTGATGATAGGTATTTGGACTAATACCTTATAAACTTGAACCCAAATTAAGTACTGGGGAAAAGCAGTGTGTACCCCTTAAGAATTCTTAATGCTCCAGAGCAAATATTAATGTGAAAGGATTACTTTTATGCTGTCAACCTCCTGCTCACTCATTCCCAACCTGTGCAGCCTCTTGCGTTTACCCACCCATCTCCATCCCTGCTTAATCAGGATTTGGGAATGGTTTAGGATGTAGCTGAAGTAAAACAACTTAATCATATTCACATGGACTCATTTCTTCTGGGCTCAACCTTTTCTTGGGCAAGTGTTCCTGGGAGGGAGGAGTAGCTTCCACTCATAGTCCCCCTTCAGTCCTTCACACCACGACTAACCTGGAACCTTAAGTTGGATGGGAGACTGGGCTTCTTGGCACAAAGGGATTCACAATGTTGAACAATTGTAGGGCTTATGTTTAAAAAAAAAAAAAAAAGTTGATGTGCTTGACTTAATAAGCATTTTGTTTTCAGAAAAATGTTGGGAGGCATTTTTTAAAAATTTCACCATAAAATTATGTTGGGGATACCCAGGCTTGAGAGACGACATTCTGAAAGTGGGTGCCATATTGGTTGTTACAGTGTGGTCATCCTGGAGATGTGTTCATGATGGGGGGACACTGGCTACCACTGTTTTGTCTCTTCAGATCTCTTAAAGTCATCACACACCTTTGGCTATGGTTTCTTCCGAGTACCATTAACATGATTCCAGATTCCTTCCCTGAAGTCCCTCAATCCTTGATGGACTGCTGCTCTTCAGCTTGATTTTTCCCCACCTCCTTAAAAGCATGCACCTGTCTCCAGCTGTCCGGTGCCTGGCATCACTGACCAACCTGTGGACTTCCTTCCGCTTCTGTGCCACATCCAGTCTTATCACTTAGGGTTAGATATGAGGGATGAAGATGGTTCATCAGAAACACAGCTGCTTCCCAAACCGGGCCCAAGCAGACAGGTGAGTCCATCCTCTCAGCAGAAGAGGGTATAAAGGCCCATCAAGGCCTTTTGGCCAAGGAGAATAGAATGTTTCTTAGCTTCAAGTCCTCAAGAAGCAACCCTGTGACAAGGTGGCAAGTGAGAGTTTGTCTGGGAGATGATCCCAGGACACACAAATAGGGGAACAAAAAGGATACAGGGAAGGGAAGAAGGTCAACATGAGGTGTATTAATAAGTCAACTACCACAGAGGGGAACTGAAGCTTAATTTCTGTGGGAAATCTCTCAAAAACAAGGCAAAACACCATACCCCAGACTTATACCACCCACAAAGCTAGGGAGTGAGCATATTAAAACTCCTGCTCATCAGTGGTTGAGAGCTGCTTCTGGGGCTGCTGATTCCTGGGCATTTGTGGTCTGCTGTGTGCAGGGACAGTGCAGGTTTCTATAGTTCCAGAACAAGTCCTCAGACACAGAGGTGCAGATGTTAGCCACTGAATGTTTTCTGAGGCACTCTGAACTGGAGGATCAATGGGCAATGACAGTGGTCTGCTCTAGGACCCCTGCTCGGCGGGCTTTCTTTGGCAAATCAGACCTTGGCACGGTGCGGACCTGTGGCCGAAGAAAACAGAAGCTGACTATACGGTTAGTCCTGGGATAGGTTTCTATAGAACACTAAGGATATATGTACTGAACTGTTCAGTACACTAATATATGTACTGAACAGCAGTAGCCGAACCAATAATAAATGAAGTAATTCTTATAAGTCTGGACATCCTTCTAGGATAGACTTAAGTGAAAACAGCAGGTTATGTAAACCCATTTTGGTGTTAAAAACATAGAAAATTCATGCACAAAAAGTCTAGGGATACAAGATAAAGTGTTACTAAATATTGTCTCTAGGGAAGTGGGGTTATGAGTTCATTTTTGTTGGGCTGGTTTTTCTGGGTTGTTTTTTGTTTGTTTGTTTGTAGTTGTTGTTGTTGTTTTTTTGCTTTCCTTATTTATTTTCTGATTTTTTGTAGTGAACATGAATTGCTTTTAAAACAATGACCAGATTTTTTAATTTCTTTTCTTTTTTTTATTATGTTAGTCACCATACAGTGCATCATTTAGTTTTTGATGTAGTATTCCATAATTGTTTGAGTATTAACACCCAGTGCTCCAGATTTTTTTTAAAAAATTCCACAATAATTTAATACAATCTCAAGATTCAAGAATAATTTCAGGACTTTTCTAAATGTTCCCTTCTTCAAAATGTCCTTTCCTCCCTCCCCGCTCTTACCTATGCTTCAGAACAGAATAATGACCCCACTTATTTGCAGGTGAACAATGTACCATCATCACTCTCAAACATGGGACACAGTGAGCAATTCTCTTTGAGCAGCCAAAGAGAGGTCCCCACAGCTATGAGCTAAAAGTTATCTATTTTGCTTATAGACAAGTGCCAGAGACTAGCATTTAGGACTTATTTATACATACTTTGTCCACAATTCTAACAGACATTGCTGTCAGACTTCAACTTCACAATTCAAAGCAGCAAGGAAAAGAGGAGGAAGGGCCTGCCCTCGTCAGACACACAGGAGGCAGACAAAACAGGCAGAGCTGACAAGCGAGGAGGTTGGGCCCAGGCAAGGCCTTCAGGCCTCGGCACTCAGCACAGGTGCTGCGGCTTCCTGCAGGTAGAGCACATGCCCTCCATT
The DNA here is from genome assembly GCF_964662115.1 of Mustela nivalis. Taxonomy (NCBI): domain Eukaryota; kingdom Metazoa; phylum Chordata; class Mammalia; order Carnivora; family Mustelidae; genus Mustela; species Mustela nivalis. The sequence continues at coordinate 106,775,833 of NC_139027.1, read as the reverse complement.
TCCTGGCCACTTCCAGAAAACTCCCGTTGCCAAACCCAGAGCAGGATCACAAGGTTAGCCTTGAGGAATCCAGACCAGGTTTACTTATACTCAAGAGAACCAAGCATCCAACCATCAGGGCTTAAAGAGAAGCAGAAAATAGGCCTATAGTAAAGATCATCCATGTTAAAATACTGCTTCAGCATTTTGATGATATAAGGCAGACTAGGGAAAGAGATTACTTTCTTATCTTTCAACCCTTTCTACTCTTGTGTGAAATGAGGTAGATTATCCTCTGGATCGATTCTGCTCTTTAATATCTGAACTGATCACTAAGGAATTTACATCACCCTTTATGTTTTTTGCCTCCATGATTCTATCACTTTTTTTTTTTTTTTTTTTTTTGACTCCTGGTTTGACACTATTCCTTAAATTAAAAAAAAAGGGGGGGGGAATTGGAGAATAAAGCTCTTTTACACTGACCAGTTTTTAAACTCTTCATAAAAGGGGTCTTGAACAAGCCCAAACTTTTAAATATGAGTAGAATAAAGTCAAAAGAAGATGAAAAGAAATGGCATTCCTGGTGAAGTAGGTCAGATGATTTTCAGACTCCAAAGTGTCCTGATAGTTTTATGTGATCCAGTCCAGTTCCTCAAAAAACCCTGCCAACAGGTAACAGGTCTTTTTGAAAGCTTTTGAAGCCAAAGGCTCCCCACCAGCCAGCCCATCGCTTACTAAGTTCTCAGCCTCATTAAGAATGAGAAACAGATACCACGGCACCAACCTGTCTACAAGAACACAGCGAGACCAATGTAATTGCCTGTACAAGGAATATAAATCAGCAACTCCCAAATCATTCATATTTACACCCACTCCATTTTGGTTGTCTTTCCTTTATAATTTGGCCATACATCGATGTCGAGGGTATAATTTCATCTGGGGCTTTATCAGTTACCGCCCAGGGCCATGATTATATGGTGCAGGGAACTTCCTCTCCCTGAGGGAGGCTATCTTTAGTATCTTCTTGATAGCCACTTCTTACACAAAATCAAAAGAAAAGCCTTGGTTTCCTTATGTGGCTCCAAAATCACTAAATATAACATTTAGAAACAATTTATCAACTGAAACCCTTGGGTTTTCAGCGGCCACTACAATTTTCCAAAGCAGAGAGTTCTTATTCCTCCCCTTTATTTTTTTTAATCAACCTGCAATAAAAACTTTAGAATCTTGATACTGACCACTCAATCATGAACGAAGCTCAACTTTCATCTTGTTAGTGTCCAGCCTAACTTGCATAAAGACTGGTTTTGAACTATCAGAACCATAGCAAAAAAATAAATAAATAAAGGTATGAATTCTGCAAGAAGTAACTTTTTACAAATAAAATTAAAAATGGCTCTCCAATATACGATTCAAAAGATAATTTATTAGTCTGAGGAGGAATCACACACTAATCACACACTACACTCAGTAATACGCTTCTTTTATTTTTGTGCCTTTATCTTAAAAATATATTTAAACAAGAAACAAAGATAATATTGAATTTTCCCATAAATTTTGCTTTCTTATTTACAGTGTTACATTGTAAATAACATTCCATTATACACAAATTAAGGACTGTGCATTCCTGTATGTTCTCTTTACATATTCTCTCATAATATAGTACATATAGCTCGAAGATATGCAGTATTTAAGCTTAGAAAAGCTTGAGGAAAGAAGTACAAACTTTATCAATAAGACTATTATTTAAAAAGGTTCTGACCTTAATTCTCTGCTAGATTGTTTCACTGAAACCATTCTTTGTTAAAGAAAAATGCCCCATATGGGGGATGAGAATAACAGTTTAAGTTAGCACAGGATCCACTTAAACTGGTTAACAAATAAAAACACTTTATCACTTAGTACTGTTATTAAATGGAGCACTACCACTGTCAACTCATTTAAACAAGGAGATTTACTCTTCAGCTCAGACACATTACACCAACGACAGCTGGTACCTCTGTATGAAATCAAAAACATTTCCTTTGCAACGTTAGGTTTTACTTGTAAACAGTAAAGCACACGTTTTGTAAAGGTGATTTAATCATTCCCGGTCTTAGGTTACACGATAAGGAGTTTGTATTTCATCGAGGGAGAAGCAAGCGCACACACTGCACACACGCACACGCACACACACACACTCAGGTCCGCAGGTCACTAAGCGCTAACTACAGCAGCACTAGTGTCGTGAGCGGTGCACGAGGATGCAAGAGGGATTATAAAATGGCGAAGATAAAACATCCAACTTCAGTTAAAAAGCCCCGAAATGCTCAGGCTCTGAAATGTCTCTCGGACGCTTCACGCTCGGCCTGGAGGGTCAGTTCATTGGGTTCTCCAGGCGGCAAACCCCACCTTCGATTGCCACGGACTGTCCGGCCACTGCACCAGGAGGGAGTCTTGAAATGTGAGTCTGCAGAGAGGGAGACAGGAGAGCATTAGAAGGGCCAACTGTGTCTTCCCATAAGTGACGAGGACAGAGGAAGTACTAGAATGCCACAGACTCTCTTTGCATCTCAGAATCTCCAGACCGTGACGCTGGTAACTGTTCAGTGCAGAGAGATCCTGTTTGGTCAAATCTTGCAGAGGATGTTTAGTGAGCATCTACTACCTGTTAAACATGGCACTAGCAATGGCAAGTACAGAATGAACAAGATAGCAAAGGCTTCTGAGGGCACAGAACTTACATTTTCGTCATATTCAGAACAGTAGTTAATGGTTTTAAGGTCAATTTTATTGAACATATTCTAGTTCTCTGAAAAGCAATAATATACATTTTGTCTTCCAAAGCAACTGAGAATACCTGATTCACATTTACGTTTTACTCCCTAAGGGATCGGAATAACTTGCAAAAATTCCAATAATTCAACAACCTCAAAAGTGAGGCAATGAGACTGAAAGAAAAATAGGAGCTTACAAAATAAGGTAAAGACAGGCATGAGATTAACACACAAACTCTCACCTGACTTCTGTCCATGCTGGAAGCAGCCTGTTGCCCCATCTCTCAGCTTCCTCATTCCATAACCAGAGCGGTGGTTCATGTGTGTCCAGAATCACAATAAACCAACTGCTCAAGGGAATAACTATTCCTGGTACAAGGCCTGGGAACTATTTCTCTTACGGGGCTGTATACACAGAAGGTACCACAGTTAGTGGGTGAGTGAAGACATCAGTTGTATAACAAGGAGTTTTGTAGGGTTGAGTGTTAGCTTTACTCAAAGGACGCTGGCTCTGATAGAAAACAGTAAAAGCTGTTCCATAAGGGGTCAGGACAACGTCAGCCAGGAATTCCTATTTTTGATGATCTGGCTTAATCCAGGGATAGATAAATGCCGGGAGCTTCTAAGAAGAACAGAAGGACTGCATATCCCTTAGCTAATCCTCTCTAATTCTGCTCTCTAAACAAGTTTTTCCTAAGGACTAAACAAAAGTGAGTTCGAGCCCAGGGCAAGGCCATTAGAGGCAGCTAGCAAAGTGGACAAGCCTAGAGTGGGAATGACGTCCTCTCATGCAACCAAATATGAAACGAGCCTATGTTTTAGATGGAATGACAGCTAAGCTCTAACTGATTTGTAGTTTGAGGGTAGACAGTATTCTTGAACCTCAATCCCCAAGTCCTGTTAGAGGAGCTGACATAAGACAAGAATTTGGAAAGTTCTAGAGAATAGCAAACATTTTCTGGGCACTGAGTTTTTCCATGTGCAAGGCAGGAAGCAACCTATAACCTACCAGGGTGAGGTCTGTTGCCTCAGGTAGCGAGCTAGGTGAGGCAGTCTCTGTGGTATCTCCTGGGATACAAGTATCAGTGAGTTCACTCACAAGGCTCGTGCTTTTGGGAACGGTGTCCCAGAATCTGGGCTCATTATTACATCGAGGGCCAAACTTGGATCTCACCATATGGAAATATTGCACCTGAGGAGTCCACAGTAGAAAAGCTTGTGGCTCTTTTGTTTCTTGTGATACATCATTAACCTAGCAGGAGTTAGAACAGAGTGCATTGTTTAATTCCACTACCCAGCAGTCTTTGTCACATCAGGCACAAGAATCTCAATTCTCACAATTCCCAGAGCTCAATGTTGATGGAGCCGTTATTCTTCCAGGAATTCCTTAACATGAGGCAAAAGAGAATTTTTCCCCCAGGTATCATTCATCAGTTTTTTTTTTTTTTAAATTCTTCTAAAAAGACAAAAAAATCCCTGAAAGAGTAGAAGTCCCTCAGTCAATTTCATCCCTAATCTCATCCTCTTTGGTCATGAAGAGAGTCATGCAGCTATGACAGGGATCAAGAATGAGGCAAAACCCTGGTGGAAAACAGGATGGGAGTTCCCCAAAGAAGTAAACATAAAGTTACCATATGATCCAATAATTCCACTTATGGATATATACCCCAAACAAGTGAAAGCAAGGACTCAATAGCCAAAAGGTGGAAACAACCCAAGAGTTCATAAACAAAATTTGATGTAATATTATTTGGAATATTATTTGACCCTAAAAATGAAGGAAACTCTGATATATGCTACAACATGAATGAACTTTGAAGATATTGTGCTAAGTGAAATAAGCCAAATGCAAAAGAACAAATATTGTAGGGTTCCACTTACATGAGGTATCTATTAGTTAAGTTCATAGAGACAGGAAATAAGATGGTGGCTGCCAGGCGCTGGGGGAGAGGGAATGGACAGTACCGTTTAGTGGGTATAAATTTTCAGTCTGAGAAGATGAAAAAGTTCTGGAGATGGATGGTGGTGATGGTTACATAACAATATGAATGTACTAAATGCCACTGAACTCTGCATTCAAAAATGGTTAACATGGTAAATTTCATTATGCATATTTTACCATAATAATAATAAAGAAAAAAGAATAAAGCAGAAATGACAATTTCCTACCCAGTGGAGAATAATACTCCATATGATAATATTAAGAAAAAAGGCTAGCTGGGAATGAATCTACAAGGCAGATCCCCATAGAAGAAACATTAACACCATCAGGTTCTGTTCACAAATAGGTTGGCATTGTCCAATCAGTTCTGTTAAAATAGCTGTCCCCTAAGAGAAAAGCTCACAGGGAAATCTGTCTTCATGTTTCCCAGAGATACAGGGAGAGTCCAGTGGGACCTGCTGGCAGGCCTGGTGGTCTAGGCATCAGAGAATAAATTAATTGTTTAAAGATCAAAGAGTGAACATATGTCCAAGCAGATGGCCTGCTACTTGACCGGCGGGAGGTTGGTCTTAAGGCAACAGATTTCCTGCTGACCAAGGAAAAGACCAGAGCTAAAAGGAAGAAATTCTTGCCCTATGCCTTAATAGCAATCCCTTGAGATTTACAAAAACACAGATGGCCAATTCAAACTTATCTCTGACACTCTCCCCTCCAGGTTTATGATAGAAGAACATCTAAATAAACCAAGCTAAACTACAAAGCATCAAGGAGAGTTAGGAAGGAAAAGAAAAAGGATTGCAAAAGATGACAGAGGTTGTCCATCAACAGATGAATGGATCAAGAAGATGTGGTATATATACACAATGGAATACTATGCAGCCATCAAAAGAAATGAAATCTTGCCATTTGCGACAACATGGATGGAACTAGAGCGTATCATGCTTAGCGAAATAAGTCAAGCAGAGAAAGACAACTATCATATGATCTCCCTGATATGAGGAAGTGGTGATGCAACATGGGGGCTTAAGTGGGTAGGAGAAGAATAAATGAAACAAGATGGGAATGGGAGGGAGACAAACCATAGTGACTCTTAATCTCACAAAACAAACTGAGGGTTGCTGGGGGGAGGGGGTTTGGGAGAAGGGGGTGGTATTATGGACATTGGGGAGGGTATGTGCTTTGGTGAGTGCTGTGAAATGTGTAAACCTGGTGATTCACAGACCTGTACCCCTGGGGATAAAAATATATGTTTATAAAAAATTAAAAATTAAAAAAAAAGATGACAGAGGTCTTGAGATAGCTGTTAACAGTACATGGACAAAATACTTCGAAAATGCACTGAGATTTGTATAAAATTTGCTATTTATGTAAGACAGAAATGATCAACTAGACAAACTAGTTAAGATTAACTTCTCAGGGTTACCTCTTTCCCAAATCATCATCTAGTCAAAAGGGATTTTGCAATTACAAAACACATTCAGGTAATCTTGGTGTTGAAAGTAATAAAACGGTTGACCATCCGTCTGAACGACAGTACTTCCCCAATTTCACCCATCCATATGATCTTCTGACTCATCAGTAAATAAGTGCCCTTGGTCTGAAAACATTTGATCCAGAACATATTTGAAGCTTTCTGTGTGTCAAGGAGCATCAAATCACATTATAAACAGTGGGAGCTGTTTAAGAGAATATTTTATACAAGTATTCATCTTGAAATGTTCTTTTGACATGTGGACTGGAATTCCTCTTGTAGCTAAAAAGAGACCATTTTCTACAATGAACTTATGTGTCAGCACTGAAAAGTGCAATAAAGTATTTTACATTGTCTAAGGACTGTGTAGACTCTTGGGTACCCTATAAGCATTAAGAACTTAACAAGGTGTCTTAAAACCATTTAAATGCAAGTGTACTTTTAGGAAAATTTATAACTAATGATAAATAGCACATAAAAATCAACATGACATAGCAGTAATGAGTTCATTTTGGGTTGTTTTCCTCTACTTCTTGTTGCATGCCCCACTCACATACCTCTCTAACCATGATTCCATGTCCTTGTCTGGTTCTTTCTCAAGTAAAGACTTCCTTGACAGGATCCCCAACCCATTCTAGAAGCTCTTCTGGCACCCAGCTGAGCACTTCTTGTCCTGTTATGTAACTGTCTTGGTCTTGGTCTGCTTTGAATTTGTAGCCTCTGTAAGTGAAAGTCAGTAGGAGGCAGGAACTGGTCTTACACAGGACTCTGTATTTTTTGCACTTGTCAAAGTGCTTGACCCAGAAGGCACACTCTGGAAATGCTGAGTGAAATGACTAAAACACACCCTCAAGGGGCTATAAATGCATAAAGAATCTCAAGTGTGTTAACTAGTATAACCAACTAGTTTGATTAAAAAGTCAAACTAGCTTGGCATAGCAGATTCTTTTAAATAGACATTTTTTTAAAGTATAGACAAACTTTTCCATTTTCCAAGTGGTTGTGTTTAGAACAGAGATGGAGCTCTAGAGTTCTCAGATGTTAACAGCTCCACACCAGTGGAACTCACTGCCTTACACATAAAATTCTCTGCTTTCTTGTGAATTCCCTGACCGACACACAAAGATCCTTGAAGTTAATATTCCTTGAAGAATTATCCACTTACAAATTAAACTAACTCAAAGCCAATATTCGTAGGCCTATATCTTGTTATAAAATCAAGTACATTATATAATAACAAATTTAGTCTAAGATTTTAAAAAGAGAAAGTTAAACACAAAATATCACAGAAATGATATAATCCCTTGATGTACTAATCACAATCTAAGTAGTAGCTGAGACTTCCTATCATTCATATTCATGTCTTTAAATCTCTTAAGACCACCTTAGTGACTGTTCTTTTGTGGTTTCCAAGAAAGCCTGAAGCACACGATTTAATTTTAAAAGTCTCAAAGCCTTTATTTAGTGGTTATATTTTAATCCATCTTTTCCACTCTTAGGAGAATTGTTGAGATCTGCCACAAGAGTCAAGGGAAGAGGGAAGAGTCTCTTAAACAAATTATTATCCTCCTTTGGTGGGGTCAGGAAAATAAAATCTGGACAGACATGGTCCAAAAAAAGAACTTGGAAATATTTTATTCATTGGTTTCATAATTCTGAGGTTTTCTGTTTTTTAAAAATAGAGCTTGAAGCAAGATAGTACTGTCAAAGCAATACAGGCATTTACAAATAGAACAAATGACATTGAGAAAACATTCCACGTAGAGAGACTTAAGAAACAATTTTTCAAAACACATAGGAGGTGTGTTTTCATCCACCAGAACCTTTCAAAGTACATGTAATATATAACATATCATGTCTAATTCTAAAGTTAATCTACGACACAGTTTATCACAACGGTTATGTGCAAGGGTTACACATTCAGACCATCTTGGGTGCTGGGGCATTTCCTCTTCTTCCTGGACACACTGAGGGTCTACATTTCTCAGCTGCCTTTCAGGTAGGTGTGGCTATGTGACTGAATTGGGCCAGTGGACTAGAGTACTCTGTGCCATTACCAGCCCTAGCAGAAAATCTTCTTATGCACCATTCTCCATGCTCTCTCTTTGACGACCTTGAGGCTCATGTGCTGTAAAGGAGCCTCGGACTCTGGTTCACAGCCTGGAGGAGAACCTGTTGCTAATCACAAGCCCCAATTTGGATTTTATGGGAATTAGAAACACACTTCTTACCACATTTGAGCAACTACACATTTTGGAGTTTCCTTCTTAGAGCAGCTAGTGCTATCTTGAACCGGTAATGGTTCAATACAGGCCTCTGTGCTTTCTAGCTGTGTAACCTCTGTTGGCTACGTAACTTCCTAGGGCCCTATCTTTAAAATGAATATAATAATAGCATTTATGATCAGATTGATAAGGATGACATGAGATAGTGCATGCAATCAAATGTGACAATTAATGTAAGATTATCATTATTTAAACAAACACAAAACCATAGAATAAAACATCATACAGCACAATCTCTTTTGCAGATTATTGGATATCAAAGAATTGGAAAATTCTATTTTAAAAGTTAGATAGTCTCCAAAAATAGAATGTGGTATTTTAAAGAAATATTAGCTGCATGCTAACAGGTAAGTTTCAAGAAAATGGACATTTTTAGATCAGTATTTTTGATGGTGCTATTTTGCTGCTACAGATAAAATAATTAACAATTGCTGAGTATTAATTTGTGTATATCTGCTTGCTATATAACTCATTTTCTAAGTTTCAAAAACAGTGAACATATTTGGGTGCTACAGAGAAAAGCAAATGGCAGAATACTGACAAAATGCCTTCTAAGAACATGAGGGATTGTAGGGAAGACAAGTACAACCACATAAAATGATTAGAAAACTATTAACAAAAGCACATAACCATATCCTATAAGGGTAGAGTACTCCAAAGTGTGTTTTCTAACACCACCAAGCAATTAACTCTATTCTGCCAATACTGATCAGGGGCCCTACAGCTGAACTCAGTGCTGACACTGTCTACCAGGTGATAATGTCAGATCCATAAGTTCAGGGCTCGGTCCCACAAGACTGCTGCTCCTTCCCAGTCTAGACACCAATCACAAGTCGACGTTGGTGGACATACCCACAATAAATGGCAAGTTCCCATGACCTCTCTCAAGTTTGCTAATTTGTTAGAGTGGCTCACAGAACTCAATAAAACAGTTTACTCACTAAATTACTGGTTTATTGTAAAAGTATATAATTCAGGAGCAGCCAGATGGAAGAGATGCCTAGAGCAAGGTAGCTGGGAAGAAGCTCAGAGTTTCCGTACCTTTCCCAGACATGCCATTGTCCTGGCACCTCCACATGTTCACCATCTCTACCCCACTGGGTTGTTCTGGAGGCTTTATTACATAGGATGACTGACTAAAATCACTGGCTATTGGTGACCCAATCTTCAGTCCCTCACCTCTCCCTGTACATTGGCTAATTGGGCTGAAGTTCCAAATCTTAACCACATGGTTGCCTCCCCTAGCAACCAACCCCCATTTTTAGGTTACCCTGGGGTTTTCCAAAAGTCACCTCGTTAACATAAGCTCAGGTGTGGCTGAAAGGGCCTTGTCATGAATAATGAGACACCCATTTCACCTTTATGGATGTAACTCAAATTTAGGAACTGAGGACAGAAGACCAAATATTATAATAAAATATGATCCCACTGCTCTTACTGCTTGTGATGTTCAAGGGTTTTGAGAGCTGTGAGTCAGGAACCATGAAGGAAGATCAAAAATACATTTCTTATGATAAATCACAATATCACAGATACTGAGCCACAAGTATCATAGGAAATCAGGAGTGAGAAAATAGATGCAGATCAAAGAATTGAGGAAGACATTCCAGAGGCCCTGGCACCGGAAGACAAGAAGAACAGGAGGGCAGAGGGACACAAAAATGACATGCTGGACTTTAGTAAGGGAGAGCTGCCAGGTTTATTTGGTTTGACCCACACAGTTTTCCAACTGTTAAAAAAAGAAAATATTTTTAAATGGAGAAGTTACATAAAAGCATCTCGATTCCTAGCTTCTCTTGAAAAATTTGGCAACCTTTGATTCCTTCACTGGGGTGAAGTAGTAGCTACCTTCTTAAAGTACATCTTTGGCAAGAATTTTCTACAGGTGGGGCTGTGTTCTTCCTGCAGCATGTGTTCAGAAGGCTCCCAATATCTCGTGATCCTCTTTCTGTGGATTTGATCCACTGGGTTCAGGGAGTGGCAGCCTGATCCTTCCATAGGAAATTCCATCAACCTTTGCCTAGTGGTTTTAGTGGCCACTGATAATCATTGCTTAGACCCCTTATTTCATGAGGGATTTCCCAAAGGGTGGTTTCCTGTCATTCTCACTATATTAAGAGCTGAAATTCTACTATGAAGAACTTTCTCTCATCAACTTTTTGGTATTCCAAAAAACAAAGTTTATATATGAAAGGAGGATAAGTACTTGATTTTTCCACAGTCTTTTGGAGGTACAAATAATAAACCTCCAAAAGCACCCAATCATCACCCCTCATCATTTTTGTGGTGCTAAGAAGAGGGAACATGGTTGGGGGGGGGTAGGGAGAGAAAGAGAAGGCACAGCATTTTACTTCTTCATTCATATCAGCTAAAGGCCAATTCTTTTACTTATTTAAAAAAGAGAGACAGAAAAAAAAGAAATATAAGAGCTACTTCCAAACTGCCAGTGCAAAAGAAAACTGCTTATCTGGCTGGACTGGCTTGCTAGCTCTGCTCTGTATGACTTATCAGTACACATTTTTTTTTTTAAGATTTTATTTATTTATTTGACAGACAGAGATCACAAGTAGGCAGAGAGGCAAGCAGAGAGAGAGAGAGGAGGAGGAAGCAGGCTCCCCACCAAGCAGAGAGCCCGATGCGAGACTTGATCCCAGGACCCTGGGATCATGACCTGAGCTGAAGGCAGAGGCTTTAACCCACTGAGCCACCGAGGCGTCCCAGTACACATCTTCTTTAACTCAAATACAGTACCTTATAGAATGAGCTGGCTCCTTCTGGACTGACATTTATAAAATAAGTGTTGCAGCCAGTTAAAATGGTAAAGTTTGCTCAAGTTTGCTCAAGTTCAATCTGACTATTTAGCAGAAAGTTCTTTCACCTAGTTCACCTTGATGAAAGAACTTTCTGCTAAATAGTCAGATTGAACTTGAGCAAACAGGTGAACTAGATGTTAAGATAGTGTATGAGTCTGCTAAGGCTTCCCTAACAAAATATCTCAGGCTGGGTGGCTTGAACAACATCAGTTTATTTTCTCACAGATGAAGATTATCAGTCGGTTTGGTTTTTCTGAGGCCCCTCTCCTTGGCTTATAGGTGGTCTCTTCTCTATCTGTGCATCCTTAGTGTCTCTTCCTCTACTGATAAGGACACAAATCCTACTGAATTAGGGCCCCACCGTTAGGTTCACTTACCTTAATCACCTCATTAAAGGCCCTGCCTCCTAACATAGCCACATTCCCTGTTAAGGCTTCAAGATATGAACTTGGGCAGTGGGGGTGGGAACACACTTCAGTCTATAATAGGACCAGTGCATAACAGATACAGATCTTAAAGTAATAGAGTAAAATCCAACAACACCCCATATGTTCTCATCTCCATTAGTTCTCTGAGCTGAACTCCTCCTGCTCTCCCCACTTCGGTCCTTTCTCTCCACTTGCCTCCTTGCTGTTACACCACCACACAGCACACCCCAGCCTGAAGGCCATTATAGATGCTATTCTCACTGCCTGGAAAGCTCTTCCACCCAGTGTCCCTGTGGCTCCCTTGTTCAACCCTGCCAGATCTGTACTCCAAATTCACCTATTCAGGAAGATTTACACTGGCCACTGGTCCTGAATCTCACTACCTCTCTGCTTCAAGGGTTCCTTTGTCCTTAACTGCTATCTAACCAGCCATTTATTTTACTCCTTTATCTTATTCACTGCTTGTCTCCCCCACAGGGACATAAACTCCATGGGGGCAGGGAGTTTATTGGTTTATTCATTGCTTTTTCCTCTGTTCCTAAAAGAATAGTCTGGCATATGGTAGAGGGGTTCAGTATATTGGTAAACAAATAAAGGACTTTTTTTTTTTTTTTTTTTAATGAGGGTTGGGAAACGAAAGAAGCAAACCACAAATTAGCTATCTTATATTTCTTAAATTTTTTAAAAATATTTTATTTATTATTTATTTGACAGACTGAGATCACAAGTAGGCAGAGAGGCAGGTAGAGAGAGGGAGAAGCAGGCTCCCCGCTGAGCAGAGAGCCCAATGCGAGAGTTGATCCTGAGATCATGACCTGAGCCGAAGGCAGAGGTTTAACCCACTGAGCAATCCAGGCACCCCTATATTTCTTAATTTTATATTTTAGTTTTTGATTGTAGTTTATGTTATACATTTGTAATGATATTTATGTAAATGAAACAGTCAAAATGATATTGAAGTGGTGGACCTTTAAAAAAAAGTCTGAAAATAAAAGCCTGCGTATTTCCCAAGACTGACACAGTATGACCCAACAGATTCTGTTCATTCACTGACACCAGCATCACATGTCAACACACATCTCCTCCTGTAGAAAGAGATCGATGCAGACATCAGCTACCTAAATGGTGGTCAAATGAGGGCTGTGTGCCTTGTGTGTCTCTTACATCAGGCTACATTAATAAAATTTTAATGAAGTCAGCATGAGGAGGAATATGGAAAGCACTAGAGCAACCTTGTTTGCATGAGCATTTTCCCTTCTGGAAAGCAGGACTCTAGTGAGACATCAGGGCCTCCTGCTCAATCTTCCATTATCAGGCAGGCTTAAAGAGACAGATATTCTTTTTCCCTACCATTCTCCTTTCTCCTGTTAATTCTGCCTTATTTTCAAACTGCTGAGTTCCCAGTCACATATTTTTCCATCCACTAACAGTGTCACATGAATTTTCTTAATATACTATGGAATAATGTATCTATTTCATAGGATAAAGACCCATTTAGCTACAGGCTAGGTTTGTCTTCTGTATTTATCACTGTGCTACTTAGGGCATGGAAATTTGGTACTGTGAGGTGGCTCTGTTGGCTGAACATATCTTATGTCCTTACATAAGGACATTCTTACCTGATGTGATAATAGTCACTCTGTGCTTTCTTTTACTGGCACAAATGTGATAGACCTTAAATGACCGATTCCAGGGAGAAGGGCAGGGGAAGTGTGTCTGGTTGGCTTTTATTGCTTTGTTTCTATTATGGGCATTTCTCCCCCTTAATGAGTGAGTCAGGAGACACCCCCCCCCCATCTTTTCCCAGAAGTTCCCTGCCCACTGCTTTCAAGAGCTGTCTTTCAAGGAGATACAACTTGTGAATAAGTATATTCTGAACATTCTTTGTGTGTGGCATTAAACCTTGGAATGTAGTTTACTGCTCTAAAAATAGTTTGGTCTTTAGACTTCATCCTGAAAGCAGATGTCCTCAAGCAGTTGACGGTGTCACATGAACCTGCTTAACACCGTCCAGAATAATGTGTATGTTTTATAGACCAAAAACCAATCTACCTACAGGTTTTAAGATCTGCTGCTTACTTCCTAAGTCTCTGGGATAGTGGGCAAGTCAGTGAAGTCTCTTGGGTTATAAAATGAGGACTTTGGGATTAGATTATCTCTAGAGCTGCCCCCCAAGTTTCAACATTCTTTGGTGCTGACTTCATTTAGCTTGTGTATACATTGCTAATGAATCCAAAAGCGAGTGTTTTACTTCTATTCCATCATTGTCTTTCACTAAAAGTAATAAATAGGCCAGAGCAATTTCAAGTTGTAATTCCTAAGTTCAACCTAACAAATCAGAAATATCAACAGAATGAGGAATGAATGCCATATGTTAGTCATTTTACTATATGTCACCCTACCTAGTTTTCCACATTTAAAACAAGGATACCATAAAAGATCCAATGGTGAATGTGGATAAAACACAAAGACATTATAGTAAATTGCATTGTGTACTGAGACAAGGCTACAAAGAGGGAAAATGTCTATTGTTCTCACATATAAATATCATGCCTTAAAATGCTGTCTGATGAGAACAGCATGTTGTTCCAGTCTCAAGGCAACTTTTGTTACTTCTTTTACCATGCAGAGGACACACTTCACAGGCAATATCAGACAAGATTACCCTCCTATTTTTAACTTAAAAGTCCTGGGAAGGCATCCACATAAACATGGCAGGTTTCACAGTACCTATTACACCATCACTCACATAGAGAATTATCATGAGCATTCCATTTTGCTAAAGGTGATAAAAGCTCTCCATGATTTAGCAAATATTTATTCTGCACTTATTATAAGGAAACAGAAGAATGAAACACACATGGATCTTGCTCTGAAGGCAATTATGTCTTTGTAGGATACAGAAACTAGTTCTTTGTGAACCTAGTTCCTTATGACATCTTAATAAAAATACCAAGCCCCTATATTTGCATAATACTTTAATTTTCACAGTGCTTTTGCATCCTCAAAATACTATGCCAGGTAGAAAGATGTATACTATACCTGTATTTCAGGTGGAAAAAAGCAAGGCTCAGAATGGTTATGTGGTTTGCTTACAGTCACAGAGGAAGTGGAAAAACTGAGACTTGAATGAAAGCCTGTGGACTCCAAATTTTAGGGTTCTCTTTACTCCCACAAAGCCTTGCCATAAGGATTCTAAATCTAGCTCTGTTAAGAGACACACCTCTCACTGCAGGAGGCTTATGACTATGTCGTCTCCCAGGATGAAATACAGCTTGCACAGAAAAGTTATTGCCATAGATTTTACTAACAAATTTCAGGATGATTCTGGGATTCAGAGAACTGGGTCTGATCCTTAACTTTGCTGCTGATAAACTAGATAGTGTCAGGACTGAGAGGTTACTGGCTCTCTGGGATTCAGCCTCTTTGTCGGTAAAAATTTAATTCAATTATAAAAAATTTAATTCAATTATATTCAGGATTCTTTCTGATTCTAACATTCTACATAGTTTTGTACTAGAAAGCCACTCTAAATGTTTGAATAAGTGTTTTCCAAAACAACCCACATCTAAATTTTCCTAAAACTTAGGTTATAGATTTTTTAATAGCTCCTCTAAAAACTAATTAAAATCCCAATTGGTTCTGGGACTTTGTATCACCTTCTCCTTAGACCCAGCCTAATGCTGAGGGATGTTCTTAGAGGGTAGTTTTATGACCACCTACGGAGACCCACTACATATCAGAATATCTGAGGTTGGGGCCTGAGGCTAGATTTTCATGCCATCCCCATCTCCGCAGAGAAAAACCTGTCCCTAGACTACCTCTTGGATAAGTAGGTTGGCAGGCAGGAAGAAAGGTCCATGGATAAGTCATGCAGACTAAATGTAACTACACATCTGGTACCACAATGTTAATGCATACATACTCAGACTGTAGAGGCCTTTTATACCTTCTACTCTGATTTTTTAAATTTTCTTTACTCTTTTTTTTTTCAAATGTTTTAAGAGGAACATGTACTGCTTTTATACTAAAAATTGTTTTTTTTTTTTAGACTTTATTTATTTGACAGAAATCACAAGTAGGCAGAGAGGCAGGCAGAGAGAGAGAGGGGAGGAAGCAGGCTCCCCGCTGAGCAGAGAGCCTGATGTGGGGCACGATCCCAGGACCCTGAGATCATGACCTGAGCCGAAGGCAGAGGCTTTAACCCACTGAGCCACCCAGGTGCCCCTAAAAGAATAAACCAATATATGTGATTTCATGTATTCTACATAATCACAGTTGTATGTAAAAAAAAAAAAAAAAAAAAATCACAGCTGCAAAAACAGAAGGAAATATACCAAAATGTTAACAGCAGTGAATGTGGGGGTAGCTTGCGGCATTCCAGAAGGATTCACTCAGGGCTGGGGCTGATTTTTTTTTCTTCCCATTATTTTCCTGCATCTTCTTAATTATGTAGGATGGTGATTTAGTGAGTGTTTAATGCAGCAATTCAATATGTAAATTAATCCGTGTCCTTTTATTACTCTTCTAGATTCATCTGGAAGGTGTGACTGTGCCCCCACTCTACTTCCTACCACTGCTCAAAAGGAATGAACGAAATAACTGTAATGTCCACACAGGACCCAGCAATGGCATCTGGCTGGTCACTCTGTTCTCTTTGGAACACCTTTTTCTCTTGGCTTTAGGAAACCATATTCCCCTGGGTCTCCTCAACCTCTATGTCCACAACTTTTCAGTCTCCCTTGTAGGTTCCTCCTCCTGTCACCAACTTATATATGTGGGAGTTCCCCAGGGGTCAGGCCTCCTTTCTTCTGTGTTCACACCCTTGAGGATCTCAACGGGTTTTAGAGTTTTACAAAAAGCATTCATACGCTGAGACTCCCAAATATATATCTCCAGCTTAGGCTTCTCCAGACGAGTAAGTGGTTAGAAGCTGGGTTCTCGAGTTCAGATTGTCATAGCCTGAATCTTACTTAGTTCCACCTCTTTGTAGCTGTGTGACCTTAGGCAAATAATGTGGTGTCTCAGATATTTCTTCTCTGAGGGGCTAATGGTGGCATGAGGTGCCGAGCTAAGAGGAGAGGAACTAGCTGAGTTCCGCAGGCCCAGTGGACAGGGATTACCTGCAGTTCTGTAAGGGGTGGCTCTGGGCCACCAATTCCTTGGTAAAAACAACTCAGTGGCCTCTTCTAGAACCTGGTAGGGAAGTCTCAACATCCTGATGATTTATACTGGGTGAAAATCCAAAATGTCAGTTACAATCTTCCACTTGGTAAGCTGCCAGGTAACACAGATTTTACCATTGCTTGAAAAGAGCATCTTGTATTTGAAACAAAATGAAAGACTAATGTTTAAACTATTATAAAGAGAGAAACTACTATTTGTGTAATGGACTATTTCCTGAGAATATCAGTCGATCTGTCAGTGAGGAATTTGGGAGGGGTACAAATGAAAACCACCAACAAACCCTTTGAAGAAAGTTCTCCTTGTCAAAACCATCTGCTTCCTGACTTCTTATTGATCTGACCCATGTAATGCCAAAGAACTAACTGCTAAGGCATTAAGACCCAGACAGAAGTATTTCCCAAGCTGAACTCCTGCTGCATCCTGTGAGATGCTCTCTGAAAAAAAAGGAGTACAGTTAAATGTCAGGGAAATGGTACAAACTTATTGTTCAGCCCAGTCTACTCTAAAAGAGCAAGATAGGCATGTGAACACTTAATGGTTCAGACATCCTTCTATGAGGGAGCAAAATACATGACCCCCAAATATGCCACTTCTGCATGTGGATTATTTTGATCTGGTAACTGAGACCCAACAGAATCAAGAAAATTTTGAGAACTTTAACCACCTGAAAGAACTTAGATAGGAGTCCTGGCCAGAAAGAAAGCCATTACCAGGGATAATTTTGTATCTGGAAGGCCTATCTGTAGGGCAAGGCAAACATCTAATTACCAAACATCAGCTCACAGAAAGAATATTGTGAATTATCCTCCTCCCCTTGGAATTCCCAGGCCCTTGTTCCATTCCTTAGCTCAGGATGGCATACAAGCCTTAACTGACTCAGTTGTCCTTGTGTCTCAATGTTTGTTTGTTTGTTTGTTTTTAAAGATTTTATTTATTTATTTGACAGACAGGGATTACAAGTAGGTAGAGAGGCAGGCAGAGAGAGAGGAAGGGAAGCAGGCTCCCCACTGAGCAGAGAGCCTGATGTGGGGCTCAATCCCAGGACTCTGGGATCATGACTTGAGCCGAAGGCAGAGGCTTTAACCCACCGAGCCACCCAGGTGCCCCTCAATGTTTTTTTAATGGGATTCCTATATGTACATACTTAAATTTGCTTTTCTCCTGTTAATCTGTTTTATGTCAATTTAATTAACAGACTGGCCAAAAGAACCTAGGACAGAGGCAAAATTTTCCTCCCCTACATTTCAATAACGAATTGTGTGTGAGTCTTTACACCAGCTCATCCCAAGTATTAACTCCTCCCTTTAATTCCAGCCACACTCAAACTACTAAAAAGATGTTCCCTTATTTTACTTTAATGCTGAAACCTCAGCTACTTTTGCTGGTTCTTCCTCACCTCACCATCCACTAAATGTTGGGGAACCTCACGGCTCAACAGTTGGACAACTTTTTTTCTGCTCATTTTATAGAAATGTATCTGTGAAATGTTTTGGATATAAAGTGTAGC
Organism: Mustela nivalis; assembly: GCF_964662115.1. Taxonomy (NCBI): domain Eukaryota; kingdom Metazoa; phylum Chordata; class Mammalia; order Carnivora; family Mustelidae; genus Mustela; species Mustela nivalis. The sequence continues at coordinate 106,757,465 of NC_139027.1, read as the reverse complement.
ATCTGGTTGCACTGGAGAAAGAGGAAAGAATAATAACTCTCCAGACCTACTCCTCTTCCACTTACCATTTCACTTCTTTACTTCCATTTTTATATATATATATATATTTTTTAATTTCTTTTCAGCGTAACAGTATTCATTGTTTTTGCACCACACCCAGTGCTCCATGCAATCCGTGCCCTCTCTAGTACCCATGACCTGGTTCCCCAAACCTCCCACCCCCCGCCCCTTCAAAACCCTCAGGTTGTTTTTCAGAGTCCATAGTCTCTCATGGTTCACCTCCCCTTCCAATTTCCCCCAACTCTCTTCTCCTCTCCATCTCCCCTTGTCCTCCATGCTATTTGTTAAGCTCCACAAATAAGTGAAACCATATGATAATTGACTCTCTTTGCTTGACTTATTTCACTCAGCATAATCTCTTCCAGTCCCATCCATGTTGCTACAAAAGTTGGGTACTCATCCTTTCTGATGGAGGCATAATACTTCATAGTGTATATGGACCACATCTTCCTTATCCATTCGTCCATTGAAGGGCATCTTGGTTCTTTCCACATTTTGGCAACCGTGGCCATTGCTGCTATAAACATTGGGGTACAGATGGCCCTTCTTTTCACGACATCTGTATCTTTGGGGTAAATACCCAGTAGTGCAATTGCAGGGTCACAGAGAAGCTCTATTTTTAATTTTTCGAGGAATCTCCACACTGTTTTCCGAAGTGGCTGCACCAACTTGCATTTCCACTAACAGTGTAAAGAGGGTTCCCCTTTCTCCACACCCCCTCCAACACATGTTGTTTCCTGTCTTGCTAATTTTGGCCATTCTAACTGGTGTAAGGTGGTATCTCAATGTGGTTTTAGTTTTAATCTCCCTCATGGCTAGTGATGATGAATATTTTTTCATGTGTCTGAGAGCCATTTGTATGTCTTCACTGGAGAAGTGTCTCTTCATATCTTCTGCCCATTTTTTTTTTTATATGATTTTCTGTTTTGTGTGTGTTGAGTTTGAGTTCTTTATAGATCCTGGATATCAACCTTTTGTCTGTACTGTCATTTGCAAATATCTTCTCCCATTCCGTGGGTTATCTTTTTGTTTTGTTGACTGTTTCCTTTGCTGTGCAGAAGCTTTTGATCTTGATGAAGTCCCAAAAGTTCATCTTTACTTTTGTTTCCTTTGCCTTTGGAGACATATTTTTTTTGAAAGAAGTTGCTGTGGCTGATATTGAAGAGGTTACTGCCTATGTTCTCCTCTAGGATTCTGATGGATTCCTGTCTCACATTGAGGTCTTTTATCCATTTTGAATTTATCTTTGTGTACGGTGTAAGAGAATGGTCGGTTTTCATTCTTCTACATATAGCTGTCCAGTTTTCCCAGCACCATTTATTGAAGAGACTGTCTTTTTTTCCACTGTAAATTTTTTCCTGTTTTATCGAAGATTATTTGCCCATAGAGTTGAAGGTCCATATCTGGGCTCTCTACTCTGTTCCACTGGTCTATGTGTCTGTTTTTATGCCAGTACCATGCTGTCTTGGTGATCACAGCTTTGTAGTAAAGCTTGAAATCAGGTAACGTGATGCCCCCAGTTTTATTTTTGTTTTTCAACATTTCCTTAGTAATTCGGGGTCTCTTCTGATTCCATACAGATTTTAGGATTATTTGCTCCAGCTCTTTGAAAAATACTGGTGGAATTTTGATCGGAATGGCATTAAAAGTATAGATTGCTCTAGGCAGTATAGATATTTTAACAATGTTTATTCTTCCGATCCAAGAGCATGGAATGGACTTCCATCTTTTTGTGTCTTCTTCAATTTATTTCATGAGTGCTCTGTAGTTCCTTGAGTACAGATCCTTTACCTCTGTGTTTAGGTTTATTCTCAGGTATCATATGGTTCTTGGTGTTATAGTTAATGGAATCGATTCTCTAATTTCCCTTTCTGTATTTTCATTGTTAGTGTGTAAGAAAGCCACTGATTTCTGTACATCCATTTATAGTAAATTTCGTCAAAAGACTTGTCTTTACTTATTATCTCAAATGAGTCCCTTCTGTTCTCTCTGTAAATGCTCTACAATCAGGTTTTTGCTTTGGCCACTCCAGTGAAACAGCTCTTATCAAGGTAAGTAAGCAATACCTGTCAGTGCTAATAAATCTAATGGTCTGTCCTCAGACCTAATTCCATGGTACAAGACTACTGCATCTGATAAAGTTGGTCACCCTCTTCTCCTTGAAATACTTTCTCTCCTTAGTTTCTAAAACAACACATCCGTGTTGTTCTCCAACCTCTAGGCCATTTCATAGTTTTCTTTGGGGGCTCATTTCCCAAATTTATAAACATGAGTGATCCTCAGGACTCTTTTCTCTTGTCTGTGTTCACTCACTTGGTGATCTCACTCAGCCTTCTAGTTTTAAAAGGCATTTATATGCTGAGATTCCCAAGTATACATCTCTAGCTTAATCCTCTCTCCTGACATATACATCCAACTATCTAAGGGCATCTCAATATTAACATATCCCAATTGAGCTCTTTCTACTTCCCCACATTCCTATGAAGCCTAGTAAAAAGCAACCCTATTCTTCCAACTGTTCAGGCCAAACTCTTAGGAGTCATCATTGTCTTCTCTGTTCCCCTCATCCATTAGCAATCCATCAGCAAAACCCATTGGTTCTATCTTAAAACACACAAAGAAGCAACTGATTCTCACCATCTGCACAGCTAACACTCCAGCCAAATCATTATCATCACTTACATGAGTAGCAACAACCTTTCACTCTGTCTCCCCTTTATAGCTGGAGTCACCTCTTATAATGTTAAGTCAAATTATGTCACAAATGGGTTAGTGAGTGACATGATGCTAGTGAGTTTCCAATGGCTCCCATCTCAGAGAAAAAGCCCAAATCTTAACAATGACCAATATGAGCTTACACAGTCTGGTCCCCCACTGCATATACTGACCTACTAACTGACCATTCTCATTGACCCTCTAACATACAAGGAATACTCCTAGTTAAGAGTCTTTGCACTTACTGTTCTCTATGCCTGGAATGTTCTTGCCTTGCTCCCATAAATATTCCAAGACTTCACTCAAATGTCACCTCCTCAGTGAGACCCACCTAACATCAGAACCTTCGTACCTCCTAAAACCCCTCCCAGCTTCATGTCTCTTTTTAGCACTTATCACAAATATTGTATATGCTTTACTTATCTTGCTTATTATTTCTTCCACTGGCATATAAGCCCAAAAGCACAGAGATTCTTGGTTTCTTTGTTTATTCTCAATGTCCCCAGGGAAGTGTCTGAATATAAAAGGTACTCCATACTATTTGTTTAGTAATAAACAAATTACTTCTTTTTAAAAGATGAGTTACTCTGTTTAATCAAAACTCTATTCCTAGTTAAACTGAGTTTTATAAACTCCTAGTTTCCTTCCTAGTCAATCATTGTTAGTCATTACAATCAATCTTTGAGTAGCTCTAAAACTGGGTAACAGAGGTTAAGAAAAAAATGTATTTTTGTCATCTTTGCTGGTAAATATCTTTTAAATTGTACTTATTTCTTTTTTTTAAAAACCAAATATGGTTACTGAACAAAAACACTGAAAAAAAAAAAAACCACCATAAACTAAAATGCTAGACTCAGGAAGTTATTGTATCTAAGAGGTCATCATATTAACGACCAGGTCTTCCTATCTAACCATATGGCATTGGAAATGTGCAGAAATTTGGATGGAAATATATTCTATTAAGGTGTTATTGGGGCTTATTACTAACTGCCTATTAAAAGCTTGTTTTGCCTAGATCTTCCATTTTTATTCTTAAAATATACATCATAAGCATTTCTAATGGAGTAGTGTAGTTGGCAGTTCTAACTATTCAAAATTTTACCATAATATCCATAAGAACTATCAATGGAAGAAATCAGTGGGTTAATTGGTTTTTCATCTGTTATATAAGAGAGAAATTTAAAACAATATTAATTTTCTATTTCAAGTGAAGAAAAAGCTGTTTCCAAGTACTTTGAGCATCTCCTAATGGCAAATTAATATAATCTTTATCCTAAATTAAGTTTCTTTTTATCCCTTCAACACTACAGCAGTATAGTCCAAACATGTATAATACAGTGAGGACAGCTCAAGAGTATAAAAGTCAATCATCAGTACCTACCACTTATTGCATCCAGAAGTATTTGAAAGGAATGTAAATAGAAAGAATACCTCAACCATATCCAAATATCTCCATTAGTTATTACTAAAATGTTACGTTTTCACCAATTTATAGCACTGCTTTACTTATAGGACATAAAAGTCATACATTGCAACTATCATAAAAGAATTTAAACCCTAGGATTAGAAAGATTGGACACCCCCAGATGAAGGTTTTTAAAAAGATGGGAACTATATTTTTGAATGTATGGTACCGAAATGAAAATGTGTTCTAGCAGATAGACTTTGCTTGGGATTCAAAATCTACAACATGGATCAATCTCAAACACCTGTGAGTGAAGAAGGCCAGGAATAGGACTGTCAAAGTGGAAGGGAAGGCCCCACCAATAGGGTGGCTACCAGTGTTGCCAAATCTGCTCTTAGAGGATAAAACAAATTAGAAGGAAAAAAAACCATATTTTTATGTAAAACTTAAAATGTTTAAATCATGTACAAAAAATGTTATGTATATAAAATTTGTATTTTGTGTAAATTTTTTATGTGAAAGTTTTCAATTTTTTAAAAAAGCTAATCTGTTGATGAATCCAGCTTTTGATCTCAAATCTGAGGTTACTGGGAAGGAGAGACTGGCGACAAAAATGTGTCCAAATGGCAGTCTGGGCTCAAAGTTCTACCCTGAATGTAACTATGGAAAGCCTACACATGCTAAATCTTGGGTGGTCATTAGCACCTCCCCTATACTATATGCTTGGTAGATCCACCTCCTGTCACTAACCAATTTAATAAAAATAATTTAATTAAATTTCTTATAAAATCAGTGGGTGATACTAATATTTATAATCATAGAAACCAATACTTTGTCCTGAGTTGGGAAGTTAACATGAAATAAGAATGATACCTTAAGACACAAGAAAAATCCCAAATAAACAATCTAAATCTAACACCTAAAGGAACTAGAAAATGAAGAACAAATGAGGCCCAAAGTTAGTAAAAAGAGGCAAATAATAAATATCAGAGCAGAAATAAATAAAACAAAGACGAAAAAGAAAAAGATCAATAACAAGAGCTGGTTCTTTGAAAAGATAAACAAAACTGATAAACCTTTAGCCAGACTCACCAAAAAGAGAGAGAGAAAGTATCAAATGAGTAAAATCAGAAAAGAAGTTATAGGTGATACCACACAAATACAAAAAGTTATGAGAGATTACTATATAAAACCATATGCCAAAAAGCTGGACAACCCAGAAGAAATGAATAAATTCCTAGAGACTTACAATCTTCTGGGACATAATCAGGAAGAAACAGAAAATCTGAGCAGATGAATTACTAGTAACAAAATTCAATCAGTAACCACAAATTCCCAATAAATGAAAGTTCAAGACAAGATGGCTTCACAGGTGAATTCTTTTTTTAAAAAAATATTTTATTTATTTATTTAACAGACAGAGATCACAACAAGTAGGCAGAGAGACAGGCAGAGAGAGAGAGGAGAAGAAGGCTCCCTGTCGAGCAGAGAGTCCAATGCGGGGCTTGATCTCAGGACCCTGGGATCATGACCTGAGCTAAAGGCAGAGGCTCAACCCATTGAGCCACCCAGGCGCCCCCACAGGTGAATTCTACCAGACATTTAAATAAGAGTTAGTTAATACCTATTATTTTCAAACTATTCCAAAAATATAGAAGAGGAAGGAATGCTTCCAAATTCATTCTGAGTTCAGTCTTCCTTCTATACCAAAAACAGACAAAGACACCACAAAAAAAAGAAAATTACAGGCCAATATCCCTGATGAACATAGATGTAAAAATCCTCAACAAAATATTAGCAAACCAAATTCAAAAATATCATTAAAATCATGTGGGATTTATTCTAGGGATGCAAGGATGGTTCAGTACATACAAATCAATCAATGTGAAACATCGCATCAACAAATGAAGGATAACAATTATATGATCATCTCAATAGATGCAGAAAAAGCATCTGACAAAATTCAACCTCCATTCCTGATAAAAATTCTCAACAAATTGGGTATAGAAGGAACTTACCTTGACATAATAAAGGCTATACATGACAAATCCATAGCTAACAATCATACTCAATAGTGAAAAGCTGAAAGCTTTCCCCCTAAGATCATGAATGAGACAAGGATGTGACTCCCACCACTTTTATTCAACATAATACAGGAACTCCTGGTCATAGGAATCAGACAAGAAAAAAGAAATGAAAGGCATCCAAATTGGGAAGGAAGAAGCAAACCTGTCACTATTTGCAGATGACATGATACTATATAGAGAAAATCCTAAAGACTCTAACAAAAAACTATTAGATCTAATAAATGAATTGAGTAAAGTTTCAGGATAAAAAATCAATATACAGACATCTTTTGCTTTTCCATACACTAATAACAAAGTGGTAGAAAGGGAAATAAAACACAACCTCATTTACAATTGAATTAAAGAGAATAAAAAACCAGGAATTAATTTAACCAAAGAAGTGAAAGATTTTGTAGTAGTGTTAACACTGAAAAACTTCCCTGTGGTTAAAATGGCCATTGTCAAATTTGGCAACAATGTTGTAATAGCCTTGTATCGTGACAGATGAAAGCTACACTTTTGGGGAGTACAGCATAATGTATAAACTGAATCGCTATGATATACACCTGGAACTATTATAACATTGTGTGTCAAGTATACTCAAATAAAAAAGGTTTTTTAAATAAAAAGAATAATGAGAGAGCTATACTCTGAAAACTATAAGATACCGATGAAAGAAATCAAAGGTGAAAGAAATAAATGGAAAGATATACCATGCTCATAGATGGAAAGAATATTGTTAAAATGTCCATACTACCCAAAGCAATCTACAGATTCAATGCACTCCCTATCAAAGTACCAAGAGTGTTTTTCACAGAACTAGAGCAAAACCTAAAATTCTATGGAACCACAAAAGACCCCAAAAAACCAAACCAACCTTAAGAAAGAACAAAACTGGAGGTATCGTAATCCCAGATTTCAAGATTTATCACAAGATTATAATAATCAAAACAGTATATTCTTGGCAAAAAAACAGACACATAGATCAATGGAACAAACTTGAGATCCCAGAAATAAGTATACACATATAGGGTCAATTAGTCTATGACTAAGGAGGCAAGAATACAGTGGAGAAAAGACAGTTTCTTCAATAAATGGTGCTAGGAAAACTAAACAGTTGCATGCAAAAGAGTGAATATGGACCACTTTCTTACACCATACTAAAAACAAACTCAAAGTGGAGTAAGGCCTGAAACCACAAAACTCCTAAAAGAAAACATAGGCAGTAGTCTCTTGAACATCAAGCTTAGCAATATTTGTCTGATGTGTCTCCTCAAGCAAGGGAAACAAAATCAAAATAAACAATTGAGACCTGACATCAAACTAAAAACCTTTTAGCACAGTGAAGGAAACCATCAACAAGACAAAAAGGCAACCTAGTGAATAGGAGAGAATATTTGCAAATGATATATACAATAATGAGTTAATATCCAAAATATATAAAGAACTCAGGGCGCCTGGATGGCTCAGTCAGTTAAGCGTCTGACTCTTGGTTTCAGCTCAAGTCATGATCTTGTAGTCATGGGACAGCCCCATGTCAGGCTCTGTGCTCAGCATGGAGTCTGCTTCAGAGTCTCTCTCACTATCACTCTCTCAAATAGATAAATCTTCAAATATATAAGCCGGTGGTTGCCAAAAAGGAAGGGGTTGGGGGGAGGGGAAATGGGTAAAGAGAATTAAGAGGTACAAATTTCCACTTACAAAATAAATGTCATGGGGATGAAAAGTACAGTATGGAGAGTATAGTCAATAATACTATACATAATTGTTGAGTCACTGTATTGTAAACTTAAAACTAATTTAATATCACACATCAACTATACTGCAAGTAAAAATATAAAAATTTTCAAAAAACAAGAAAAGTTTCCTTTCATCATTTGTCCTGCACTTTACAACGAAAAGAAAGAAAACAGCATTCTATAACCATTACTCACTCACTGTGGGTAATGAGGGTAATCATTCTCAAGGACACTTGTCTCAGTTACAGGCCATGGTTACCTGACTGTGGGCAAACAGTCTGCCTTGGGAAGGTACAAATTTACCTAAAATGTGGTACTAAAAGGTAACAAGATAACACTCATGCCTGATGTGCAGTATGTAGATTGATGACTAGGTAAGTATGTAGATGCAGAGAAAGTAATGTTTCATTCTTTTTCATGTTGCTATAACAACAACAATAGAAACAACAACAACAAAAAGGCTTTATTCACTTCACCTCAACTAACATCCAGTGTTGTTATGTCCAGGTGATAGACATATTTATCTTTGCAAAGCTCTAACTCTACACCATGATTAAAATGAGATTTATGTGGATAAATATCGTTAATGCCTCTGAGAAGATTTATGCTCTTGCCAACATGGTGAATTCTCTCTTGTTTATTCTTTTTATTGCTTTGGAGCAATGTCAATGAATCATCTGGAAGAACTGATGGCATAAGCTTATTAGGCAAAAATAAAATTACCAATTGCTCTTAGAAATAAATTTGAGCTGAGGAGACCTCTGTCTTGAAGTCTGTTTTTCACACATTCAGTTTTAGACAGTCTTCTCCTGTTTGTTTAAAGGACTTTCTAAAGAGACCTAACAGGAGGATCCTCCTGGCAGTCCTAACAGCATGGAAAAGAAATGCAATTTCCTATATTTGAAATTCTGGTTAAGCTTGAAAGGTACAAATAAAATCACTGATTAGCCACTTTTCCTTGTGTTCCTTAAGTGTGTCTGGTAAATTTAGCTGTCTGGGATGTTTTCTTAGTACACAGCTTACTGGTGGTACCTAACCTACCACCCTGAGGCTGTTGGCTTCCTGCCAGGGATCAGGTTCCTTCAGTTATCAAGCTCCTTCAAGATGGGGACAAGAGTGCCGAAAACAGATAAAATTTGGTTTAGACTAAGGCCAAATGGTATCTAGGTGATCTCCATAAATCTAACATATGGTCCAATAAATCCAGTGACTGAATTCCACTGGGTACCATTGTGGGGCTCTTTTAAGGAGTTCATGGACATTATACCCTTAGATGTTTCACAGTCTAGTGTTCAGTAGAAACTAAAAAGGCTGCCTGTATGTTCAAGGGTCACACAAGAGAAATTCAACAGTAGCTAACAGCAACATCTTTCCCTCTTTTAAAAGAAAAATTATTAAGTTAGATGAACAGAGAAACTGCAGGCAAATCTTAGAATAAATAGAAAACTGAAGCTTGTCAGATAGCTTTCTGAAAGGGCATTAGTGTCAAAATAGCCTGAACTGCAGGGCTGGAGGGTGTGTGTGTGGGTGCACACGCGCACGTGTACATGTGCATGTATGTGTTCCTGTAATTTCAATTTTCTTGTTTCTCTGGGATGTCTGAATTCACTTGTCAGTTGGCTTCTATCAATGAGTCAGAGTTACATTTTGTCAAACAGAATAATGGCCACCATTTCCACCAGAGACACAGGATGAAAATCTAGGAGGTACTGCTCTTGTCATAGATGATGTAAAATGGCCTTTGGGAGCAGAATTACAGTGCAAAGAAGGCTTTGGAGCTATGGAGTGTGAAGGCCCTGAGAAAGTTGCTACAACATCAACTAGCACCACCTCCTCCTACCACTACCCCGATCATCATCATTCATGTAGCTCTATTATATATATGCACCCCAGCTATATTATTCAATTAATTTTTAGGATGCTAGACAGCATCACTAACATTCTCACTTTAAATATGAGTAAAGTGGGACACGTGGATGGCTCAGTCAGTTAAGCATCTGCCTTTGGCTGGAATCATGATCCCAGGGTCCTGGGACTGAGTGCCCTGTCAGGCTCCTTGTTCAGTGGGGAGTCTGCTTCTTCCTCTGCCCGCTGCTCTCCCTGCTTGTGCTCTCTCTAACATACAAATAAATAAAATCTTTAAAAAATATGAGGAAACCAAGGGTCAGAGTTGTAACCTGTTCCAGGTTATAAACAAGCAGGGGCTACAGGATCAAAATCCAAGTCTGGCTAACTCCACAGCCCAGTCTCTTTATCATTTCACCACACAGCTACTTTAAGACAGGTCTGCTAATACCTTTCCTTATGCTTTTAAAAATAGAGGTTTGATTCAGATATGATAAAATGTAGAGATGTTAAGTAAAGCATTTGATGACTTTTGACCATTTATATAACCATGAAACTGAAACCAAACCCACACAGAAAATTTTCTTTCTTTTCTTAAAAATAGTATCTTCTTTTTTTTTTTTTTTCCAAGATTTTATTTGTCAGAGAGAAAAGAGAGAGCATGTGTGCATACGCAGGGGGAGCAGCAGGCATAGGGAGAAGCAGACTCTCCACTGAGCAAGAAGCCCAGTGGGGGACTCCATCCCAGTACCCCAGGATTATGAACTGAGCCAAAGGCAGATACTTAACCAATGGAGCCACCCAGGTGTCTCAATAGAGAAAATTTTCATACAAAATATATTTGTATAACATCCCAAATTGCTTGGTGCTTCTTTTCTTGAAGCCACCACTTTTGGATTTCTTTCATCTAGCATACCTTATATAAATGGAATAATTTACAAAGTAGTCTTTTGTGTCTGGCTGTATTCACTTAATGTTTTTAGTTTGTTTTTTTTTTAAAGGTATAGAAAAAAGTTTATTTAGCCTGTGAGGATTTACTTTCACAATGGTACAAACTCTTGGCACAGAAGACCTTAAAGTTTTATAAATTGCTTTAATTAGGTAAATACAAAGGTTGATATAATGAGGCTGCCAAACATTGTTAGATAAAGTTAATGGTCACCAGCATTTGTATACATAATCACATAATGGCAAAATAAACCAAAGAACAAGGCTTTTTAATACCTCTCAAAACAATAAATCATATTTTTTTTTTATCAAACATTCATTCCTAGGCTCTAGCCATCTGGGTCTTTGAATTTATTTTCCATTTTATACTTTCTGACATTTTCTCTGAATATAGGTTATAAATAATCTTCCTCATTCACTCTCCAGTCTCAACATCCTCAAGTCACCTGTTCTACTTAAGTTATACTATTATCTTTTAGAGAAGATATACTTACATAGTAAGTTATACTTATGAATGAAAAAATGTTAGAGGATTAGAAATAATAAAGTAGGGGCGCCTGGGTGGCTCAGTGGGTTAAAGCCTCTGCCTTCAGCTCAGGTCATGATCCCAGGATCCTTGGATCGAGTCCCACATCGGGCTCTCAGCTCAGCAGGGAGCCTGCTTCCTCCTCTCTCTCTCTGCCTGACTCTGCCTACTTGTGATCTCTGTCAAATAAATAAATAAAATCTTTAAAAAAAAAAAAAGAATAAAGTAATTATTTCACTGATCTTCATCCAACTTCAGACACCAAAAACTCTCCCTCATAAAATTCTTTCCATCTCTATACACAGTGAAAAAAAGTGAAATTATGGAAAACTTATGATAGGTTACTAGACATTGTGTGCTTTTAACAGTTCAACCGGCAGTACTTGCTGATTATGAGTAAATTCATGGACTTAGTATTTTAAAATGTATACCCTAATAAATATAAAGTACATAAACAATTAGGTAAGCTTGTTGAAGAGGCTGACCAAAGTAAACTAGAAGATACTAGTACCATCTAAATTTTCTGTCTTTCAGGGGCACCTGGGTGGCTTGTCATTAAGCATCTGCCTTAGCTCAGGTCATGATCCCAGGGTACTGGGATTGAGCTCCGCATCGGCTTCCCTGCTCTGTAGGAAGCCTACTTCTCCCTTTCCCACTCCCCCTGCTGTGTTCCCTCTCTCACTGTGTTTCTCTATGTCAAAAAAATAAATAAATAAAATCTTAAAATAAAGTCTTTCATTTTTTTTCTTTTTACAGACTATTTTATTGAAGTTGCTGAATGTATACTTCATTGTCATTTTGGAAGTCTTTACTGTAAAGACAATTCTTTTACTTGATAACAATAGCAGCAGCCACATTGCTAGTGATTATGCCAGATCTCCATGTTGGATACATTCAATTTCTTCTTGAGATACAAGTTTCCATCTGAATTTCTGAGGCAATGTTTTTATAAATCCTGCAGTGTCTTATGAATCCTGCTACATCAACAAATGTGGTGATTTATTCCTTCAGAGTGTTGTGAAACAGCAGAAGAGAGGGTGGTATTCCTACTGATCTCAAAGCTTCTGCTATTATTGGGTTTAAGATTATCTCTTTCACCAGAGGACACTGCCTTTATTACAGTAGCTTTATGGGGAATCTCAAAACAAGTTAAGTCTTCTAACTTTGGCCTTTTTTAAAGTCGATTTTTACAATTTTAGGTCCTTTGCATTTCCATAGAAATTCTGAAATCAGCTTGTTGATTTCTTATTTTAAAAACTACTGAAATTTTTATTAGGTCTTCTTTGAATCTATGGATGACTTTGAAAAGAATGCCTATCTTAACGTTATTGAGTCTTTCAATCTGTGAACATACACATTTTATTTCCTTTACATAGCTTTTCTTTTATTTCTCTCAGCAAGGCTTTGTAGTTTTCAGAGGACAGCTCTTGCACATCATTTGTTAGAATCATTCCATGTCATCTGAGAATAACTACAGTTTTCCCATCTTTTTCAACTTTTGTCTTTTATGTCTTTTACTTGCTTTATTGTATTGGTTAGGAATTCCAGTAAAATACTGGACAGAAGTATGAGTGGACCTCCTCTTTGTCTGTTCTCAGTGTTAGAAAGAAAGTGTCCAGCATTCCATCAATTAGTATGCTTTTAACTATAGGTTTCTAGTACAGGCCTTTTATCAAATTGAGGTATTTATCAGATTTCTGGTATTGTAAGAATTTTTATCACGAATGGAAGTTGACATGAGCATATGGTATCTAGATGATCATTTGGTTTTTCTCATTTATTTTGGTTAATACAGTAAATTACATTGTTTTATATTTTTAATAGATTTGTTGGGATATTTTAACAGATCTGTTCACACACCATAAACTCACCCTTCAAGTAAGTGTTCAGTTTAGTATGTTTAGTACATTGGCCAAGTTGTGTAGCTCCAATTCCAGAACACTTTTATGACCTCAAAAAGAAACTCTTTACCTGTTAACACTCACTCTCACACTCTCCTTCCCCACTAGCCCTAGCCCTGGCAACTACCAATCTACATTCTGTCATATTTTGTTTATCCATTCATCAGTTGATGGGTATTTGCTCCCACTTTGTAGCTATTATGAATAATGCTGCTATATTGTATCTGTGAACAAGTTTTTACGTGGTCATAGTTTCAATTCTATTGGCTATATACCTAGGAGTGGAATTGTTAGATTGTACAGTAACTCTAGATTTAATTTCTTCTTCTTCTTCTTCTTCTTTTTTTTTTTTTTTTACTGCTTCTATAAGCAGAAGATACTTAATTTTGTATCTTTATTTTCTACTTGCTCTTTCTAAATTCATAATTCTGAGAATTTAACAGTTGATCTCCTTGGATTTTCTAAGTCTACATCATATCACAAAGATATTTATGCTTTTTTGTCTGTTCCTTTCTTTTCAGAAGTTTTACCTCTTGTTCGTTTGTTTGTTTTTTGAAAGATTAACTTATTAAAGGGGTGCCTGATGACTCAGTCAGTTAAGTGTCTGCCTTTGGCTCAAGTCAGAATCTCAGGGACCTGTCATCAAGTCCCACATTGGGCTCCCTGTTCAGTGGAGAGTCTGTTTATCCTTTCTCCCTCTACTCTCCCTCTACTCTTGTGTGTGTGCTCTCTCTCTCTCAAATAATTTTTTAAAAATAATTAATTTATTAAGAATTCCTGCACCTATGTTTATGAGGGATACTGGTCGGTAGTTTTCCTTGCTCATAACATATTTGTCAAATTCTGATACCAAGGTTACCTTCATATCATAAAATGGGTTGGAAAGCATTCCCTCTGCCTTGTTTTTCCAAGGTAATTGTTGAAAGGTTGTATTATTTCTTCTTTAAATGTCTGATATAACATACCATTGAAATCATCTGGGCATGAACTTTTCTTTGTGAGGAGATTTTTATTATAAATTCAATTTCTTAAATATGTATATGCTTATTTCCAACTTTCTGTGTTAGATTTCCTAAGTTGGGGTTTTAAAGAAACTTATGAATTTTACCTAAGTTACTGAAGGTATTGTAAGAAAGTTGTTCATTGTATCGCCTTATTATCCATTTATTCTCTGTAAGATCTATGATTCTGTACTAATATTCCCTTTTCATTCTTGATATTGGTGATTTGCATTATTTTCTCTTTCCTGACCATTTTTTCTAAGGTTATGTCAATTTTATTAATTTTTTTCAAAGAACCAATTTATGGCTTTGTTGATTTTTTTCTATTTTTAATTTTCTGTTTTTTTTTACTTTTATCTTGATTTTTCTTTTGTATTTATCCTCCTTAAAGCTTAAGATAGAAATTTAACATTTATTTAAATTTTCTCCACTATCATAAGCATTTAAAGATATATTTTTTCTTTGAATGTTTTCATTATATCCTATAAATTCTGACATATTGTTTCCATTATCATCCCATCTGAAATAATTTCCAATTTGTTCTGGTGAGTATTCCTTGTGAACTTGAAAAGAATAACTTGTTGAGTGTGGTATCTATAAATTTCACTTAGGTCAAGTTGGATCATAGTTGTTCATATATTTACCAATTTTTATTTTACTTAATACTGAGAGAGGGATGTTAAAATTTCCCACTATATTGTAGATTTGTCTGTTCGTCCCCTGTAGTTCTCTCAATTTTTGCTTCCTTTACTAGGTACATACACCATTAGAATTTTTATGTCTTCTTGATGAATTGGCCATATTACCAATATGTAATGTCCTGCTTTATTTTATAATGTTTCTTATGTCTAACATTAATATAGCCACACTTTCTTATGCTTAGTGTTTTTACATACGTTTTTTCCATACTTTCACTGTCAATTTTGTCTGAGTCTATTTAATGTGCATTCCTTATAAATACTATATAGTTGGGTCTTCTAAGATTATCTGCAATATGAAAATCTCTACCTTTTAAATTGAGTGCTTAGTTTATTCACATTTAATGTAATTATTGATATAATTGAGTTTAAGTCTTTCAGCATTTGCTTTCTATTTGTCTCACATGTTCTTTGTTCTTCTGTTCCTATTTTCTGACCTGTTTTTTGGTTGAGTATTTTGTAATATACTTTCTCATATGTCTCCTACTAATTTTTTATTATGTTTAAATTTATTATTCTAGAAATTAAAATGCATCCTTATCTCAAACTACATTCAAATACTAACATACTGTCTTTTAAACAATGTAAGAACTTTACAGCTATATAATTCCAAATGCACAAATCCTAGCCCTGTTGTCATAGTTTTATAGGTCACCTTCTTCAGTTTCTTAAATTCATTTTCCATCTTATGCTTAAGTTTGGACAACTTATACAGACTGGTTTTCAAGTTCACTAACCATATTTTCCACCCCAATCTCCTGTTAAACCCAACAAATAAGTTACTTGCTTCTGATACTATATTTTTCAGTTATACCATTTCCATTTTGTTATTTCTTTTTATAGTTATCACAATCATCGTATAATCCTTCTCCACTAATTCCAACATCTAGGTCATCTTTGGGGATAAGCTTCCATTGGCTGGTTTTATTCTGCTTCTTCAGAGGATATATATATATATATATACATATAAATAAAATATAAATATATATATATACATATAAATATACATACAAATAAATCAATAAATATTTATATATATATATATATAAATATTTATTGATTTATATATATACATATATATATGTATATATATGTATATATATATATATATATAAATATTTATTGATTTATTTTAGAGAGAAAAGAGGTAGGGGGAGAAGCAGAAGGAGAGGCAGAACCCTGAAGCAGACACCCCGCTGAGTGGGGAGCCCAAAGAAGAGTCAGTCCCTGGACCCTGAGGATCATGAGTGAAATCAAGAGTTGCTGTCACCCAGGCATCCCAGAGGACTCATAATTTTATTGTATGACAGATATTGCCTGTAAAAAAAAAAGTATATTGTATTTAAAATGGATATTTATCCTAAGAAAATGGCAAACTCCCTTCCTCCTTCTAGGTTGAGGACTCTGAGTCAGTCTAATCTCTATGTGAGCTCGTTCTGGGCATTGTGGTAATTTCAGATTTAGTTCACTATAGGCTAATATTCTGAGGTCTGGATCAGGAATTTCCCTTAAGCAAGGTATGGGATCTGAGCCCTGATGAGAATCTGAAGACTTCCCTATGTTTTATAATCCAGTTGCCAATATTCTAATCATGGGAGATTTCTCTTTGTTTATAGCCCAGCCACCAGATTTCTGGGTTGCTTAGGTGTTCTCTTTGATCTTGATAAGTTTCCCCAGTTTTCCATGCCATGGCATATTTCTTCACCCTGTTGCCCAGGTACTAGCTGTCAATAGTATGCCGCCTTGCCCCTGGAGGTCCTGTATAGCTTGTAGGAATAAGGCAGGCTTTTTCTCATTTCTTTTCTTTATCCCGGCCGTCTCTCGCAACTGCCTTGCACTTGATAAAGGCCATAATACCTCAGGAAGATGTCTCTCAGTTCTCCCATTCTACGTCCAGTCTTTTCTTGGCTACTGTCATGTATTTGGTGCAAAACCTACACACTGCGATGAATCAAGCTCAGTTCTTTGCCATGCTCCAAGCCCTTGGTGTGGTCATTTGGTGAAGGCTTCATAGGGAAGAAATGGTAGTGGATGCAAGACTCACCCCGTGGCTGGGGCTTCTTAGGATTTTAATCTCTCATATAGCTCACATGAGGCTATAAGTGGTTCATTAAAAGTTTGGCTGGTTTCTCTTTATATTCTTCTACATCATTTTTACTCCTCTTCCCATTGTTCTGCCAAAAATAAATCAGTCAAGAGTTTTTTTCTGTCCTAGAAGTCTTTCTGGAACTTAGCTCATTTAGATTTTTCTAGCATACTCAGCTTTTTGAATTTTTTTAAATTTGTAATTTTAGATTTCATTCAGCTCATTCTCATTGTTGGAAGTAGGAGCAAAAATCTCTTCCTCTTAATTGGGAGTGGAAATCTCTTTTCCAATTCCTTTTATAACTCCTTCTTGTTTACCTTCCATTTTATATTTGTCTTCCTCCTATGATTTTATTTGAGAGGTACATTAAGCCAATTAAAAACTCTCAGAAATCCCATCTGTCCTATTCCTTCTAAACAGATGTTTATTGGGATTTTTTAAAGCCTCAGAAACTATCTTCAAAAAAAAAAAACAAAATAAAAAAAATGATACACTACATTGGGATTGCAAAAATTCTACTGAAAGTTGAACAGTATTATATCTGCTTATATAATCTAGAATGCAGAGTTTAGAATTTAGAATTTTGCAGACTGGAGGCAAGTATCTGGGCATTATGGGTCATAATATATACAAATATCCATTACATATATAATATATCCATAATATACCAAGGACTTAACAGAATTCAGTCATCTGTATTTAGAGAGACAGATTTTGTTTCTTTGTTATCATACTTTATCCCAGAAAGGATTTAAGGCATAGTAAGATATTCTTATTCTCATTTTACAGATAAGGCCTCTGAGATCCCAAGAGGCAAAGTGATCACACTAACAGGTACACAGAGTGAGGAAGAAAATCCAGGCTCCAACTGCCTGGCAGTGCACTCATTCCAATATTTATTCATTTCAAAACTAATCAAATGTGCCATAATATCCAAGGGTGATGTATATTTTTTAAAAGATTCTATTTATTTATTTGACACACATACACACACACACACACACACACACACACACACACACAGAAAGAGAGAGAGAGAGATCACAAGTAGGCAGAGAGGCAGGCGGGGGATGGGGGGTTAGAAGCAGGCCCCCTACTGAGCAGAGAACCTGACTTGGGGCTCTATCCCTGGATCCTGAGATCATGACCTGGCTGAAGGCATAAGTTTAACCCACTGAGTCAGGCACCCCAAGGATGATAATTTTTTTTAAATTTCTACACAAAAATAATTCCAAAATTACAGAATAGTTCAAGGAACATCTATACGTCCTTTACCCAAGTTCACCTATTGACAGCATTTTGCTCCATTACTTTTTAATTTGCTATCCATCCATCCATCCATCCATCCATATATTTCTTTTGGAGCATCAAGAAGATATTGTATATATTATGGCCTTCTATACCTATGTACTTGTGTGTATTTTTTAAGAGTGAGGATATTTTTAATATACTACAGTACAGTCATAACCAATTTAAGAATGATCCAACATTTTTTATTATCTATATTCCAATTTTGTAAATTGACCTAATAATGCATTTATAGCATTTTCCCCCTCCCACATAGGATCCAGTATAGAATCAGGTATTGCATTTTGTTGCCAAGACTCTCATATTATTTAATCTGGAGCACTTCCCTGAGCCTTTGCCTTTTATGACACTGACATTTTTGAAGAATATACTCCCTTTTTTCTTTCTTCATAGAATGTTCCTCATTTTAGATTTGTCTGATGTTTCCTTGTGATTAGATTCAGGTTATGCACTTCCAGATGGAATAGTACAAAAGTGATGTTGTGTCTTTCTCATATTATCACATTCATAGGCACATGATGTCCATCTGCCCATCATCGGTCACATTAATTTTGATCACAAGGTCAAGTTGTTGCCTGGTTTTCCCATTATATATTTATTATTTTTCTCTGCAACTAATAAGAAATCTGTGGGGAGACATTTTAAGACCTGCTCTTCCTCATAAACGAATTTTTATAACAGTATTTTCACTATTGTTATAAAAAGTGACCTCCACATAGTAAAAGAAACCTAGGTTTCACTTACTACACACTTCAATAAGTTCCATGCCGGTTTTAACATCTGTTTTTATCACAGTAGTCTATGCACACTGGGTGTTTATTAAAAACTGTTCATTAACTACTATCTGGGTAGGATATAGGCAATCTGATTTTTAAATCCAACTGCTATCAATGCCTTAATTTTGATTTAAAAAAAAAAAAACTCTTTAACTTAAGCTACAGGTTTAGAAATTAAATTAAATAATATAAATACAAGGATGTTCTAGAAAAAAAAAGAAAAGAAAAGAAAGAAATTTTTAAAAGAATCTACCTCCATTTATTCAAATTTTATATGGACTCTGGTTACTATAATATATATTATCCAGCCTTTTTAAAGCACTGTGATTTTGAGGTGAGCTTTAATTCAAGGCCTTAACTTGAACTGAAGGTAGCTAGGTTATATAAAATGTTCGAATGACCAGGTGGCTTTAGGTAGGTTCTGAGTTTGGTAACAAAAAAACCAAATTAAAAAAAAAAAAAAAAAAAAAAAAAAAGGAAAGAAAGGAAAAAAAAGCTTTTTAGAAATAGTTTTTAAATTAAAAAAAAAATGCGTGTGTCTTCTTGTTGTTGGTTGTGGGTTTTGTTTTGTTTTAGTTTTAGTTTTTAAGGATGCCTTCTTCTCCTTTGCTACCATGGATCTCAACATTATATGAGAACATGTTTCACAAACCCGAATAGGCATGCCATTAATTCAGCAATTTTTTCATAGAAATCAGGAAACCATAAGTGTAGACCAAAAGCTTATTCTTTTAAAAGGAATACAAACTTTGCTATAGCTCCTTTCTCTTTTGAACCCAACTTCTCATTTATAACATTGTCTTACTTGCAATACAATAAAATTCCAGCCTTTATGACAGAAGAGATGGGTTTTTTTGATCAATAGAATTCAGCAGCTGAAGCATTAGTGTTTGGGTTTTTTTTTTTTTTTTTTTCTCCCTTTCTGGAAAGCATTTGTAGCCACAGGCTCAAAGGAGGAAGAAAAGGAGAGGGATTAACTCTCTGCAAGGAGGTCAAAAACATAATTTACAAGTGAGGCAAGAGGAGCAGCTGTATCTGTTGGCCCAATCAAGACTACCAGCTGGAGAATTTACCAGCAATATGAAAACCACGTCCACCAGATGTCAAGCAATGCAACTAGAGGCCAAACATCTTTGGGTTCAATGCAGGACTCTCCACTCTCTTTAGTACCCATATTTCATGTTAAATAATTAAGGTGTCTTCCAAAGGCCACCAGCAGGGTAACTAGAACATTTCCGCACAAGGGACTTAATAACTTGATGGTACCCCCATCAGACTGGCTTCAACACTAAAGTCCACCTCATATATGTTCTTTTGTCAAAAAACAATTTTAGCTCAGAGCCAATATGTAAGGGGTGAGAGAAACTTATATGGCTGCAATCCATTACTGTGGCTTCCCGGGCTTATTTTATATTTGGCAATGGCTTTGTCATCGGGAAGAAAACAACGTTCTGAAAATACTTTTTTGAGTAACCATTTTCCACTCATTCTTTAAGCTTGTGCAGTTCAACAGTAGCCATCTCACCACATGGGGCTATCTAAATTAAAAAATAAGTATTTTAAATTAAACTTAAACTAATTTAAAATTCTGTTCCTCATGCAAACTAGCCATATTTCAGGTGCTCAATAGCCACATGTGACTAGTAGCTACTGGACAACAAAATACATATATATATATATAAACATTTCAGTCATCACAGCAAATTCTATTAGGCTATGTTACTCTAAACTCAAAAATCATTTTTTAAATTTTTAAAAAATTTTTTAAGAGAGAGAGAGAGAGAACAAGTGTGGGGTGGGGGGACTGAGGAGCAGAGGGAGAAGAGGAGAATCTTAAGCAGGCTCCATGCCTAGCACAGAGACCAATACAGGGCTTGAACTCACAAACCTGAGTTCTGATCTGAGCTGAAACCAACAGTTGGATGCTTAAGGGACTGAGCCACCCAAGCATCCCTCAAAAGTCACCTTTAAAGCAAGAAACTATAATTTCCAGGGCACCTGGGTGGCTCAGTGGTTTAAGCCTCTGCCTTCGGCTCAGGTAACTATCTCAGAGTCCTGGGATCGAGCCCCTGCGTCAGGTTCTCTGCTCAGCGGGGAGCCTGTTTCCCCCCACTCTCTGCCTGTTGTTCTGCCTACTTGTTATCTCTCTCTGTCAAATAAATAATTTTTTAAAAAATCTTAAAAAAAAAGAAACTATAATTTCCTTCTGTATATACTATGAAAGAAAGCAATCTCTGTGCATTCTCTTACGAAATAAGTCTACTGATACAATACGAATATTGTATTAGGTGAGGGTAAGACAAAGAGGAGGAGAACTCAATAATATTGTTATGACTATAAACCAATCTTTGTCTGATGAAATGCTCTTGCATGCTGTACTCACGAAAGCCTTGTGATGCTACTGGCTTGCTGGATAATATACAGAGACCAGACTGGGTGGGTTAGTTAAATGACAAATAAATAAGTGATAAACTGACATGTACCCTTAATTTGTTAATGATTCAATCTATATCAGACATTGATATTAGAAATTTCCTTACTTATATCTCCAAATGTGTAACATAAATTATGACCTTTAAAAAAAAGAGGCTGCCTACTTCATAGCTTTGCAATTAAGCTATTTTAATACCAAGTAAATATCATATGCCATATGTGTTTCTAAAAATTTTATGAAGAAGAACATCAGGCCAGTATAAATACTAAAATCCATAAATTATATTTCTTATATAGACTCACCCATCATGGATGCAGGGAAACCAAGCAATGCATGAGTAGCTGTGTAGGTCTGTGTGACTGTTGTGACTCACTGAGGGATGCATGCCACAGGCACGTGTCACACAGGGCGCAGACCTTTGACTCTGCTCACAAGGACACTGAGCCATGGCATGCCAGGACACACCAGAACACTAGACAAGTCATGTGCAAGCACCTCGGCCACCTCCACCCTGGCACATGCAGAGTGCTATCTAGGCACTCAGCTTTCTTTACCTGTTTCCTTGATCTATTCCAACACTCCCTGCAAAATCACTCAGCTCTGTCAGCACATCAGCTCTATTCCCATTTTCTCTTCCCAATCCCCAGTTTCCTCTTTTCTAGTTATTTACAGTTGATGAGGAAGAACAAGATGAAAATAAAGGGGTTGGGGGGTAGTATTTCCTAATCTCTCCTGCTCTGTCATCAAAAGCTAAAAAGATCTGCTGTTTTTTCTTTGGGATCATTAACTGTACTTAATCAGATTCTCATAAAGATCACAGAGCTACTGCCTAACAGAGGCTGAAAAAAAAATACATTTTTATCAACTTAACTGGTTAGAGGTTCATGCAACAGCTGCAAGGTTTTCAGGTTATGCACCAGTTTTCCCGCTTACCTTGGCTTTCCCATCTTGGGCTGACATATATCCAACACACATGCTCTCTGTCGTGTGGCTCCACAAAAATTCCACTGCCGTGGAAGAGAACACAAATAGGCACATTCAGATCACAGATGGAAAATAAATCTTTGCTTTTTAATAGAACAGTTAAAGATAGCTTTATATTTTAACACACTCAGTTCCCTACTTTCCATTTGGTCCTTCATAAATGTCAAGATGATTTAGTACTCAAAACTGTGTAATGCCATTTACTGTGAAATGAAAAATGTATTTCTTTCTTGTCAAAACTTATGATTATTACATGTAAAATAAATGCTCTTCTGTTTGAAACTTGTAGCCTAAAATTAACACATGCACTACATACTCATACATACAGTACACAATGATTTAGCACATGTAATATTCCATAACATAGTTTCTGTAGTTTCCTTTAACACACACACACACACACACACACACACACACACACACACACACAGTCTTGGTTTCTAGCTACCATTCTCCATAAAAAGGAACCAGGATTCCTTGGAGAATATTCATTCCAGGGCTGGGGCAGAGAAATTATAAAATGAATCTGGAACATCTTATTGTGCCAGAAAGTAAGGAACTGCTCAAAGAATGATGACAACTTATCAAAATGACCCAGACATCAGCCTGAAGGAGTTCCCACTAGCCAAATTAGAGTCAAACTAAGTGTCAAAATAAATAATGATAGTAATGCATTTTTACCACCAAATAAAATAAGAAGCATTGAGACTATACTAATGCAAATAAATAAATGAATAAATAAATGAGGGAGAAGAGAAAGCTCTTCCTTTTGTCAGAATGCCAACTAATAAACAGAAGAAATAACAGAGTTAGAAAATCATCATGACTACTAAAACTAGTGGGTAACAACTTGAAGAGGAGAAAGCTATCTACATAGTCTCAAAGTATCTCCATAAAGTTCTTACTAAGTGTAACAAGGAGAAGTATAAGTTCACTGTGGAGAAACCAATGAAGCTACCTTAATCAAATGATGGAAACTCACCTCACCTATTAAGGGAAAATCAACACCATGTGCCTCCTGATAAGATACTGTGGGACACACCACTTCTGTTGTACTTCTGCCAAAACTGCAGAACCCAGACTGCATGAGGAAACACCACACAAATCTCACACAGGAAAGCTACTAAATAACTGGTTTGAACTCTTCAAAAATGTCAAAGTCAAAACATACACAGGAAGTTGAGAAACTGTTTCCATTTAAAGGAGATATGACAACTAAATGCAATTTGTTATCCTACATTGATCTGGGTGTGGTGTCATAGGAACATTATAGAGACAACTGATGAAATTTAAGAAGGGACTATGGATTAGAAATTAATGCTGCATCAATATTAAATTTTATGATTTTGATAACTGCACTGTGTATTTAGAGGAATGGCCTGTCCATAAGAAATATACACTGAATTATTAGGAGGAAAGATAGCAAACATCCATCTTGACTTCAAATAGTTCAGAAAAAGCATGCACATGTTTCAGTGTATGAGTGTGGGTGGATAGGTGGGTGGGTGGGTGTGGGTGTAGGAGGAAGACAGGAGAAGGAAGGAGTGAAGATGGAAAAACAAATGGGGGAATAAGAAAAGAATGTGTGAATCTGGGTAAAGGAACAGTAGATGTTCCTTGTACTGTTCTTGTAACTTTTCTGTAAGTTTGAAATTATATCTAAATAAAAAGTTACAAAAAGAAAAATCCACATACAGAGACACACACAAAACCCTGTCACCTTCAAGTAAATACTTTAAAAAATCTATGGTTTTTTTCCTAAACCAGAGAGGGAGACAGACCATAAGAGACTCTTAATCTCAGGAAACAAACTGAGGGTTGATGAGGTGGAGTGGGGTTGGGGGGGATGGAGTGGCTGGGTGATGGACACTGGGGAGGGCCTATGCTACAGTGAGTGCTGTGAATTGTGTAAGACTGATGAATCACAGACCTGTACCCGTGAAACAAATAATTCATTATATTTTAATAAAATAAAAAAACAAAACAAAAAATTCTATGGTGTTTTTAAAAAGGCATTTTTTAAGTTTTGACATACTTCAACAAAAATTTCATAACTCCCTGATAATAAAATTGCATTGCTCAACATTAAACCTTCTGGGTTCCAGGCTATCCATCTGTTTATATCTCTGAGCTAATTAAGCCTGAAGACAAGTGTTTGAGTTGAGACACAACTGTGGGATCAGTGATCCTAGACTCTAAAGGCTTTGCCAGACATGTGGGGAAGAAAGAAGCAGTAAGGGGCAAAAGTGAGTTCCTCAGATACATGGCTCATTCCCTCATCATTAATTAATTATCAAACCTGCCAACCTGCTCAACAGACGCTCCACTGAAGAGTGCAGGAAAACAGTGTCACGCAATGAAGCAAGTTCTCTTCAACAGATGTTTTTTCTTCCTCACACATGTGCTTTGAACTTCAAAAATCCTGAAGTCCAGAGCAAGGTCTGGGATATTCTAAATTGCCTAATAGAGCAAAGGCATTCAAGTCTTACTGAATTTCCTTAGAGTAGTGACAAAGCAATTGTATTTAAATATAAAGTTAAGGGATTTCTAAAATTGTGACTTCTCCTTATGCCCCAAATGTTAAGGTGGCTCAGGAATTAGCCATGGAAAGAAAAACACATGGAAATAGAGTTGATCTAATTATGAAAGTAAAGGATAAAAATATTACACTTTATTTTTTAAGACACAATGCACTTATTTTAAATGCATTACTCCCTCTAAAAACGTGGCCTACTTTAAGGAAATGTAATATATAAAAAAATTTAGAATTATGAAACAGGATAAATTGGGTACAGTGACTGACTTCATTAAATAATTGTTTTTATATTGAAGGGTTTCCAGTGAAGTTTCTAGACATAGCTTAGGAGTTTTTAAAGAAAGTAACTCAGTGTCTAGAAATTCAATCTTCATTTATTCTTTTCACAGTTATTGCCAAAAAAATGTATATTTGCAATGTGCTTTGTACTGACACATTATTTTTAATACCTACAATTCAAATACTTATGTATGAGTTAGAAGTTCAGGCTACCTGAGAAATTCAACAGAAATAATTTGCAATTTATATGATAGAATGCTTCTGAAAAGGAATCCTGTTTATTGAAGTGTATGTCTTAACTCAAGTTAATTTAACAAAATATTTCTTGGTCAAGGGCTTTAGAGAAACAGGAGAGAGACGAACTAACATTGAGAATCCATCATAAGCCAGGCACTGTCTTTTGTAATAGAACACAGTAAAACCTGAATGGGGAATCTGAGGCTAAGAGCAGGTAAGTAACATAGCTTAGATCATTTTAGTAAGTGCACAAACTACAATTCAAACAGGACTTTTGGATTCCAAAACCTGGTGACCTTTCATTGTTCTATTGCTTTAAAATTTACACAGCTTAGAAAGATTCATAATTAGTTTCACTGAGAGGATTAAATTCATTAAAAACACCAAAGGACCAACAAAACATCATATACAACAAAACTATTAGATATCATTTAAGAAGAGATTTTATATTTTTAGATTTTTTTAATTTTTATTTTTATTTAAAATTAGTTAACATACAGTGCAATATTGGTTTCTGGAGTAGAATTCAGTGATTCATCACTTGTGTACAACACCCAGTGCTCATCACAACAAGTGCCCTCTTTAATACTCATCACCCATGTAGCCCATCACCCACCCACATCCCTTCATCAACCCTGTTTCCCCTATGGTTGGTTTCCCTCTCTCCTATTTCCCCCCTCCTTCCCATATGTTCATCTGTTTTGTTTCTTAAATATCACATATGAGTAGAATCATATGGTATTTGTCTTTCTCTGAATGACTTATTTCACTTGGCATAATACACTCTAGTTCCATCCACGTCATTGCAAATGACAAGATTTCATTCTTTACCACCTCTTCTTTATCTATTCATCTGTCAATGGACATTCGGACTCTCTTCATGGCTAGGCTATTGTTGATAATGCTGCTATAAACATCAGGGTGCATGTATCCCTTTGAATCTGTATTTTTCTATTCTTTGGGTAAATACCTAGCAGTACAACTGCTAGACTGTACGATAGTTCTACTTTCTATTTTTTGAGGAACCTCCATAGTGTTCTCCAGAGTGGCTGCACCAGTTTGCGTTCCCATCAACAATGCAAGGGAGTTCCTCTTTCTCCACATTCTTGTCAACATTTGTTTATATGTTGCTAATTTTTGCCATTCTGACAGGTGTGAGGTTGTATCTTATTGTGGTTTTGATTTGTATTTCCATGATGAGTGATATTGAGCATCTTTTTATGTCTCTGTTAGCCAACTGGATATCTTCTTTGGAAAAGTGTCTATTCATGTCTTCTGCACATTTCTTTTCTGGGTTATTTGCTCTTTGGGTGTTGAATTTGATAAGCTCTTTAGAGATTTTGGATACTAACCCTTAAAACCATAACAAAACTCAGAGTCTACTAAAGACAAGATCAATACATTTGACTGTATTAAAAATGTTCATGGTATTTTCTTTTGCCATATGGGAAAAAAAAGGTCAAGAGATAAACGACAAACTAGGGATAATATCTGCAATTTGTAGCATAGAAGAAGGGCTAATTTTCTTCATATCTGAAGATTTGTCACAAATCAGTAAAAATAAAAAGACAAAAAGAGAAAACTAAAAGGAGTATGACTAGCTCTAAAACATGAAAGATGTTCTGCATTTCTCATACTAAGAGAAATGCAAGTTAAAACCGCAAAATATCATTATCCAACTATCAGGTTATCAGATAGCAAAAGTTTGAAACAACATTTTTAGCTGGGGGTGGAGAAAAATCACTCTTCTTACTAATGATAGAGGCATGGCCATTTGAAAATATATCCTTGCAATTTGCGGTAGTTATGTTCTATAAGGTTGCCATGAACACTGAATTAGCAAACACTGAGCCACTGCTCCTAAGGGAAATACCGGGTTAGGTTCCTACAAGCCTCTGGTCATAACCATTTTCAATCAATAAGTAACCTTATTTTATGTGTTTCTGTATAAGACATCTTATTTAACACATTTTTCTTATAAGCAATTAATCACACATAATCTTTCTTTACAACACAATACTAACAAAGAAGAGTTTAACATTTTCCTGACCCTGGATAACCTGCTCATGAATTCCTTTGGCTTTCAGCCCCACAATAATGTTGTCCCCTATGCTCTGCTTATTTGTCATTACTTCATGAATCCACAAGTTGAGCTACTTTTCCAGCTTTTCCATGGCCTCAGATGTTACTTTAACAGTTTCTGGAACAGTCTCACATACAATTCAATGAATTTCCTCCTCCTTTTTCTGGATGTACAATACTGTTGATTCATTAACTTTGAACTCATGACTATCAGCATTGTAACTCTTGCCTGAATGAAGCCTATCGAGCACACACTTTCTCCACAAGATAGAACAATCTCCTTGCACAAAGAAACACTAGGCAGCACTTCAGCACTGTTCTTGGGGACCACTTTATTTCTTTTTTTAATTTTACTAAGATTTTAATTCCAGTATGGTTAACATACAGTGTTATATTATTTCATGTGTATAATATAATGATTCAACAATTCTATACATTACTCAGTGCTAATCATGAAAAGTGTTCTTTAATTCCCATCACCAATTTCACCCATTCCCCCACCAATCTCCCTTCTGGGAACTATCAGTTTGTTCTCTATAATTAAAAGTCTGTTTCTTGATTTGTCTTTCTCTCTCTTTCTCTCTTCCCTTCTGTTTTTATTATTTCTTAAATTCAAAATATGACTGCAATCATATGGTATTTATCTTTCCCTAACTGACTTATTTCACTTAGCATTATACCCTCTAGCTCCATTCATGTTGCTGAAAATGGCAAAATTCAATCTTTTACAGCTGAATAATATTCTATTATACATATAGACCACATCTTCTTTATCCATTCATCTATCGATGGATACTAGGAATGCTTCCATAATTTGGCCATGGTAAATAATGCTGCAATAAATGTAGTGGTGAATGTATTCCTCTGTACTAGTACTGTGAATGCTGGATTATAGGGTAGTTCTCTTTTTAACTTTTTGAGGACCCCTCCCATACCTTCTTCCATAGTGACTGAACCTTTTGCCTTCCCACCAACAGTGAGGGGGTTCCTTTATCTCCATATCTTTGCCAACACTTGTATGGATTTTAGCCATTCTGACAGATGTGAGGTGATATCTTATTGTAGTTTTTATCTACATTCCTCTGATGATGAGTGACATTGAGCATCTTCTTGTATGTCTATTAGCCATATATATTTTTTCTTTGGAGAAATCGCAGTTCATGTCTTCTGCTCATTTTTTAATTGGGTTATTTTTGAGGTGTTGAGTTTTATACATTCTTTATATATTTTGGATACTAACCCTTTATCAGATATGTCATTTGTAAATATCTTTTCCCATTTTGCAGGCTGTCTTTTAGTTTTGCTGATTGTTTCCTTCACTATGTAGAAGCTTTTATTTTGATGTAGTCCCAACAATTTATTTTTGCTTTTACTTCCCTTCTCTCAAGGGACATTAAAAAAGAAGCTGCTATAGCCAATGTCGAAGAAGCTTGTGTTCTTGTCTAGGACTTTTATAGTTGAAAGTCTCGCATTTAGGTCTTTAATCCATTTTGAATTTATTTTTGTGTGTCTAGTTTTATTCTTTTGCATGTTGCTGTCCAGTTTCCCCAGTACCATTTATTGAAGACATTTTTTCCCATTAGACATTCTTTCCTGCTTTGTGAAAGATTAACTGACCATATAGTTGTGGGTTCATTTCTGGATTTTCTATTTTATTTCCCTGATTATATGTCTATTTTTGTGCCAGTCCCATACTATCTTGATCACTACAGCTTTGTAGTATAACTTCAGATTTGGAATTGTGACACCTCCAGCTTAATTTTTCTTTTTCAAGATTGGTTTGGCCATTTGGGGTCTTTTGTGATTCCATACAAATCTTAGAATTGCTTGTTCTGGTCTTGTAAAAAATGCTGTGGATATTTTGATAAGGACTGCATTAAATCCGTAGGTTGCTTTGGGTAGTGTGGATATTTTAACAATATTTATTCTTCCAGTCCATAAGCATGAAATGTCTTTCCATCTGTGTCTTTGGTTTCTTTCATCAGTGTTTTATAGTTTTCAGAGTACAGGTTTTTTTACCTCTGTAATTAATTTATTCCTGGATACTTTATTATTTTTGGTACAACTGTAAATGGGATTGTTTTCATAATTTCTCCTTCTATTTCTTCATTATTATGTATAGAAATGCAACAGATTCCTATACAATGATTTTATATCCTGTGACCTTACTGAATTCACTTATCACTTCTAGTAGTTTTTTGGAGGTTTTTGTTTTGTTTTGTTTTGTTTTGTTTTCCTGTGTATAGTATCATGTCATCTGCAAATGTGAAAGTTTTACTTCTTCCTTACCATTTTGGATGCTTTTTATTCCATCCTCTTGTCTGACTGATGTGGCTAGAACTTCCAATATTATGTTAAATAAATGGGTAAGAGTGGATATCCTTATCTTACTCCTTATCTTAGGAGAAAGCTTTCAGTTTTTCATCACTGATTATTCTGTTAGCTGTGGGTTTTTCATTTATGGCCTTTATTGTGGTGAGATATGTTCCCTCTAAACCTATGTTATTGAGGGTGTTTTTTTTTATTATCATGAATGAATGTTGTACTTTGTCAAATGCTTTGTCTGCATCTACTGAAATGATCATATGGCTTTTATCTTTTCTTGTTGATATGATGAATCATACTGATGTGAATACTGAATCACATCTATATCCTGGGAATAAATTCCATGTGATCACGGTGAATGACTTTTTTAATGTATTGTTGAATTCAGCTTGCTAGTATTTTGTTGAGGATTTTTGCATCTATGTTCATCAGAGATATTGGTCTGTAGTTCTCTTTTCTTGTTGTGTTTTTGTCTGGTTTTAGTATTGGCTAATGTAGGCTTCACAGAATGAATTTGGAAGTTTTCCTTCCTTTTCCATTTTTTGGAATAGTTTGAGAAGAAAAGGTATTAATGCTTCTTTAAATGTTCAGTAGAATTCACCTGTGAAGCCATCTGGTCCCGGACTTTAGTTTGTTGGAAGGTTTTTTTTTTTTTTTATTACTGATTCAATTTCATTGCTGATAATTGATCTGTTCCAATTTTCTATTTCTTCCTGAAAGTTTGGTTTCTATTTCTTCCTGGTAGTTTTTATGTTTCCAGGAATTTATCCATTTCTTTCAGGTTGTCCAGTTTGTTCACATATAAGTTTTCAAAATATTCTCTTAGAATCCTTTGTATTTCTATGGTGTTATTCATTACTTCTCTTTCATTTCTCTCTTTCTCTCTCTCTCTCTCTCTTTTTTTTTTTTTTTTTTTGTCTTTTCATTTTTGTTTTAGTTTTTAAAGTAGGCTCCACACCCAGCATGGAGTCCAATGTGGGGCCTGAACTCAGGACTCTGAGGTCAAGACCTGAGTTCAGATCAAGAGTTGGATGTTCAACTAACTGAGCCACCAAGGCATCCTCTCTCTCCTTTTGATAAGTCTGGCTAATGATTATCAATTTTGTTGATCTTTTCAAAGAACCAGCTCCTGCTTTTACCGATCTGTTCTAATGTCATCATTGTTGTTTTTAGTTTATATTTCATTTATTTCTGCTCTAGTATTTATTATTTATTTCATTCTATGGGTTTGGGATTTCATTTATTCTTCTTTTTCCAGCTTCTTTAGGCATAAGGTTAGGCTGTTTATGTGAGATTCTTCCTGCTTCTTGAGGTAGGCCTGTATTGTTATTAACCTTTCCTCTTAAAACAGCTTTTGCTGCATCCCAAATATTTCACACTGTTGTGATTTCATTTTAATTTTTTTCCATTTTTTTTTCCATTTCCTCTGTGATTTCTTGGTTGACCCATTCATTGTTTAGTACCATGTTATTTAACCTCCACGTTTGTTCCCTTTCCAGATTTTTTTCTTGTGGTTGATTTCTAGTTTCATAGCATTGTGGTGAGAAGAAATGCATGGAATGACTTCAATCTCTTTGAACATGTTGAGATTTGTTTTGTGGGCTAACATGTGATCTATTCTGGAGAATGTTCCATGAGCACTTGAAAACAACTGTGTATTCTGCTGTTTTAGGATGGAATGTTCTGAATTTATCTGTTAAATCTGTCCAGTCCAGTGTGTCATTCAAAGCCACTGTTTCCTTGTTGATTTTCTGTTTGGATGGTGTTCTGTTTGGATAGATGTCCACTGATGTAATTGCACAGATGTTTGGATTAATGTCCAATGATTAGTTCCTTTACGTTTGTTACTAACTGCTTAAAGTATTTGGGTGCTCCGACGAGGTTACATATTTACAATTGTTGTATCTTCTTGTTGGATTGTGCCTTTAATGATTATATAGCATCTGTCTCTTGTTTTAAAGTCTATTTTGGCCCAGGGGTGCCTGGGTGGCTCAGTCGGTTAAATGTCCAACTCTTGATTTCAGCTCAGGTCATGATCTTGGAGTCATGGGATTAAGCCCCACATTGGGCTCCACGCTGGGTGTGGAGTCAGCTTGGGATTCTCTCTTGCTCTCCTTCTGCCCCTCTCCATTGTCAGTGTGGTCTCTTCTCTCTCTTTAAAAAAAAACCAAAAAACAAAAACTCTATTCTGTCCTATAGAACTATTGCTACCCTGGCTTTCTTTTCACATCCATTTGCATGTGGTAAAGGTTTCTCCATCCCTTCACTTTCAATCCATATGTGCCTTTAGGTCTGAAATGTAGGCAGGTCTCTTGTAGGCAGCATATAGATGGGCCTTTTTTTTTTTTTTTTTTTTAATCCATTCCATCACCCTATGTCTTTTGATTGGTGTGTTTAGTCCATTTACATTCAAAGTAATTATTGTTAGGTATGCATTTGTTGCCATTTTGCTACTTGTTTTTTTACAGTTGTTTTTGTAGCTTTTCTGTTCTCTTGCTCTCTTCTCTTGCAGTTAGTTGGTTTTCTTTAGTGATATACTTGGATTCCTTTCTCTTTAGTTTTTGCAAATCTATTACTGGTTTTCGATTTTTGGTTACCTTTTGGTTTGTATATAACATTTTCTGCATATTGGAGTCTATATTAAGTTAATGGTCACTTAAGTTTGAACTCATTTTTTACTCCTCTCCCCCACATTTTAGGTATATGGTGTCATACTTACATCCTTTTGTTTTGTGATTCCCCTGACTGATTTTTATAGACATACTTACTTTTACCACTTTTGTGCTTCCTACTTTTCTTACTCTTGTTTATGGTCTTTACTTTCAACTCAAAGAATCCCCTTTAACATTTCTTGTAGGGCTGGTTGAGTTGTCATGAACTCCTTTAACTTTTGTTTGTCTGGGAAACTCCTTATCTCTCCTGATATTCTGAATGCCATCCTTGCTGGAAAGTATTCTTGGCTGTAGACTTTCCTTTCAGCACTTTGAACATATCGCTACTCCTTTCTGGCCTGTAAAAAGTTTCTGTTGGAAAATCAGCTGATAGCCTCAATGGAGGTGTCCCTTGTTTGTAACTGCTTTCTTCTCTCTTGCTGCTTCTAAAACTCTCACTTTATCATTACTTTTTGCCATCTTAATTATGATATGTCTTGGTGTGGACCTCCTTGGGTTGATCTTGTTGCAGGGGGGCGGGGGGGAATCTCTGTATGTCCTGGACCTGGATTTCTGTTTCCTTCCCTAGATTCAGGAACTTTTCAGCTATTATTTCTTGAAGTAAATTTTCTGTCCCCTCTTCTTTCTCTTCTTCTGGGATTCCAATAACATGAATGTTATTATACTTGATGGTATTGCTGAGCTGCTTCAGGGCCATTTTAAACAATGAAGCCATCAGCAAAGGTACAAAAATGTGAAAAACATGGCATTAAACAGGTTACAAAGAGCTTCCTCATAGTTATGAGAGTTGAGACATGAAGGCAGAGCATCGCCTTATTCACCTCAGCTGGAAATGTGCATGTCGGGTGACAAATTCTTCACCACTCTGCAGGTGCCAACAAATGACTGTATAAGTATCAGGAGTACTGATTATGAAATTACAAATAAGTTTCAGCAAGTAGGAAAATCAGCAAATATGAAATCTGCAAATGTTGAGGACTGATTGTAGTTATTAAAATGATGTACTCTTTCACCTAGTAATTCTTCTTCTAGGTAATTATTCTATAGATATGCTTTTATATTTATGAAAGAACATATTTACAAAGATACTCACTGAAGTAGTTTTAATTAGGAAGAAACTGGAAATAGCTCCGTTGCCTATTGGTGGGAGTATATATAAATAACTACAGTACTCTACATAGTGGAATACCATGGAACAATTAAAAACAAAGGAAGAAGCTGGGGCACCTGGGTGGCTCAGTGGGTTAAAGCCTCTGCCTTCGGCTCAGGTCATGA
Source organism: Mustela nivalis (assembly GCF_964662115.1). NCBI lineage: Eukaryota > Metazoa > Chordata > Mammalia > Carnivora > Mustelidae > Mustela > Mustela nivalis. The sequence continues at coordinate 106,723,567 of NC_139027.1, read as the reverse complement.
TCTCGGGGTCCTGGGATCGAGCCCCGCATCGGGCTCTCTGCTCAGCAGGGAGCCTTCTTCTCTCCCTCTCTGCCTACTCGTGTTCTCTCTCTCTCTCTCTGTCAAATAAATAAATGAATAATATCTTTAAAAAAAAAAAAGGAAAAAGCTCTACATGGAAGATATGGAACCATCTACATTGAGTATTTTTCTGACTTTTTGTCCATGAATCACAATATAACAAAAACAAAATTTTAAAGTCCCACAGGTTGTCACTTAGTACATGTATTTCTTTATAAATGAAATTTCACAAAATAATACCTACCCTTTTACTTACCATGCATTGGTTTATACTACTGGGTTCCTTATAGTATATCCACTGATTTAAAAGATTCTGTCTATGACTCACTAAATTGACTCCAGACCTCATTAATATAACAGGCTTCAGTTTGAAAAAACACTTACTTACAAGATACATAGTTTATCTAAAATAAAAGGCAAGGTAGACAATGATATAGAGATGACGCTGCCATTTCTGTGGAAGAAAATAAAAGGGGACCATGGAAGAATATGTTTGTAAATACATGGGATCTCTCTGGAAGAACACTTTAGGAAGTGGCAACAATAGCTGCTACTATAAATATGAGAAGTGTTTGGTTAAGGGAGTTTAATGGAGCGCAATCTATTTTTCACCATATGTCCTTTCCCAAAACCTCTGAATTTTGTCCTATTTTGGTTTATTTCCTTTTTAAAAAAAAAAATGCCCCAGGAATTCCAATCTATGTTATCTGTTAAGAATTTCTTCCTTATTTAGATTATGACATTCTGAACTTCTGAAATTTGATGTAATGAGAAGTTACCATATATTTTTAATTATCCTTCATGAGAATGCTTTATTATGATGTGAAATGATCTAGTGCTTTCAAACTGTTTCATGTCTCGTGACTACCTAAAATATGACCAAATCTTACAAAGAACCGTGAATAAGTCCCTTCATAAATTTACACTGGACACATACATTTAGGGAAAAACCTATTATGTTTAAAGAGCAATTAAAACAAAAAAAAATTTATTCCTGCTAGAAATTTTAAAATACCAAAATCACTATAAATTTTTTAAAATGAGCAGAAAACATTTATTGGGGGCGCCTGGGTGGCTCAGTGGGTTAAGCCTCTGCCTTCGGCTCAGGTCGTGATCTCAGGGTCCTGGGATCGAGTCCCGCATCGGGCTCTCTGCTAGGCAGGGAGCCTGCTTCCTCCTCTCTCAATCTCTCTCTCTCTCACTGCCTGCCTCTCTGCCTACTTGTGATCTCTCTCTGTCAAATAAATAAAATCTTAAAAAAAATTTATTGTCTCAAGGGCAGTTTGTATCACAAACTTTGATAACTGTTTAATTAAGTCCTAATTTACAATTAAGGCCTGGTAAGTCGTACAAAGTTAGCTCAAATATAGTTACATAGAGGCGAAAAATAATAGGAGTAGCATTTCTTATGATGAGTAATATCTAAAAGTCTACAATTTGTTTCATACATCTAAGATGGAAATTTATGGTAAGAGTATTAAGAAATGATTCTAATAATAATACTGCAAACCGGGCAGATATTATATCATAGTACTGGGATTTTTTCCATGTATAATTATTCCATGTAGTGGATCATGAACTAAAGCAATATTTAGGATAAATGTATGGCCCAGAATGACATATCTGAGTGTGGGAAAGTGCCAGGTTTCTTTGCCAGTGGCTGGCCACTGTATACATCTCAACTACTAATTTGAAAAGCCTAATGATTTTTAGAAAGTCAAAGTCCAAGGGGCACCTGGGTGGCTCAGTCAGTTGAGTGCCCAATAACTCTTGGTTTCCACTCAGGTTATAATCCCTGGATCCTGGGATTGAGCCAAGAGTTGGGCTCTGTGCTCAGCAGAGAGTCTGCTCAAGATTCTCTCTCCCTTTTCCCCTCCCCACTCTCAAATAAATAAAGAAAGCCAAAGCCCAGGCATTGTGAGGCTACTGAAAATGGCCAGACCATGAAAAGATCTCCATCAGAAAACTTTAAGAGCCCCCAAAGCCATGCTAAAATAGATTCCTGAATGGGTTTAACATGTGAAAGATGGTCACAGGGTTTGGCAAGCTCTTCTCTACCAAGTGACTTGACAACACATCATATTACATAAGTGTGATGTGAAAAAAGGCCAATAGTTCCAACCCTGTTCCCATGCCAGAGAAAGGGTTAAGTGGGATGTGCTGTTCATGTGCTACTCAAAAATGACATGTTTAGGGGCTCCTGGATGGCTCAGTCAGTTGAGCAACGGACTCTTGATTTTGGCCCAGGTCATGATCTCAGGGTTGTAAGATCAAGCCCTGCATCAGGCTCTTCACTCAACACATAGTCTGCTTGTCCCTCTCCTGCTCCTTCCCCAGCTCTCTCTCTCTCTCAAATAAATAAACAAATAAAATCTTAAAAAAAAAAAAAGATGACAGATTAATGGTATTACAGGCACATCTCAAATGGATTTGCACATAATCTTAGAGGTTATCTTTTCTGGAAATCTGCATTTAATGCACTGGAATAAATAAATTCACCCACAAGTATAATGCTCATAGTAGTTCTACTTTAGTCTTAACATCCTTTCACTATATGAGACAGCTTTTAGTCCCTATGCAAGGCTTTGACTCCTAGTGACACTTAAATCCCGGCCTTCAGTAGTTAATAGTAAAGCTACACCACCACCCCCTTGCAAGATGCTCCCTGCCAGGACCTCTTTCTCTTTCAAAATGATTCATAGGTCATCTGTTTAAGCAAACAAAATTGATCTACTAGGGTTGCAAGCAAGTTTTCTCTACCAATCGGATTCTCTTTTCTAGCCAGAGAGAAGTTCTCAGCCACCCCTTTAAAAAAATTGTTGTTCTCCAATTGTTGTTAACAACCCCCAGCTGCACTGGCTCCCACACCCATTTAAAACCCCTCTGCCTGGCTTCACATCCCAGACTTTCTTGCACAGAAAACAGAACTTTAAAATCAGAACCGTCTTGGGCTAGACAGTTGCCAAGTCAGTTACTGCTGCTTCTAGGTGGAATGGCCTATCCTCAGACATTTTGCACAGTGCTTTAAGTTATGTCTTATTAAATAAAGATAGGCTCATTTTTAAAATGGGAAGAATGAGGAACTATAAATAGAAGGGCCTCCTCTTACCTCTGTAGATTTTTCCCCCTGGTTGTTAAGTTCTTTATAACCTAGAATGTGGTTCATACACGGATGCTTTACTGTCCTGACACAGAATCATTAAGATTCATATCTTGTGTGTTCCACTGTGGCCATTAAGTAGCTTTGAGTTGGCTTACCTCTCTGAAAAGCTTTCACCACTGAACTGTAGGAGGGATGAGACTGAAGTTCTAGAGAGCCCTGGTTATACTAAGCAAGAAAAGAACTGTTTTTTCTTTCCAAGGCTCACTGTGATTTGTTCAAGACTAAAGAAGGATGTTGACTGAAAAGGAAGGAGGAATGTCAGTCAAATAGCAATATAAACCTCAAAGGACAATTTGGTTCCCTTCCCTTTTTAATCATTTTATTTATTTATTTTTAGAGTTATTGACTTGAGAGAGAAAGTGCATGAGTAGTGGGAGGGGCACAGGGAGAAGGGGAGAAAGAATCTCAAGCAGACTACCCACTGGTGGAGCCTGACTCAAGGCTCGATCCCAAAACCCTGAGCCGAAATCAAGAGTCCAGACATCTAACTGACTGAGCCACCCAGGTACCCCTTTTATCATTTTACTGTATTAAAACCTGCTGGAAAGAGAGGCCACTGGCTGGAACATGGAAGTTCTCTGCTGAACAGAAAAGCATTCAGTGAAACAAGTTTTACTGAAACATGATTTCATTCATTCAACAAATATTGTTTTAGGATTTATTTCATATTAGAGTCATCCCTATTACCCTTTGAGCAGATGAAAATTGACTATAAAATTTGTCAAAATGTTTTTCTGAGAGTTTTAGGAGAACCACAGTAATAAGAATTACATAATCACTAGACTTCTATTCATAAATCTATTCATAAATCTCTGTATTCTTTATATCAAATGGAAAATTTTGTGGCAAAAAAATACTACATAGTTAGATTATAGCTAGAACTATGCTTCTCATGATGGAGAAGAAATTACAGATAAACATCCATTTCTAATTTTTAAAAAGTATATTAGTGATATTAAAAGGAAAAAAAGTAGGGGTATCTGGGTGGCTCATTCATTAGGCATCTGCTTTCAGCTCAGATCATGATCCAGGGTCCTGGGATTGAGCCCTGAGTCAGGCTCCCTGCTCAGCGGGAAGCCTGCTTCTCCCTCTCCTACTCCCCCTGCTTGTGTTCCCTTTCTTGCTGTCAGGTTCTCTCTCTGTCAAATGAATAAATAGATACTTTTTTAAAAATAAAAATAAAAAATAAGGAAAAAAGTTCTTTTATAAAGCAAACAAAGCAGTTTATAGCTATTTGTAATCAACTTTTCTTTGTTTTTAAAAGTAACAACTAATTCTGGAATATATAAATCTCAGAGCACTACCTCAATAGATTAATGCAGCTCTATTGTTGAAAAGTTTAAATATCATGTCTGCCTATTTACTTTGCATTTAAGAATAACTACTTAATTTGCTTCCCTCCATCTTATCCTTAAAATAAGGATCAAAACATCAGGGGCGCCTGGGTGGCTCGGTGGTTTAACGCCTCTGCCTTCGGCTCAGGTCATGATCCCAGAGTCCTGGGATTGAGCCCCACATCGGGCTATCTGCTCAGTGGGAAGCCTGCTTCCCCCTCTCTCCCTGCCTGCCTCTCTGCCTACTTGTGATCTCTGCCTGTCAAATAAATAAAAAATCTTAAAAAAAAAAAAAAAAGAATCAAAACATCAGCCTCTATCTCAAGACTACAGTGAAAATGTAACAATTGCAAAGCATTGCTGAGGCACTGAAGAGATAAGCTTCTACCCATTTCCTCCAGTGTTGTATGGAAGTGTTGAATCACTGCATTGTACACCTGAAACCAATACAACAGTGTATGCTAACTAAATGGAACTTAAATAAAAATTAAAAAAAAAAAAAAAGCTTCCAACCATGGCACTGGACCCCCTTAGAGAACAAAGTTTTAGTTAAATTTCTAAGACAAGTTATTAACATTAGATAAGCACCCATTGGTATCTCTTTTCCCACTACCAACCCAATAGCTAATTTTCTTTCTCTCTGAGAATTATTTTTATGATCATGTGAGCCCAACAGAATGCCTAGTCATAAGTGCTCATGGTGGCATGTGCCATGAAATGGAAATCAGTGATACTGCTGGGATCCCTGGAATGAAGCTCCTTTGAAGTGCATGTGTTTATGGGTGCTCGCCAAAATTTTAATGCCAGTAAAACCAGAAGGTGGTTTGGAATTTTAACTTACAGTAAAATGACCTTTTATCTTTTTAATGTCCCAGGAAGCATCAACTCAATCTAACATTTTTTATTTTTAAACCATAGCATGTTTTGGTAACAGTGACAAAAAAAAGTACTTGATAAAGAACTTTGCAGGAATGCCACATTTAAGTTCTACTTGGCAAGTCAAGAGCAGTTTAATTTGCTAAAGCTAAGTCTAAAATGATAGAAGGATTCCTTATTCTTCCAAGTAATTATGTAAGATACGGCAAAAATTCTCACAGAAGAAATCATATCACATACCATTTATCATACCATTTATATAAAGTCAGGCCCACATGAGGGCTTCAAAGAGATGAGTAATGGGCAATTTCTTAAGCTGGGTGGCAGGTCCACAGGTGTTCATTTTATTATCATCCTTTATAACTTAAAAATTTATTACATTCTTTTAAAAATACATGGAACATTTCATAGTTAAGAGGAAAAACAGGGAAAGAAGGGGTAGCTGGACAATTGGAAGCAAAATCACATACAACACTTAATTATCAGCAAAATGAACACATATCTCTGGATAGTAAGAAACCTGGAGTTATTCTCTGTGTAAGGTGAGGGGAACTTAATGGGGGACTAACAATCACCGTATGTGTTCATCAGATAATCACGCTCAGGCTGAACTGTGTGCCTCACATCTATTTAGGATGAAGGACTCCCAACAGTAGCACAGAAGCCACTGGCCAAAAACAGTCTTTTTTACCTCTAAGAGCCCCTATGCCTCCTATCCTGAATTGCTTAAGATTTTCCTTAAACATCTGGACCCTGTTTCTCATTGATCCCCATACTCACTGCTTCCTAGCAACCATTCTGAGTCAGGGACGCCTGAATTTCACAAGGTCTATCAGGCTCTCACCAGCACAGTGAGGGCAAGCTATAAGGACAAAAATGCACCCATATTGTGAGATTGGCTGTTTATGCCATATATTTGCATACATCCTAATTACTTGTGTCAAATCACAAGTTTAAAACAGAAAAAGACTCACTTTTTTCTACTGGGAGGCTTGATATAACTTTGTTTACACAATTATTTGCCATACTATATACAGCAACCTCAATAAAGCTCTTCCATACAGGCCTGGAAAGCACATGTAATTGTACTTCAGCAGGTAAAAAAAACAAACAAACAACAACAACAACAACAACAAAAAATATATATATATATATATATATATATATATATATATATTTTTTTTTTTTTTTTTTTTTTCTCTAAAAGCAGAGAGAAAATTAATTCTTTTCAGCTGTTTCATTTCAGGGAGAAGCATTTGCTTTGCGTTAAAGCAGTGATTTGTAGGCTAGGCTTCGCCAGCATCTCAGGATCTGGAGAGTGGGAGGTGGACGGATGGGTGTTGCAAATACATTCACATCCAAACTGTCCTTTTTATAAGACTATTTGCAGAGGCTATCTTCTGTGATCCATTTTGACTGTCTTCAAATCTTCTTGTTCCCAGATACTCATCATTATCCAATATTTCCAAGCCATACTGTTTTGTTCGGGTTTTGTTTTGTTTTAAGAGCATTTAAAGATACTTTATGTGACATTTCATTTTTCTAGAAGAGTGTCAATTTAAAATTTCAATCAATGAGGAAATTCCATTTGACATGTAATTTGTTAATTTAAATAATTAGTGGAGCCTACTATGGAGGTGGGTACAAGGTTGGATATGACACAGTCCTGGCCCTCAAATGGTTCACAATCTGGTGGTGTGATTCTCAGGGGCAGTGGAATCTTCTAGTACTTGGAAAGATATTTTAAACACCTGGATCCTTCATGTGAGTCACTGGAGCTCAGAGATCTGTGATCTATTCCTGTCAAATAACTGGGTTCAGAAAAAAGCTTAAGAGGTGCTGGCCTAGGGAGAGGGATAGACACTTTAACACACATCTAGGATGTGTCATAGTGAATGTTATAAGAGATGCCAATTGCATGTTGCAATAAAAAGCACAAGGAAGAAGAAATCACCTGGGGAAAGGGTTTCCAAAGGATTCCAAGAAGATTCATATCTGTCCTCGGTCTTTAAAGAAGGAATGTAACTGGCCCAAGGCATTCCAAGCACAGGTAAAAGCATGTGAAAGTTACGGAGGAAAAAACAGGACCCTCTGGAAGAAGACCAAGCAATCTGAAATGGCCAGAACTGGGTGCTTTGAGGCTGGGTGGAGGGAAAAGACTAAATTGGAAATGACAATGAAAGCATATTTTGGGGTTAGATCAGGGGAGGACTTTCCCATCAAGTTAAGTAGTTCCCATCTGCCTTCTAGGGAAATGACCAACAGAGGCAGGAGTGTAGATGTGTGCTCACAGAAAAATTGAAAGCAGAGAGTGATAGTAAGAGATACAGGTTTTGTCTTTAATACATAGAGAAAATTATTCAACATTTAGCTTAGACATAAAGTAAACTAATTACATATACCTATGTGGCCCTTCTTTTAACCACAATCTCTCTGAACCTGGGTTTGGTCTCTCTAAGCCACAATTAGGTCAGGTTCTCATTTTTGCCCTTTCTGCTTTGGGGTGGCATGCTTCTCTCCTAACTGCCCATTTCTGAGCACATAATTAGGTTCTCTGGGCCAGGGAGAGAGAAGTCTTGTGACTGTATGAAGGTGAGAGAGGAATACAGTAAGGGATGTTAATGAGACAGTCTAGAAAAGAGTGACTAGGGACTGCAAAATAGGGCACTGATCCCATTTGTCTCAGAGGACCCCAAAGAAGAAAACCAGAATCTACTCATGCAATCTGATAGTCTCAGCTGCCTAACAATGCAACAGAGCACCTTGATTTGTTACTGTAGCTCTTTAGACTAACTAGAAGCCTATCTGGCAGTGAGAGGATTTAAAAGGTTCTATTTTGGCATAAATTACCCCAAAATAGAATGATTTAAAACAGAAAACATTTACTATCTCAGTTTCTGTGGGTGAAGAATTCAGGAGTGGCTTTGTTGGGTAATTCTTGCTCAGAGACTTACACTCTACTCTCCCTCATGAGATTCAGTCAAGAAATCTGTGCAAGGCTGCTGCAGTCATCTGCAAATTCATTCAGAGCTGAGGCTATATTAGCAAGAAGTCGCAGGGCCTTGCTGGCTATTGGAAAGAGGTCATAGTTTTTTTGCCATGTGGACCTCTCCACAGTGCTCCTTACTGTCCATAAAACATGGCAGTTGGTCTTTCTTTTATTACTATTTTTCTGTTTATTTTGTCCCTGCCGGGCTTTATATTAACATATAATGTATTATTCATTTCAGGGGTATAGGTCTGGGAATCATCAGTCTTACACAATTCACAGCACTCACCATAGCACATACTCTCCCCAGTGTCCATCACCCAGCCACCCAAACCCTCCCATCAGGCAGCTGGTCTTTCCGAGAGTGGGAAAATAAGGAGGATGCCACAGTGCTTTTTCTGATCTAGCCTCAGAAGTCACACATTATCACACTGCCATATTCTTATGCCTTGGAAGATTGTCTCAAGGGAGAGGAATAAGCTCCACCTCTTGCAAACAATTTATGAACAAAGCACATGTAACAAGGTCAAACAAGAGGATTTTGACTATTCCTTCATACGTGAGATTTACCAATTCTATTCATCAATCAGTGAACAGAGGATAAACCTTGAAAGTGCCCTGTATTTGAGTCATCCCACCCTTGAAGTGGCCTACTGGGGCTCTTTTAATTGATATATTTGTCAAGAGGAGAGGTTCAGTAATGGATTTCTGGAAACTCCACCAAGTGACAGTGGGGTTTGATTGAAACTGCTCTTACAGTGTTACGGAAACACTACTTATGATTTTCAGAAAAGAGAGTGGACACAGAAAAAGCTCAAGGTAGAGAATATTTTAATTATACTATTCTTCAGATAAAATATGATAGACCAATATACAGTAATCCAATTGTTGTTGTTGTTGTTTTGATTTTGGGAATTATCTTATTTGGACTGTTGAAAAGAAAGACTTTTGAGCTCTCTTGGTTTCTAGATATTACTAAGCATTACAGAGCCAATGAGTTTGTAAAGTTAAACTTTCATGAGGGTTTTATAAGGCAATAAATGAGAAGTCATGGTTCAAACATGAAGCAAATTAGGTTGTGGCTTGCTTCAGAGCAACTGACAGGGTATAGCATGGGAGAATCCATTTGACCTTGATGTGTGAAATATTCTTTTACAGGCAGAGGTTTATGACAGACTCTTATTTTCTTATGAGTCCAATCTTCTACTGGGATCTGCAGTGAATAATATATAGTTTTGGTACTGCCAATGCTGGTTACTAATTGGCACTATTCAGAACCTCTAATCAAGATGTAGAAAACGAGTTAGGTATAGTACAGAATGTGGATGTTAATAACCATGACAATATTGCTAGAGATTGAGGTGAGGTTTAGGAGTAAGGAAGAAAGAAAAAAGAAGAACACATGAACTTTCCTGAACTTACATAGTCAAAGAGGTGAGGTATGGTTGATAGAGACTGTCTGAAGTTGAGGAATCAAGAAATAAATTGGGAAATAGTATGTTACATGGGGCGCTTGGGTGGCTCAGTGGGTTAGGCATCTGCCTTAGGCTCAGGTCATGATCTCGGGGTCCTGGGATGGAGCCCTGAATCGGGCTCTCTGCTCAGCAGGGAGCCTGCTTCCCATCTCTCTCTCTCTCTCTCTCTCTCTCTCTCTCTCTTTCTCTCTCCCTGCCTCTCTGCCTGTCAAATAAATAAATAAAATTTATTTATTTATTTATTTATTTGTTTATTTATTTATTTATAAAAAAGAGAGAAAGAAAGAAATAGTATTTTACAGTTGCGATATAATTAAATTTATGATTTCAAGTTAGAGGAGAAGTCTAACAAAAGTCTAGAGGAAGGGGGGGTGGAAACTGGTTTGAACTACATTTTCAATTTTTTTTTCCCCCAAAAGGAGTCACAAACTATTGACCAATCAAGAAACAGAAGCATGAAATTATTCTATAGAATGAACATGTTTTCAACAAGAATAACCAGAACCATGACTGGGGGCTCTGGGTCTGGGGTGACCATGGTGACTTTCACATCTCCTCTCCTATCCTTTTGTACATAGATTACTCTTTTGAACAAATGTAAAAATCCAATCCATGTAGTTGGTGTCATCTATAAGTTGATACTAGCCTATGTTCACAAGGTTTTAGTAGATAAACTTCACAAACATTAAACCCTCTAGTTAGTTTTAACAAATGGCAAGATTTCACTTATTTTAGAAATTCACACTTTACATTTCATTCTTCTTCTTAAAACAGAGAGTAAAAATCAGTTTACAAATTACTACCTTGGTGATTGAAAGTATTTGACATGATTTCAAATTCTATGATTTATCCTTAAATATGCATTTCTATACTACACCACCAAAAATGAAAAACAAAAAAAACCTTACAATTTTCAGGATTAACTCTAATGGGCAAGAGTCCAGGCTCAGTAGAGAACTGATAATCCATCCTAGGAATAGTCTATAAAGCAGTTTTAATAACTAGTACTAAGGATTATTCTGTTTTTATGGAACCCAGGTACATCCTCCTACAAACTCCCTTCTATGCAAGCATGGAATATTTCTTCAAAGGATTCAACAATAATTAAGATACCAAAGAAGCAAATGGCTAATTTGTCTTGGTTTAACCAAAGACAGTCATTTAAACTACATTTCTTGGGAGCAACCTGGGTACCAAGTATAGTGGATGGAAAGACAAAAGGGGAGGCGGGGAGATGAGGTTAGTAGTCAGAATCCAAAGTGCTTTTTTCTTCCCCTTTGAGGAAATTGGGCGAAATTTTTATGAAAGCTCTTTCAGCTTCTATAGAAAAACTACTTTTCTACACTCATAAGAAATTCTTGGTTTTCTAATTTACAGACTCACTTGTACTACAGTAATTCACAATAATCATACAATATAGATCAGGCACCTCTCACATCTTCTGTAAGAAAATTTATAGAAAGGGTTGAACTACAGTTCAACAGTTCCTATTGATGAGCTACAATACTTATATTAAAAAAAATACTTAACGGAAGAATGGATAAATACACAGTGGTGTATCAGTATAATGGAATGCCACACAGCAATAAAAATGAACAAACTACTGCCACATACAACATGCACATCAGATACATGTAGTTCCATTTATATAAAATACAAACCCCAGAGAAACTAATCATGGTGTCAGAAGTCAGCACAGTGGTTCACTTTGGAGAGATAAAGAATGGGGGTGAGTTATCTGGGGGCCTGGGGTTAATTATGAAGTTCTGCTTTTAATATGGGTGCTGCTTACATGGGTGGGTTCAGTTTATAATAATTTATCAAGCAGTTGCAGTTATAAGTCGTGTACTTTCCTGAAAATATATATGATTAATTAAAAAGTCAATTAAAAATAACAGATGAATGGATTAGAAAAAGGGCCTTCTATGGGCAGAATTAGTCCACAGGTTTGTGTCTTGGAAAATGGAAGACTGGCTGGTTTTTAACCCCAGTGGTACACTTGGCTAGACACAAAACTGCACATCTGGATGGACATCTGCAAATCTGCAAAACACTCACTTGACCCTTCTTCACCACAGCTTTATGAGAGGGTAGGGCAGATGTCCTTATTTTACAGAAGAGGAAGTGGCACAGAACAGTAAGACCCAATGCACAAAGGCATCATAGCTAATAAGCGATGGAGCCAAAAAAGATTCCTAGGCCAGTAGCTCTTCACATGGTTCTGATTCCGTTTTGGGAGGGGACACAGTAAGAAGCTTCTTTCTATGTCTGTTACTGTGTATGCTGTTATGGGTTACCAGTGCTGTGTGGAACAAGCAGGAAATAAATACACAGTCTCAATGTTCTTAATATTCGACTTTAGTAAAGGTCCTAGGTTCTAAGCCCATTTGAAAAATATGCTTTAAGCATACATTTAAAAATGAATATTCATCTTTTACATGTTTACCTATGCAAAAAGATCAGAAGAATAGACATGTGTAGATACCAGTAGAGCATTCTGGCCTTCCCATACCTTAACATTATTAACTTAAGGACAAAATTCTTTCCATATCTTGAAGAAATGAAAGAGAAAGACACACACATAAGGTATATGTCCAGCTCACCTAGAAGTGTCTGCTTATCTTGGGAGGAGTCAGATTCTGCAGAACACCTGCAAGTTCGAAGAACAATCACTCCTCCAAGCACGCCATCTTCACTGGCCAGGAAAGGTGAACCTAGACAAGAATGGCAAATGGTCATTTTTTCATGAATTTTACTTTTTTTATTTTCAATTTTTATTTGATTATAAGAACAAAAGTGTGGTATGAATAAGATCTTGAAAGATGCCCATTTTCTGACAACCACCATTGTTTTTGCCTTGTATAGGCTTGATGGCAAATGCAGGCTTATGCCCGAACAGGGGCCATTTGGCAAAGACAATCCCAGATGCTGCCAAGAAGACTTGAGTAGGGGTGAAGTGTGCATTACAGTATTCAAAATGGAACTGGAAACACTACCAGATTAAAGGACCAAAACACAAATACAGGAAAAAATGCTCAGCAAGTCTCTTTGATCAGCTCTTAGGGATCACCTACCAGGCTCTCCCTGCTGTCAGGGACATGCCACCAAAAGCTTTGATTTACTACCTTAAATTGAATTTTAAACAATAAGCCACAAACTTTATTACAAACATTTAAAAATGATCCTTATGGTTTACACAAATAAGGTGAAACTGTATTTCTATTATAAGAGCTTGGTGGTTAGAAACAACCAGGCCTCTTTAGGATCTCACACACTGAACCATTGTGAGCATCTCAAGAACACTACACTTTAAAACTCCTCATTTTTCCTCCCCAAGGACATCTTCTTTGAACATCTGGCATAGCAAGTAAGCACATGGAGAACAAATGCAAAATTAACCCAAGCACTATCAAAGAAAGTAGTAAAAATAAAAACCAACCAAATTGGATTTGGGGAAGCTTCTGGTTAAACTTAGTAAATCAAACACATATATTTATCTCCACTCCTTACAAAGGCATGACCAAATGAGGACAGAGAGAAAGGCAAATGAGAAAAAAAACAACAACAACAACAACTGACCTTTTAGAAAATGAAAAGAAGATGGACATTAGTTGGCTCACCTAGTAGACCTACAGAAACCTAAGCTTTCATGGTGGACAGGGTTGAAACTGGGTTGGGGGGAGGTACCCATAAGAAATCACCCAATTTTATCAAGAAACTCAAAAAGAAGGGATACAGGGTGGGACCGAAATGAAGATGACTGGTTTAGAGTGTCCAAAAGGACCTATCCTTACTTTCTGGCCCTTTCAGTGATAGTTTGCCAACCCCTGATCTAAAGCCTCAGATTCCTGCATAGAGAGGAAGTTACTTCTTCCTAACCCAGAAGATGCCAGGATATTTAATCTCTAGAGAGGAAGAAACAGAAGGACTTGAGTCTTGGGCGCATCAGACTCAGCACAGGGCAGAAGGGAGGCTCCACAGTGAATACAGGATATGGAAGTGGAAGTCTTAATGCTCAACAGTGAAATAACCAGCTCCTTTATCTAGAGGCTCCCAGGATACAAGAAGTCAGGCTGACATCCTCCAAACAAAAGACTGGAAAATTCCCTTTCAGCCACACAACTAGCTTAAGAATAAAGACCTACCTGAGAGACCCTAAAAAAGTCTGCCTTATAGTGATGGCTTTCAGATGACAGGTATGACTCATTCAGAAGGTTTTCAGTTCAACTCTTTGGTATTTAACTGTTAAAGAAGTATAGATTACCTAGGATCACTAGTTGTTTCAGTTAGGCTCTAGAGAAGACAGAGATCAAAACTAAAAAGCAACACAGAGAAAACTTAGGAAATCAACTGAGCAAAAGGAAAGAAAAAATAAAAAGAGAGAGAGTGCAAGAAATCACAAGAACAGTCCAGAAGGTCCAATATCTGAATAATAGGAGTTAAAGGGAAAAAAAAAAAAAAGAGCATAGAAGAAATGAAATTTCAAAGAAATAATTCAAAAACATTTCTAAGAATTGAAAGGTAAGTGTCTGGACTAAAAAGGCTCATAAACATCCCAGAACAACTCATGTAGTTGCCATGGAGGTATATCATTGTGAAATATCAAAATATTGAAGAAAGAAATAAAAGTTTAAAAACTTCCAAGTGGGAAAAAAAAAAAAGTCATATGGAAAGGAAGGGGATCATAATGGGATCAAATTTCTAAACAAACTAGAAGATCAGAAGGCACCTTCCTCAAAATGCTAAAGGAAAATTATTTCCAACCAAGAATTCTATATGAGGCCAAAATGTCAGTCAAGTGTGAAAATAGAATAAAGCTCTACAAAGTCTCAAAGAATTTACTTCCCACATACTTTCTCAGAAAGCAGTAGGATGAACGTGCCTTGGCAAAGTGAAGGAATAGGGTACATAATGCAAAAGAAAATCAGATCTGGAAACAGGCAATCCAAAACAAGAAAACACAAAAATATTCCCAGATGGCACTATGCAGCAGGTTTAGAAAGTGGACAGTCCAAATTGGAGGAGGAAGCCAGAGGAGGCTGGAAAGATATTTCCAAGGGGAAAATAAATCAAACTTACAAAATATATGTTGGGTTTGAATTTATTGAGAGGAAATGTTTCAGATTTTGAGGGAAGTTTGACAATCAAGAGTGACTGGTATAAAAAAACAACAACAACAACAAAAAGAAACCCAAACAATGAGGCAAGTATTAACTGCAGAAAAAATATGAATTTGTGTAAGAAAGGAAACAGCATCACAGTACACCACATAGTGCAGATGCCAATAGCTGGAGTCAAAAAAACTCACAATACTGACAAGCTAGAAAAAAAAAGGGAGGGGGACATAGTACATCAAAAAGAGGAATGGTTTATGTAGTATGGGTAGGTTTGGGGTTGGAAATATAGGAGAATTAAATCCTTGCCTTTCCTGGTATGAATATGAAGATATCTTATTTGATATATAAATAATATCTATAATTGGAAACTGAAGGAACAGTAGTACAAGTGTGTTATGTTGAATTACAGATTTAACTTCTAAAAGAAATAGCTATGAGAGTTAAAAGTAGTAGCCTTGGGGGAGAGGAAGCTGGGGAAAAGGGGACTGGAGTTGGAACAGGGAACCATTCATTTTCATTTTAAGTCTGGGGGTATTGTTTGTCTTTTTAAACCACTTACTTGTTTTGCCTTGTAAAGAAAAACAACACAAAGTTAAACTGCGGAACTGGAGTAAATGTTTTAATCCTCAGCCTCTTAAAGAAGGGGGAAGGAGACGGGAAATTCACAATCATTGAGAAACGACCCTGCATGAGGGCTTGGTTCCATGCTTTCATGTTCTATAGTTTAGGTTTCAGAGCCACTGAAGGGGGTCAGAGTAAATCTCCCCAAAATGTGTCATTTTGGCATGTGGACTCTTTTGAGCTGAAAGGAACCAAGACCCTGCAGGCCCAAGAAACTTTTGCCTCATCCTTAACTACCTAGAAGAATTTAAGTTGGGGTTTTTTCCTAGAATTAGAATTATCACTAGGAATAAATTTTATCTGAGCAACCCATCAGTATGGCAGGGCAAATATCTAATTACCAAACATCTGTCTTCTTACTGCCTATGAATTGTCCTCCTCCCCTTTAAAGCCCCAGGCCTCTATCCCATTCCTTAGTTCAGCATGACAGAAATACGTCATTGTACCTTTCTGTCTTTGAACCTGTCACGTATAAGGTGTTCCAGTATTAAGAAATTAAATTTAACTTTCTCCTGTAAACCAGCCTCATATCAATTTAATCCTTAAACCAGCTGGAAGAATCTTTGAAGGATAGAGGAAAATTTTTCTCCCAACACTACTGTGCCATGAGGCATTTTTTAAGTGATGAAGAACCTAACATTCAGAGTGGTTCAATGACTTGCCATAGGCATGCTACAGTTGAGCAGAGTATGTGGTTTTCCCTAATGACTCTTTGAGCCCATAGTTCTTGCTTGCTTTGCAGCAATGCCTCTCAGGGAATGGGAAACTCTGGATAAGCTCACATTCCAACAGCTGTTATATCTAGTTGAACAGGTTTGAGGACAAGTACATTTACAAGTCAATGAAGAAATTCATCCAGTTACTGATAAGCACTGAGAAGAAAATGAATGCTGGTAAATGATAGAATGTATGACTTGAGCAGGGGCTACTTCACATCAAAAGTCAGAAAAAGTCTCCTTAGTTAAGGAGCTAACCATGTGAAGACTTGGGGGAAGAACATTCCAGACAGATGAGCAAGCAAATGCAGAGACCTTAAGGTGAGAAGGAACCTGGATGTTTAGGAAACACAAGACTAGAGTGGTAAGAGCTGAGTGAGGGAGAGGGGAGAGGGCAGAACATAAATTCAAAGAGAGGCAGGACCAGGTCACATAGGGTTGCAAAAGCCCTTATGGGTACAGCAAGGAGTCTGGATTTTATAACTGCATGTGTGATGAAAAGATGATGAAATCTTTAACCAGGAAAATGACAGTTCTTGTTTACACTTGCAAAAGGTTACTCTGTAGTATGAAACAGATTGGCAGGGCAAGCATGGAAGAAGCAAGTAACTAAAGAAGGTGCAGTGACAGCCCAACTGACTGATAACAGTTGCTGAGGTGAGCCTCCTAGTAGTGGAGACTGTCATAGAAGCTGAGTCTGGGATATATTCTGCAAGTAGAACCAAAAGGGCTATTCATTGAATGAATATGGGGACATGGGAAACAGAAACATCAAAGTTTACTCTAGTAAGAAGCATACATCCCAGCTATGATTACATCATTACACCATTCAAAAACCTTCGATGGTTCTCAAGTGCCCATAGAACAATGTCCAAATACCTTAGCCTGGCACCAGTCCTCCTCTCTCTTCCCTACTTTATCTTCCTATTTATTTTTACACACCAAATGCTTTAGCCAAACTGGACTTCCTGTATTCCATTTCTCCAAGATTTCCCCCTGGGCCCACTGTAATGAACTATTCTTCCTGAATCCCTTTCTCCCCATGAACAGAATTTATCTTCAGTGCCTTTTATACAGACACAGCTCTCTGGGGTGAGGATATCTCACCTTTAAAGCACCTTTAGGGACTAATGAAATGCATCCACTTATTCACTGCCTTCTCCTATCCCCAAACTCCTCAACACACCACATGCATACATACACGCACATATACGCACATATCTTCCCACTTACACCACTGCAGTGTGGCCCTGAAGATGGCAAGACAGGATATTAATGCAGAGAAGGGAGATGGGGCTCCCAAGGCAACATGGAAGCTACATCAGGACTCCTCACTCTCAGTATGCATCCATTCAATAATTTAATGAAACAATGATTAGTTATATTTGAAGATTTCCAATTTTTCATGGAAAGTACTCAGATTTCATATTATCATTGTGATACTTAAAAGAAAATACTCACACAGAAGGCCTTGTTTTGAGTCTTAGGGTAGCAACCATGCATTCTTAAGAAAGACATTTTTTTTCCCCAAAATCTATGCTTCAGCTTCTTAAATTATAAATTATGGATATTAAAAGATATTTTTTTCTGGTTGTTTTAAGGACTGAATTATACATATGAACTCTGCAACCTCTTAAGAGCTATCAAAACATTTGGTGGTAGTAACAGTGATGGTAGGAAGACACTTCAGCATTTTGCTGGTTCTCCAAAACTGTGATGTTGAACAAGATCTATTACTGTACCTATTTGGTTAACCTTTCACAATAGCCAGAACCAGTGTTCAACTAACATTCAGTAGTGGTGATAGGGTATCAATTTTCCAAGTCAAAATGTTAAACAGTTTCTGTATATAAGGAAACACTATTTATTATTCTTCCCAATAAGAAAAGAAAAATTAACATGGAGTAACATTTTAGGCACTGTGTTAGGTTCTTTCACACCCATCTAGGTAATCTGGCATAAAAAATAATAAAATAAGGGGTGCCTGGGTGGCTCAGTTAGTTAAGTGACTGCCTTCGGTTCAGGTCATGATGTTGGGGTCCCAGGATCAAGTCTCACATCAAGCTCCCTGCTGAGCAGGGAATCTGCTTCTTCCTCTGATCCTTCTCCCTCTCATGGTCTCTCTCTCTCTCTCATTCTCTCTCTCAAATAAATAAAATCTTAAAAAAAAATTAAGACAAACCAAAGTTCCATTAATACATATGTAAGAAGTTTCATAAAATATCTAAAGAAGATTAATAAAGACATAATAAAAATTAAGCTTCATTCACCCTAAAAAAAAATGTCCCTAACAGATTGCTTAAATATCCAAGTCTAAAACTGTTACGGAATGAAATTATAATTATAGATGGTAAGAGAAATAGTTACTGTGATCAAATGTATATAATCTGAATATTCATTTAAATTGTAAATCCATACTGTAAAAAAGGAGACACTTCCTAAATTTGTGCCATAATTTCTAAGAATGAAGAATTTGAAGAATTTGAAAGGAAAATCACTGTAAGTATTAAAGTAGAGAATTTAATGGGAAAATGAATCCATAGACTATTGACTGCTAGTACCAGAATCTTAATTAGCATGATCTTTAGTAAAAAGGAGGATTTGAGCAAGCTGGTGCAACCTCTCTGGAAAACAGCATGGAGGTTCCTCAAAATGTTGAAAATAGAACTGCCCTATGACCCAGCAATTGCACTATTGGGTATTTACCCTAAAGATACAAACGTAGTGATCCAAAGGGGCACGTGTACTCAAATGTTTATAGCAGCAATGTCCACAACAGCCAAACTATGGAAAGAACCTAGATGTCCATCAACAGATGAATGGATCAAGAAGATGTGGTATATATACACAATGGAATACTATGCAGCCATCAAAAGAAACGAAATCTTGCCATTTGCGACAACATGGATGGAACTAGAGCGTATCATGCTTAGCGAAATAAGTCAAGCGGAAAAAGACAACTATCATATGATCTCCCTGATATGAGGAAGTGGTGATGCAACATGGGGGCTTAAGTGGGTACGAGAAGAATAAATGAAAGAAGATGGGATTGGGAGGGAGACAAACCATAAGTTACTCTTAATCTCACAAAACAAACTGAGGGTTGCTGGGGGGAGGGGGTTTGAGAGAAGGGGGTGGTATTATGGACATTGGGGAGGGTATGTGTTTTGGTGAGTGCTGTGAAGTGTGTAAACCTGGTGATTCACAGACCTGTACCCCTGGGGATAAAAATATATGTTTATAAAAAATAAAAAAATTATATTTAAAAAAAAAAGGAGGATTTGATGGCTCATAAAATCCAATGGCAGGGATGTGATGGGTGTTTCAGTAACAGTTGGAAATTCCTCTCTATGGACAGTAATGCCTACCAACAGTTCCAGAACTATATTCCTGACAAATTTCACCACCACAGACTTCCTCTTTTTCAGTTTTAACATTCTCAGGGAGCATCAGTTAGATTTAGGAAAATTTAAAAACTTGACAGTCTAATAGGCTGGATTATTTTTAGTTTTAGAGATTCATATCTGCCCACAGCAGCAACCAGCCATTACCTGATGCCAGCAAGACAAAACACTAACGCTCCTTTTGTAAAACCTGGCACAATGCTTCCTCTTTAACATGTGAGAACTTATCAAGAGAGTGATTCTATAGCCCGAAGGCAGCTGTTAGGGGTCCACTATCTTTTAACAAAGAACCTCTGTCTTTCAAATCCATTTCTGCACATTGCTGTCTTCTTTTTAAAGTCTATATGCCAAATCACTTGAATGTCATTTTCTTTTGGAGAAATTACACATATCAAGAAAAAGAAATAGAGAGAAAAAAAGAGAGACAAAGACGGTGGTTTGAAGTCTGATGAACAAGGAAATGAAGGGATGGGGAATAATGAATGTTCCATACCGCAAACAGAAACCTCTAACTCCAAAAGAACAAGAGAGATTATTATAAATAATCTTCAAACACAGAAATAGGATAATAACTTATACTTCTTGGAAGACCAAGGACCTCTTTCCTAAAAATACACTTGAGTTAGTTAATCTTTCCTGGATGTGAAGTATAAGCAGAATGACATGAAAAGTACATAACATAATGAGAGGAGCCAATCACAATGTTCAGAAGCATTACCTCCATTTACAAAGTGCCACTACATTTTTTTTTATTTTTAATTTTTTATAAACATATAATATATTTTTATCCCCAGGGGTACAGGTCTGTGAATCACCAGGTTTAAACACTTCACAAAATTGCCACTACATTTTGCCTTTGAAAAGAAGTCTATAACTTTGCCACAATCATCCTATTAGATGTATATTAACTGCATCCTATCATTTCCTGCTCTCTTAAAAATCCTAATGTAATGATTATTACTTTATTCATCTGACAGATGAAAAACCAAGCCAAAAAAGAAAGAATCTGAAGCACAGGGAGGTGAATGACGGGCTTTCAGAAACACAAAAAGGAAGTAAGGATCAGGATACTAACCCACTGACCCAGATCCTTTAACTACAAACCCTGAGGACTCCCCCTGTTGCATCTCTACCACAACTCATGGGAATCATGATCATTCATGGTTTTCTGGTGATTTTTAAACATAGTTTTAAAGACCCCAATTTACCTCTTTAAAAAAAAAAAGATTTTATTTATTTATTTGGGAGAGAGAGAAAGAGAGCCCAAGCAGGGGGAGGGACCAAGGGACAAGCAGACTCCCCACTGAGCAGGGAGCCTTAGGATCATGACCTGAGCCGGAAGCAGATGTCTAACCAACTGAGCCACCCAGGCACCCCTAACTCTTTTAAGAGAAGAGTTGAGTGTGACCAATAGCCCTTTTGAAATCCCTTACTTCCATAATTTGAAAGAAAAAGTTAACTTGTTTCAGAACAGAAAACTCCAAACTATAATCAGAACCTAAACATATCAGAGACGGTCTATGGATAAATTTATTAACTCTACCATAAATGTAACAAGTAAGAAACCAAAATGAGTCCATTAAAGCTTCTGTTTCCTAGTTTAACCAATCACAGAATACCCACCTAATATGCCCTAGAAACGACAAGAGTTGGTTGTTGTTTTTTTTTTTTTTAAGTCTGACACAGGGTCAGCTAAGGAGAAAAGACAATACACTTCTAAAATCATACTGGCAGTTATAAAATAAATAAATCATGGAAATATAATGTGCAACATGTTGACTACAGTTGATAACACTGTATTGTATATTTGTAAGTTGCCAAGAGGCCTTAAAAGAAAAAAAAATGCAATTATATGTCGGGGTCATGCCCCCAAGATGGCGCCGGTCGTGCCCCTAAGATGGCACCGGCTACATAGCCTGAGCAGCACGGACAGCCTAAAAAACATCCGCCCTGGCCACACGTGACCTCGTGCTTGTCACATGAACACCATATGCCACCACTGCCTACAAGCCCCAGATACCTCCTGTTCACGTGAACACCTCTGTGATTGGCTGTTATGCCCTATATAAGGCAAGGGAACTTCCCCGCAGGGGAAGGAGAAAGAAAGAGAGGAGAAAGATTGACCATGGGAAGATAGACGTTAACTAGACTTATTGTAGTCATTATTTTGTAACATATATAATCAAATCAGTATGTTGTACACTCAAAACTGATGTTATATGCCAATTATACTTCATTAAAAAATCATAAAGCAGTTTAAGAAGGATCAGTAGTTATCTTTCTTTCCTGAATATTCCAGCCAAGCATTCTATCTGCTAGTGGAGATATCCAGAATTCCAACAAAGCACCCTACACAGCAATGACAGCATGAGAAATGTGAATCCCTGACAGAAAGCAAGTGAGAATGGCGCACCGACAACTAGAAGATTCACTGAAGGGGAAACAAAATTTTCCAGTTTTCCAACCTGGCACATTCCATGTTAACTTTAACAAGTAGGAAAAGGATTCTCTACCCTCAGACTCTAACAGATCACCCCAAGCTCCTGGGAAATACAGAGAACACCTCTGCTCCACAGTTAGTTACCATCTAACTTCCTTCTCCAGGAGTGTCAAAAGGCAGAAAAGGTCAAAATGGTGATAGTGGTGGAAGAGAGGGATCCAGACTGGGCAACCTGTCCCCAGTGGGGGTAGGGTGTGGTGGTATAAACTCATAATTGCTTATTAATACTAGATTAATGCAAATTTGAGGAGTATAACATTCATTCAACAAATATTTCATATTTCATAAATATTCACTTTTTTAAAAAAATTAAGAATAAACTCTGTGTCAAGCACTGTATGGAGCCCTGGGTATAGACTGATTAAGGCAAAATCTGTGTGTTCAAGTGCTATGGTCTGAATGTTTGTATCCTTCCAAATTCATATATGGAAAATGCCCAATGTGATGGTGTTAGAAGATGGGGCCTTTAGGAAATTATCAGTCTCCTTACAAAAGCAGCTCAAGAAAGCTCCCTTGCCCTTTCTGCCATGTTAGCTTATAATGAGAAGTATGCAATCCAGAAGAGTGCTCTCACCTGACCATGCTGGCACCCTGATCTTGGATTTCCAGCATCCAGAACTGTGAGAAATTAAGTTTCTATTGTGAATAAGCTACCCAATCTGTGGTATTTTGTTCTAGAACCCCAAATGGACTATGACATGATAGACAATATACAGTATCATCAGAAAGGGAACTCGGGGAGCCTGGGTGGCTCAGTGGGTTAAAGCCTCTGCCTCTGGCTCAAGTCATGATCCCAGGGACCTGGGATGGAGCCCCGCATCGGGCTCTCTGCCTAGCAGGGAGCCTGCTTCCTCCTCCCTCTCTCTCTGCCTGCCTCTATGCCTACTTGTGATCTCTGCCTGTCAAATAAAATAAATAAAAACATAAAATCTTAAAAAAAAAAAAAAAAGGAACTCAAGCAACATAGGGAGATACAGTGCTAAGCTGGGTTTAGAGGGAGAGAGCATTTTAATCAGGATGGTCAGGGACAGCTTCCCTGATGGTGACACTCGAGGAGAAAAATCCAAGCAAGTGAGAGAACAGCAATTCAGGTATTGGGTCAGGTATTGGGGTCTTGATAATTATTTATTTTGCTGCTGGCAGGTCAAGTGGCAGAGTTTCTAGCAGATAATGTCTTAGGTGCTATTGTCTACCTCAGATGTAGTGCCTGCAGGTGGAACAGCTATCTTATGGTCATGAAGAAAAAAGCCACCCAGTAAAGATTACCAAGAGCCTAGGCTACTGACACACTGTGTAGCTGCTGTGCCAGCTTTGGACTGCTTTCAGACTTCTTACATGAGAAAAGGAAAGCCCTCATTTTGTTAAGCCCCTGCAGCTGGGTTTCTGCCACGTTAGTTGAACATAATCCCAAACCAAAATGTTCCTTTATCCATTTTTCTGACAGGTTCTGTTAGGTTTTTTTCCTCCCCCTTACTCATTTGCTAAACTCTTTATGTGTTAAGGCAATAAGTATTTGGTCATGTATGTCGTAAATATTTTCTCTCAGTTTGTTATATATATTCTGATTTTGCCTATGACTTTTTTTGTAATAGAGAAATTTTTAGTGCTTATGTGTTCAAATTTATCAACTGTTTGCCTTTACAGCTTCTGTGCTGGAAGTTTTTCTCTAATCCAAAATTACGAAAGTAAGCAGTCCATTTTTTACTATTAGTGCTTTTATAATTTGTTTTTACATTTAAAACTTTAATCCACCTAGAATTAATTTTGGTATAAGGACAACAGTGGAGACTCTGCTTTATCACTGTTTTCCATAAGTGGTCAACAAATTGCCCAACATAAATTTGTTGGAAAATTCATCTCTTATCCACTGATTTGAAATGCATTTTTATCACACATTATATACCCATATTTTTTTGTATCTATGTCTAGATTATCCTCTTCCATTGATGAAACTATTCCCATACAAATCCCAAATGGCTTTAAATATTGTAGCTTTATAATATATTCTAACTGACTGGGCCCGTTTCCTCTCATTATTCATTATTTTCACAATATTCTTTGTTACTTTCATGTGATCTTTCCATACGATATTAAGAATAACCTTGCTTATATTTTTACCTCTCATTCTCACTGGCATTTTCATGTGAACATAATTTAATAAAATTGTGATTTTGCATAACACTTAGTTGTCTTGGTAAATTTTTCCAAGGAAAGCCTAAAGATGGAGATAGTTATATTCCTGAGACCTCCAAATGGTGGAGCCATGTGAATTTTTTGACAACGAAATATGCCATGGCATCCCTAAAATAAAATCTGCAAGCATGCCTCTATGTAGTTTAAAAGGATCAAATAAGTATTTTTCTAGAATATCTTCTAAGATGTTAGTATAAAAAATATATTTTTTTTCTTCATGGTCAGTTCTTTTTTTTGGGGGGGGGGGGGAGAAGGAGAAAGAGAGCATGAGAGAGAGCAGTCAACAGGAGAAGCAGGAGCCCAATGTAGGACTCAATCATGGATCATGACCTGAGCTAAAGGCAGTCGCTTAACCAACTGAGCCACTCAGGCATCCCAGTTCTATCTCTTCTTACCCATCTTACCTGATTAACCACAGTCTGTAGTCACCGTCCATAATATTCTCAAATCAAGAAAATCATTCTTAACAACCTCAGCCTACTCACAAAACAAGACAAAGCCAAAACTAAACCTCTCAGTTCAAAGAGAGGTTGGACAGCAAGTCATCTATGAGTGAAGTAAAAACACTGAATTGGCTAATATTTCGTTCAACTAATCAATTTTAAGTAACCCTAAGTGTTTGAAATATGAAAAAAAGTTATCTGGGTAGACAAGGTTATTGCTCATTGAATCCTAGATTCCATCCCTGCTAACTATCTTATGGTATTTACCATATTGTCCAAGGGACCAATGTTAACAAGCAATGTAATTTGCTTCAGGATGGCTATGCTAGTATTTATCTTGACTTAGTCAACAAAATCAATATGATTGAATAATGCAGATAAGCATCTGGGAGTTCAACAGACTTGTCTCCACCAATTACTGACTGCACAAAGACCTGTAAAGGACGTCTGACATTTAGGAAGAGTTTATACCCATCTGTTGCTGTTCATTGTTTTGGCTGTTCATTCTGCTTGGGTTTTTCCTTCTCAAGTTGTTTCAGTATGTCCTTTGAACAAACTTTCTTCACTTTTTACTTGGTAAGGATGGGTCCTGCTTATTGTGTAGAAGTACGGGACATCGAGGCTTACCATCATGCTTTTCATTCAAACGTAGGGTCAGTTTAATATAACACCTACAGTGTGTGCTCTTGTGCACTTTGCTTTTAAGGCAATAAATAAATCTATTGTACTGGCGCAAAACTGAATTCATATAGCCTGTCTGGAAAGCCTGATAAAATGGTGTGATTTTTGTGATGTAATAAGAAATACATATTTTGGTCTTTGTCCATAGTTCCTGATACACAGGGCCTAAAAACCACATAATTTCCTATACAAGAGCCATTGGAACATTTATTGTTATAATATTTAGTTTTGTTTCTGATTCCTGAAATAAAAGTAAAATGGGTATCTCTTGTAATTTATAACAAGCCCCTTTCAACTACACCTGAGTTTATGTAAATGAGGTAACTTCTGAAAGACCCTAGGTAACCTAAGGATGGGGGCTAGCTATCAAGGGAACCAACCAAGTGATTACAGAGGATTGAAACTTTGGTCCCAACACATTTGACCTCAGGGTAGAAGGAGGAGTTAGAGGTTGAACTAACTGCCAAGGGCCTATAATTTAATCAATCATGACTATGTAATGAAGCCTCAATTAAGACCTAAAAAGATAGGGCTTGGAGAGCTTCCAGGTTAGTGGATTCAGTGATGAGAGAAAAACTCTCTAAAAGGCCTGATAGACAAGAGGAGCCATTTTAGATTTCTTTCTAAAGTAGTCAACAATACTGTGTATCAACTTTTTTCAAATCAAAAGTGTTTTATGACCCACCACACATGCACTGTAATCTGCTTTGTGAATGAGTAACCCAAAGGAAAATCATCTTATCCTTCAAATATTAATCAATTCTCCTACTCTCTCCTCCATTCCTTTGATAAAACTCAAGATTCTTACCTAAATGCTAATCTATAATCTTTTGAACTTTTATAAGATGTAAAAAAGTATACAACCCTGTAAAAACTGTTCATTCTTGGGAACACTTTCTTCCCTTTGAAGAGCATGTTTCCCAAGCAGCTGTTGCAATCTGGGCTTAAATAAAATGCTCTTTCTTACTTTAGGAGATTTTAAAAGATTTGTTTATTTTGTGTTGACAACAGGGAGAGCACTGAGGCCAGAGAAGGCACAGCAGCTCCGAACCCCTTCCTACACACCTTGCCCTATGCATCTCTTCCATCTGGTGGTTCTGTTATCCTTTTTTGAAAAACTAGTAGCCTCATAAGAAAACTGTCTTCCTGAGTTCTGTGAACCACTCCAGCAAATTAATTAAACCCAAGGAGGGGGTCGTGTTAACCTCCAATTTATATCCACAGCACAGAAGACAATCTGGGTTTGTGAGAGTGGCATCTGGACTTGGGGTAGATGATAATGCAATCCTGTGAAATCCTGAGCCCTTATCTTGTGGGATCTGATGGTATCTGCAAGTAGATAATGTCAGAAGTGGGTTCAATTGTAGGACACCCAATTGACTGAAATCAGAGCATCAGAGAATGTGATGTGGGAAACCCCCTACATACATTTGGTGACCACAAGTGTTAAAGTGAGGTACTGAAAGAAGAAACACAGGAGTATTTTTCCTTAGCAAATGGTGATTGCTGAGACTGAGATTTCTGTAGGTTTCTGCATACTCCAATATTTTTTACCTTTATTAGTCTATTGAGAGGCATATAGTTAAGTAATTACAAATGCAAGTTTCTATCAGTGCTTGAGCTTACAACTCTGGTTCTAGAAACACTGCATTGTTACACTGTGAACTTTAAATGAATCTGTCCTGTACCCATGGACAGTGAGTTAACATACCGTGAACATCTAATAGTGCAGACACCCATTAATGCAGAAGGACATAACACAAAGGGCTAGCTTGCAATAAGACAAAGTATCAACACAATAATATGTGGAGTTTTGTATCTCACTTAAATGTTATTCTCTATATTTAGTGAAGTCATTGAATTCATTAAATACATGTTCTGTACAGCATTCTATCAAGCAGGTATGCAAACACAAACAAAAAAGTTTGTCTCTGAAAAATGTATAATCCTGTTGGTAAGACACAATTTACTTAGCTAAAAGCTAGTGAACAGCATATAATAATGTGGATTAAATGTTTATATATACAAACTCATCTTTGCAAATACTTACACACATACTATAAGTATGTATGTATATCCCACTAGAATGTAAAAGCAATATGCATAGATGGAACATACATATATAAAACCACTTGTTTGCCAGCCACTGTTAGAATAGTGTCTGATACATAACAGGTGATCAATAAATATCTATTAGACGAGAGGGTGCCTGGGTGGCTCAGTCAGTTAAGCGGTTGCCTTCAGTGCAGGTCATGATCCCAGGATCCTGAAATCAAGATCCACATCGGGCTCCCTGTTCAGCAGAGAATCTAATCCTCCCTCCCCCTGTTCTTGTGCTCTCTCTTGCTCTCTCTCTCTCAAATAAGTAAATAAATTTTTTTAAAAATATATCTATTAGATAAATTAATGGATAGCCCATTAGTGGGCCTTATGTTAAGTGTTTTAAGACTTGAGAAGGGCATACTTACTAGAAAGTTCTAGAATGAGTAGTCACAACTCTTGACTACACAAGATGAACCTTGAGAAAAGTCATACAAAAGAGCAAAAAGTACTCAGAATATGGTGAGTACTTAATACCCACTAGATGATCTAAACCTAGAGAAGGATTAAAAGGCTACTTGAGTGTGGACATGTGGAGGGATGCTGTCCCAGGCACAGGCAACACTGGGAAAAGAGACAACTGAGTCTGGACACATAGAAATTTTAAGGATTAATGAGAGGAGCCAAGAAGAGAAAGGACAGGAGTAGAGTCTGGAGATCCACGGTCCAAGAGTATAAAGAATGTCTATGGTGATGTTCACAGTGGGAGAAATGACACGAGAACAAACAAATCAAACTGCCTAAACTAAAAAGATCAGAGGGGAATGGCAAGGAACCAGTGGTCCATAAATGATCAACTTGCAGAGGAAGAAACAGACCTGAGGGATCTTGTGATGAAAGGGAAGAATGAGATGAAGTGATAAGAGACAGCAATCAGTAATCAAGAAGTTAGCACCATCTCCAACATCTGCTTCGCGAGGTGGTAACAGTGGTCACATTAAACCAAGGATTTAACTTCCTAATAGAGCCCCAATAATATTTTTAGTTATTTCAAAAAGTCAAGCAAGAACTGCTAGACCCCAGAGCTCCCACAGTCAGAGTGGCAAGGCACTCTATTCTTGCTGGGACTGTCACACACATAAATTGGGTTAAGGAAAATAGAAAAGCTATATTGAAAAGCTATACTGAAAGGGAAGGGGGGTGCAGCAAAAGGTGACCAATCATCTGTAAGAGTGTGTGAATATCATCATTACTTTTCCTTCATTTACCTTTAATTACATATTCAACCCAGTTCTAAGTGCTGGATTACATTGGTAAACAAGATACACTTGGTCTTAGCTCACAGGGAGGTTACATTCTAATGGGGGAAATAGCCAAACAAGAAAATACACGCACACATTATTTATAATTGTGACAGATCCACAGTGGAAACAAATAGGGGGCTAAGAAGCAGACTAATGGGGGCGGGTAAGACCCACTGTTCACAGGCATCTGTGAGTAGGTGGCATTTTAATTTTGACTAAAACATGAGAAAGGAACCAGATGAAGATTGGAAAGGGGAACATTCCAAACAGCAAATAGCACAGGCCAATGCCCTGAAGTGTGAAAGCCTGGGAATTTGTTATTTAAAAAAAAAAAAAAAAAGATAAATATATAAATAAAATAATGAGCAAGGGAGGAGCATGACCAAGTATGAAGTTGAGGTAAGGGAACAAGCAGGAATTAAATTAGAAATGCCATGAGGTAATGTCTGCATTTTATCCTCATTATAGTGGAGGGTCATCAAAGCAATAGAAAAGGAACTGACAGGCTGCTATGTGGAGAATAGACTGGGTTGAGGGTAGTTGTCACAGGAAAAGGCAGGAAGACTGCTGAGGATGTTTCTACAGTAATCCAGATAAGATTTCCGCAGTGAGTGTGAGAGTTATCCCCATGTCCCCTGGACAGTCTCCTTTGCCAAGGGCCAGCAAGGTGGCAAATGGACCACACCCCTCACTGCCATACTGAGTACATGCTTCAGCAGACACTGCTTAGAGTAGAAGTGGGACAAGAAGAAATTCCACTGGGGACTGACAGCAGGTGCTCTGCCAAGGAGAGCATTTGGGTCACTGCTCTCCATTAGGAGGCCCATGTACCACACTAGAATGTGGGTATGCAGTCACACACCTAGACCTGTCATTTTAATCAGGTTATTTACATGTCCCTTCATCATTATGTAAGATCCACTGTTGGACCCTGAGGACAGCTGTCAGAATCCTGGGCACAGCGAGGTCTGTCGTTTCCTGTGAAATCCTTTCCCTGGTCTACTGCTCCAACTTCTTTCCCCATGTGGGTCCATCATGGCCTTGTTCATCTCTGGAATTCCCTTCCTGTCCTAATTCAGCAGAGCTCTAATTTGTTAACTATAGGGTGTTGAGGAGGATCTATTTTTCAACTTGTCATTCTTCACTAAATAAAGCCTTAGAACTTTTTCTTTTCATCTTCATTGTAGAATTTCAGTTGCAATATTTGATTTAATTGTAGATTTTTATAGTCTACACATGCCTAGAAGCCTTGGGCTGTGGATAACCTTTCACTAAGTCTAATAAATAAAATTTAAAAAGAAACTGCAGAAGTAAACCATAAATGTTTTAAAGACTGTCCAATAGGAAAAATGAGAGCCATGAATTTTTAAATTTTTATCTTGAAGAGTAAGATCTTATCATTCATTACAGAACAGCTAGAAAGAAATCAAAGGTAACCAAAATTTTTTAACTCCTTTCCTTCATTTGTATTTGTAAAAGGATCTATACTAGAATAAATATGTTATCAATGGCACTGAAAGGCCAAATTGATTTGTCAGTCATCTTTGTTTTAACTTACAGAAGAATTGGCAGTAGATGCCAAAGTCAAACAACCGTAAGGAAAAGTAAAATAATAAAATAATAAAATAAAATTAAATTTAAAAGCTTGTAATGCGAGAAGGGACAAAAATAAAAGTAGGCACGTGCTAGGGGGAAAAAAATAAAAAAGGCAATATAACCCATAAGGAAAATTGATTTTTTTGGTCCATAACATACTGAGAAGGATAAAAAGTGAAAATGGGGTTCTGTGAGTTATACCTGATCATTTAGGTAAATAAAATCTGAAAAACAGTATGGTGTACATATAATAGGGTGGCTTTGGGAAGTATCAATCAATAAATAACTCTTTATGTTAAAAAACAACTTTAACATAATTTTTATAAGAAAAAAATAAAAAAACATAAAACCATACTGTAGATCCACCTAAAGGATTTAAATTAATCTAAAATTAAATGCAGAAAAATATTCTACATATTACATATAATAAAGAATATATAAAACTATCACAACTTCATAAATAGCCATTAGTTGTCTAAAATAAAGATGAAATGTCACTTTTAAGAATTTTAGGAACTCCATAAGCATGTTTATCCAGATACACAGGTATATACACACTCACAATTTCATAAAGAAAGTTGCTAGGTTAATAAGCTGAGATAAACACTGAAATGTCACTCTAAGAATCTGGGGAATTCCACAGAAGAAAGATCTATTTTGGACCTGTCTCCCAAAAGGGGATAATTATGAAAGAGCAAAAAGATCCTCCACCCACAAAACTGCCCAACACAGAAATCAAATGTAGCACCATTGTGAAACTCATAAAAAATTCTATATTTGAAGAGGGGATAGAAGGATGTTTTCATTTGTGCATTTTCAATTATGCATTCCCACCAAGACAAACAACTTAATATAGCCTGGTCAGTGGTGATGCACAAAACCTTAATCTAGTGTGCAACCAAAAGGCTAATATTAGAAACAGTGGTGAATCCAAAAAGTTTCAAAACAACACATTTTAGGGCCACTTTTAACATGAGAAAGATCTATGCAGACAGTTGAGTGAGCCATGTTTTGATAGCAAACACCCTGAAGGAAAGAGGGTAATGCCAGTAATTCAAATTTTTCATTTTCATACTTAAGTTTATGCATCAATTTTTGGGCTAAAGAAAAGAAGAATCACTCACTTTCTGTACCCATCTGGCTGGACTCCACCTCAGGACTCCTGAGCCCTGTGGCTGTTTCATGTTCATGTCAGTTAATGCCACCACTCAGCAAAGTCAGTTAATGTCAGTTAATGCTACCACTCAGCAAAAAAACAGATTTCAACATTCAGGTAGACTAGCCAACATACAATATCAGGACCTGTGTATTCAGAAAACCGTGCATTTTCTTTTCATTTTCATTGTGACAAAAGGTTGGCTTGGCTACACTTACTAGGGGTATACAAGGTTTGAAATTTATAATAATGTAAAGAGTTTCATGGAAACAATAAAATACTCACGTCATGCCTGTAGTTAGGTGGTGTCTTTCTTTCTCCTTAGGACTGCCCATAGACTCTTAACCAGATTTGAGTTTCCTATCACCAGACTTGTCCATATGACAGTTCATCCACTGGCCTCCGGAGGTCGCTCTCCATCACTCCTCAAAGATTTATGCTCTTTGATCATCATTTCTCTGACATCCATCCTGCCATAATGTTAGTGATTTCAAAGTATGGAGATTATGCTTCCATCTCTGACCTCTCAATTCCTAGACCTCTTCTCTCCCAAGAATCCTGTCCTTTACTCTATGTCAGCCACTCACTCTATAATACCATATTGTGATTACCAACAACTTCCACCTCTTTTATAAACCTCACTTCTAAGCATCTCACTCCCCCTTTCTAGTGCACACTCTCTAAGACCCAGAATCCAACAATCCTTCAATCTTTCCCTTGCCCACCTCAAATCCTCATTTTGGTCCTTAGGTGGGCTAAAGTCTACAGTCCATCATTATGATTAATTCCCTGCAGAAACTATCAGCTATTTTACCCTACTCTTGACCATCATACTCACCTGGCAAATTCCAATCATTATTAAATCCAACTCCATGCCTACACCCCTAAGCTGAATTTGACTGGAAAATGGCACTACCATGCTAACCACTCATGATCACTAACTCAATTTGGGCCCTCAATGTTGCCCAGAAATCATACATTTCTCATTTCTCCTCAAATTTCCAATATCTCCTCCTCCATCCTAACACTGGAGCTGACCTTGCTTCCCAATTCCCCAAGAAAAACAGAGGTGAGAGAGAAAACCTCCATACATCCTCATCACATCTTTGTGATTTGAATATTACCACAAATGAACTGCCCATGTTCTTCCTAGGTCAATAGCTGTGCCTGTCCATCCCTTCTCACTCATCACTCAAGTGATTCCAGCGTCCCTCTCCATCTGTCCATCACTTTAAATGTCATCTGCAAACTCTTAATTCTCAGGTTTATTTTAGCCCAGGCCTTCTCCCTGAACTAGAGACTTGAATATACAATTGCCTTATTAACATTTCCACCCACATACTTAATAACACTGCCTGGAACTCCTGATCTTCCCCCACAACTTACTCTTTAGGGAGGCATCCCCCTGTCAACAAAAAGAAACTTCATTGTTTCAGTTGTTCAGGCCAAAGTCAAGTCATCTTTGTCTCTCCTTATCTCTTACTCTGTATCAACTGAGTAGCTATTATACTAGCTCTCCCTTCAAAAACTTACGAGAATCCAACCACTTTCCCTTCCACCACCATCACTCTACTCCAAGCCTATCTCTTACCTAATATATTCTGAGAGTATCTGACTGGTCCCCCAGGTTCCACTCCTGCCCTCCATGTCTGTTGTCAGTACTGTAGCCAGAATAACCATGTTAAAATATAAATCAGGTTATGATATTCTTCTTCTTATAAATTTCCATGGGTAAGTTTCTGCATAATGGTCCTTACTACCTCTTCGAGCTCCTCCCTAACCATCTTCCCCCTTGTTCCCTCTGCTCCAGCCACACTGGCCTTCCTGCTATTCTTCAACCTCTACAGACACATTGCTACCTCTTTAGCACATGCTGTTCTGGGATGTTCTTTCCTTCATGGGCCACATGTTTCCATCGCTCACCTCTGAATTTCTGTTCAAATGTCACCTTCGAAGGAGCTCTTCCCTGACCATGCTCAAAACTTCATTTTTCACTGTAGCTCTTATGATTATACAACAGATGAGAAGTTTACCTATTTATTTACTGTTTGCCTGACTTGACAAAATATAAGCTCCATGAGGACATGGATGTCATTTATTCACTGCTATACCCCTTGTGCCTGATGTAATGCTTGAAATATAGTGTATGTTCAAATACTTACTGAATAAAGGAATAAATGCATGTTTTTGGAAGCATCAAGATGGAAGGACTTTTCTGAATCATCTAGGCCAAGGATTGCCAAATTTCTTCTGTAGACAGCCAAATGCTAAACATTTTCAAACTCTGCAGGTCATCTGATCTAAGTCACAACTATCCAACTCTGCCATTGTAATGTAAAAGCAGTAACAATGTGTAAACAAATAAGCATATCTGTGTTTTAATAACATTTTATTTACAAAACCAGGGGGCTAGCAGAATTTGACCTGTGAACCCTGATCTCAATTATTCTGTTGCACTGAGCATTAAGGCCTTAGTCACCAGTTCTGCCAAAATTTATTAAACAGAGTTCATAACTTCTAGAGCTAGGGCCATCTAGACCAACCATCCAATCTAACCCCTTTGGCAGACATATATGCTTACCTAGCATCCATTTTCTCCTTCTTTTTACCTAAAAGAAGCCCATTTCATTGAGGAGACAGCAATGTACACAGCTAAGAACTAAGTTTCTCAGCCTCTCCGTAGCAAGACATGACACTTCTGGCCAATAAGATACACAGAGAAGTCATGTGGAGGGCATTTTAGGAAAAGTCCTTTAAAGAGGGTTGACTGGTGGCAACTTTCCCCCTGCCCCTCTTCCAGTTCTAAATGCAAATGTAATACCCAGGGCGTGGTTAGAGTCACACCTTATAAATTGCAGAGTAGGAGGAGAGGAGTCAGGTACATCGAAGATACAGTGGAGCTCAGGCACAGGTCCTCCAGATGTCCTGTTATAAAAGGAAGAACTAATCTCTGGTTAAGCCATGATAAGTGGCTTTTAAAGAGAGAAAATGAATATTTGGTTAAGCCACTATAAGTAGCTTGTAAAAAAAAGAAAATGAGTCATCCAAGACCCTAAAAGCCAGCCAGACACATAAAAGACACTTGAACTGATCCTGCGACTTCCACTTCAATAGTCTTTCTCTCATGCAACTCCCCACTCAAAGAATAAAAGGTACAACATGCTATTCCATGCAGAACAGATAGCATGTGATTTAGAAAAGCTTTGTTCCTATCAAAAAATGATCATTTCCCAGGCTCAGATAAGTAAGAATTCTGGAGTTTTACCTTGCTTCAGATGTCAGTTCCAAACCACTGACAGCCCCTAAGTTAATCCTTTCACTCACAACCTAAAGAGAAAGACAGATCTTCTATATAACTCTGGTAGAAAAGTCCAGGGAGGGTTTCAGTTTGCCTGATTTGGATTCCACACTTAATCTGGAACTAGCCACCATAGGAGGATTATACTGCTTGACTTAGACTGGGTCACATGCTCACCCCTGTGGCATGGGAAATCGGTCAGCCCCACCCAAGGGGGTCTCATTGGTTCCTCCCAGTAAACAATAGGCTCTGATATCAGAAGACACGGACAGGAGTTTGAAGTGTGTGCCCACACATACACATACACATACACATCACTTTTTGTGCCTGTCCCAGGAAATTAGTAAATGTGGGTTGTAGGCTTAACTCTCTAACTAGATGCAGGTCACCCAGCTGATACATGATCCTTGGCTCTGAGTTTTCCAATCACTTACCAAAAGGAGATGACTCATCCAACATTAGTCTTAAGTATTAAAAGATGGACTTAAACACGATATTGGGAAAAATCTTGGAAAAGTATGAAGTGCTATATAATTATGTAGGATTATTATAAGTGAATAAATACAACTGATATAAAAGAAAATAAGAGACTCTTTCCTACCTCATCCAAACCTATAAAAATCTTTAACACATCCTTTACAATGATGAGTACCACAGAGGGCCTCATATTGCAGTTAGCCCAGACCACAAAGATAGGAAGTCTTGTGCACCACCTTCCTGGGACTACTAACAGGCCCATAGTGTTCCTCTCAAAAATGACTTGCCTCATTCAATTCCCATATTCTCATAACCTCCTCTATTCTCATATTCTCATATTCACCTCACTCTGTTGATCATTAAAATCCAAAATAAAAAAAATTTAGGTATCCATATACATACTGTTTCAAACTTTAAATGCCTTAGATGAATTGACATACTCATTTGCTGTAGCCACAGCAAATAGCAAAAGACTGAAACAATCTAAACGTCCACTAAAAAGAGGCTATATAATAAAGTTGTGCCACATCCATATAATGGAATAGTATATAGCTGTTAAGAATAAAGAAACTCTAAATGCACTAACTCAGATAGGATTACCTAGATACATTCAGTGAAAAAAGCTAAGCGAAAGATTGGTATATAGTTATACTGCTACCATTTGTGTAAAAGGCAAGAAAAGAACACACACCATGATGCCAGGCATAAAGGCATGGGATCTCTTGGGACGAATACAAAGAAACAAATTACCTTGGTTTTCACTAGAAAGATGAGCTGGGTTTGCTGAAGAACAGAGTATGGGAGAGACTTTTTAATCTTTTGTATCTTTTGAATTTTGCATCATGTGACTACATTAACTTTGTACCAGACAGACAGACTGAGAACACAATACGGCATAAACCTATGGAAGGACAAAGACACCACCAGGTCATACAGGTCTCTAATAATAATTAAGCACAGACGTTGAAGCATTTGGCTGCCAGAATAATCAACCCTAAGTTTAACACAGTAGTTGTGTTAACATATTAGGGTGGTGCTTGGAATATAACAACCAACCTGCCTCCCCTATCAACTTCATGAAACACATGGTCACCTAACACTTGAGCAAACACATGCTTCTGTTAGCAAGAACAGAGGATGAACTAACCAGTTAGGTATTCAAACAAGAGCATCCTCCCATCTGTGTAAGTATGTATGTATGTATTTTGGTGTGCACACACATGTAAACACACACACACACACACACACACACACACAAAAGTATCACAAATAAATGAGTAGACAGATTTTTAATACATTTTCCATTTCACAAATACTTGCTAAGGATACATAAGGAACAGTTATGAGTGTTTTCAGCAACAACTACCAGAAACACAGACCTAGTGTGTACCTTAACAAATTGGAGTTTACTTTTCCCAGCTAACAAGTAGTCTGGAAGAAAGTGGCTTCTGCATTTGTGGTAGCATGTGTATAGTGTCAAGGCCATTATTTCTGTGAGTCTCCTATCCATTCCCGTATGGCAACAAGATGGTTACTCTTACCCCAGGCATCACATCCATATTCAGGATAGGGAGAAGGTAAAGGAGGTGATGTCATCACTTTTAATCAAGAAAAGAAAAGACTGTCCCAGAAACCCTCAAGCTGACTCTTTAATTGTACCTCGTTAGCCTGACCTATATTGTATGGCTTTTCTGAAAAAGAGTCCTAAAACATAAATATTTAATTTTTACAGTATATTCAAGGCATGCAATGGCAAAATAAGTTCAGAATGACTACTGAACGAACCAGCCCAGAGTGTATGCTACAAGTACTCTGATAGGCTGTAAAAGTTGGCGTGTAGGGGTGCTAAGTGTGACCCTAACAGTTTATATGCTTTATTGTCTGCTTTCAGAATATTTTAAAATATGACAGTATGATGGATTTTAGATTGGATACACAAGGTGACAAGTAAAAATACTGAAGACTTTTCATATATCCCAAAATAAAAAATTAATGTACAAGTTATATATCTATATTTATGTGCCTTATTAGAGGCAACTGACCTGCCAAATAAATGCACATCCAAAAGTTATACACATTTTCTTTCTGTATATTTCTCCTTAAAAGTAAGTTTTCATTTGTTTAATGAATTATGTTATAATTGCAATTAATTTCTCAGGATCTATAGACAAGTTCTATTCCCTCCAATTTGTTAAAGACGAAAGTTCTGTTATAACTTAAGTCACAAAGAATTGTTAATTTTATTATAAACTTTTCTGAAAAGAACATCAGTTACCCTATAGTGTCACAACCAGTCTGCAGTGCAAAAGCATTACATACACACAAATATTTTTTCTTGAGCCATTTGCAGGTAAATTTCAAACATTATAAGCCTTTTTCCTAAATACTATGTAAAAGACCCCCCAATGAAAGACATTCTCTTACTAACTAGAATACTGTTATGTTTAAGACTATTAATGATTCTAATTAGCAAGACTATAAATTGGTAATTTTATGAATAATAAGTATTATCACTAAATCTGTTAAAACTTCTCCAAATATCTCCCCAAATATTTTTTAATCAAAGGCTAATCATAACTGTTTTTGTTTCAAGTGCCATATTTTCAAAATTATTCATCCAAAGGTAGTTAATTTTTACCTCTATCATTGTTATTGGCTGTCAGATGACTGGTATGTGGGTTGGAGTCTTTAAAAAGGGCTTTTATATGTATAACATAGTCCCCTGTTTTGCCTTTTTGTATCTAAATGATTACAGAATACAACAAGAAATTCTTGAGAACATTGTATTTTATAGGAAGAAAAGAAAAGTAGGGAAGGAAGACAGGGAGGATTATTTTTGACCTAAAAAAAAGAATGGAAATCACAAACTCAAATAATAGGGACTGCTACTGAAGTGTGTTAAATAAACATAAATCTGCTACTTTAATCAAACAAAGAAAATACTCTGAGCTTACCCAATTTGAAACTGAAAATGAATCCAGAAGCAAGGTAATACAGCAGAAAATCAGCAGTGTCATTGAGCCTCAGACAGACTGTAAGAAGAGCTCCACATAAGCTTCCCACAATTAATGCTAATAAATGAATTGAGTTCTACCACATTCACAAAAGATTGAGAATAATGTTGTTTACATACACTCTATTCTTCCCTCATATATATGTGATTTTCACAGATTCTAAAATCATAGTTTCTCTCAAATATCTGATGATAAAAAAAATAGGTTACAATATGAAGAAGCAACTTGACAACCATGGAGAACTCTATATTTATTACAAGCATTATAATATATGATTTATTTATTTATCCACATCCACCAACTGTAATACAAGGTCTGTTCAAACTAACCAGTCAATATACTGTACAACTCGGGACGCCTGGGTGGCTCAGTTGGTTAAGCAGCTGCCTTCGGCTCAGGTCATGATCCCAGCGTCCTGGGATCGAGTCCCACATCGGGCTCCTTGCTCCGCAGGGAGCCTGCTTCTCCCTCTGCCTCTGCCTGCCATTCTGACTGCCTGTGCTCGCTCTCTCCCCCTCTCTCTCTGATAAATAAATAAAATCTTAAAAAAAAATATATATATACTGTACAACTCAGCCTTCAGTTTCATATGATTTCATTTTCCTTTCCTTCTTGTGACATTATAATTTTGTGTTCTGAGTTTACTATAACTAATATTAATGGTTTTGTCCACATGCTCACAAAGTAAAGGAAAAGACACAAAACCTTTTAGATCACCTAATCGGTACCCTCAGGGGTGAAAAAATGCTAATATGGAAACAAAGATCTTTATTTTTTTTCCCCTGTGGAATAAAACAAATGCCTTGTATGGTTTTAATTACATCCTAATATTTCATAAACATCTTTTAGCATCGGAAGAAAAATAAAGTACATATTGTGAAAAGCTCAGCAGCTCCCAATTTTGTGATGGCACCAACTTCTATAATCAAGTCTACAGTCCCTACAACTGGCCACCTTTGAAATCAAATAGTTTTGAAATCAAAAAGTTTTGCCACTTTTGGCAACAAAACTATGGTACTTTTTAATGTAACATGTTTACAGAGGTGCTATTACCATTCTTCCTCTTTGGTACTGTGCTTACTTTTTGCGTACTAAACAAATATTACCAAATTATTTCTAGTTATCTAAATTCGGTAACTAATTTAAATAGTCTTTTCTTTGTTTCCCCAAAGGTCTATGTGAGTAAGAACATGTCTGCTAAGAACTATGGACAAATCATCCTCTGCTATGTAAAAATCTCCAAGTATCCAAAATATTTGGGATTTCCAGGATTTAGGAAGATGCTACAGCTCTTGTATAAACAGGAAAGCTAGGCCACAGGGAGAAAACCAAGGTCAGCTGTGAATGTGCAAAGCCCTGAAAAGTTAAATTTCTTTTGCTGGCTCCCCATTTCTACTTATCCTGATAAGTCTACCTCATTAGTCTGCTGCTGATCAATTCTGTTAGTAATTTAATACAGAAGCAAGTTTTTCTTGTTTCTCATTTATAAGAGGAGAGAAAGAAGAGAAAACTGATTGAGGCTGCCCAGAACAGCCTGACCCAATTTTATCCCAAATCGTCCTTTAGGAAAAATGCATTTGCCATAACACAGAGGTAACTTCTGGGTTTCTTGGAAACTGGGATGCTTCTATTTCTTACATTCAAAATGTACTGGGAAAAAAACAAAACAAAAAAAAGACAAAAAAAACCCCAAAACCAACTTAGGTGTTACGTAATTTAATAAGCAAGTGAACTATTTACTTTCAAAATGAATGCCCAGGTCAATATATGTGATTTTGGGGACAGCTGGTAGCTTTGTTGGTTAAACATCTGCCTTCAGCTCAGGTCATGATCCCAGGGTCCTAGGACTGAGTCCCATATTGGGCTCCTTGCTCAGCAGGGAGCCTGCTTCTCCCTCTGCCTGCACTGTCACTCCCCCTGCTTGTGCTCTCTCTCTCTGACAAATAAATAAATAAAATATTTTTTTTAATGTGATTTTTAACCATCCTTTCTAGCCAAAAAAAAATGTGTCAAATTTTTACTACTTTTAATAATTCCACTGAATATTATCTAATCACTCTTCCTATTATCATCACTCCTAGCCTTCCTATATATTCTTTCTGCAACTTGATTTAAATAAGATATATAACTATTTCTTATTTTTTTTAAGATTTTATTTATTTATTTGACAGAGAGAGAGAGATCACAAGTAGGCGGAGAGGCAGGCAGAGAGGGAGGGGGAAGCAGGCTCCCTGCTGAGCAAAGAGCCTGATGCGGGGCTCGATCCCAGGGCCCTGAGATCTTGACCTGAACTGAAGGCAGAGGCTTAACCCAATGAGCCACCCAGGTATCCCAATATATAACTATTTCTTAAACTTGCATTTAAAAAAATAAATAAAGGAGACCACACTGAAAAGTATTTCAAAGCTCACCATAGCAACTCCTCAGAAAGTGATAAACAAAGAGCACTCAATTTTGCCATTAGCTTCCTAAAGAACATTCTTGAAGGCCCTTGGAAAACGATGTTCATTTCTAAAATGACTGTCTAGGGGCACCTGGGTGGCTCAGTGGGTTAAAGCCTCTGCCTTCGGCTCAGGTCATGATCCCAGGGTCCTGGGATTGAGCCCCGCATCAGGCTGTCCACTCCGCGGAGAGCCTGCTTCCTCCTCTCTCTCTCTCTGCGTACTTCTGATCTCTATCTGTCAAATAAATAAAAAATCTTTAAAAAGAAATAAATAAAATAAAATGACTGTCTAAAAATTTAAATAAACAGAATAAAATGGGGGCGCCTGGGTGGCTCAGTGGGTTAAGCCTCTGCCTTCGGCTCGGGTCATAATCTCAGGGTCCTGGGACTGAGCCCCACATCGGGCTCTCTGCTGAGTAGGGAGCCTGCTTCCCCCTCTCTCTCTGCCTGCCTCTCTGGCTACTTATGATCTCTGTCTGTCAAATAAATGAACAAAATCTTTTTTAAAAAATAAATAAATAGACTATGGACTCTGAAAAACAATCTGAGGGTTTGAAGTGGCAGGGGGGGTGGGAGGTTGGGGTACCAGGTGGTGGGTATTATTGAGGGCACAGATTGCATGGAGCACTGGGTGGGGTGAAAAAATAATGAATACTGTTATGCTGAAAATAAATAAATTTAAATAAATAAATAAATAAAATGACTGTCATCTTAACAGTTACTTGTTATTTTTCTTTTGTCTCCATTCCATCCTCTCACTTAAATTTATCCTGATTTATAAAACTTTTACACATTTAGAAATATTCTAGGATTTTACATATGTATTTTTGTTACACAGGAAGAAAAATGTGATTTACTTTGCAATTTTGTGCCTTCTATGAGATATAGTCCAGCTAAAGAAGAAAAGATGAAAAGCAAAGTAATAATCTTCAGTAAGTTTATATACTAAGCAGAGTTAAGTTG
Organism: Mustela nivalis; assembly: GCF_964662115.1. Taxonomy (NCBI): domain Eukaryota; kingdom Metazoa; phylum Chordata; class Mammalia; order Carnivora; family Mustelidae; genus Mustela; species Mustela nivalis. The sequence continues at coordinate 106,681,704 of NC_139027.1, read as the reverse complement.
TGGATGCCAGTCTTCGATCACACTCTAAACCCTGAGTTGGTTTCCACAGGTGGAAACCAAGGGATATGTATCCCTTATGCCAAGGGATACAGGAGGGAAATGGCACCTGCCAGTTCCTTTACTTCTGGAAGGGTCTCTCTGTGAATGCTGCCTCTCTGGGACATGCTCCAAGATGACCAAATATCTTCCCCACTGTGTGCCCCAGGCACTCCTCAGATCACTGTTTCCATGCTGTGTATCCATGGGGTTGTTTGCCTGCCTCTCTCAAAGTCTATCCCAGACAAGCCTTCTGACCTTTAAAATTCCAAGCTCTCAGCCTCACTGGTTGCCAGATGTTACAAAATTCATTCCTTCTCACTTTCAAAGGCAATTACTATGGGTACTTGTTTTCCCTTTGTGCACGCCTGTGTGTTAGTCTGTCTCTCACCATTCTTCATTACTATGGCTCCTGCCCCACCTCCAGGACCACAGTCCCTTTCTCTCCCAAACTTGCCTCTCCACACTTCCTACTTTCTTCAGTGTGGCTTCTTCTCTACCTCTAGTTGTAGAATTTGTTCTGCCAGTCTACTGGTCAGTTTCTGATATGTTTAGGATGATTGGATAGTTATCAAGTTTTATTTGTAGGATAATATGAGCCTTGGGTCAATCTCTTACTCTACCGCCATCTAAACCCTGATTTTTAATACAGGTATAAATATTTACCCAAAGGAAACAAAAATACTGATTTGAAGGAATACATGCACCCAATGTTTATAGCAGTATAATCAACAATAGCAAATTATGGAAAGAGTCCAAACGTCTACTGACTGACGAACAGATAAAGAAGATGTGGTATACATGTACAATGGAGTATTACTTGGCCATAAAAAAGAATAAAATCTTGTCACTTGCAATGATGTGTATAGAGTTAGAGAGTATTATGCTGTGAATTAAGTGATTTAGAGAAGACAAATGTCATATGATTGAATTCATGTGGCATTTAAGAAACAAAACAGATAAACATGGAAGGGTAGGGAAGAGAGAGGCAAACTAAAAAACAGACTCTTAACTATAGGAAAAAAAAAACCCTGATGGTTACTGGAAGGAAGGTAGGTGGTGGAATGTTGAATAGGTGATGGGTATTAAGGAGGGCACTTGTGGTAAGCACCAGATGTTGCACATAAGTGATGAATCACTAAATTCTATACCTAAAATTAATATTGCACTGTATATACCTAGCTGGATTTAAATAAAAACTTAGAAAATTAAACAAACTAAAAATTTAAAAATTAAAAAGAAGTAACTTACAAGGGAAAAAACCATAAGGCTAGCAGGAGATTTTTCAGCAGAAACCTTCCAAGCCAGGCATGGCATGATATATTCAAAGTGCTCAATGGGAAAATCCACAGCCAAGAATACTTTATCCATAAGGCTATCATTCAAAAAATAGAAGGAGAGATAAGGAGTTTCCTCCACAAACAAAAACTAAAGGAATTCAACCACTAAACCAGCCCTTCAAGAAATATTAAAGGGGACTCCTTGAGTGGAAAGAAGAGACCAAAAGTAACAATATAAAGGTAGGAAACACAAAAGCAGTAAAAATGAATATTTCTGTAAAAAATCAGTCATGGAATTCCCAAAATAAAAGGATGTAAAATGTAACAACATATAACTACAATGTGAGGAGGAAAAGAGTAAAGAATGGGTTCAAACTTAAATGACTGCTGACTTAACACAGACTGCTATATGCAGAAGATATATATATATCACATATATATGCAAATATATATAAATATACAAATATAAATAAATATGCAAAGAATGAGGAGAAAGAAATCTAAAAATATCACTAAGAAAATCAGCAAATCATGAAAGAAAGATAAGAAAAGATCAGGGACGCCTGGGTGGCTCAGTTGGTTAAGCAGCTGCCTTCGGCTCAGGTCATGATCCCAGCGTCCTGGGATCGAGTCCCACATCGGGCTCCTTGCTCCGCAGGGAGCCTGCTTCTCCCTCTGACTCTGCCTTCCACTCTGTCTGCCTGTGCTCACTTTCGCTCGCGCTCTCTCTCTGACAAATAAAAAAAAAAAAAAAAAAAAAAAAAAAAAGATCAGAGAAAATCTTCAAAGAAACCATAAAAAAATAATAAAATGACATTGCATGCTTACCTGTCAATAATTATTTTGAATGTAAATGGACTAAATACTCTAAGCAAAAGACACAGGATGACAGAATGGATTAAAGAAAGACAATCATCTATGTGATACCTATAAGAGGCTCATTTTAGACCTAAAGACAACTGCAGATTGTGGACTCTGAGAAACAAACTGAGGGGTTTGGAGGGGAGGAGGGAGGGAGGTTGAGTGAGCCTGGTGGTGGGTATTATGGAGGGCACGTATTGCATGGAACACTGGGTGTGGTGCATAACAATGAATTATGGAACACTGACAAGAAATTTTTTTAAAAATGAAAAAAAAAAGTCAGGAGATACAGAAACATCTATCATGCAAATGGATATGAAAAGAAAGCCAGAGTAGCAATACCTAGACAAAACAGACTTTAAAACAGAGACTGTAATAAGAGACAAAGAAAGACACTATATAATAATAAAGGGAACAATCCAACAAGAAGATATAACAATTGTAAATATTTACATACCCAATACAGAAACACCCAAATACATAAAAGTTAATAACAAACATAAAAGAACTAATCGATAATAATACAATAATAGCAGGATACTTTCACACCCCACTTACATCAATAGACAAATCTTCTAAACAGAAAATCCTCAAGAAAACAATGGCTTAGAACTATGACACACAAGGACAGATAAATTTAACAGATATATTCAGAACAATTCATCCTAAAACGGAATATATACCGCCTTCAAGTGCACATGGAACATCCTCTAGAATAAATCAAATATGAGCCCACAGAACAAGCCTCAACAAATCAAAATCATATCATGTATCTTTTCTGACCACAACTTTATGAAACTAAAAGTCAACCGCAAGAAAAAATCAAGAAAGACCACAACCGTATGGGAGGTTAAATAACATGCTAATAAACAATGAATGGGTCAATGTGGGGAGGGGATGACATGGAAACAAATGAAAATGAAAACACAACAGTCCAAAACCTTTGGGATACAACAAAAGCAGGTTTTTTTTAATAAATTTTTTATTTTTTATAAACATGTATTTTTATCCCCAGGGGTACAGGTCTGTGAATCAGCATTCACCAAAGCACATACCCTCCCCAATGACAACAAAAGCAGTTTTAAGAGGGACATTTATAGCAACAGAAGCCACCGCAAGAAGCAAGAAAAATCTCAAATAAAAAACCGAACCTTACACATAAATGTGGTAGAAAAATAACAATAAATATAATGTAAAACTAGCAGAAAGAAAGAAATAATAAAGATTAGAGCAGGAGAAAATGAAACATAAACTAAAAGATATCAATGAAATTGGGAGCTGGTTCTTGAAAAAAAATCAATAAAATTGAGAAACCTATCGTATGGTTTCACTTATTTGTGGAGCATAACAAAAAGCATGGAGGACATGGGGAGTTAGAGAGAAGGGGGTTGGGGTAAATTGGAAGGGGAGGTGAATCATGAGAGACTATGGACTCTGAAAAACAATCTGAGGGGTTTGAAGTAGGGGGGGTGGGAGGTCGGGGTACCAGGTGGTGGGTATTATAGAGGGCATGGATTGCACAGAGCACTGGGTGTGGTGAAAAAATAATGATACTGTTATGCTGAAAATAAATAAATTTTTTTAAAAAATTGAGAAACCTCTATCCAGACTTATCAAGAAAAAAAGAGGAAGGACTCAAGTAAATAAAATAAAAAATGAGAGAGGAGAAACAACAACCAACACCATATAAATATAAACAATTATAAGACATATTACAAAAACTTCTAAGTCAACAAATTGGACAACCTAAAAGAAATGGATAATTCTTAGAAACACATAAACTACCAAAACTGAATCAAAAAGAAATAGAAAATTTGAACAGACCAATAATCAGCAAAGAAACTGAATCAGTAATCAAATATTATGCCTCCATCAGAAAGGACGAATACCCAACTTTTGTAGCAACATGGACGGGACTGGAAGAGATTGTGCTGAGTGAAATAAGTCAAGCAGAGAGAGTCAATTATCATATGGTCTCACTTATTTGTGGAGCATAACAAATAGCATGGAGGACAGGGGGTGTTAGAGAGGAGAATGGAGTTGGGAGAAATTGGAAGGGGAGGTGAAATGTGAGAGACTATGGACTCCGAAAAACAATCTGAGGGGTTTGAAGTGGCGGGGGGAGGTGGGAAGTTGGGGTACCGGGTGGTGGGTATTATGGAGGGCACGGATTGCATGGAGCCCTGGGTGTGGTGAAAAAATAATAAATACTGTTCTTCTGAAAATAAATAAATTAATTTACTAAATAAATAAATAAATAAATAAACCACCAAAAAAACCAAAAACAAAAACCAAAAAACCTCCCAAGAAATAGAAGTCCAGGACCAGATGGCTTCCCAGGCAAATTCTACCAAACATCTAAAGAAGAGTTAATACTATTCTCTTCAAACTATTCCAAAAATTTAAAAAAGGAAGGAAAACTTCCAAATTCATTCTATGAGGCCAGCATTACCCTGATACCAAAATCATATCAGGACACCACTAAAAAAGAGCCAATATTTCTGATTAACATAGATGTAAAAATCCTCAACAAAATATGAGCAAACTAAATACATCAATACATTTAAAAAATTGTTCAACAAAATCAAGGGGAATTAATTCCTGGATACAAGGGCGATTCAAAATTCACAAATCAATGTGATATGTCATTACATCAACAAGAGAATGAATAAGAACCATATGACCATTTCAATAGACACAGAAAAAGCATTTGACAAAGTACAACATCATTCATAATTAAAAAAAAAACTCAATAAAGTAGGTCTAGAGAGAACATACTCCAATATAATAAAGGCCATATATGAGAAACCCATAGCTAACATCATGTTCAATGGTAAAAAACTGAAAGCTTTTCCCCTAAGATAAGGAACAAGACAAAGACAACTATTCTCACCACTTTTATTCAACATAGTACTGAAAGTTCTAGCCACAGCAATTAGACAAGAGGAAGGAACAAAAGGTATCCAGATTGGTAAGGAAGAGGTAAAACTTTCGCTATTTGCAGATGACATATACTATATATAGAAAAAACAGAAGATTTTACCAAAAAACTGTTAGAACTAGTAAACAAATTCAGTACAGTCGCAGGATATAAAATCAATGTGCAGAAATCTGTTGCATTTCTATATATTAGTTATGAAGAAACAGAAAGAGAAATTAAGAAAACAATCCCATGTACAATGGCACAAAAAAATAATAAGATACCTAGGAATAAACCTAAGCAAGGAGGTGAAAGAACTGTATTCTGAAAACTACAAAACATTGATGAAAGAAACTGAAGATGACACAAAGAAATGAAAGGACATTTCATGCTCATGAATTGAAAGAACAAGTATCCCTAAAATGTCTATACTACGCATAACAATCTAGAGATTTAATTCAATCCCTATAAAAATACCAACAGCACTGTTCACAGAACCAGCACAAACAATTCTAAAATTTGTATAGAACCACAAAAGACCCTGAAGAACTAAAGCAGTCTTGAAAAAGAAAAGCAAAGGCATCATAATTCTATAGATCAAGTTATACCACAGATCTGCAGTGATCAAGACAGTAAGGGACTAGCACAAAATAGACACACAGAAAAATGGAACAGAATAGAAAATCCAGAAATGGATGCACAACTATATGGCCAATTAATCTTCAACGAAACAGGAAAGAATATCCAATGGGAAACAGTCTCTGAGTCTGAGTCTCTGAGTCTCTGAGTCTCAGGTGCTGAAAAAACTAGAAAACAACATGCAAAAGAAAAAAAAAAACTGGACAACCTTCTTACATCACACACAAAAATAAACTCAAAATGGATTGAAGACCTAAATGTGAGACCTGAAACCATAAAAATCCTAAAGGAAAACTCAGGTAGCCATAGCAACTTTTTTCTAGATAGGTCTCCTGAAGCACAGGAAACAAAAACAAAAATGAACTACTAGGATTATGTCAAAATAAAAAGCTTCTGCCTAGCAAAGAAAACAATCAGCAAAACTAAAAGGCAAACTACAGAACAGAAGAAGATACCGGCAAATGACATATCTGATAAAGGGTTAGTATCCAAAATACATAAAGGGCTATAAAACTCAATACATGGAAAACTGTTGATAGCATTTTGCATTTCAAAATAAACTTATCATGCCAATAAAGTGTAAGTTTCTTATCATGTCAAAGAAACTAAAGAACACCAAACAAATACCTTAGAAAGTCAAAGAGAAGAAGAAATTTGATATTTACAGATAACATTTTATCAACTATTATATTTAGTAGTGAGCAGAACTAACTAAAAAATGTACTGTGACATTACTTGTTGAGAACTGGGCTAGAAGCTTTAATACCACCCTGAAGTTCACATACCACACGTACAGCCACAGTCTGCATGGAAAAAAAGAATAATTCATGAAACCAAGTTCATTCAAAAATAACCATGAATAGGAAAAGTCACATCTGAATCATTGTAAGAGCTTTTAAATGTGTGTGTGTAATCATTTAAAAAGCACAACTAAAAAGGAAATCTATTTATTTCTTTTCCCCACTTAACTAAGCATTCAGTCTATAATCAGCTGGTTAGCATGAAGTATTATTAAGGCACTATTTTTACAGTACCCATTTTTATGGGTTTTGTATGTTATACAAACAGTGGTTTTTTAAAAAAAAATGCATGAATTGGTTATTCTCTTTCATGCTTCCTATATTAAGTCAAACCAAAGCTCTGGATCTTGGCATAATGGTAATACAAGTGGAAACAAAAACAGTTCAATCTTCAAAATGTCTTTCAATTTTACTCTATTCATTCTATCACATTTAAGTCTCATTTATCAAAAATAGATTTTTAAAGAGCCCTGCATTTAAGATAATTTCAGGGTTTGCTTCAAATTACAAAAAAAAATAGGAAATAACAAGTCACTGACTAGAAAAATATATAAAAACAAATTATTTAATCATAAGTGTAAAATTAGTTTTTTAAAAAAATCCCTTATTGCTGCAGAAGGTCACAGGTATCAAACATATCACCACTCAAAAGACAGGGATATTTTAAGATTCTGTAGAGATGGTTACTGCTACACCATTTTTCAATCTTTCATTGTAGATAATTTTACTATTAATAAAAGTCAAATGCCAATTAAAAAAAAATCACCCAAACAATACAGAGAAAAATGGTCAAGATCTATGAGCAGATAATTCACAGATTAATATGAAAGGCCAAGTTACATATGAAAAGTTGCTCCACCACATATATGCTCAAGCTCTTGATGCTTAACTCATCAAGAAAAGATGAGTTAAAACTAGAAATCATTTTTTTTAATCCATAACTTTGGGTATCTTTTAAAAGTTGATGATAACCATTAGAAAAGAGTGTGAAGGTGACTTCTAGTTTCTGGTCCAGCGTGTAAGGATCTTGGAAGTTATCATTCTATCCTAACAAGTGAAAAGCTGAACTGAAAAAAATCAACAACTCTTCTTAGATCCATCATAAAAGTGAGGTCACAAGGTAAATAACTGCCCCCAAAATTGGAGACAGTCAGATACAAAGAATCACAACTTATCAGAGCACAAAACCATGAACAGAACCCTCCACAGAGCTAGTGCCAGGGAAGGAAAACCAGAACTGTAATTGAAGAACTGCTGGAGTCTCAGTGTGGACAAGTCCCTGAGTTACAAGCTCTTGAGAGGGTGGGGCGCAGGTGTTGAGGAATAGGATGACACTTTTGTGAGTTTTACCTCCTAGAGCTCCATCAGGTTTTCACAGTAGTGAAAATTGGAGAAAAATTCCTTCATGCTTCTAGGAGGAGGAGAAAAGGAACCATTTTTAAATATAAGAGAGCATTCTGTTCTTACTAACAACGCTTGCCCTCAAGAGAAACTTTTTTTTTATTATGTTCAGTTTGCCACTGTTTAGTACATCATTCGTTTTTAATGTACTGTTCGATGATTCATTAGTTATGTATAACACCCAGTGCATATCACCCTATTACCCCCTCTTCACCCCTCTCCCTTCTGAGACCCCCAGTTTGTATCCCGAGGTCCATAGTCTCTCATGATTCATCTCCCTCTCTGATTTTTCCCCCTTCAGACTTCTCTTGATTCCCCTGTAGTCATCTGTGCTATTGCTTACGTTCCACATATGAGTGAAGTCATATGATAATTGTCTTAAGAGAAACTATTTTGCCAGAGCCTAGTCTGTGGGGTTTTATCAGACAAGGAATTTAAAAGAACTATGATTCATATGCCAAGGGCTCTAATGAAAAAGTAGACAAGATGTAAGAACAATGGATAATAGAAGCACAGAGATGGAAAGTCTAAGAAAGAATACAAAAGAAATCCTAGAGATCAAAAACACTAAGGATATGCAAACATCTAAAACTGAAGAAGCAAAAAGAAAAAAGACAAGAAAAGCAGAACAGAATATTCAAGAACTATGGAACAACTACAAAACATATTACCTAAACAAAACAGAATACCAAAAGAAGAGAGAAAGGAATAGAAGAAATATCTGAAACAGTGACTGAGAGTTTCTCCAAATTAACACCAGACACCAAATCACAGATCCAGGAAGCTCAGAGAAGAGGCAAGATAAATGTCCCAAAAAACAATATCCAGGTAATCATATTCAAGTACAGAAAATCAAAGATAAAGATAAAAATCTTAAAAGAAGCTACAGGGGAATAAAACACCTTACCCACGTAGAAGCAAAGACAAGAATTATGTCTGACTTCTCAGAAATCATGGGATAAAGGAGAGTGATGTGAAATAAATCAAGCGTTAAAAGAAAAAAACAGCAACAAAACATACACACACAAACTCCACCACACTTGGATGTGTGGACTGAAAAATTGTCTTTCAAAAGGAGGAATAAAGACTTTCTCCGACAAACATTAAGGGGATTTGTTGCCAGTAGACCTGCCTTGCAAGAAATATTAAAAGAGAAGGAAACTGACAAGCCAGAAACATGACTCTACAATAAAGGAAAAACATTAGAAAGGTAATAAGGGAAGGTTAAATAAACTTTTCTTTTTCTTTTCTTTTCTTTTTTTTTTTTTTTAAAGATTTTATTTTATTTATTTGAGAGAGAAAGAAAGCATATGGGAGCAGGGGGAGGGGCAGAGTGAGAAGCCGACTCCCAGCTGAGCAGGGAGCTGGCTGTGAGGCTTGATCCTAGAACCCCAAGGGCATGATCTGAGCCAGAGGCAAGCATTTAACCAACTGAGCCACACAGGCACCTCTAAACTTTAATTTTTCTTATTTATAAGTGATCCAACAGACAGTAATTTGTTCAAAATAATAAAAGCAACAATGTATTTAAGTGTGTGTGTGTGTATGTGTGTGTGTGTGTATTTATACATGATTATGTATGCCTGAAATGAATGACAGCAATGCTATAGGGATGAGAGGGAAGAATTAGGAATTTTTTATTTGTGGTACTTGTACTATCTGTGAAGCAATACAGTATTATTTTAAAGTAGACCTAGATTAGTTATAAATGTATATTGTAAACTGCAGAGCAACCACCCAAAAAACGGCTTTAAAAATTGATATGCTACAAAAGGAGAGAAAATGGCATTGTGTAAAATGCTCAATATAGAGAAACAGACATTCCCCCATGGGAAAATGATATAAACAAAATTCAGAAAACATGAATCTTTCCAGTAGAGTATCGAATAAATTATGGAACCACAGAATTATTCAGCTATAAATGTATACATACTTATATATTAAAAGCCTCAAGATATGAGGCAGCTGGGTGGTTCAGTCAGTTAGCATCTGCCTTTGGCTCAGGTTATAATCCCAGGGTTCTGGGATCAAGCGCCTGCCCTGGGCTCCCTGTTCAGCTAGGAGCCTTATTTCCCCCTCTTCCTCTCCCGCTCCCCCTGCTTGTGCTCTCTCTCTCATGAATAAAATCTTTTTTTAAAAAAAGCACCAAGATATGTTAAGTGAAAAGTATTCTGCAAAACAATATAGTAGAAATCTCTCCTATATAATTGTTTAAAATGATGAGAAAGGGAGAGAGGATGGGGGGTGAGAGGTACATGGACAAACTGAATGGACTATGAAGCCACAGTCCAAATTGTCAGCAGTGGTTCTTTCTGGCAAGAGCAACAGGACTTAGAGTAAATAGAAATGGGTATCTGTCTGGATTACTATATAAAATCTTTCTATATACACATTGCAATGAGAATCTCTAGACATATTATTTATGCAAATGCACTATAATCAGAATTATAGTGGTGTCTTTCCATAAAACCAAGAAAGTGGTTGCTAGCTTGTCTCAGTCACTACCAGAACGATTTCAACCAAATTACTTCAAATAGGAACTTGAGATCCACCATTAACAATTTTAATTTATAGTGCCAATTAAGGAGCAATTCGATTTCCAACTACACTGTCACACAAATAGTTTAGATTGGCCTGTGAACAAACCAAGGATCCGATAGAATTTTGGAGCTATCTGGCCCCTCATTTTATACACGAGGAAACAGAACCAAGAGACCTGTCCTAAAACAAACAACTAATTTCATCACTGTTAAAAGAGGAAAGAACTCAACCTTCTTGCTCCTTTTCCAGCCCTTTGGTAAATTCAATTTATTTCTTCTAGCTACTTTATAAATATCATCTGTGGTTCTTGAAAATTCCCAAGTGGTTCCGGAAAATATTCGTTTTCCAATCCCATTTCCAAATCACCTGATTAAAAAGAATTCCACATTTTCAGGTTGATACAGTAGAGAATTCATAGAACTCAGCATGGTGAAGGAATTTAGAAACTGTTTGTCTAACATAGAAAGAAGGAAGGAAGGAAGGAAGGAAGGAAGGAAGGAAGGACGGAAGGAAGGACGGAAGGAAGGAAGGAAGGAAAAGGGAAGGAAGAAAACTTAAGTAACTTGCTATATCCAATGAGTCAGACACAGTCCAGAGTGGAACCCAATTTTGCTAACCCCCAGGAGAGTAGCCCCTCTTGGGGGAAATCAGAAGGGGAGACAAACCATGAGAGACAATGGACTCTGAGAAACAAACTGAGGGTTTCGGAGGGCAGGAGGGTGGGAGGTTCGGTGAGACTGGTGGTGGGTATTGTGGAGGGCATGTATTGCATGAAGCACTGGGTGTGGTACATAGACAATGAATTTTGGAACAATGAAAAGAAATAAAATAAAATGGGGGGGGGAAGGCACTACAATCCTACAGAAAGAATATATACTAACTGGGTGACATTGGGCAAGTCATTAAACTCCAAAACTACGTTTCTTCAAATATTAAATAAACAGGGGTCAATCAGGTGAGCTCTAAAGTTTCTTATATCCATGATTATGGAATTTTTAAGACAGGATTCAAATGCACCATTAAATCATGGGATCCCAGTGGCAAAATGAAATACTGCAGTCCAACTCTTTAAGTAGCTTCAAAGAGCTATAGAGAAGGAGAACATAGACAAACAGCAGAGAATAGAATGGAGTTCAGGAACTCCTTGGCATGGTCCCAAATCTGGAAAAGTAGAACTAGCTGGGAATCTGTGATTTTAGATCCAGTAAAGTCCTCCAGAAAGTTGCCATGTGCCGTAATTCCACACCTACCACAGGTTCCCAGGAAGTTTGACATCTTGCTTTCACCTCTTACTATTCCTTCCCACTAATGTTCTGGGAATGCACCTAATATAGCTGGACATAACAAATTACATAAATTATACATGCTATTAGAACCAACAATTTTATTTCCTTCAAAATAGTATTCAACAGTTGGTAACTGTTAAAAGACCTAAACAATAATACCTAAGTCTGATTCTGACATATTTGAGGATATAGTAACATGAATGTAATCAACCTATTTCTGAAAAATCATGGGAGGCAGACCTCAAAGGCCTGTTTCTTACTCATTCCTCAGCTCACATTTTGCTATTAGGCAATTCTTGCTAGCAGGCATATAATTAATACCATTACTTATGTCTTCATAACCTCAGTTCAAATAACTGTAAGAAAGCACCTCTACAAAATCTCTTCATATTGAATTCTTTTCCTACAGTTATTCAGTCTGTTCCTCCTTCAAATATACCCAATTCTTTCCTACCCATCGTCTGTTGTTCTTTCTCTCTTTGCCCTAAAAATATTTACTGATAGGGCATTAATACTAAAGGCCTGAACAATAATGAAATACAGTCTTATCCCCATCCCCAGAATCTTCCATTGATCTCATCAGTTGTATGCTTATCTAGTTGATATATTTTATCCTTTAAGCTTCTAAGTGGATTTTCATCAATTCTAAGTAGAGACACCTTTGGGATAAAATTTGGGCAGAATAAATGGTTTAGAGCTCCCTACGTGTACCCTAAAGGTAGGACTGGGGCTAGGGTTTCACTGAACACGTTGGTGGGAAAACCAAGGAGGAAAGAACTGATCACTGGCACAGGTTTCTGTCCCTTTTTCCAAGCCAGTGAGGGTAGAGGGGGAAAAAAGGAGACAAAGAAAAAAGCCTGAGCTGGATCTGGAGGATCCAAGAATAGATGAGGCCTCAAGACACAGAAAGCTAGGTAGGGAAGTTCCCCATTCCAATTCCACACTCAGGACAGTAAGATGTTCTGGAAGTAAAGCATAAAAACTAGCCTGATATATTTGGGCAATGAGTACTTGACATTCTCGCTGATTATTCCAGAAAGTTTCAGACCATCTGATTCTACTACCACTAGCATCTATTGTCAGTGGATGCTATGTGTACTAAGATAGGCTATAACAAGACCATGGACACCATAGTGAATTCAGCAGCAGTAAGAGCCAATAACTCATTAGGAGGTGAAGACAAGTCCCATTTCAGGAGAAGCCAACAGTAGGGGGGGGACCATGTACCAGATGCCCCCCCCCCCGCAATAATAACAAAGAAGCTTCCTTGAATCCCACTGTCACCTAGCAGAGAGAAAAAAGTGGCAAACAAATGTAAAGGGCCATGTATAGAGAGTCTAGGCTTACATGGAAGGAACTAGCAAACTGAAGGCAAGAAGTCAGGCACTAAACTGAGTTAAGAAAAACATTTACAAAAGGCACTTTTCCTGCGATTTCCAGCATGGGCTGGGAAGGAGAGAGGGTTTGGATGTGGACCTCTGGTGAAGTCTGCCCCAGCCACAGGCCCAGAATACAGTCCCTCTGTGACTCTGAAGCCTAAGTCTGGGCCTGGCAATACATCCCCTGCAGCTGCACAGGACTTGCTTGGCAACGCCCCACACGCCCTGCATGTAGCCCCTGTGGCCCAGAGAGTCAAACAGGAAGCAGTCAGTCCCTCTACAAGCCCTCTGTGACCTGTGGGCTCTAAAGTCCTCTGTGTCTTCTGCCCCCACCACTGCCAGGCTCCCACCGCACACCCGGCCGCTATGTACTAATCTTCTGCTCCCTGTCTGCACTCAAGAGTAGCCTACAGTCTGTGCAGCAACTCCAGATCAGTCCCAGCCTGGCCAAACTGGTGAACTTCTCCGCTACCTGGTGGCCAAACCATACCTTCTTCATCAAGGTCTGTGCCCCTTCCAAGTATGTCCTTACTTGGACACTCTCTCAGCTCTAGAGTATCATCTAAAGTTTCTTTATATCTTACAGGTACTCTTTCCACATAGTTGACAATTCTTTATGTTAAACTTCCCCTGATAAACCTAATGTATAGTTTGTTTTTTAAGATTTTATTTATTTGTCAGAGAGAGAAAGAGCACACAGAGGGAGCAGCAGGCAGAGGGATAAGCAGGCTCCCTGCTGAGAAGAAGCCCAATGCAGGACTCTATCCCAGAACCCTGGGATCATGACCTGAGCTGAAGGCAGACACTTAAGCAACTGAGACACCTAAGCATCCCCAACATATACTTTCTATCTCCTAATTGGACCCAGAGGGCTATATCCACCTAGTCTCAAAATCTGAGTCTACCAATATTTCCACTTTCTCCATTTCCTCTCTATCTTGGACCATTCCCAGCCCTTCATGTCTCTTTCCTATAGAGGTGGTCTTCTACAGCCTTAGATCTATTTTATAAACCCTCCCCCAAAATACCATTTGTCAACTTAGAAACATATAAGGGTTCTCTCCTTCCTATCAGATCAAATATGAACTCCTATGTTGAGATTTTAAGGACCTCTGTGACCTGGCCTCACCAGCCCCACTTCCCATAAGGAATACTTCATGCCAGGTAAGAGTCATATAGGTGCCTAGACCTCCTGATACCACATCCTACTGTCATGACTGTGTTTATGCTCCTCTCTTCTCCCTCTTTTACCACTTATCCCAGAGCCTTCTGGGACCAGTTCTAAGAGGCCCCATCCAAGAATTCTTTTGGAAACAATTTCTTCCTACGCTTTTGTCTGCATTGTCCTCATCACATAATTAGCATCTCATTATACCCTGTCTTAATTCTCCAACTAGAGATATAATCTCCCAGATTAACGCTGTAATATGCTTCTCTATTTATTCATGGCTATTACCCTAACTTATTTTCAACTATACTTTAATTGTCTTACACAACTTTATTATTCTTCGCATAGTGGCAAGTTCAATGTTACATGATGGGAAAAGCAGACTAAGTCAAATAGTTTTAATCCTATGTAACAGTTATGTATAGGATCACTGAGAGGCTATATAAAATCTTCCTACAGCTTAGAAAAAGGCACCCCTTCATCCAAACTGATGCAGCCTCACATCTGGTTACATAGCTTGGCAAATGGAACCCAGGCAGGATTTCAACTCAGCCCTATACAACTGTACATGGCAGCACTGGATTCATTAATGTATCACCGACCAAAAGAAGAGTCCAAGTGTATTATAAAAGAACTTTCAAAGGATGTTGTCCATTCAATTGTTTTAGTAGAATTTATGCTACTATATATCACTCTAGTCCTAGATAGTGTCTCCCAACTTGGGTACTAGATTAGTTTTATGGCAAATTTCATGTATTAGTTGCTATCTCATATAATTTTTCTCATGACCAATATTAATTGGGGGTCCAAGTCTATGCTAGGCCCTGGAGCTAGGCCGTGTGGAACAAATATAGTATCTGACTGGTTTACAGCTCAGTGAATCAATCTATATTGAGAAGAACATAATATTCTCATGTTATACTTACTGATAAACTTGTTTTGCATAGTCTCCAACAGTGCTTGGTGAGCATCTTCAGCTTGTAAAGCGTGTGAACATTCTCTAGCCAGTATGGTGCGTACAAGATGCTCCCCACATCCTAGAAATAAAAGGAAACCAAGAATAGTTGAGGAAAAGCAGTGCTAAACATCCTTGTCTTATTAGCATTAGAACACCCTTAAATGCCACTTAAGAAGTAGCTGTGTTGGAGAATAATTCAGTGATGGATGAAATGACTTCTATGAGCAATCTAGAATTTTGGTAATAAGACTCAGCAGAAAATAAAGAAACAAGTAACTGTCTAATATCAAAAGGAAACAGAAAAATAAAAGAAAACCCCCTTTTTATAGGAATGATTTACATGATGTAGCAATTCAGATTCTCTGCATAGGAATCTCCTAGGGTTCTGTGTCATTTCCATTACTGGGTAACTACAGAAATTCTGTTTTATAATTTATCTTTAAATTGTCCTAGTCTCCCATTTTGCCTCTGACACTCCACACACCTGGAAGCATGGGAGAAATCTACACAGCCAGGGGAAATATAGATCTCCATCTACCTACTTTTCACTAAAATGTCTACCACACCTCAACAGCTGCAAAGTGGACTAATATAACAGCAGCTTTGTCACCTTTTAATAGTAACTTACATAGCCTTCATGCATGAATACCCTGTAATTCTTTAAAAAAAAAAAAAGAGAGAGAGAGAGAGAGAATGCATTTTTAAATCTCTGGAGTAAACTGGCACCATTCAGACACACTAAGGGTAGGCATGATGGCGACGGGAAGCACTGCCTAGAATTCCATTACAATTTGTATCTGTTAAAAGTAGAAACTGCCTGCCAAAGACAAAAGAAATTTAACTTATAGGTTAATAAGTTCAAATAAGAGATTTCTGGAGAAGGTGAATTTTTTTCTTAGCTAAAATTAAAAAGCTACTTTCATAAACACTGGAAGGGTAAACCTTTTCAAAAAAACTACTAAGTGGTAGGGCATCTGGACAGGTCAGTTGGTTAAGTGTGCCACTCTTGGTTTTGGCTCAGGTCATAATCTCATGGGTTGTAAGAGCAAGCCCCACATTGGGATCCACACTCAGTGGAAAGCCCGCTTGAACATCCTCTCCCTCTGCCCCTCCCTACTATGTATATACTCTCTCTCTCTCAAATAAATAAATCTTTAAAAAAAATAGGTATGTGCTTTGGTGAGTGCTGTGAAGTGTGTAAACCTGGTGATTCACAGACCTGTACCCCTGGGGATAAAAATATATGTTTATAAAAAATAAAAATTAAAAAAAAAAATACTAAGTGCTACTTGAAATATTATATATAAAATAAGTTGCATTAATTAAAATGCAAATATCCTCTTAATCCAAATGAGAACAGTTGCTTCCTATCTCTTAAAAAATAACATCTTGAGGGAAGCAGCTCAGTGTGGACACTGGATGCCTGACTTGCATACACCAAGTCCCACACACCTATGCAATGGTGGTACTGTCCTTCTCAGTCAAGCTTGCTTCAGTCCCCATGGGACAGGCCCTCAGGTAGCAGAAACCACTACCCACATTACATGTCCCAAACAGAGAGTTCTACAGGGCCTCTGTTCTGGTGGAGTTGATATCAGGGTCATTTCACAAGCAGACCAGAGCACACCTAGTTAAAATTCGCCACAGTCAAGCCAGGAACCAAATATTGCCCACAACAAAGGAGAGCCTCTGCAGATGACTGACCTGAAGGACAGAGCTGCCAAAACATAACAGCACAGTGTATACAGTACACATGGGAGACACTCCCTGAAATGTCAGACCCTGAGCACTATATAACCTCTTCTTCATAAGGCCATTACTTTCAGGAGCAGGAGACATAACAGGCTTTTCTAACACACAAAAGAAGGCAAGAACTTAAGACAGAATACCAAGATGGAGGAATTTATCCCAAATGAAAAAAAAAAAAAAAAGATAAAGCCACAGCCAGAGACCTAAATGAAACAGATATAAGGAGCATGCCTGAAGGAGAATTTAAAGCAACAATCATGATGCTTGCTAGGTTTGAGAAAAGAATAGGAGACATTCTATCCCTCACAACAGAGATAAAGGAGTTAAAAAAGAATTAATGGGAGATGAAGAACACAATAAATAAGACTGTAAATAGGCGTGATGCAATGAATAGTAGACTGGAAAAGGCAGAGGAATGAATGAGTGATCTGGAAGACAAATAATGGAAAATAATAAAGCTGAACAAAGAAAGAATTATGCAACTTGAGAATAGACTGAGGGAACTCAGTGACTCCATCAAATATAATAAATTAATAGCTGAGTCCCAGAAGAAGCAGGAAGAGAAGGGGGGCAATTTATTTATTTCAAGAAATAACAGCAGAAAACTTTCCTAATCTGCAAAAGGAAACAGACATCTAGATAAGGAGGCACAGAGAACTCCTATTAAAATCAACAAAAGCAGGCCAACACCAAGACATATTGTAATTAAATTTGCAAAATACAATGACAAGGGAAAAATCTTGAAAGCAAGAGACAAAAATAAGTCCTTAACTTACAAGGGACAACCCGTAAGGGTAGCTGCAGATTTCTCAATAAAAACTTGGCATGCCAGAAGAATGTGGCATGATAGACTCAAAGTGCTGAATAGGAAAAATCTACAGCTAAGAGCACTCTATCCAGCAAGGCAATCATTCAAAATAAAAGGAGAGATAGAGTCTCCCCGACAAACAAAACCAAAGGAGTTTATGACCACTTAACCAGCCCTGCAAGAAATATTAAAGGGGAGTTTTTGAGTGGAAAGGAGAAATCAAAAGGGATAAAGATAAGAAAGGATCAAAGAAAATCTCCAGAAACAATGACAAAACAAGTAATAAAATGGCAATAAATACATATCTATCAATAATTACTCTGAATGTATGGGATGCTGGGTGGCTCAGTCGGTTAAGCCGCTGCCTTCAGCTCAGGTCATAATCCCAGGGTCCTGGGATTGAGTCCCGCATTAGGCTCCTTGCTTGGCAGGGAGCCTGCTTCTCTCTCCACCTCTGCCTGCCACTCTGCCTGCTTGTGTGTGCATTCTCTCTCTCTCTGACAAATAAATAAATAAATAAATAAATAAATAAATAAAATCTTTTTTTAAAAAATAATTACTCTGATGAACTAATTAGATGAACTAATTGCTAAATGCTAACTAAATCAAGAAGTGTAGAGTGTCAGAATGGATAAGAAAACAAGACCTATCTATATGCTGCCTACAAGAGACTAGATTTAGACCTAAAGACACCTGCAAATTGAAAGTGAGGGGGTGGAGAAATATTTAATATGCAAATAGGTGTTTAAAGAAAGCCAGAATAGCAAAAACTTATATTGAACAAACTAGACCTTTCTGTTCTTGTATTGTTTTTTTGTCTTTATATTCTTTTAGTTTTTTTCAAAGATTCTGTTTATTTATTTGAGAAAGAGACAAGCACAAGTAAGGGGAGCAGGAGGCAGAGGAAGAAGGAGAAACTCAACAGGGAGCCAGATGCAGGGCTTGATCCCAGGATCCTGGGATCATGACCCAAGCCAAAAGTAGGCGCTTAACCAACTGACCCACCCAAGGGCCCGTATTGTGTGTGTGTGTGTGTTTTAAGACTTCATTTATTTTAGAGAGAGATCATGCACAAGCAGGGGGAGGAGCAGAGGGAGAGGAAGAGAGAGAACCTCAAGTAGACTCCCTACTGAGTGTGGAGCCCAGCATAAAGCTGGATCTCCCGAACCAAAATCAAGAGTTGGACACCCAACTGACTGAGCTACTCGGGTGCCCCTGTTCTTGTACTGCTTTTATCCTGCTTTGGTATCAGGATAGTATGGGTCTCATGGAATAATTCTGAATATGTTCCCCCTATTCCACTGTTTATAAGATTTTGATAAAGATTATGCTGGAAGATTCTTGATTCCTAATTCAACTTTCATTCTTGTTATTGGTCTAAAAAGATTTCCTACTTCTTGGATTTAAGATTCATGATGAATCTTAGTAACCTGTGCATTTTTTTGGAATTATCTGGGTTTTTTTTTCTAAGTTAATTGATTTGTTGGTGTAAAATTGTATATAGTAATCTGTTATCATACTATGTGTTTCTGTGGTTAACTGCTGTATTGTTTTCTATTTCTCATTTAGACTTTTGAGTCTTCTCTCTTTTTCTTCTTACTTAATGTAATTAAAGCATTGCCAGTTTGGGTTTTTGTTTTATTTTTAACTAGTCATTACTTTCAGTGTTATGTTATTGTGTAGTCTGGTCTCTATTTTACTTAAAATTTCTGGTTTTTCTTTATTTCCTTCCTCTACTAATTTTCAGCTAAGTTTCTTTTTTCTAGCTCCTTGTGTAATGTTATTTGAACTTTTTTCTTAATACAAGCATTTATAGAATAAATTTCACTCTAACATCTGCTTTTGCTGCATCCCATGAGTTTTGGAGTATTATGTTTTCTTTTGTTTTGAGGCATATTTTGATTTGCCATTTGATTTCCTATTGGCCCATTGCTTGTGCAATAGTGTTTTGATATTTACATATTAAATATTCAATATTTACCTTGTAGATTTTTCATCTTTATTTTATTGTTGATCTTCAGTTTTTTACCACTGCGGCTGGAAACTACAGTTGGTATGCTTTCAGCCTTCTTAAACTTATAATATTTATGTCTCTTTTTATGTGATTTAACCAGGTGATTTCTTTTGCATATACTTGAAGAAAATGTGTATTCTATTTTTCTTGGATGGAATGTGTTATATCAATCTTTTAGAACCACATATTCTGAAGTATGCTTCAAGTAAAAAATGTTCTCGTTGAGAAAAAAATTAAAAGCTCACCTTCAAAAGATCCTGCCAAAGGTATTCCATTAGTTTATTAGAAATTAAGTTCTACATTAATTCACATAATGAGTAAAGGGTATCAAGGGATCTGAGCACCTACTGAGACTAAAGGAGAAGTATGATTCAACTTATAAGTAAAAAAATTCACAATAAAAGAAGGAGCATCTCTACCATCCACTCAGATTCCCCCACAGGTCCAGGGACAACGTAATGTTTCCTCATATTACTACTGTGCACACACATGCGTGCGCGCGCGCACACACACACACACACTACACTGGTAAAGGGTCTTAGCAATCAAAAAGAAATGTGGGCTACAATTATCAAATGGAAGAACCTCTCTTAAATAATGTTTATAAATTTTTAAATTTATGAAACACAAACTGCTATCACACACAATTCTCTGTTAGCTGGCATGTATTGTGACAGGTGTTAGGCACAAATAATCACCCTAAAAAATATTATCTATAACTATAAATCATTGTTAAGCCTTTCACATCAGAAACTGTCCCTTCATATGTACACCTCTCCTTCCCATTCTTTCATCCCTTCATGTCCTCCCTCAATATATACATGCACAGATGCATGTATACATATGTACATATTATGAATACACATACAATATATACTCATTTTAAAAAATACAAACCATTCAAAAAGTGTGAAAGTAACCAATCTTAGGAAACAAATTGAGGGTTGCTGGAGGAGTGGGGGATGGGGTACGGGCTGATGGACATTGGAGAGAGTATGTGTAGTAATGAGCATTGGGTATTATATAAGACTGATGAATCATCAGACCTGTACCCCTGAAACAAATAATATATGTTAATTAATTGAATTTAAATTAAAAAGATAAATTTTACAAAAAGTGTGGAAGTTTTTTTTAAAAAATCACTTCATATTTTGGGGGCAACTGGGTAGTTCAGTAGATTAAGAGTCTTCTTCTCCCTCTGCCCCTCCCCTGCTCATGTTCACTGTCTCTCACATAAATAGATAAAATCATAAAAAAAAAAATCACTTGACATCTTCCCAAAAGTAACTTCCTTGTATTTTTTGGTAAAGTGTAAATGTAAATATCCTTCCATATCTGAGTATATCCTTCCATATTTTCCTTCCTTAGAAGGAAGACCTAGAAATGCAATTTAATATATAACTTTCTGAGCAGAATTGTGGTGTTCCCTATTTTGTTAAATTTTTGCAACATTATTTTTATAATCAGGAAAAAGCAATAAAGCTAGTAGAAAAGAAACCATTTTTGACACTTACTATGTAAAGACACTATGTAAAGCTCATGAAACTCCATAAATTTTAATTCCTTTTGTGTACATATTTGATGTTAAAGAGTGAAATGTTATACTTTAGAACAATAATAATTGTTAGGAAACTGGCATATTATAAGCTAAATGAGTGTTCAGAAGGTTATGTACACACGTCTCAAGTCAAAGAACTAAACCACATGAAGTTAACATTACATAAAAAATACACAATATGTGTCAGGGAGACTTTTGCTCCGTTGTTATACAAGAATATACAGGGTTTTCCAGTGATTGATTTTTCACCAAGAAACTTTTAAAATTATGTCTTCTATTCAGACATATATCACCTCTAACATAAGAGCGTTGACATCAAAAGCTTGTTCTCCTGCAGGTTCCAATCAAAGAAAAGTTTGACTTATGTGGTTTTACCCACAAAATTCCAAGGTTTCTTAGAATATGCTGCCAGATAGCTGAAGTGTGATTCAAAGGCAAACAGTTCCATTCATTATACACGGATATGAAGAAATAAGCCTTTCATTGTGTCCTCCTTTTGTCCTTATTCAGGCAAGTGTGTAAGTATACTCTCAGATTTTAGCAGAAAACATGAATTATACATCAAATGAGGAGCTAATAACAAACCTAGAAAAAAAGTGATATGGGCATACCTCATAGATATTGCAGGTTCAGTTCCAGACCACTGCAATAAAGTGAGTCAAATAAATGTTTTGGTTTCCCAGTGCATATGAAAATTATGCTTACACTATACTCTAGTTTATTAAGTGTGCAATAACATTATGTCTAAAAAAAATGTACATACCTTAATTAAAAAATACTCTATTGCTAAAAAATGGTAACCATCATCTGAGCTTTCAGCAAATCATAATAACTGGCCAGAGATCACCATAACAAATATAATAATAATGAAAAAGTTTGAAATATTGAGAGAATTACCAACATGTGACACAGACGCAAAGTGATCAAACGCTGTGCGGAAAATGGTGCCAAGAGACTTGCTCAACACAGGGTTGTTACAATTCTTCAATTTGTTTAATAAAAAAAAAAAAAAAAGGAATATCTGTGAACCACAATAAAGTGAAGCAAAATAAAATGAGGTGTCAGTAAATATCAAGTTCTAAAAGAACTTATTTTAGCATCAGTAAGAATGACAACTGCATGGATTGAAACACACAGTGAATTCATAACTTACATTCTAAAAAACATCGGTCACCTCTGAAAGATGCTATGGAACCAATTCACCATTCTGAAAACTGTTAAGTTAAAATAAGGAATCTAGCATTTCTCTGTTCTTCCTATAGGAACTATACAGCACAGTAACAACAGTCTATGAAGGAAAATTTTCACCACAGAAGTATCTCAACTAATAAATTTAGGTTAAATCTAACCTCAAGTTAAGTTAGAATTAAACAGAATTAAAATATAATCATTTGTAACCTATAATGTGATAAATGCTATAGGCAACAATCGTCAATAGCTCCTAATACCGCAAAAAGACACAACCAGACATTAAATATTACTTGATAAAATTACACTGTTGTAGTTTTGCCCCACACCAAAAAATTTATACCTGAATCTGAACAAGCCTCTAAATTTAATGATCAATTTCCACAAATAAAGAGCATTTGCAAAAAACCTATAGTTAACATCATACTCAATGGTGAAAACCTGAATTGTTTCTCCCTAAGATCAGAAACAAGGTAATGATGCCTGCTTTTATCACTCCTATTCAACAATATTCTAGAAGTTCAAGCCACTGCAATAAGGCAAGAAAAAGAAATAAAAGGCATAAAGATCAGAAAGAAAGAAGCAAAACTGCTTTGCAGAGAACATAACTGTTTATGTAAAATCCAAGGTAATATACAAAACAACTACCAGGTTCTTCCTATCTTGTTAGTAGTCTAGGGCAAAGGTGAGCAACAGACAGCTACCTGGTACTTACCAGTCCCCAAAATGTTGACTTGATTTCTTTTCCCATCTACTCACTCATCAGATTGTTGCTAAGCACCCACTTGGTGCTAGGCCCAGAGTGCACAGCAGTTGGCAGGCCCACTGTTGCATAATGTCAGATATCCCCAGTGGTGTTGGACCCCTACTTAACTACTGAGTATTCAGTCAACTGTCATTCTGGCCAGTCCAGATGCCATGCCTTCATTGTGTATCTTACAGATCAACCATGAGGATTTAGATGAGAACCCTGGATTCATTAGTCATTCCCATAGTCCACTATGAGTCACTCTCCACGGCCCAGTCATCTCCCACTATTCCCAATCCTAAGCCCAGTCTCAGCTCACTCCTTCCCAAGAGTGCTTCCTGTTTCTGAGACTCCAATATGCCCCACACTCAAAGACTTCAGAATTATAATATGTCTCCTCTCTTGTGAGAATTATAATACATCTTTTCTCTCATGGGGATCCTTAAACTTTCAAAACTCACAATAAAGATGAATTCACAATAAAAAATTACAAACCATACATGTGTGCACATGCACATGCACACACACACACACACACACACACACACTTATAAGATGGAATGAGGAGATGTAAAAATAGAAGGATTATCAAACAAAAAACTAGTACTAGAAAAAATGGGGACAATCATATTGTTAAAAAAAGATAAAAGTAATTTAGGTTGTATAGTCTACATTTCTCTGTCAAATATTCTTCTTTTATTTTTCTTTTATTTTTATAACAACTCTTTAAAAATTTAAAAATCATTCTTAGCTCATAGGCTGTACAACTATAGGCCACAGGCTAGATTTGGCCCATTATTTGTAATTTGACTATCCCTGTAATAGAAAAATTTGTAGTACAAAGATTAAAAAGAAGAGAGATCATAAATTTAAAAAACAGAGCAATCTGGTAGCAGGTGCCAGGGGGAGGTATGTGGATTTTTCAAGGCACCAAATGAAACTCTTAAAATTAGAAGAAAATTGTTTGAAACTCAATGAAGAGAGAAAAATAAAACGTATACCTATTGGTGGGAGACCTAAAAAGCACCCTAGGATGATAAAGAGAAGGAAAATAAGGCATTAAGAAGCCTAGAGTATAAAATGAGAATATCCAACAGATTAATAGGCATTTTGAAATAGAGAAAAGAAAGAATGGGGTGAGGGAATACTAATATATTTGAAGAGAAAATGAATAAGAGTTTCCAGAATTTAAGTTACAAGGAAATTCTTAAATTGAAGATGCATACAGTGTTCAAAAGATGAGTAACAACAAACACATCCTTAGGTATACCATAGTGAACCTCTGAACCAAAGATAATTAAAAACTAATCATAGGGTCCCTGGGTGGCTCAGTTGGTTAAGCATCTGCTATCAGCTCAGGTCATGATCTCAGGGTCCTGGAATCAAGCCCCATGTTGGGCTCCCTGCTCAGTGAGGAGAGTGCTTCTCCCTTTCCCTTTATCCACCCCCAACTCATGCTTTCTAAATCTCTCTCTCAAATAAATAAATAAAATCTGTTTTAAAAAATAAAAAATATAAATATAAAAATAAAAATTGATTTTTATTTTTATAAAAATATAAAAATAAAAAATGATCATAAAGAGGGATCACCTACAAAGAAATTAAAAATTTAACTGATACATTCCCAACCAACAAAAGAGGCCAGAAAACTAACATCTTAAAGATGCTAAGTCAATAAACAGAAAATAACTTATCAACCTAGAATCAGTTACTGTTTAGACATATAATGACAAATTCATTCCTTTTGAGATTTTAGCTCCCAGGTTACTTCTACCCTTCCCAAGACTACTTCTTATCATTAATTCTGCTGATTTTTTTAAAAGATTCTATTTATTTGACACAGAGAGAGAGAGAGAGGAAGCACAAGCAGGGAGAGCAGGAAAAGCGGGAGCTCAATGTGAGTCTCAATCCTAGGACCCTTATATCTGACTTGACCCAAAGGCAGATGCTTAACTGACTGAGCCACCCCAATTCCTGCTGCTTTTAATATTTACATATATGATTCTCCCAACACCTTGGCATCTAGATTCTCTGATATCCTCTCTTCAAGTTATCCACACAACCTCATATATTCACTCCCATAACTATGTCATTATCAATAACATTACCTCCTCCACAGTCTCAACTGCAATCATCCCATCCCTCCCATCTTTCTAGCTCACCTCTTGGGCACTTTAATTTCAACATTCCCTTCACCTCAACAAAAACTGCCATCTATTAATTCTGTTGGTTTTTTTTTTTTTTAAAGAAATGAGGATCTTTTTTTTTTTTTAAGATTTTATTTATTTATCAGAGAGAGAGGGCGAGAGAACAAGCACAGGCAGACAGAATGGCAGGCAGAGGCAGAGGGAGAAGCAGGCTCCCCGCCGAGCAAGGAGCCCGATGCGGGACTCGATCCCAGGACGCTGGGATCATGACCTGAGCCAAAGGCAGCTGCTTAACCAACTGAGCCACCCAGGCATCCCAATTCTGTTGGTTTTAAACTGTCCTGAACTTCTCCTGGGGCCTCACCTACTTCCTTATCCAGCTAAAATTCCAATGCTTCACCAACTTATATCCATTCTCTTAGTCCTGAAAGCTTCCATATTTCCCTCACTTCATCAAACTTGTCTGCCAGAAGCCCACCCTTGAGTATTGGTCAAAAGTACTAAATGAGGCTGCAAAAACAAAAACAAAACAAAACAAAACAAAAAACACAAACCTCAGTGCCTTAGCATAACAAAAATATAATTCTCATTAATGTTACAGGTTGTACTTGGGTCACCAGAGAATGTGCTCCACAGAGCGACTCAGGAACAAACCTAGGCTGATTGGTCTGTACCTGCATCTCCTGGATCATACCTCCTCCAGAATAAGAGGGCCATGCAGGACCTGGAAGTCACACATATCATATCCATTTCAGTCCAGGGGCCAGAAATAGTCACATGGTCTCAGGCAGCAACTATGGGGCTAGGAAATATGGAGGAGCACAGGAATAATCAGGGAGCATTACATTAAATGTCCCTCTCATCTGACTAAATCTATCTTCCCATGCCTGCACCTGCACAGCTAAATGAGGTACAGCATCCATCCTGTGACAGTCGGGTGACATAAAAGAGCAGGAAGGCATACCCACGGAGGAATGTAGGAGAGAAAGGCCAGACCAGGTACCAGGCAACATTGTTGGGTAGCCCAATCAACCCCAGGCTCCTTCCAGGTTTCCTGTTACATGAGATCTAAACTGAAAGAGAATAAAAACTATCTGTTTAAACCACTGTAATTGAGTTCTCTTTTTTAAGCCCAAATGCATTCCTTTTTTATTTTCATTTTTTTCCTTTTGGCATAATATGTATAAACATAAGATTTACCATTTAACCATTTTTTAAGTGTGTAATTCAGTGGCATTCATAGTGCTGTACAACCATAACCACCATCTACCTCTAGAACGTTTCATCTTCCCCAAACTGAAACTCTGCGCACATTCAACAACTCCCCATTTCCTCTCTCCCTCCAGTCCTCACAACCACCAACCTGCCTTCCGTCTCTACGAATCTGATATTCTAGATACCTCATATCACTAGAAGTATACATTTTTGTCCTTTTGAGACTGACTTATTTTATTTAACATAATGTCTTCAAGGCTTATTCATATTGCAGCACATTTCAGAATTTCCTTCCTTTTTAAGTCTAAATAATATTCATTGTTTTATATATATGATTTTGTTTTTCCTTTTATCTATCAGTGGACATTTGGGCCAAATCCATTCTTAATCTATATACAGAGCTATGTGCTGAAGTAGAAAATGGCTCAGAAAGCTTTACACTGAAACATGACAACTTCTAGCTACTTCCCCAATTCAAACAAAACTGCACTTAGTCAAATATAATTTGTGATGAGTTCAAGCAGGTATATTTATCAGATATCCATTAGCAGGAATACATGAAAAAGATTATTTGGTCTAAGCAAGTATTTTCACTGAGTTATTCTGGAAAGTCCATGATATATTTAATAGCTACCAACCAACCAAATTTCTTAATTTATTTGAATAAATGAGAGTCATTTTGATTAAAATAAATCTTTTATGATGCCTGAAAAGTAGAGCCTTACATATTTAAGAGTAATATTTAAGAGTACTTTTTTTAGTAGGGAGAGGCACAGGGGAGAGGGAAAGAGAGTCTTTTTTTTTTTTTAAGATTTTATTTATTTATTTGACAGAGAGAGATGACAAGCAGGCAGAGAGGCAGGCAGAGAAAGAGGAGGAAGCCTGATGCGGGGCTCAATCCCAGGACCCTGAGATCATGACCTGAGCCGAAGGCAGTGGCTTAACCCACTGAGCCACCCAGGTGCCCCAGAAAGAGAGTCTTAAGCAGACTCCCCGCTAAGCGCAGATCCCTATGCAGGGCTTGATCTCACCACCCTGAGATCAGGATCCTGAGCCCAAGAGTCAGATGCTCAATCAGCTAAGCCACCTAGATGCATTTTTCTATGAATTTTTATGTTACAGCCAGATTCATGTTTAAATCCAGCTGAGTGACTTTGGAACTCTTCATTTAAGTTTTAGTTTCTTCAGCAGTAAAATGAGAAATCCAAGTAGCAGCTACTTCATGAAGCTACTGTGAGGACAACATGAAACAATGCATATAAAACACTGAGTGTGGGGTTGGACCCTTAGTAAGCAGTTAATAAATACTACAAAGAGGGTAATAACCTTCTTAAAGGAAAACCATTTTCTATCATTTTCTTGTCCTCCTCCATCCAGTCTCTGTATTTTTCTTCTATTATGTATGACAAGGTGATCCTCAGCTAGCCTGACCATCATCCTGAGAGCCTAGAATATAGTTAAAAAGGAGTTTAGCCTTTGATTTGCTATTCTGAAGGCTACTGCCTCAAAGCAAGCTGAGCCTTCACACAGAGGCAAAATGATGACCTGAGTAAACATTTCATTATCAAAACAAAAATTAATAATATGAAAAAGTCTCTCTTAGCCTAGCAGAAAACATTTTAATTACCATTATCCAGGAATTATGGGCTATGCATGATTTTTGTTTATTTATTCTTATTATTTTCCCTAATTTCTATAATAAATGCCATTTTCCCCCCAACAGGTTTATTGCCTGACTTTAATATTACACTCCTGTATCACAATACTTCCTCTTATAGCAAGATAGTAAAGAGCAACACAGAATCTCCCATAACAGGATTTGGTCCCACTTAATTCCCTATACCTGAGTTCATGAGTTGGTAAGGGAGACTGAACTAATGAGTGCTACATCTGTTTTATTCATCTAACCTTCATCACACATTTAGTATTTTCACTTCAGCTCTAGTGATAAATGGCAGTCTTTAAACTAAGAAAATTAAAAATATGCAAACATAGGAGTGCCTAGGAGGCTCAGTCTGTTAAGTGTCTAACTCTTCATTTTGGCCCAGGTCATGATCTCAGGGGCTGTGAGATCAAGTCCCACACCAGGCTCTGCACTGGGCATGGAGCCTGCTTGAGATTCTCTCTCTTCCTCTGGAAGCCCCCATCCCTCTTCCTCTCTTTAAAAAAAAAAAAAAAAAAAAAAAAAGCATACGTAATAGCCCCCAAAAATCCTGTTGTCAAATCATGTTTTAGTTCCAAAAGTTAAGTAACAAACTGAAGTGTTTACAATAAGGACAGAGAAATAAAACTTTATCAACTCTTGGCTGACATTTAAGATATATCATCATCATTTCAAGACAATTTTTAATCCTTTTTTATCTTTGTCTCAATTTAATAGTGACAGTACAATAATTAAAAGAACATTATGTATCCAATTTTTTATGCAGTTATCAAAGGTAGAGTTTTAATATAGTGTTCAAATGGTAGAAGATTATAATTCCTCCACAGGACCTTAAAGTGAGATTAGGATTTTAAAGTATAACTCTTAATCTCACAGATATTGCTCTTTTTTGGGAGACTTTATTTCTTCTAAACAACTCTAACCTCAGTTCTAATACAAAGAGCCCCCAGAGGGGGAAAATGAAGTTGCATTTACAGAAGAGACATAACCCACATTCCCAGGCAGCCTGCATACATGAGTACAGGATCAGCGGCAACAAAAGCTCACATTCAGTACCACTGGCACACCACACATCTCCAAGGATTACCGATGATTGTGAAGTATTTATGTCGTCTTATAAATGCTGCCATTCACTCTCACTGTGGCTAGTGGGCATCTGAAAAATCTTTCAACACATCCCCTGTTAGAAATCCACAGGGACAGATAAGTAATGAGGAAAGGCCTTTCCAAATTTAAAAGGAAACATTTGGTACTTCAGTTTCCAGTATTGCAACATCTCTTTTTCAACAAAGGAATTTATTACATAGTACGTCACCTTTTCCCTGTCGGAGGATTTACTGCCAATTTTGGAGTTAGGTTACTTCTAGTTTTCAAGCCTGTCTTGTGAAATTAAAGAGAGGACTGCCTTAAAAGTGATAGAACACACATGATTTCAGTCTTCACAGTGTCCCCACGGTTATCAAACCTGGAACCTATTATATGCAAGAAGAAAACATAAGGAGCTTTATAAAGAGATGGAATAAGTAGTGAAGATGTCTAATCCAGTCAAGTCTAAAGGTTACATTCACCAATACACATTTAGTGTTTCCTCAATATTCAGTTCTCTCTAACACATAACCCGTCAGCACACTTTAGATATTTATAGTATTTGATCAGAAGCAACTCAAGCTTTTCCAAAATTTTTGGTCAATAATAAACAACCATAAGAGAAACCAATTTTATAAATTAGTTTCTAGAGATCTCATCGTTTACAAACTAGGATGTGATTAATATATTCCTTAGCATTTCAAAATTACTTGAAGTACAGAAAAATATATTAGAACAGTTATAATTAAACATAGGAAAACTCTCATTTACAGCACACTGCCAGGAATATGCTACATACATTAAATGCCTGATATTTATGACTTATTATCACTATTATCAATTTTATTGAGAAGGTATAACCAAACCACAAAAGATTCACCTGTCTGAGTAAGAGGTAGCTACATAAATGAGAAGAGTTGCAATTCTATGAATGTCAATACTTACACAAATTTTAAAAACAAAGAAAAAGCTCCAACAGAAATGAGTAGTGAAAGGCCTTTATCCAATCTGCCATATAAAAAAGTCTGTGGTTAACAGCACAGGGGCACCCTCTCCCAGAGCTGGAGCCACCCCTTCTTTCCCTTGTTTCTCCTTGTCAAATTCACGTCTCAATGTGGGAATGCACCCCATATTCATTCTGAGTGTGTGTAAAGATAATAAAATAGTATCTTGTTCTCTGACTTAAATATTCTAAATTTAGTTATCTAAATTACAACACTCTGATTAGAGCACCTGGGACAAATGGTGCCAAGCAGGGGGAAAAAAAATCAGAGAAAAACTACCTCACTACAAGTGATGTTCTTAGCTATGATGGAACCCCTAAAATCCTATCACTGCTGTTGCATTTGTCTGGGAAACATACTATATGCATAAGCATTAGATTTATCTACATTTGAAACTTCATTAGGACAGTAGACACAAAAGAAGCATCACTGTTCGTAATGTTAAGTTGATGCTCTTATACATCTTCTACCCAGAGTCCTGTTCCATTAGAGAGAAAACCCCAGATGAGGAGAACCACCTCCAGGTGTAGAACCTGAAATGCCTCACTGAAGATCTCCATGCCTCAGCTTCCTCACTGGAAAAAATAAATGGCTTAGCTTAAATGGTCTTAAATTCCTCATAAGAAAAAATTTTATAGCTGTAAGTACTTTTAAAACTTCAATAACATTCCAATTAGAATTTAGTTGAGAGGCTTGCAATGAGCAGACAACTTATGGGAAACACCTTATAAAATGCTGTTAATTAATAAAGTAACATGTTTAGATTAAATTCACCTATAGAGAACTTTCTTTTTTAAGGGGGAAAATAAAAGGTCATGACTCACAGACTCACCATTAATTGATTATTACTATGTATCTGGGTCTTTCACAAACATCACTTTATTAAAGCTTTACAATTAACTTGTAAGGAAGCCATTGGAACCCCCACTGGGCAAATAAGAAAAAAGTAAATTGGAAAAACAAAGAATCTAAGATCCAATTCTTATAACTCTAAGTAACATGCTTGTTCCATGGTGGTCCACCAATACAGAAAACATGCTAATACCATCATGCAAAAAAAGGAGATAGAGAAAACCTCAAAAGCCTCAAAAACCTAAGTAAAGATCAAAGTAACAATTACCTACAGATAAAGAGCACAACAAAACTTGATACCAACACTTAGGACTACAGACAGCTCCCAGTTTAAACCACAACATCCTTGAAACAATCACTAATCAAGTCCCAAAGGAATAATATTAAAGTCGGAGGGATGCTTGGGTGGCTCAGTCAGTTAAGCATTTGCCTTTAGCTCAGGTCATGGGAATGGGTTGGGCTCCTTTCTCCCTCTCTCACTCCCCCATTTGTGCTTTCTTGCTCATTCTCTCTCTCTCTCTCTGTCAAATAAATAAATAAAATCTTTAAAAATAACAATAATAATATTAACATTGGAGATTTCATTTTGCAACAAGGCCATAGTGTGCATTTTATGAGTAAAAAAAGCCAAGATGCAGTTATAAAAATCTATAATAACATAGGTGCAATGTAAAATAGTTCAGTACACATATTGATTATATATATTTACAAAGCTTTCAAGCAGAACATAAGCAAGACAGTTATACTATACCATAAACTTAACCTGTAACTACTAAGCTGGCCATATATACTAAATATTTAATTAATAATTTCTTAATGACAAAACTTAGAAGTAATTTATGGGGGTGATTTGAATGGCCACAGCCTCTTTAAAAACTGAAAAAGGAAGTCTGAGTTGATGTAATTTCTCAATAAATTTCTCTGTACAAAGGAGAGGCAATATAAATCATTTCATCATTTTTAAAGTTGTATTCAGAGCTTAAAAACAACATTCAGTTTTAGAGGCCTCACAGAGTATGACGGGGAAAAAGTTCTAAATCTCTTCACTAGTCACTGCTTATCCCTTTCACTAGTCAACAGTGTCAAGGTAGTTCTGACATTGGAGAAAGACACAAAAGTTCTGAAGGTAAGAGAGGAAAATGGTAATCATATTCATTTGTCTAGGTTAGAGTAGAATTTAAGGAATAACAGTTAAAAAAAAAAAAAGAAAAGGGTCCAAAAGCTATCTTACCACCAACTAGCAGAAAAACCATATAAGCAGATAAAAGAAGGGAAAAGCAAAATAGGTAAGCCACCTCAAATAAAACATCTAGTAAAAGGCCAATAGACAATATAAAATTTAGCATCTCTCTAGGTTTTCATTTGACATCATTATTAAGAAAATGCTAGCTAAAGAAGAAAATACAGGGTGCCTGGGTGGCTGAGTGGGTTAAGCCACTGCCTTCAGCTCAGGTCATGATCTCAGGGTCCTGGGATCAAGTCCCACATCAGGCTTTCTGCTCAGCAGGGAGCCTGCTTCCCTCTCTCTCTCTCTCTCTCTCTGCCTACTTGTGATCTCTCTCTGTCAAATGAATAAAATCTTAAAAAAAAAAAAAGAAGAATATACATTCATTTGTATTACTTGCTTAAACTTTTATTTTAACCATGATACTTACTATAATTTTATTCAAAAGTTGTCTAAGACTGTGCTTCCTAAGGCGTAAGAGTTATCTTTGCCTAAAATTAAACACTCTCAGGAAATTCAGAGAATTTTCCATTAAAAACCATGTATAGATTCCATAGGGTCCACAAATCCCAAATTAAGAATCCACACAGCTATGGTTTTATTTCAAAATCTATAAGCATAGGATTATAAATCAGGAAACTAAACTTTCACTTCGATTGCCAATAAAAAAATATCTTCTGCTGGGATCATGAACTCCACGTGACAAAGGCAATAGTGACACTATCATTACCTAGTGACTAACATGGAAATTGCAGTGAAAATACCAAAATTAGATTATCATGTTAGACTCATACTATTTCCAATAAGAAATAAGGATCCTTGGAGAATTGCTGGTTCTGGGCCTGACTAAGGCCGTGTCCAAGAGGAGTAAGAGAGGTCCTGTTCTCCCGAAAAGCAAGAAAACTATCAAAGATAGTTATGTCAAAGAAAAGTGAATCAAACTTAAATATATTTTTTTTCTAAGATTTTATTTATTTATTTGACAGAGAGAAATCACAAGTAGATGGAGAGGCAGGCAAAGAGAGAGAGGGAAGCAGGCTCCCTGCTGAGCAGAGAGCCCGATGCGGGACTCGATCCCAGGACCCTGAGATCATGACCTGAGCCAAAGGCAGCAGCTTAACCCACTGAGCCACCCAAGCACCCCAGAAGTGAATCAAACTTAAAGGGGCTTTTATGGACAAAAGATGGAACAATTTTACCAGCAAAAAGAATGATGGTTCTAAATTACTTAATGTCAATTACAAACAAGATTGACTCAATCCTCTGTATTAGATGTATGAAATGTGCTCCTTTTTAGTAGCAAATATTTTCTTCAATCTCATCTGTGTTCCAAACATAATGTTTACCATATAATCTATGATTACGAACATATGAAAAAACAAGAAATGTGCCTTATACATTAGAGAAGGAACAGCCAACAGAAACAGGCTACTAATGACTCCAATGTTGGAATTATCACATGAGAACCTTAAAATAATCAGGATAATTATTTTATGTAACTACTTAACAGAAAAGAGGGAACTTTTCAAAAAAAATATGGGAAATCTCAGCAAAGAAAAAATTCAAATATGAACCAAATAAAATAAAAAATATACTATAAAAAAATGAAAAATGCATTCAACAGACGTAGGAGTAAATAAGAGACAGCTAAAGAAAAAAAAATTAGTGAACTTAATAATAGTCATGAGAAACTACCCATACTGAAACACAAAGAGGAAAAGAATGACTAAAAATGGAACAAAGCACCCCAGATCTGTAGGAGAATACCAAAGGGACACAATGACAATCCCAGAAGTAGGAGACAGGACGAAGCAGAAGAAATATCTGAAGATACAATGGCTGAGAATTTTCCAACCCTGACAAGTGAAATTAACTCAATAACCTGGGAAGCTCAGCAAAACCTAAGAAAGATAAATACGAACAATATCACACATTAGGTCATATAGTCAAACTGCTGAAATCCAAAGATAAAATATTAAAAACAGAAAAAAAAATATTTCACACAAGGGGACAACTTCCCACCAGAAACAATGAAACTGAAAAAGACAACAGAAAAACAACTGAAGAAAGAAAAAAAGAAAAAAAAAAAAGACAACATAGAATTCTCTGTGCTGAGAAACTAACCTTCAAAAATAAAGGGAAAATAAAGACATTTCAGTTAGATAAAGATGATAGACTCATCACCAGCAAAGCTGAACTATAAAAATACTAAAAACATTCTTTGGGTTAAAAAGAATACAGGAAGCTTGGTATTAGGAATAAAGAGCAAGAACATCAAAAAGAGGAGCTAGATGGATAAAAATTGTTTTTAATTTTAAAAAGCTATTAAGTATGTGTGCATGCATGTATTTGTTTGCGAATTTCTTTAAAAGATAACAGACCACCCAAAAAAACAAATAATCCAATCAAGAAATGGGCAGAAGAAAGAAATGGCCAACAGACACATGAAAAAGTTCTCAACATCACTCAGCATCAGGGAAATACAAATCAAAACCACAGTGAGATACCACCTCATACCAGTCAGAATGGCTAAAATTAACAAGTCAGGAAATGACAGATGCTGGCGAGGATGCAGAAAAAGGGGAACCCTCCTACACTGTTGGTGGGAATGCAAGCTGGTGCAGCCACTCTGGAAAGCAGTATGGAGGTTCCTCAAAAAGTTGAAAATAGAGCTACCCTATGACCCAGCAATTGCACCACTGGGTATTTACCTTAAAGATACAAATGTAGTGATCCAAAGGGGCACGTGCACCCCAATGTTTATAGCAGTAATGTCCACAATTGCCAAACTATGGAAAGTACCTAGATGTCCATCAACAGATGAATGGATAAAGATGCCGTGTATGTGTCGTGTACGTGTACACACACACACACACACACACACACACACTGGAATACTATGCAGCCATCAAAAAGCCCAGAAATCTTGCCATTTGCAGCAAGTAGGATGGAACTAAAGGGTATTATACTAAGCGAAATAAGTTAATCAGAGAAAGACAGTTATCATATGATCTCTCTGATATGAGGAATTTGAGAGGCAGGGCGGGGATCATGGGAAGAAGGGGGTGGGGATGAAACAAGATGGGACCAGGGAGGGAGACAAACCACAAGAGACTCTTAATCTCAAGAAACAAACTGAGGGTTGCTGGGGGGTGGAGGAGGAGGGATAGGGTGCCTGGGCTATGGACACTAGGGAGGGTATGTGCTAGTGTCCATAATTGTGGTGCAATTTGTGCTGCAAATTGTGTAAGACTGATGATTCACAGACCTGTACCCCTGACGCAAATAATTTATTTATATGTTGAAAGAAAGAAACAAAGGAAGGAAGAGGCAAAAGACATGAACAGGCCTCTCTGCAAAAAAGACATACAAATGGCCAACAGAAACATGAAAAAGTGCTCAACATCACTCCACATCAGGGAAATACAAATCAAAACCACAACCAGATACCATCTCATACCAGTCAGAATGGCCAAGATTAACATGTCAGGAAATGACAGGTGTTGATGAGGATGAAGAGAAAGGGGAAACCTCCTACACCACTGATGGGAACGCAAGTTGGTACATCCACTCTGGAAAACAGTATGGAGGTTCCTCAAAAAGCTGTAAAATACCCTACAACCAAGCAATTGCACTGCTGGGTATTTACCCCAAAGATACAAATGCAGTGATCCAAAGGGACACCTGCACCTCAATGTTTATAGCAGCAATGTCCACAACAGTCAAACTATGGAAAGAGCCCAGATGTCCATTGACAGATGACCGGATAAAGATGATGTGGAATATATTCACATCAAAAAATTTGAAATCTTGCCATTTGCAATGACGTGGATAGAACTAGAGAGTATTATGCTAAGCAAAAAAAGTCACTCAGAAAAAGACAATTATCATATGATCTCACTCATATACGGAATTTAACAAGCAAGGCAGATGATCATAGGGGAAGAGAGAAAAAGATAAAACAAGATGAAACCAGAGAGGGAGACAAACCATAAGAGGCTCTTAATTTTATGAAACAAACTAAGGGTTGCTGGAGGGGGAGGTGGGTAGGGGAATGGGGTGGTTGGGTGATGAAAATTGGGGAGAATATGTGTTGTGATGAGTACTGGGTATTGTGTAAGACTGATGAATCACAGATCTGTACTTCTGAAACAAATAATACATTATATTTTAATTCTTAAAGATAATGGACCACTTAAAGTAAAAATAATTTGAAAAATAAACCAAATAAAGTAAAAATAATAATATACATTGTGAGGTTCATAATATGAGCATTAAAATATAGGCCAAGAATTCGAAGGATAGAGAAGAAATAATGAATTTATCCTGTTAAAAGAATCTTACTTTGTTTGTGAAGTAAAATATTTTAAAGTAGACTATGGTAAATCAATGATACATACTGTAAACTCCAGAGCAACCACAAAAAAAATGTTGAAATAGAACCAAATATTAATAGACAAGGAAAAAATGAACTACTAAAAAATGTTCAATCCAAAGGAAAATAAGAAAAGAACAGAAAGAACAAAGAAAAGAAAGAACAGATAATGAAAAACTAGATGGTATGATTTTGTCTAATCATATTAGTAATTACATTAAATGTAAATGGACTAAACTCTTCATGTAAAAGGCTTAGATTATCAATCTGGAATAATTTTAAAAGGAGAGGGGTCCCATTTGTTTAAAAAAAACATAATTTCATATAAAAAGCAAAACAGGTTGAAAGTAAAATGGTGGAAAATGATATCCCAGACAAACATTAAGAAAACTGGTGTGACTGTGTCAATGTTAAACTAAGTAACTGAAACAAAGAGAATTATCTAGAGATAAAAGAAAATATTTTATAATGATAAAATTTATCCAGATTTATTCAGAAGACATAACAATCCTAAACTAATGCACATAACTAGTAACTTCTAAGTACAGATCTGTATTTAGAATTCTTTCAAATGTCAGAGCTTCTAAATACAGGAGGGAAAATAATAATGAATGCAATGGGCTGAAATACATTAAACATATAAAAATCTACAAATTGATAATTTCACATATGAACAAATAAATAAATGTAAATTTAAAAAACAAATTCAATAAAATAAAGACTTAATTGGGGTACCCAGGTGGCTCAGTCACTTAAGCGTCTGCCTTCAGCTCAAGTCATGATCCCAGGGTCCTGGGATCAAGCCCCAAATCAGGCTCCCTGCTCAGTGGGAGCCTGCTTCTCACTCTCGCTATCTCTGTCTCTCTCTCAAATAAATAAATCAAATCTTTAAAAAAAAAAAAAAAGACCTAATTGAGCATATTAGGAAATTACCTGAGCATCATTTCATTATTTTGAAAATTGATGTATAAATAAAAAGACCTGAGCATCTTTTCTGCCTTTCCTGTATAAACCATACTCTGGGTATCCAAGTATATGATGAGAAAAGCTTTTCTTTTCAGAATAATGATAGCCAATAAATACAGAAGAAATAATAGAATTCAGGGCTATGTTAACACAATGGAGAATTACACAAATGTTAAGATAAATGCACTAGATTTATAAAGCAACTTTCTGGACAAATACTATAGAAACATAATATTTACCTAAAGAAACAAGTCACAGAGAACTATATACCATATATATCATGCTTCTATAGTTCAATAAAAAAAAAAACATAAAACAAAACAAGTAATAATAAATTGTTTAGGATGCATATATATTAAACTTTTGTTTTCAAGGCAAGTGAATGATACACAATTCAGGACAGTGGGAGGAGAGGCAGAGGTTTGGGAAAGGATAGGAATAGATATAATACAATTACTAATGTTCACTTTAAGCTGATGATAAAAGAGTAAGATATTTTATTTTTATGTTTTATAACTTACATATTCAGTAACACAAGTTTAAAACACTTAGTTTTTAATAAGAAACAAGATAGTCAGTATCTTAAAAATCCTTAAAGTGTTCACTCCTTTTGGTATATTTTGGTATATCATAAGGTATATTTCCGGGAATTTGTGTTAAGGAAACAGACAAGTATACAAACATCATGTACAAGAAAATCAATGTTATTTGAACAGCAAAACAAAACAAAACAAAAACAAAAAAACAAGAAATACTCAATGGTCATTCTAAGAAACTGAAACAATTTTATTAAATAGAATTTTTATAGAATAATTTTATAGCATAGAATTCCATTCAGCTATTTTATAACAATAAAATTACTATTTAAATCACTAACTTAGGAGTTAGTAAATTCCTACTTTATGAGTTAGACCAGAGGTACTTAAGCTGAGCAATCCATGACTATGAATCCCATGAAATTCTACTAGAATTGTGTGTACATTTATGCAGATAACTGTGTTCATGTGAATGTTTCTAGAGAGAGAATCCATAGTTTTTAGATTCTCAAAGAGAACATGGTTATTCCGAAAAGAAAAAAGAAACAGTTACTACGTTAGCTAATCTCTAAAGACGGCCCCCAATGAACAAGCTGCCCAGTATTCATGACCTTATGTGTTCCTCTTCTACACTGAATCTGGATTGGCCCTGTGATTCACTTTAACAAGCAGATGCTAGTCCCAGCCCTAAGCCCTAAAGAAGATTGACAACTTTTACTTTTGCGCTTTGAGAGTCCTGAGCTACCATGTAAGAAGTCCAGCTACCTTGCTGGAGAGGCCACATTAGAGAGGGAGAAGCCCTGATATTACATGAGAAGAAAGCAAATCCAAAGCATTCTAGCATGGCACGTGTTGTGATGAGCCCTGGATGTTACACATAACTTATGAGTCATTGAACACTGCATCAAAAACTAATAATGTACTACAGAGTGGCTAACTGAACATTTAAAAAAAATTTAAAAAAGGGCATTCCAGCACACCAGCTGAGTCCAACCTTCTGGTTGCCCCCACCAACACACCAGCCATGTAAGAAAGCTGTCATGGACATTTAGTTAAGCCACAACCTGAATGCAGCCATGTGAGAATCCCCAAGAGTACTGGCAAAAGACCTGTTCATTTAAGAACCAGCCAACACACACAACCATAAGAAATAAGAAAAGGGCTGTTCTTCTAAACCACAAAGATTGGGGGTGATTCATTAAACAGCAATAGATAACCAATAGTTACAGATGGCTGATTTAGACTGAGTAACTTCACCTAATTAAGCACCTAATGTGTTTTAGTATAATGGCTAAAACAAAAGTCAGAAGCTATCCATCAGTGGATATAACATCACTCCTCAGTCGTCTGTGTAATCCCTGTCCATGTGGGCATGTACAGGTGTGCACACACACCTGCACACATACAATAATGCCATTTATATAACAGTTTCACTGAACAAAAACAACTTTAGTCATTTTTATTCCATGTACTTTATTTACAAAGGCCCTTTTATAACACATAAATGAAATACAGATCAAGCATCTAACTTTGCCCTTATATTAAGAGATGAAAAGGAGTGAGACCCTTAAATGAACCTTCATTTTAAATATTACAGTGGTTACTTATGTAAATCACCTTCATTTTAAATATTACAGTGGTTACTTATGTAAATCACCCTCTAGACTTAAAAAAAATAGACTGAGGTTAAGGGAACACATGTTTAAAAGGTATTTTATAATGCTAATAAAATAGCTTTGTATTATGTCATATTAGGACAATTACAATGCTCACTGAACAGAAATACTTTCTCTTTATTAATTTACACAATAATCTTGCAAATGATACTTGAGAGGAAAACAAATTCAAAAAGAACCAGGAATTCTTCCCCAGAACCAAGAAGCAAAGCAGAACATAAACAATATGAAAAAGGCCAGATCCCATTTCATCTATTCAATTTGAGTGAAATGAAGATATAAACAAACTTTGTGGTGGTGTGTTTTTTTTTAATCTACTGCATTTGATTTTTCAAAACAAAAACATCCATTTTCCACAGCCAGCTCTGTGTTAGCCAAAAATAATGGCAAAAGACAAGGCTTTGGTAAGGACAGATATAAATGACAACTATATATTTTTTAACTCCTTAAATACCTAACCTATAACATTTTAAGTAGAATAATAGCTTAATAAATTCCAACTCAGTCCCTCTTCTTTTTCATATTTCTCTAGTCATTAAGGGAAGAGTCTTTAGACTTTCTAGGTACTCAGGTACTGTTTGATCTTTCTGAACTTGATTTCTCATTTAAAAATTAGAATCACTAGGTAAAAAGTATTTAGCATAGCACCTGCCCACAGCAATTGTTCAACAAATGATATCTATTATTACCATCCTTACTACTCATCACAAAATGATGGCAAGTGCCTAGTTTAGTAGGATAGTGGTCGTTACCTATATACCTATTTCCTTCTCCTAACAGAATTCTGATTTTACTCTGCTTTCTACTCCCCCCAACCCACAGTCACAAACATGCCCTATAGGCATATTCTGTGCCCATGATAGGTTTATGGGTAATTTCCCTTTGTCAGTGATTAGTTCAGAAATGGGCATGTGACCCAACATTAGACAATCACCAGAATGTGAGGAGAGGTCTGCTAGGAAGCTTCTGAAGGAACTGTTCCTCATTCCTGGAAAAGAACTATCAAGAAAATATGTTTTCTTTCCTTCTAGAGATTTTTGTGTGATCAGTTTTCCTGGCAAGGCAGTAGCCCTTCTGCCATCAGCCTAAGGAAGAAGTCAACAATGACAATAGCAGAGGAGAACTAGGTCCTTGGTATCATCACGGGAGCTCCTGAACCAACCAACCCTGGAGTCCTCCTACCTCTGAACTTCCTCGTATGTGAAATCATATCATTTCTTCCTGCTGAAACAAGTTCAAATTGTGATTTTTTTGCCACTTATAGCCCAAAGCACACTAATTACTTCAGTAATGGAAAGGCAGGAAAACTGTAAAAGATTTTATCAAGACTAAACTAAAATTAAACCACCCTTCTCTTCAAAAGAACAGAGCCTCTACCATGAACACATAAAGCTCTTGAATAGGCAGGAGCACTGGCTGTGGTTTACTAATGTGCAACAACTAAGTCATTTTGGCAATCAGACTATATGACAGTGCTTCAAATAGGCAAAGGGTTACTGAATTCAATTCAACAGATAATTTATTGAATATCAGTGATATCATAGAGCCACCTCATTTTGTAATGAAGAACAACCATATAAGTCACATGAATGCTATCTCATGGCCCCAGTGACCATGGAGGGAATAAATCCGCAGGGATAAGTGAAGGAAGAAGAAAGAGAGAGAAGGAGGGAGGCTGCAGAAAAGAGAAGAAACACATTTGAGCTCAATCCTAAAAGATGAACCAGATTTCTGGGAAGTGATTCTAAACAGAAGCAGAAAGAGAGAAACATTCTCAAGAAATTGTGCTAACTTGTTTATGTTGCAATGACAGCTATAAAGAAATGAAGTAAATGATGACAGTAGGACTTTATAGCAAGAGTTTATTTTGTAGATCATAATAAAACTTACCTGTGCAATTTGCACAGTGAGTTGCTAAGAAATATTCATGAACTTGAAGACATGAGCAGGATTTAATATGCAAAAGTTGCATGTGAGGAAAGCCCAGAACTATACCACAAACCCAAGGCTGTGCCCAGATACAAATAATTCTGATGTGAAAAGCTGCAAAAAGGAACTGCTGCTAAGATGTGAAGCAAAGTCAAAGGAGGTAAGACAAATTGGAAAAGTGAAGATGTATATGACAAACACAAGAAAAATATTTCAACTGAGAAGATTATACTTCTATATTCTACTAAATTTACTTTGGCATAAGTATGAAAGCTTAACAGGTAAAGGAGGCAAATCTAAATTTTAAGGATAATGAAGGACTCAAATGAAACAAATGCTCAGTAAATTTTAAATATTTATTGTCCTCTGACATGAATTTTACTACATATCTCAGCTACACTGGGCAAATACTCTCATATTTCTGAGAACACACCATCACATCATAGCAGAATTCAAGCAGATTATCATTCCATCACCAACATTAGCAAATAAAGACTAATATGACAGATGACAACACACAATTTACC
This sequence comes from Mustela nivalis, assembly GCF_964662115.1. NCBI lineage: Eukaryota > Metazoa > Chordata > Mammalia > Carnivora > Mustelidae > Mustela > Mustela nivalis. The sequence continues at coordinate 106,639,169 of NC_139027.1, read as the reverse complement.
AAGGTATTATAAAGAACCAGAAAACATTGTCATGTAAGGCTAGAAGAGAGAGAAAGAAAGGGAGTAAACAGAACTCCTTAGCATGATAATACATACAACACTGAGTCCCAACTAACAGATGATGCAATATTACAAAGTGATAATCTTAATGATAATTAGCATATCTGTTTGTCTCTCTTCCATAAAAAGATGTTCTGATCCTGGCACTGGTGGACACACCCTTCTAACCTGCTCCTTCCATTACAATTCAAACCCAAGTCTGATTCCCAAACCCACGATATCCTGCACCCCAAACTGCCTCTAGCATATAATGTGCTCTTACATTCAATGTGGGTATATGTAGACCTAAAATACCACTGTATAATTTTAATAAAGTTTCTAATTCTTTAATATCTAACTCAGCTTTTTTAACATGTCTCTCCATCCTTTCGTCAAGCCAGTGGTTATTAAAATCTTTTTTATCAAAGCCAAAAGACAAATACAACACATAAATAAATATACTTTTTCATGATATGAACAAAACATTCTGAAAATAAAAATATAAGGTATCCTTTGGTCGCAATGTGTTGTACTGGACTCAATCATACTGTGATTCACTATTGAGAACCATGACATGTATTCAATAACAAGTTAATAAAAATGCAAGCTGTTTCTACATTTTACATTATCTCTACTTTTTCTATATGATTTGCCAGTAAATCTCTTTGCCCAAATTAACCAGTCACCACGGAAAAATAGAACACATTTGATTCAGCATTATGTCTTTCTGACTCCCCTATGAGCACCTTTTAGAGTTAGCAGTTACCTCTGTTTGCAACAAGAACCTCAGCTAGGGCTAGGCGCATCCCAGAAGAATCTGGAAACATAAATAACGTTTCTGCCAGCACACTGATCCTATCTCAATGGCCCCTTATCCACTGATACCCTGACCTGTAAGTTAACTTGTTCCACTGTTAACATTCTCAGGGATACCCAAGGTCTAGGATATACATCAGATCTCTTTAGCTTTTGATCCACCAAACACAATATGGGAAGAGACTGGTAAATTGTATGGGATGAGAGTTATAGGCAAGGCACAGCTGGGAGACAGCACTACCCTGCCCCTCGAAATGTTGCCTTACTACTTCAAGTATGATCTGTGGACTAGCAGCCCTGGCATCAGCTGGGAACTTGTGAAAAATGCAGAATATCAGGTCCTCCCAGACCCACTGGGTCATACTATGCCATTTAACAGGTGATTCATACATGCTAAAGTGTGAAGAGAGTAGGTGTTTTTTAAAAATAGCCTGAGAGACTATTTCTGAAGATACAGCATTAAGATTATTATCCCAAACAACTCTCAGAAATAGAAAGTCTAAGCCAAGGTTGATGTCTAAAGAACCAAGTACCTTACACTGAAAATGTCCAGGATAAACCTTACAATGAACCAAAGACCCATACTTCAAGCATCTGAAAGCTAAAGCCCTGAATTCCCTGGGCATCATTTTTTCATAACAGCTTGCCAACATCAGACATACTATGCACCTTCAGAAAGTGATGAGTTATACCATGTACAACTTTCATAGCAACAAATTATCAATTTACAAAACTCAAAGTTAACATACTGCGCCTCACAGTTATTCAAGTTGGCAAGACTTTAAAGTACACACAAATCTGAATAATGCGTTGGAAATATTTGATTTATGTTAAACAGCACTCTGGAATTTAAACAGTCGTATTCTCAACCAAACCCTATTCCTAGCCAATCGGTTCGCTGATCAGCTTACACATATCGTTCCAACATACACTGCCCAGCTATGTTTAATATTCGAGATTTTTAAAGACCTTTTTGTGTTTTTTAAATAAATCTTATTTCAAGTAAATTTCCTGAGCTGAAAAGAACCACCACCACCACAACAAAATAATACCAAAAATGGCTCTGTTCGATAAAAGGCACTGCCTGTATTGAGTGAACTCTGCCTCTAACAAGAGCCTTCTACAGAGGGAACTAAGATGGCAAAGCCACGAAGGCCTTCAGTCCAGTAAGGAGCACGAAGCAGCGTGTCAGAAAGAAATTGTTTTTCTGCTCCTTTTGATGGGTTATGCTTTCAAGTCAGGAAATTAGAAACAGGTGTGCCAGAGGGCACACACATCCTCGCTCCACACTGAAAAACACGCGTTTTCAATTTTCAAACATGAAAGAGACTCCTGTTGAATGAAAGAAGAAATGAAAATCCAGCTCTGTTTCTGTGAACCATATGAAGGGAGCTTAGAAAGCCTTTGACAAGTTGCTCCACTTACACCCTCTCGAACTGACAGCAGGTAGTAGTCGACAATAGGAAAGAAAAGGCATTCTTTCAAGTGAAAACAATCAAAGGGAGAATTACATTAAGGATCACAGCACTGACATTTTAACCCATCACTTGATCTTATGCTTCTGTTTCTACCATTTCTTCACCTTCTGTTTTAAAATTAGAAGTCTGTTCTTTCACAAAACAACAACAAAGCAATGCAAAATAAGTATTTGGCAAGAAAGGAAGGAGGGAGGGAGGGAAAGAGAGAGAGAAAAAGAAAGAGAGAGAGAAAGAAAGAAAGAAAGAAAGAAAGAAAGGAAGGAAGGAGGAAGAAAGATTTGAGAAAGTATGAACATCAAAAGAACATCTTGGAGTTCATGTGATCCACTATAACCCAACTCTAAATAATCTTGTTCAAAGAAAGATTTACTATTCTTCATGATGTTCTGAGCTCTTCTAGGGTGCTGGAAACATTTCAGTGAGTATATGCTAAACTTAAAGGCAACTGGTTTGGTTGGGATTTGAGGGAAGAAGGATGTACTAATGGCAGCTGAACAGTCAAGGCATCAGGTGCACCAAGGTGCCTGCCAGTGACCCTCTGGGGGGCACTGCAGTGCACACTCCTTAGGTGAATGGATGCAGCAGAACCCCATCCAGCACTAGCAAGCCTTTAGTATATCCAATATATCACCATATTTCTGTACTGGCAATAGGAAGCTTTCCTACACAATCAAATATGGCCATAGATTCCATGCCCTTATAGGACACGGAACATCATGACTTCTCTTTCACCATTCCCAGACTATAGCACAGGAAAAGAGCCTCTAAAATAGGTACAGTTTTATAACAATAGAGCAATTACAAGTCATCTTACATAAGAGCAAAATACCTGCACTCATGCATGCATGAAAAGACATCATTCATATTCCTTAAAATTATTTTTCAAAGAAAATTTAATGACACATTGTTTATTATACAATATTAAATAAACAAACCATAACACAAGCTGAACAGTTTTGCCATTTTTGTTTTATCTACCAGAAATCTACCAAAAGTATTAATATTGCTTACAACAGGATGGCAAAATTATCAGTTTCATTTTCCAAATTTTTTTCAATAAGCATGTGTTTTCACAATTAGGAAAAAATGCACTCATTTTAAACCTCTAAGATTCATGATAACCAAAGCTGTCATACTAAACTGGTTTCCCGGGAAATGACCTAGCATAATTGAGAATTCCACTTTATTTTGAACCATCAGTGACTTATGTAAAAAGCAGGAAATAATATATTAATAGTTCATCTGATATGAAGTGACGTAATCCGAATAAGGAACAGTCTCAGAATAGAATTCCCATCCCAGATAATTACTTTAGTTCTTAGAAATGTGCTGGTAGTTTAAATACTCTGTTATCTATAAAGGAACAATATTTCTTTCCCCCATCCCCGCCAATGAAACAATCCAAGGAATCAAGTGCTTTTAAGATGATGATGTTTACAAATGTTAAGGTTTTATCTATGCTCACATCTAGAAGTTACAATTCACAAAAAAAGATTTCTCATGGCATGATTCCCAACCCTACATCTTACAAACCAAATTATTTCAGCTTAAGTATCTGTTTATTACCCTGAGCCCCTGAAGATTCTTCTTAAGTGAAACAAATTATGCAACAGTAGCACTGCCTAATAAGGCAGATAAAGGAAGCAGAGCAGGCTGAAGAGTCTGGGTTCCAACTCAGTAGAACAGCAATGTATTTAACTTATTGACCAGTTTTGCCTCCCACTGTCTAAATCACTGTTAATCATTCCAGAACAACCTCAGAGATGAAAGATTTATCTTCCAAATGTATGAGTGGGTCCCTAATCAAAAAGATCCCCATTTCATACAAAAGAAAATTTAAATACTAAGTCAAGGCCATCTAGGGACTCTAAATTAAACTCCACACACCTTGCACTCACCCCGCTACTTAAGCATCTTCCATTCTCACCAGAATAACCACTCTCAACACTTCCCTTACCCTCCTCTCAGCCCTTGACCCAGCACACTTCACCTGTTATGGACTAATGCTTTGTGCCCCACCCTACCCCCAACAAATTCATATGTTGGAGCCCTTATCTTCTGTGTGATGGTATTTGGGGAGAGGTAATTAGGGTTAGATGAAGTCATGAGGACAGCACAAGAGCCTCCATCTCTCTCTCCTTCTCTCTTTCTCTCCTTCCCTCTCTTCCTCTTTCCCTCCTTCTACCATATGAGGGTATAGCAAAAAGGCAGTTGTCTGCAAGCCAAAAAGAGTACCCTCACCAGGAAGCGAATCTGCTGGCACTATGATCTTGGACTTCCCAGCCTCTAGAGCTGTGAGAAATAAATGCCGATTGTTTAAACCACACAGTCTATGGTATTTTGTTACAGTAGCACAAGCTAAGACACTACCCCATTGTATTTATTTGTTCATATTCAATTCATTCAACAAACATCATCGGGGGCTTCAGATAAGCACCATCCACATATCCGTGAAGAAAACTGATGAAAATCCCAGTCTTCATGGAGTTTTGGAGTAAAGCAGGGTTGAAAATAAAGATAAAATAAATAGGTGACATATAAAATTAGATAATGATAGGGGCACCTGAGTGGCTCAATGGGTTAAGCCTCTGCCTTCGGGTCAGGTCATGATCTCAGGGTTCTGGGATCGAGCCCCACATTGGGCTCTCTGCTCAGTGGGGAGCCTGCTACTCCCTCTCTCTGCCTGCCTCTCTGCCTTCGTGTAATCTCTGTCAAATAAATAAATAAAATCTTTTTAAAAATTAGATAATGATATACACTATGAGAAAAAAATACAACATGGAAGGAGAATGTTGGCTGAGAAAATTTACATGTTTAAATAGGGTGGTGAGGAAAGATCTCAGTAAGAAGGTAAACCATCTGTATAAAGAGTTTATAAAGGGGGAAGCAGCAGCTTCAGCTACTGAGGGCAGAGAGATAACAGAAAAGGAAGGAACTCATGTAAAGGTCCTAAGGGGGTAATATACATGGCATATTTAAAGTGCAGTAAAGCAGCCAATGTAGCTAGAACTGAATGAGCAAAGAAAGAAAACCAAAAGTTGAAGTCTGAGAAGAAAGTGGGCAACACCATATATAAGGCCTCAGAGGCCCTTCGTAAGGACTTTGGCTTTTCCTCTGAGTAAGAAGGTTAGTGACTGGACAGTTCAAAGAAGTATGACATGATTTGACAGGTTAGACCACCAACTCTTGTTGGTACAGTATTTCCAAGAGGAGTAAGCCATTCAAATAACTGTGTTAAGTGCTGCTTATGGGATTAAAAGATGACCACTGGATTTTGGAGGTGATTGTTTATCTGGACAAGAACAGATTGGTGAGGTGGTGGTAGTAGAGGGAAGGCCTGACTGATGTAAAAAATAGAGGAGAGGAGAGAACTGAGAAAAAATACTGAAATTTAGGTAGAGACAACTCCTTGATGTTTCACCTTGAAAGGCTGATCAAAAACAGGTAAGAGTGGGAAGAGAGGCTGAACTCCAAGGTGACCTAAACACAGAGTCCTGAGTAAAACAGGGGTTTTATTCAGGACATTAATCAGGAGGCTAAGCCACAAAGAATGCTTACGACATACAAAGAATACTAAAGAGAAATCATGGCTAGTCTTAAAGAGAAGGCAAAAGCATGGATTCCTACCTGCCTCTCCACCCTTTCTGGGCCCCCAGAGAATGATGACCATATAGTACATGTGGATGTCTCAGCAATGGTCAGCCACTGGCTTCTGCATTATGTAACTCTACTCTTGTGAGGAAGGCTGCTTTAAACCTCTGACAAAGGTCCCTGGGGAAGAGTTTTGCAGCACAGACTTAAGAGACAATCTCCCACAGAAGGGCAGAGGAAGGACTGCTGCGTTAGGCTGAAGAACCAAGGAAGGGTAACATTAATTCCCAGCCCCAGAGGAAGAGTGCCAGCTCAGAATCACTGACTCACAAATATTTAGGCAAAGCCCGGTCTCATTTTTTGCATTTTTTATCACCCCAGCCTTTGAACCTACTCCTGGCAAGACATTGCCATATCGTCACCACCCTCAGGGTTCTAGAACTACCCAGAGTCAAACCCTAGAAAATCAAAGAACCTACAAAATCAGAAATCACTGGGTCACATACCAGAAACCAAGTAACAGAGCTTTCTTCATGCTAAAACACTTTAAGGAAGGAGGATTGAAGCCTGTGTCTCCTGAACTCCACTCAGCTGCCATCTAACCCCTGGACTCACTATTTCTCTTTAAGGAAAAAATATACTCTACACAGACAAGGAAAGGCATACCAATGCTAAGGTCAAGCAGAGCATAAACTTAATCTCCTTCTTTTTTCCTCCTTCTGATCTTCTAATCCTCAATCTGTTCTTCCTTTCCATAGCCAGAGAAAGACCACAGATGCATCTGACATTATGCATCTGACATGTTACTGAAAAATTATGTGTGATTCTGACTTTGGCAAATTGAATCAAATCTTAAAGTACTATTTAAAGAAATTCCATGATGAATAATCTTTTTTGAAATGACATCCATCCTTCCAGAAGAGGGAAGACTCACATATGCATTTAGTGAAAAATATTTGACATATAACACTATGTAATTTAAGGTTTACAACATGTTAATTTGATACATCCATATATTATAATATGATTGCCACTGTAGCAATAACTAGCACCTCTATCACATTACATAATTATCCTATCTTTTTAGTAATTGGAATAATTAAGTTCCAGTCTCTTGGCAACATTGATGATTATAATAATCATCATTTGTCTTAATTTTAATTTGTCTAGTAAGCACTAAGTGCAAGGCCCTATGCCAAGCACTCAGGAAACACAAACATACCCACAGATCCCCTTTTCTCAAGAGCTTATGCCACTGCTTAAGAAAGCCTAAATAGTTATTTTCACACACACACACATATACACACAACTGAGAATAAGAAAAGTTTTTATTAAAGTTCATCAATTCTAAAGTATATTTTTTTCTACGTTCAAAATGTTCTGAAATCAGTCCACACATTATAATTGATGGCATCCTCCCATGGCTGCTCTCCAGGCTGCAGCTGTGACATAGTGACCACTGCCTCTAGAAGGAAGTAAGCTGATCCTGTTGTCAACCCTTCAGTGGAGTTGTGCACCATGCTGGAACTACAAGTTTTGAGCTGAGTTGTCACTTACCATGTATTCAAAAAATATTACAGTATATTGCAGAATTGAAACAAAAAGTAAGTATGAACATAAGAACGCATGGAAATAGCAATGGTACATGACATTGTTATTAGTGCAGCAAATGTTTCTTGTTGGAGGAATTGTATAAATTCTATATTTTCTTGTAAAGTAACAACCATGTGTTAAGAGAGATGAGAAAAAAGTATGTCCTACTATGACTGGCAGTCTTTATCCCCCTTAGTATATGTATCATATTGGTATATTTTAGTCCTGGATAATATACTAAATATAGAGGCAACAAAAGCAAAAATAGGTAAGTAGGACTATATCAAACTAAAAAGTTTCTGCACAAGAAATAATCAAAAAATGAAAAAGCAGCCTATAGAATGGGAGAATATGGGGGTGCCTGGGTGGCTCAGTGGGTTAAGCCTCTGCCTTCGGCACAGGTCATGATCTCAGAGTCCTGGAATTGAGTCCCACATTGGGCTCTCAGCTCAGCAGGGAGCCTGCTTCCCCCTCTCTCTCTGCCTGCCTCTCTGTCTAGTTGTGATCTCTCTCTCTCTCTCTCTCTGTCAAATAAATAAATTAATTATTAATTTAAAAAAAAAAAGAATGGGAGAATATGTTTACAAACCATATATCTGATAAGGAGTTAACATCCAAAAAACATGAGAAACTCCTACAACTACAACTCAATAGCAAAAAATCAAATAGTAAGATTAATACATCAGCAAAGGACTTGAATAGACATTTCTCCAATCACAACGAGACATCACCTCATACCCATTACAATGGCTAGTATTGAAAGGATAAAAGATAAAAAGGCTGGTGAAGCTGTGAAGATATTCACAGCCTTGTACACTGTTCATGGGATTGTAAAATGGTACAGCTGCTACGAGCAAAAGTATGCAGGTTCCTCAAAAAATTAAAAATAGGACTATTATATGATCTAACAACTCTACTTCTGGGTATCTATCCAAAAGAATTGAAATCAGGATCTTGATGAGATATCAGTACCTCCATGTTCACTGCATCATTATTCATAATAGCCGAGATGTAGATGTCACCTAAATGCTAACCAACAGATAAATGGATAAAGAAAATGTGGTATACATGTACAACAGAATGTTATTCAGCCTTAAAAGAGGAAATCCCTCCATATACAACATGGATAATCCTCAAAGATACTATGCAAAGTAAAGTAAGCCAGTCACAGAAGGACAGATACTGCATAATTCCATTTACATGAGGAACTTAAAAGAGTCAAACTCATAGAAGCAAAAAGTAGAATGGTGATTTCCAGGGGCTGGGAGAAGGGAGAAATGGGGAGTTGATGTTAAAAAATTCATAAAATTTTAGGGCACCTGGGTGCCTCAGTCAGTTAAATGTCCAACTCTTGAGTTTGGCTCAAGTCATGATCTCAGGGTTGTGAGATTGAGCACCACATCAGACTCCATGCTGGAAAATTCTCTCTTTCTCCCTCTGCCCACCCCCTCTCCCTCTCTAAAAAACAAGCGAACAAACAAAAACACATAAAGTTTCAGTAATGCAAGATGAATAAAGTTCAAGGGATCTGTTGTATGATTTGCATCTAAAGTTAAAAATACTGTGTTTTACAGTGAAAAATTTAAGAAAAGATTTTATGTTGTATTCTTACCACAATAAAAAAATATGAATCAACCAATTTTTTAAAAATAATGGTGTAGCTTATAAAAGACGGTGACTTAGATTCAATGACACACCATTAATTACTGAAGGACTACTCTGAGCCAAGAAGTATGCTAACTGCCTTCCATATGTCAACTCATTCAGTACTCACAGATATTAAGGTAGATATTCTTGCTTTACAAATAACCCTTGCCAAGGTCACAGCCAGTGAGCGAAAGAGTCTGCACAAGAACCCAGGTATATACTCTGCTGCCTTCCTAGCTAGACAAATTTCCATAATGCCAGAACATTAGTCAGAGTTTGCACAGCCCGCTCCTGCCACACTACTCTCTTTCCCACTCCCCACTCATTCCTCCCCACCCAGTGATGAGAACAAGATGCTGGAGTTTATCCCTGAGGCTAATGGTCAAATTGCCTGTCTGGCCTTGGGAGAGCCCTACCCTGACCATAACTATCTTCCCTCCATCTTTCAATTACTACCTTCTAAGAACTATAAACCTAAAATGTAGGCCAGGTCTCTAAATTTTCTGCAACAGCCTAAGGCACCAGTCTTTTTTATTTTGACCAAACAATTGCAAAATTCCTTGCACCACCTTTCTTCTGACTTGGTCATCCAACTCTGCCATGTGTTTCTGTTGTCAATCTCACAGCAACAGCCCCAGGAGAAACAAGGGTGAACCAATCATACAAAGTCCCAGGGACGAAGGAACTGGAGATTTGCTCTATTATCCTCAGGGTATGGGGGATGATGATGGTTAGTCCTTAAACATCAGAAGAATATAACATAACAAACTGGGAATCCAAGTTTAAAAACTGCACTGGATGTCATGAACTAGAAACCTGAATTTATCTTTAGTCATGTGAAATTATCTTTAGTTGATGCAAGATGTGCAAAGGAGGTAATATGCAAGGGGAAGGGAAAAAGACCTTAATTTTATAATTTTAGCTTTACCCACCCACTGCACTCTTAACATAATCAAATCAATGAAATGTGATCCTATTCCAGCTTCTACATCACCAATTTTAAAAAGGAGAGAGGTGGAAAATCCCAAAGAGATCAAATTTCTTTTCTGAAGTGACAGGTAGCTTTCAGGATTTTAGCTTAAACGAGAATCCAGGTTTCCAAATGTCTAGACATAAGAGTAACACTTAACGATGACAAACCAACTCACTGAGTAACACACTGACCAAAAATTAAGTCAATACAACATATGATACTAATACTACTTTGGGAAAATAAAAATGAAACAATGAATTATCTATTTTAGACTTCAGTTTTTTCAAATACCACAACTGTCTATAGACATAAAACCATACTTAATTATGTGCAAAAGCTAATTCCTAAATATCATGCACAGAGATTTCCATGTGCCACCAATATTAAACTAAAAATTAGCTCATATTGGAGCAACTGGATGGCTCAGTCGGTTAAGCATCTAACTCTTGATCCTGGCTCAGGTTGTGTTGTCAGGGTCATGTGAACGAGCCTTGTGTCTGACTCCAAGCTCAGTATGGAGTCTGCTTACCCCTCTCCCTCTGCTCCTTCCCCCCACATTTGCTCACACACACACTCTCTCTCTCAATTAATAAAGAAATAAAATCTTTTAAAAAACTAACTCATATTATATTATGCTCATCTCTTCAAAACTGAAAGAATGAAAATCAATTTTTTGCCAATTACAATTAGTATGGTTAAAGTTTAACATTAATTTGTGTTTGGAGACTTCACCTGATAGGCCAGTGGTCCACAATTATTTTTCCACTGATGCAAGGAAATGGACAGAAGCAACAAATATGAAAATGGTACCAAGAGGTCAAGTCTGAGCAAAGAATAGGATAGTGATGGCAACAAAAGAGAGAGAACACAGGAGAAATCTCATGGCAAAGGGTGGGAATAATGAATAAGGTATTTCACCGAGCCTGCTGAATCTGATATGCACAGATGACACCCAGAGGGATATGTCAAACAGAAAGTCAGAAAAAATTCATGTGGCCCTCCAGAGAAAAGTCCAGAGGAGATAGACATGGAAGCAAATACTGTAAAAAACAACTGCTAAAATCACGAGAACAGTAATAACACCAAATCACCAAGAGAAAACATAAAGTGAAACTAAGAAAAGGCACAAGAGGCCCAACCCTAGGGTTGGTAGCAATGGGAAGAGTCTGTGAAGAGGGCCAGGATGGAGCAGGTCAGAAGAACAGGACAAACCAAGAGAGTTTTAGGATCTATGCTACAATAAAAAGGAGAGAGGCACCTGTATAAGAGATCTGGGAGTCAAAAGTAAGCAGGAAAAAAGGGCTGGGTTGGATTGGGTGGTTTGTTAGCAGAGTCATACAGAAGCCAAAGTGTCAAGCAACTGAAGAAAGGAAGGAAAGGCAGCCATATCTATTCTCCTGATAAAGCCTGATGACATGAAGGAGAAAGTCCTAAGTCTGTAACTTGAGAGACAACACAGCAAAGGGGATGAACCACTTGGTCAACCACTCATATCACTACATTGAGAGAAAAGGCTTCAAGTACACCCGGCACAAGCACAGAAAACCTGGATCTAGATAACCATCCTGCCCATTAACTGCCCCCAACACACACACACACACACGGAATTTCTAAATGATAATGATTTTTTTAGTAGTAATGTGATTTTTTATTTTTTATTTTTTTATTATGTTCCATTAGCCAGAATATAGTACATCATAAGTTTTTGTTGTAGTGTTCAATGATTCATTAGTTACGTATAACACCCAGTGCTTATCCAAACACATACCTTCCTTAATACCCATCACCTGGTTACCCCATCCCCTCACCCATCCTCCTTTCTGTAACACTCAGTTTATTTCCCAGAGTCCAGAGTCTCTCATGGTTTGTCCCCTTCTCTTCCCCTGTGGTCCTCTGCTCTATTCCTTAAGTTCTATATATGAGTTAAACTGTATGATAACTGTCTTTCTATGCTGGACTTATTTTACTTAGCATAATCCCCTCCAGTTCCATCCATGTCAATGCAAATGGCAGCAATGTCCGCAACAGCCAAACTGTGGAAGGAGCCAAGATGCCCTTCATCAGATGAATGGATAAAGAAGATGTGGTACGTCTCTACAATGGAATATTACTCAGCCATCAAAAAGGATGAATGATAACAACTTCTAACACAGATACAAAAAGAGGACCTGCATTTAATTAAAAGTGTAGCTAGAGGAGTAGATGTCATAAAATATACAATTTGAAGAGCCTGGGTGGCTCAGTTGGTTAAGCATCTGACTTCGGCTCAGGTCAAGATCTTGGGGTCCTGGGATCAAGGCTCTCTGTGTAGTTCAGTCTGCTTCTCCTTCTCCCTCTGCCCCTACCCTGCTTATGGAACTCTCTCTCTCAAATAAATAAAATGTTTAAATATAAATACATATATATATACATATAAACACACACATATATATACATACACACACACATACACACACAAACATTTTGAAATACATCTTATATTTTCTGCCCCAACATTTTATTCAAGAGATTACCTAATTTTTGAAATACCTTGTTGCTTTTATATCTTTTGTGATCTAAATTGGCACTATCCTAAATCTCTAGAGAAAAAAAAACAAAACATTAAAAATGTAACTTATAGTTAACTCCAGAGTTGTAATGAAATGTTAGCAAAACGTTTACATTGGGATACTTACATTGTGAAACAATCCTTAAAAGCTCCCACATATCAAAGGTCTTTCACGCATAAATGCTCTAGTCTATGCAGTGCCTTAGCACATGCTATATGTTTACACAAAAATATTCTTTTCAATCATTAAATGACCTACAATGTAGCAGTTATGAAAAATGGTCATGAAAGCAGCAAATACCTGAGGTACTCACAGCTGTAGAGTAGGGATTATGAGCTCCAGTATTTTCAGCCCAGCAGCCACATCCATAAAGAGCAGCCTAGGAAAAGAGAAAATAGGTACACAATGTATTTCAGAAATATTATGTGTAATTACTTGCTTTCAACAAAAGACAAAATTATACCCATCTAATAAAGCCTGGTTTAATAATGATGCATATCAACTGGGAAATAATACCCGAGATTGTGTAAGACCTGCCCAAACAATGGTTCTAATACTATTTTAAACTGTATCTTCAATTACTGTATTAATCTAAAATTTTTCAGAAAAGGGCAAAAGAAAGTTTTTAGACTCTCATCAGCAGTAGTTTTTTTCCTTGAACAACCTTTCCCCAATTATAGTTTGTCAGCCAGTTCAGACAAATTCCTCTCTTCTGGCTCCTTGAAATCATGTGGTTGCCTTAAAATAGTGGCTCTCAAACTAGGTATATGTCAACTTGCTTGAGAAGTTTGGTGATAGGAACGTGGTTCCCAGATATTCTGATTCAGTGGTCTGGAGGCTGCCCATGGAATTGGTATTATTAAACAGAGCCGCAGGGGGGCTAGGATGCAGGTGGTCCTCCTGGCATACTCTAAAAAACCCCGTTTAGGAGGGCTTCTGCCATGCCTCCCTTAAAGTGGCACAGCAGAAACTGCAAACAGTTACTACCAAAGGGCCCAATATATGTTCACCACTGTGAACTACATTTTATATCTGAAGAATCTAGATTCCCCAGATATAAAGAAAGGAGCCAAAAAGATCAATTCAAGTTAATTATTTTATGAGGCAGTAGAACAGATTTATATGCCTGAAACCACCAATAACACAAATTACTGTGGTTTTATAAAAGAATATAACAATCATCCTTATTTTGTTTTTAATAATGCCACCCAGAATGTCTGGATTCATCTCTTCAATATCCACAATGACTTTCTGCCTATGGGAGGGGAAATGAAACTGGTAACTTTTCCAGTTTTTAGTTAGAAGCAGAAGAAGAAAACCCCTTTGGTAGCCAGCATAGAGAATACAAGGAAGTCTGCTCAAGAATATGTACCACCACAAGTTTGGTAAAGAATGGAAAATTGAAAGCACAGATGTCCATCAGTAAAGAAATGGTTAAACATTTGCCCAGCAATATGCAGTATTCATTGCAGAGAGTTCAAAATAAAGAATGCAACTTTTTCAAAAAGATTTTTAGAAACTAATAAAAACTCCAAAAATATTATTGAGTGAAAAAAAGACGACAACGACAAGCCACAATACATGGAGTTTTCAGTATGACTTCTGATTAATGAAAGAAAAAATACTCCCATAAAATAGTAACTATTCTTTTCAAAGAGATCACTTGTAAGGAGTGGGGAAAGAAGCTAAGATGGGAATGGTAACCAGACAGACCAGCTTTCTACAATATTCCTTTTTTTTTTTTTCTAATAAGGACTTCAGAACTCATTTGCTTCAATATTCTATCCAGAACAGGAATTTTCATGAAAATTATCATACCAAGAACCTTGATACTTCGTGAGGGAACACATTCCCCTTTTGGACACTTACCTTTGGCTTAAAGTTCTTCCTTAGATTGCTTTAATGAACAACCACTTTATCATAACTTTCATCCGCTAATCCTGGTTCTACTCTCTGGAATTACTTTACCTTCCCTGCTTAAGTCCTCTAAATTTTTTAAAACAGCTATCTGAGTGCCCTGATTACTCTTTTCTCACTCAAGAGAATACTAGATTTGTGAACTGTTCCTCAAGACTTTGAGATGCACACATACACACCCTACGCCCTTAATCACTCTCCTTGAGAAATAATCCAATGTCCAAGATAATTGGAGATGAAGTCTCCCATGCTCATGTCCCATGCTCATGTGACCCACAGTTGCCACCCTCAGTTGTCACCAGCAATAGCCTTACAAGTAGAACAAAGAATTCAATACAACATTGCCAATTTGGCAAAGAGTAGAAAATATATTATTGCCTTTGAAAACACCATGCTTCTAAAATACACAAGATTGTTGGGTCAGAGTGGGAACTGAAAGTCCTATGGAAGGGATTCTGCACATGGATTGCAGAACCAAACTGGCAAACTTGTGGAATAAGCCATTCAACTGGTATTACCTGGGACAGTTCCTAGGTGAGCCAAAGCCTCAGAGAATAAGCCACCTGAGGGGAAGGGCCTACTCTTCCTTCACTGAAAACCTGGTCATTGCCTTCACTGAAAACCCACTATCCTTGCCATTCACCACAGTTATCTTGACCAGGAGCCTGGACCCAAAAATAGCAAATAAGGCCGTAAGGACACCTCTTCGGAACCTACAGGGGTCCTTTTTTTAAGGAAAAAAAAAAAAGAAGAAGAAGAAGACTTACTCCTACTCTTTTTTTTTCTCTCTAAGCGAATTCCCCTTATGCCACTTCACCACAATTTCATGATCTAAAGTTGTCTTCCATCTTAAACTTCTGAAACCAGTTGAGCTGAGACAGTAGATAGGTCAGATAAAAAAAAGAACCAGAGACTGTCCCGCTCTTAACACTTCTTTGGATAAAATATCACAAGCTTGGGGCACTTAGACGGCACAGGTGGCTAAGTATCCAACTCTTGATTTTGGCTCTGGTCATGATCTCAGGATTGTGACTGTGTCCCACGTCAGGCTCCATGCTCAGCCAAGAGTCTGCTTCTCTCTCTCTCTCTCTCTCTCTCTCTCCCCTTCTGCACCATCCCCACCAGCTCTCTCTAAAATGAACAAACAAATCTTAAAAAAATAATAATAATAACAATCTTAAGCAGGGCTTTAAAAAATAAAAATAAGCTTTCTTCTTTTTAGTAGTAAAACTTCCTCAACATTTAACAAAGGTATTAACATTCAGTAAAAATAGATCATATAAATATCATTATTATTATTATTTAGTCTTTTTTGGAACTTCTTTTCCTTTATAAAATGAGCAAAACAAAAACCCCCACCTTATAATGTTTCTGTAGAATCACATAAATGAACACACTTACTGTACATAGCAAGAGACAGTTCTAGCTAATATATAGCTATATTATGAGGGACTATGGCAAGCAATTTAAATATGTCATTTAATCTAGAACTTCGTAAGGTGACTATACCCATTTTACAGTTGTGGAAAGTGGAGCTTAAAGATGTTGAACAGGGGTGCCTGGGTGGCTCAGTGGGTTAAAGCCTCTGTCTTTGGCTCAGGTCATGATCCCAGGGTCCTGTGATCGAGCCCCACATTGGGCTCTCTGCTCAGCAGGGAGCCTGCTTCCTCCTCTCTCTCTGCCTGCCTCTCTGCCTACTTGTGATCTCTGTCTGTCAAATAAATAAATAAAATCTTCAAAAAAAAAAAAAAGACGTTGAACAATTTGTTTACAATAAGGGAGAGGTGAGATTAGAATAAAGGTTTATCTGAATCCAAAATTCACACTCTTAATCACTAAACTCAACTGCATATTTGTGTGGGGCTGAGTTGAGAGTGGGATGTAATCATTCCTTTCTTGTGTCCCAGTTGTAAATTCTAACTATTGTTGGTAACCCAAGTAAATAAATTGTAATTCAAATTGCCACGTCACCATATGAACAGTTATCATATGTCTAGAGCAGGGTAATTAATATGCTAAGACTTTGAAAGAGTTCACTGTATACTTAAAATGTATTTAAAAGTATCTATTTCTAGCATATTTTTAAAAGTCTTTTTTTTAACACTTTGTATATTTTATTTCCTTCCCTCTTGATCGTCAAGGAGAATGGTTTCCTACTGTCAACTGATGCTTTCATATTTCCAGGCTTATTACAGCTCCTCTATCCAAGCAATATAATCCAATCAAGCAAATGCATTTTCCTGGTAAGTACCTTTACCCTTACCCACCACACCCTTTCCTGATTTTCATCTCTCACAAACTATGTCTTCATACACTAGCTAATTGGGACAAATCAATATGTTTAATTTTTACAGAAGTATTTCTTTTTCTAGGACAGTCCCATGTGTAGTGGCAGAATGGCTGCAAGATTGTTCAATGTAATATCCTCCTAACATAGACCAGAACTATCCTTGGTTCTGCTGTTGGCTATTCTGCTAACCAAAAAAACAAAAAACAGTGAGAAAGTCATGGGAATTGCAAGGCAACGAAGGCAGCTATGCAGGCTTTTCTCTCTCTTTCTCCACCCAGGCATCCAAATCTGATATGCCAAGCTTGGTTCTTATTCCAAACTTGACAAATACACAGGGCTTCATAATGTGGAAAAACACCATGACCAGACAAAGGCTTTTTATAATGAGTTCAAAGCATTGTATACATGTTGAGTAATCATTCCCCATAAATCCCCCTGTACAGTAGGCAAAGAGTAGCACAAAATTAATTATTCTTCCCTACCCATCCCCCCATGGGATTTTAAGAGCAGATCAGGGCAGATCAGGGAATATCACTTGGAGATTTGCAAAGACATCCTCCATGAATCAGATCACTCTATTCCAAGCATTCATTAACCACCATGTCCAAAACAACTGTGATACCTACTCTTTTTCAAATGTGAGAGACAAGGCATACATACAGAGAATGCCAAGAAGTGCTCTACATGTAACATGAGATCTAAGTACTGAGCTTAAGCATAATGCTAGCAACTACTTTAACAGACTCCAGGAATCATTAGTTCACTCAACAAATATTTCTTAAGCTCATAAGTAATGTACCAAATTGGCTTATGCTCAGAAAGCTTACTAGATCAAATGGATTGTGAAATATCATTCTCAGTACAGAACTAAAGTTTGGAGATGGGGGGAGGAGGAATGGTGAAGATGTGCAAGTGAACTGGGAATATGCCAGTTACACATAAATCAGAAAGATTTCTTGAGTGGTGTCATCATATGTTGGTGACCTTAAATACTGGTTAGTCTATAAAATACCTAAAGTGCTTTATCAGAAGAGGAATTTAGAGCATTAGAATTTTACTATTCCATCAACAATAATACAATAATAGTAGGGGACTTTAACACTCCCCTCACTGAAATGGACAGATCATCCAAGCAAAAGATCAGCAAGGAAATAAAGGCCTTAAACGACACACTGGACCAGATGGACATCACAGATATATTCAGAACATTTCATACCAAAGCAACAGAATACACATTCTTCTCTAGTGCACATGGAACATTCTCCAGAATAGATCACATCCTCGGTCCTAAATCAGGACTCAACCGGTATCAAAAGATTGGGATCATTCCCTGCATATTTTCAGACCACAATGCTCTAAAGCTAGAACTCAACCACAAAAGGAAGTTTGAAAAGAACCCAAATACATGGAGACTAAACAGCATCCTTCTAAAGAATGAATGGGTCAACCGGGAAATTAAAGAAGAATTGAAAAAAATCATGGAAACAAATGATAATGAAAATACAACGGTTCAAAATCTGTGGGACACAACAAAGACAGTCCTTAGAGGAAAATATATAGCGGTACAAGCCTTTCTCAAGAAACAAGAAAGGTCTCAGGTACACAACCTAACCCTACACCTAAAGGAGCTGGAGAAAGAACAAGAAAGAAACCCTAAGCCCAGCAGGAGAAGAGAAATCATAAAGATCAGAGCAGAAATCAATGAAATAGAAACCAAAAAAACAATAGAACAAATCAACGAAACTAGGAGCTGGTTCTTTGAAAGAATTAATAAAATTGATAAACCCCTGGCCCGACTTATCACAAAGAAAAGAGAAAGGACCCAAAAAAATAAAATCATGAATGAAAGAGGAGAGATCACAACTAACACCAAAGAAATACAAACTATTATAAGAACATACTATGAGCAACTCTACGCCAACAAATTTGACAATCTGGAAGAAATGGATGCATTCCTAGAAACATATAAACTACCACAACTGAACCAGGAAGAAATAGAAAGCCTGAACAGACCCATAACCAGTAAGGAGATTGAAACAGTCATTAAAAATCTCCAAACAAACAAAAGCCCAGGGCCAGACGGCTTCCCGGGGGAATTCTACCAAACATTTAAAGAAGAACTAATTCTTTCAGGAATTCTCCTGAAACTGTTCCAAAAAATAGAAATGGAAAGAAAACTTCCAAACTCATTTTATGAGGCCAGCATCACCTTGATCCCAAAACCAGACAAGGATCCCATCAAAAAAGAGAGCTATAGACCAATATCCTTGATGAACACAGATGCGAAAATACTCAACAAAATACTAGCCAATAGGATTCAACAGTACATTAAAAGGATTATTCACCACGCCCAAGTGGGATTTATTCCAGAGCTGCAAGGTTGGTTCAACATCCGCAAATCAGTCAATGTGATACAACACATCAATAAAAGAAAGAAACAGAACCATATGATACTCTCAATAGATGCTGAAAAAGCATTTGACAAAGTACAGCATCCCTTCCTGATCAAAACTCTTCAAAGTGTAGGGATAGAGGGCACATACCTCAATATCATCAAAGCCATCTATGGAAAACCCACTGCAAATATCATTCTCAATGGAGAAAAACTGAAAGCTTTTCCGCTAAGGTCAGGAACACGGCAGGGATGTCCATTATCACCACTGCTATTCAACATAGTACTAGAGGTCCTAGCCTCAGCAATCAGACAACAAAAGGAAATTAAAGGCATCCGAATCGGCAAAGAAGAAGTCAAATTATCACTCTTCGCAGATGATATGATACTATATGTGGAAAACCCAAAAGACTCCACTCCAAAACTTCTAGAAATTATACAGGAAATTCAGTAAAGTGTCAGGATATAAAATCAATGCACAGAAATCAGTTGCATTTCTCTACACAAGACAGAAGAAAGAGAAATTAAGGAGTCAATCCCATTTACAACTGCACCCAAAACCTTAAGATACCTAGGAATAAACCTAACCAAGAAGCACAGAATCTATACTCAGAAAACTATAAAATACTCATGAAAGAAATTGAGGAAGACACAAAGAAATGGAAAAATGTTCCATGCTCCTGGATTGGAAGAATAAATATTGTGAAAATGTCTATGCTACCTAAAGCAATCTACACATTTAATGCAATTCCTATCAAAGTGCCATCCATCTTTTTCAAAGAAATGGAACAAATAATTCTAAAACTTATATGGAACCAGAAAAGACCTCGAATAGCCAAAGGGATATTGAAAAAGAAAGCCAACGTTGGTGGCATCACAATTCCGGACTTCAAGCTCTATTACAAAGCTGTCATCATCAAGACAGCATGGTACTGGCACAAAACAGACACATAGATCAATGGAACAGAATAGAGAGCCCAGAAATAGACCCTCAACTCTACAGTCAACTAATCTTCGACAAAGCAGGAAAGAATGTCCAATGGAAAAAAGACAGCCTCTTCAATAAATGGTGCTGGGAAAATTGGACAGCCACATGCAGAAAAATGAAATTGGACCATTTCCTTACACCACACACAAAAATAGACTCAAAATGGACGAAGGACCTCAATGTGCGAAAGGAATCCATCAAAATCCTTGAGGAGAACACAGGCAGCAACCTCTTCGACCTCTGCCGGAGCAACATCTTCCTAGGAACAACGCCAAAGGCAAGGGAAGCAAGGACAAAAATGAACTATTGGGATTTCATCAAGATCAAAAGCTTTTGCACAGCAAAGGAAACAGTTAACAAAATCAAAAGACAACTGACAGAATGGGAGAAGATATTTGCAAACGACATATCAGATAAAGGACTAGTGTCCAGAATCTATAAAGAACTTAGCAAACTCAACACCCAAAGAACAAATAATCCAATCAAGAAATGGGCAGAGGACATGAACAGACATTTCTGCAAAGAAGACGTCCAGATGGCCAACAGACACATGAAAAAGTGCTCCATATCACTCGGCATCAGGGAAATACAAATCAAAACCACAATGAGATATCACCTCACGCCAGTCAGAATGGCTAAAATCAACAAGTCAGGAAATGACAGATGCTGGCGAGGATGCGGAGAAAGGGGAACCCTCCTACACTGTTGGTGGGAATGCAAGCTGGTGTAGCCACTCTGGAAAACAGCATGGAGGTTCCTCAAAATGTTGAAAATAGAACTGCCCTATGACCCAGCAATTGCACTATTGGATATTTACCCTAAAGATACAAACGTAGTGATCCAAAGGGGCACATGCACCCAAATGTTTATAGCAGCAATGTCCACAATAGCCAAACTATGGAAAGAACCTAGATGTCCATCAACAGATGAATGGATCAAGAAGATGTGGTATATATACACAATGGAATACTATGCAGCCATCAAAAGAAATGAAATCTTGCCATTTGCGACAACATGGATGAAACTAGAGCGTATCATGCTTAGCGAAATAAGTCAAGCAGAGAAAGACAACTATCATATGATCTCCCTGATATGAGGAAGTGGTGATGCAACATGGGGGCTTAAGTGGGTAGGAGAAGAATAAATGAAACAAGATGGGATTGGGAGGGAGACAAACCATAAGTGACTCTTAATCTCACAAAACAAACTGAGGGTTGCTGGGGGGAGGGGGTTTGGGAGAAGGGGATGGGATTATGGACATTGGGGAGGGTATGTGCTTTGGTGAGTGCTGTGAAGTGTGTAAACCTGGTGATTCACAGACCTGTACCCCTGGGGATAAAAATATATGTTTATAAAAAATTAAAAATTAAAAAAAAAATAAAATAAGTAAAATTTAAAAAAAAAGAATTTTACTATTCCTTAAATGGAGGAAATACACAGTTACTCTGAAATCATTTCCTACCTAAAAAGCAACAACAATATAGTTAGGTAATGTTTACTCCTATAGAGAATGACATTTGCAAAGAAAGAAAATGAAGATCAACTCATATATTTTTTTTAATGTCTACTAAATACCCAATACTCAGCCTGTTGGAAGTAAAAAAAACATAGTACTACTGATGATAAAGATCAAAAAGAACTCTATGAGAGAGCTGTTTTTTTTAGAATCTGGAATTATATAAATGTTTTTTAAAAATCACAATAATATAATTTTTTTTCAAATGAAAAAAACTTTTTGCTGGCTTAAAAAAATGGTGAGCTAGAAAATTCCGTGTTTTAAATTGAAAAGCTAGTTTAAAAACCCTGTAATACTAACCTGTCCAACTCTCCCTGGATGTTTCAAGGCCAAGCCTCCACTGGAGACAGCAGCAGCAACGTTCCCTTCATGGTCCACCACTACAGCGCCCACTGTGTCCAAAGTGCCTGAGTCATTCTCCTAGAGAGTGAACAGGATATGAGCACTCACTGAGCACAGAGTGTCACAATTTGATATGACCACACAGCACTTTTCAATACAATCATGACATAATTCAGCAAACTCTTAATCTATTAATCTATTATCAAGTTATTAATATTAATCTATTAATATTAATTAATAGATTGATATTAGTACCAATCTATTATCAAGTTGCCACTAAAATTCAAGTCAAAATGTATTTTCTACTGAAAGATCCTGAGCAAAAAGTGTCTTGTTGCTTTTCTCTAATAATAAGCCTAGCATTCCTAAGGGAGAAGGAAAAAACACAATCTAATATAAAATAGCATATCGCAGTGTCCCCTTAATCTCCAGTATTAAGTTCATGATTGAAAATTTGTAAGAGGAGAAGATCTATGGCATAAATGAACCAGTAAGTGCCATTTCTAGTACTTCTAAAAATATTGTACATAAATTTCTAAAAATAATATATTTAATACAATAAATAAAGAGAATGGTGGTTACAATCTTGAACCATACTATGTTACAATTATCTTTTATAATTCCTTGCTTGTGAGAAATTGATGGCCACCTCCTTCCACTGCTATATTAATAATATGCTCGCCAACTATATAGCAGAAAATTGTACATTCCTCGGAGGTATCTTTGCATTTCTGTATCTTGTCCCAAGTCCCAATATATTATTGACTATAAGCAGCTGTCTCCTACCTCAAAGATTTCTGGGTCACCTGTGCAAGACAGACAAACCTTATGATTCTGGGTAAAAATCAAAATCACAGAAAACAGGGAAAAAGTTTCAAAAAAAAATATCTCTTTGTGTATATTAACAAGGGAGGCTACTGCAGGTCTTTAGTTAACAACAGTCATTGCAATGTTCTCACTCTAGAGTTCTGGTTTTTAAACTATGCCCCACAACCCAAGACTCCCACCCTCTCCCTCACCCCCCAAAATGCATAAAAGAGCCCAGGCACAACTCCAGGCTCAACAAGACCAGGTCCTCCTCCTGCGTAGTTTATTGCCCATACTGCTGAGCAATACTTCATTTGTACTGAGGGATCCCTGGCTAAAGAGTTTTCAAATGACACTCTCAGGCAATCCCCAGAAAAGTCAGTGAGTTCCTAGGGCAACCTTAGAAAGTGAGCAACATTGAAGGGAGTTCTGAAATAGTGCAAGCAAAAGTTTTTTATTTCAAGCAAATTTAAAAATCCAGAAGTAGAGTATGTCTCAACAAATATTACATGAAGTCTGTTAGGAGAAGGTACATCTAGACATTTACATTTCTTTGGTTTTTGCTCTAGATTCTAACTCCTCTTAACAATACTGATACACTAGGACACTACTTACTTTAATAGAAAACATGTAGCTGACTGAAATAAGTGTTTTATTCCCTCTCTCCCTTTAACCACAGCCAGGGGAAGTCTAGGCTATATCCAGGAATACCACAGTTGCACAGGTGGCAGACTGCCTGAGTTTCAAAGATAGCTCGCTAACCTGACTGTAAACTCTCTGAGGAAAGGGCTGACTGACTGATTTTACAAACAGCAGACATGGAGGCATACTTAATCTTCAGTTAGGAGGATATAAAGCATGTCTGCATCCAGGGTGTCACAGAAACAAGTAAAACAAGTGATGATACATGCAAGACCATTCTAATATCAAGGCCTCAGTTTTCCATCTCTTTTCTCAACACTCAGTTTCATGCAAATCCAGAGGATGCCACTACCTTAGGGAAGACTTAACAATAACTAGGTTTCCTCATTTGTTATGGAAGAAGTAAAGTTTATTTTCTTTGGTAGGTAAGATAAAAGTATAAAAGTAAACAATTGCATTAGGCATTTTATTCCGGGAAAAAAAAAAAAGAAGAAGAAGAAGAAGAACCCTAAAGAGAAATGTACTTTAAGGGGGAAACATTTCCTTCATTATTCTAGGAAATAATTCCTATATCTTTACACCCTTGCAACTTCAAATAGAGATGTGTCTGTTCCTTTTCAGATGCCAGGTCTTATGTCTTCAACAGGAGGCCTTCTCAAAGTTTAATGTACACACAAATCATCTGAGAACCTGTTAAATGAAGATTCTTATTAAGTAATCTGGCACTGGTCAAGACTCTCCACTTAACAACCTCTCCAGCAATGCTGATATTGCTGGTCCTCAGACCCTACCTTAAGAAACAAGGTAAAATACCATCCTATGGGATTCATTATCAGCCAAACATCCGCTCTACTCATTTTAAGGCAAATAAGTTTATGGGCACAAATCTGCTGAAGGAGAAACTTCAGCATTAGCATTATGTCAACATAAAAGATTTAAGTTCTACCTCATGCAACTATCAATTTGCAGCATATCACCATGATCGTACCACAATGAACATACTGTAAAGTGTCTTAATGTACTGATCTCATACATATCTCTGTTTCTTTTAGAAACAGAAAACTCTCATACAAATAAACAGAAACTATAAGATACTTTCCTTAACAACAATAATGTCAAGAAAGGGTATTCTTCATTAGTTCTTTATTAACTGTGACTGCTGATCCCAAGCATTCTGTAAAACAGAATTTTAGCTGAAGGGATAGATAATGTATACACAATGATATGCATTACTTATAAAACAATTTTCTTAGCATTTCATCAGGATATCATAAACTATAAAGACTCTTATCTAATCAAACTACTAGAGAAAGATACAAAAATATTACATGTAGGTGGATTTACTGAACTTGGTTTTTAAGAATGAAAAATCAAGCAAAACTACAGAATGCTGTTCTAAATTAAGCTAAATATTCCTAGGGGCTTGCAACACCTGCAAAAATCAGAATTACTTCATAAATATTCAAGAATTAGTTCATAGATTTCACATACTGAAAGGCAAATTTAAGGATGATGAAGTAAGATTTAAGCATTTTTATGAAGTGTAGATAAATTAAGTGAATGACAAACACTGGTATTTTAGCCATAATAATTTCACAGAACTCATTTGTACAGAAATGAAATCCTAGAAAGGTTAAAAAACACACAATGACTGTTAGTATATAGAGCTACTATTATGCTCTTATACTCCATAAATACTTAAAAGTACATGCTCCACATAGGTACACATGTACCTATTGTCCTCAACTGAAACACGCTATTTCCAATACTTATTTGATAAAAGAGTGACTAAAAAGCAGCTGTATAAATCATATAGCTCCCCTTATAATAAACACATGTATATTAAGTTGGCATAGAGATTGCATGTATTATGAAAAACACGGAAATAAAACTTTCTTCAACTCACCAATAAACTAGTAATCATGTTGGGCTTAATGTCAAAAGTTTTAATTTTTCTCTGCTCTAATCTGGAGATGGCTATTACACAATCACTGTAAAATCAAATTAAGTAAAACATAACTACTTCAAAAAGAACAAATCCCTTAAAACAAAGTGTAGGTACTTCACACCATAAAATTATGCTTCTAATCTGTGTTCTAACTCTGAAATCTGCCAAGAGACATCATCTATCAGTTACCTATCTCATTAACCTGGCCTTTCTTCTATACAGAATTACTCAAGTATCAAATAGCTAAAATGCAAGAATAACATCTCAAACACATAAGTGCATCCTGAAACTGGTATTCAGTGGAAATATACATTTTTTTAAAAGATCCCAAAACTTCAACATGCACGTTTGTTAGGATTATGAGCAAGATTATAATTGGCATGAACTTCCACTTGAGAAAAGCAGATGATTTACACCCTCCATGACAGTACATTAATGGCAGCATAGAGCTTTACGTCTTTGAATATTCTAACCATGGAATTAGTTCCAGCTACCAGTGACCTAGACTGGCTCCATGTCTATCTCCCAAAAACCAGCCCCACAGTGGGGCCACTAGAGGATTAACAATATTAGGTATGGGGGCGCCTGGGTGGGGTTGAGCCTCTGCCTTCAGCTCAGGTCATGATCTCAGGGTCCTGGGATCGAGCCCTGCATCAGGCTCTCTGCTCAGCGGGGAGCCTGCTTCCCCCTCTCTCTCTGCCTGCCTCTCTGCCTGCTTGTGATCTGTCTGTCAAATAAATAAATAAAATCTTTTTTTAAAAAAAAAAAGAATATTAGGTATGGGTAAACAAAGCATGATTTAGTTAGAATTATCTACTCTTGTGTATATGGCTTGGCTGAAACCAAGGAAAATTTGGAAATAAGAATACCCAATGACCTTTTCCCTCTCTCCAAGGAAAATCACCCTTCTGGGGAAGAAAAAATGAATGGGAAGAAATCAGAGAGGGAGACAAACCATGAGAGACTCTTGATTCCAGGAAACAAACTGAGGGTTGTGGAAAGGAAGGTGGGTGGGGGGATGGGGTAACTGGGTGGTGGGTATCAAGGAGGGCACAGGACGTGATGAGCACCAGGTGTTATACACAACTAATGAATCACTGAACATTACATCCAAAACTAATAATGTATTATATATTCACTAATTGAATTTAAATTAAAAAAAGAAAATCACCCTTCTGATGCCCAGTATTATAAATGATGTTTCTATTAATTATAGTCAAGATGTCTATTCTTAAATAATCCCTTATTTTCTTTGCTTAGTAAGTATGCATTCAATATCTCTGCAACACTACACAAATTAGAGTCAAACATAGCTACTACAGAAAAAAAATTTATTAAAAAATTGTTATTTATTCCTTAAATCACTCAACAAAAGTTAACAGAAACATTTTTAGCTCAAAATAAAAATGAAGTGGGTTAGCCATGCTTTTATGGGGCTTTAATATATCTACACTACACAACTTTAATTAAAGTTCATACCATAACAAAGCTCCAGAGATTTACCTAAAAATTCTAAACCCTTAAATACAGCAGAAGACAATGTTTTCCAAATGGCAGAACACCTAGACAGTCTTCTGAGGCTTGCAACATTCGAGGTAGAAAAAGCCATGGTTTTAATCTTGGTTTTTAAAATAATATTTCAAATAATGAACTATGGGCTTGTTTGCTTCAAAATGGAGCAGTTCAAGAGCCTCAGTGTGCATGTTGAGGGCACGTGTAAGTGAGGGAAGAGACCAGATGAACATACTCATGACTTAAATTATTACATATCTGAAGAGTAAAAACCACAAGGGTAGTTTTATACAGCTTTAAATCATTTTTATTCTTATTCATATGCTGTTAAATTAAAATTATTTTATCCTTATAATGAACCACTGGTTAAGGAAAGTAAACCTAAGATATACTGGAATTAAAATAAAAATTGAGGAATTTAGGAATGATAAGTCTGACAAAGCCCTTAAGATAATATTAGCCTGATCATTAAACTGCATACATCTGATCAAAATACTTAGAGAATAAGCCTCAGTGACTACAAATATTGGTTTAAAAGTTCTGATTTGGCTTCTTGTTTTTCTGGAATAAATATTAATCACAATTTTTAAATTCTAAATCAAAAATTTTAAATTCTCCAAAGAAGACACACAAATGGCTACCAGACACATGAAAAAATATTTGTCATCATTAGCCATCAGGGAGATTCAAATAAAAACCACATTGAGATACCACCTTACACCAGTTAGAATGCCCAAAATTAACAAGACAGTAAACAACAAGTGTTCGAGAGGATGTGGAGAAAGGGGAACCCTCTTACACTATTGGTGGAAATGCAAGTTGGCGCAGCCACTTTGGAAAAACAGTGTGGAGATTCCTTAAGAAATTAAAAATAGAGCTATCCTATGACCCTGCAATTGTACTACTGGGTATTTACCCCAAAAACACAGATGTAGTAAAAAGAAGGGCCATATGTACCCCAATGTTTATAGCAGCAATAGCTACAGTTGCCAAACTGTGGAAAGAGCCAAGATGCTCTTCAACAGATGAATGGATAAAGAAGATATGGTCCATATATATAACGGAGTATTACACCTCCATCAGAAAGGATGAATACCCAACTTTTGCATCAAAATGGACGGGACTAGAGGAGATTATGCTGAGAGAAATAAGTCAAGCAGAGAGAATCAATTATCATATGGTTTCACTTACTTGTGGAGCATAAGGAATAACATGGAGGACATTAGGAGAAGGAAAGGAAAAGTGAACTGGGGGAAATCAGAGGGGGAGACAAAGCATGAGAGACTGTGGACTCTGAGAAACAAACTGAGGGTTTTGGAAAGGGGGGTGGTGGAAGGATGGATGAGACTGGTGGTAGGTATTAAGGAGGGCATGTATTGCAAGGAGCCCTGGGTGTGGTGCATAAACTATGAATCCTAGAACACTGAAAAAATAAAGTAAAATTTTTTAAAAAATAATTTTAAATTAAACATGCACGCAGCAATTAAAACCCTAAATATTTACCCAAGAGAAATCAAAATACATAAAACAAAAGACTTGTCAAAAATGTTCACAGCACTTTTAACTGCAACAGTCAAAAGCTAGAAACAACCCAAATGCCTATCAAGAGGGAAATGCATATACAAATTGTGATAAAGGCAACAGGGGAGGACTGTCCAAGCAATAAAAAGGAACTAGTGATATGTACAACAATATGGATAATCTTTTAGGTGTCCACCGAGTAAAAGAAGCTAGACACAACAGACTATATAATATATGATCCCATTTACACAAAAGTTTAGAAAAGGTAAAACTGCTCTGCAGTGAAAAAGAATCAGAAAAATGGTTGTCTTAGCAGAGGTCTTGACTATGAAGGGGCATGAGAAAACCTTCTGGAGTAATGGCAATGTTTTATATTTTGATAGTGGTATGCTCCCTTCGATAGCTCAGCTGGTAGAGCGAAGGACTGTATATTTTGATAGTGGTATGGACTACATGGCTTTATGCATGTCGAAATTCATCAAATTATATACTTAAGATATAAGCATTGCACCACACATAAGCTTTACCTCTAAAAATATCAATAGCTGATGCATTTATCTAAAAGTACACAATGAAGAATTCAAAACGTCAAGTCATGAACAAATTTTCTATTTCTATTTCTGTCCTAATACTATAATACATTTATATTTATATAACATTTAATACACAGTTGATTACAACTGTTTAGTAACTGTTAAGTAGTAAAACATGAAAGAGATGGAAAAAAAAGTATGAGAGAAAGTCTAACATATGTCCAACTGGAAGGAACAGGCAGAATAAAGAAGAGAAAATAATGAAAGAGAAAAGGCTAAAATTTCCCAGAACTTATGAGATATAAGAATCCAGATCTCCCAGAAGCCACAGAGAAAGGAAAGGAGCCAGCTAGAAAGAAAAGATCACCCATAATAGAATGACAGAACTGCCAGAAGCCCAACAAAAGCCAGAAGACTGTGGTATATCTTCAAGCTACTCAGAGAAAAGTAACTATAAACCTAGAAGCAGGTGTCCAACAAGATTATCTTTTAGGAACAAAAATAAAATAAAGACATTTTTAAATCAGTAAGTAAAGTGAGTCTACCACCAAGCGACCTGCACTTAACGAACGCCTGAAGGACCATTCCTTTTAGTACAACCTGACCTCTATGTCCTCCCTACCATCTACTCATAAGCAGACCTAATCTCCCTTTCTTGGCTAAACTTTATTTTTTTTCTATAACATCTCAACATCTCCTAAACTGCACAGTTGATTTTTGCATGACTTAAATTGCCAACCTCCCCCTCAAGACTAGAAGCTCCACAAAAGGCGGCACTCTTTCTATGGTTTATTCACTGCCATTTGCTAAGCACTGAGAAAAGCACTTCACATCTCTTAGGCATTCAATAAAGATTTGTTGAATGGATGCATACTTCACATAGAGGAAAATAATTGCTACGATTGAATGTCTGTGTCCTTCCCTGTCTGACACTTACTGTGAGGTCAACACTGATTATTCCCTAATTCTTAAGAAAAAGATGAAAATAAACAAATCTTGCCTCTCAACAACTCAGTCTCTTAGAAAGTACACTCAGCGTGGGTACAAATCTTTTCGTTCACTGATGAATCCCAAACGTCTGCAACAAAGATTTCAACAGACATTTGTTAATTAAATAAATAAAATGAAATAAAAATTTTCTTGTTGTTGTGAATGTTTGTATCCTTCCA
Organism: Mustela nivalis; assembly: GCF_964662115.1. Lineage (NCBI taxonomy): Eukaryota > Metazoa > Chordata > Mammalia > Carnivora > Mustelidae > Mustela > Mustela nivalis. Next base: position 106,608,906 of record NC_139027.1, on the reverse strand, counting down.
AAATTCACATGTTGAAATTCTAGCTGCCAATGTGATGCTATTAGGAGGTGGGGGCACTGAAAGATGGCAGAGCCCTTATGAATGGGATTAATGCCCTTCTAGAGACACCCAAGAAGCTCCCCTACCCCTTCTGCCATATGAGGTTATAGCACAAAGATGGCCACCCAGGAAGCAAGCTCTCAACTGCCTGGGTTTCGATGCTGGACTTCCCTGACTCCAGAACGGTGAGAAACAAATTTCTGTTGTTTATAAGCCACCCAGTCTATGGTATGTTGTTAAAGCAGCTCAAACAGACTTAAGACAATAATCCAAGAAGGATAATCAGGCATGAAAGGAAACAAATAAAATGGCAAAACAGCATGTAAATTGAAACTAATATTGTCTTTAAAAATTATTAGAATGCCAGGTTAGATTTTGAAATATGGCTGTATGCTATTCATCAGAGATATACCTAAAGCATAAGGATATGGAAAAGTTGAAAGTAAAAGGATGGAGGGAAAAGTGATATGCCAAGCAGGTACCAGTCCAAACAATGTAACTATATTAATGTTGAGCAAATTAAGTGTTAAGACAAAAGTTATTAATAGAGATAAAATCTCTACATGATAAATGCTGGAAGTTTAACACCAGATAGAGAGAGAGAGAGAGAGAGAGTAATTCTAAATTTGCATATACCAAATAAGAATAGCTCAAATGTATATAAAGCAAAAGCATACCAACAAGGAGAAAGCAACAAACCATACTCATAATGAGATATTTCAATACATTTCTTTCAACTACCAGTAAGAAACAGAAGACCCAAATTATATATTAAAAAGTGTGATTGCCTAGCTTTTATAGAATTCTGTTCCCAACAATTAGAGGGCTAACATTATTTTCTTTATTTAATTTAAATTTTAGTTAGTTAACACACAATGCAATATTGATTTCTAGAATAGAATTCAGTGATCCATCACTTACATACAAAAGCCAGTGCTCATCCTAAGTACCTCTTTAATACCCATCTGGCCCATCCCCCACCTACCTCCCTCCATCAACCCTCAATTTGTTCTTTATTGTTCAGAGTCTCTTACGGTTTGTTTCCTTCTCTCCTTTTTTGATTTCTCCCTTCCTATATATTCAGCTGTTTTCTTTCTTAAATTCCACATATGAATGAGATTATATGGTATTTGTCTTTCTCTGACTTATTTCACTTAGCATTATACTCTTCAGCTCCATCCATGTCGCTGCAAATGGCAAGATTTCATTTTTCCGATGGCTGAGTAATACTTCATAGTAACACCTCTTCTTTATCTATTCATTAATCAATGGACATTTGGGCTCTCTCCATAGTTTGGATATTATTAATAATGCTGCAATAAACACTGGGCTGAATGTACCCCTTTGAATCTATATTTTTGTATACTTTGAGTAAATATCTACAGGAGTAATTACTGGATCATAGGTAGTTCTATTTTTAAACTTTTGAGGGGGGCACCTGTGTGGCTCAGTGGGTTAAGCCTCTGCCTTCAGCTCAGGTCATGATCTCAGAGTCCTGGGATTGAGCCCCACATCGGGCTCTCTGCTCGGCGGGGAGCCTGCTTCCCCCTCTCTCTCTGCCTGCCTCTCTGCCTACTTGTGATCTCTGTCTATTAAATAAATAAATAAAATCTTTTTAAAAAAAATTTTTTTTGAGGAACCTCCATACAATCTGGAGATTGTAGCCAATCTCCAGAGTGGCTACACCAAAAGGAAACATTTTCAAATGCATATAAATATTTATAAAACCTAATCATATACAAAAGCACAAACTAAGTTACAACAAATTTCAGGAAATAATATCAAATAGAATATGCTCTCTGACTATGATACAATTAAGTCAGGAGTCAATAGAAGTAAACAAAATTTGGAAATTCAAAAAGAAAAAATATTTCAAAATAACTTATGAATCGAATAAGAAATCTAAACAGAAATAAAAACAATAATGAATAAAAAATATTACATTTCAAAACTTGTGGAATACAGCAAAAGTGGTACATAGAGAAAAACTTATACCCAAAATGTTGATATTAGAAAAGAACAAAGCATGACCTAAAGTGTCCAACTAAAGAAGTTTCAGAACAATATAAACACAAAGAAAAAGAAGAAAACAAAAATAAGATGAAAAATTAGTGAAAGAAATAAACATTAAATAAATAGATTGGAAAAAAAGGCAAAGTTGGTTCTATGAAAAAACTACTTGTTGAATGAATGAACTGAATAAAGTAAATCTGATAGGCAACAATTTTCTCTGTGTGTCACCTAAATCCCAGCAAAGGTCCATCCCTCCTCCCTCTTCTCCGAAGAGAGCCCTGACTCTCTAAAGTAATAGCAGATAGACACTCCCCCTCACTCACACTTTGTTCCAATGTAAAAGTGGCTCTCCACACCCCTGCTCCCCATCTCATACCAAAATACTGTTTCTGCAAGTCCTGAGGCCCCAAATAACTCCAGAAAGGATTTCCTTAATCTCTTCCCAACCACACAGGAGGCCCTTGAACCTAAAGGCTCAACCTGAAACAGGTGGTTGTCCCCGCTCTGGGAAAACTCGTCATATGCTTGGCTTGTCCTAGGATCTTTTGTGGCTTATCTTGCTCCCTGTCAACCTGTACATAGTAACTAACAAACTATCAGGAATAGTTTTTAATTAACCCTCATTAATAAATCAAACTCCAGGCCCTCTGAAATTGCATCTTGCTCAATACATATGCAAGATCCAAACTCAGCCTATCTAAAGCAATTTTCCTAAGTACCTCACATATTTCTCTCTGATTATTTCATATTTAGATCATCCCTAAATGTAACAATTTTGCACATCACTTCTGAATAGGCTCTTTCCAAAAGTATGACCCTAAACAACTACTGTGAAATCTCTGCCTGGTCCTCATAATAACCACACAGAAGTCCAGACCCCCTTCTCAGGATACAGGAGTGATCTTTATTTCAGGAGGTTTTGCATGCCCTCTGGCCTATTGTTCAAAACAAACTTCTTAGACTCTTACTGTCAAACATTAAGCCCTCACTTAAAATCTATAAAGAAATCAGATGTCTTGATATTGGTCCACACTCTTCCATTCAATGTTTTTCCTTTAGCAAAACTTTACTGCCCTCCCATCCTTTTGGGTCATCTGGCACCAGATCACACTCTTTCATTTTTGACTAACCAATTCACTTTCTCTAATTCCAAATCACTTTCTTAAAAGCTCTACATAAGTAACATATAAACTATGCTTTAGCTTTAACTTTGCTTTTTCCACCAGAGACTACCTTAACCTCAGTCATCACGTCTGAGAAACATGTTCAAGGGAGGAGGGAATCAAGATGATTTGGCAGTTTCACTTCATACAGGCACATATATCACAGTACTTCAATGACAGAGATAACGCAACATGCTACCAGCATATTCACTAATAGGCTATGAACTTCATTATCTGGGCAGATTAAAGAACACCCAAATAAATGAACTAAGGCCTTGCTAATTAAATAGACAGCAACAAAGTCTCTTTAATAAGAGCAGGCAACCTTTTTCAATTTAGTTGTCCAATTTGGCTCTTTCCAGCAACACCTGGCCGTGGTCTGGACCTCTGGTCTTTCTTTCATTTCAGGGCATACGTTTACCTTCTCTGGATAAAATTACACTTTTTCTTTTAAATACCAGAGCTCAACTGGCCTTTGAACTGAGTCTTAAAGCAGTGGGGAACAACAGATAAAGTACTAGAAGGTAACTTCAACAATCTGGATTCTATTCCTAATGATGAAACACCATGCCCGGGACAATTGGGATGGGTTCTTTAACCTGGATTTAAACTTGACCCTCTCCAGATTCAGTATTTGATACTGAATTTAATAATACAGTAATAAGTTACTTTATTTTTTTTTTACTTTTATAAACATATATTTTTATCCCCAGGGGTACAGGTCTGTGAATCACCAGGTTTACACACTTCACAGCACTCACCAAAGCACATACCCTCCCCAATGTCCATAAGTTACTTTATTTGATATGATGTTTTTAAAGCAATATCTATTTGACTATACAATTATGAGTATACTCTCCAAAATATAATTATTAAAAATCATAAATACACAACTACTAAAGATAAGCATATTAAAAAACAAAAGGGAAAGAAAAAATGCCCACATACTTTTTCCTTTTATGCCTCAATACCTTAACATTTTATTAGAAAATAAAGAGAAATCAAGGAATCACAAAGAGTAGGAAACAAGCTAAGTATATTCTAGGACATAAAATACAATCCAAATTAATTATGATTAGTACTATATCCCAGAAATCTTAAGTTCCATTCAAATTAACCTCAGAATGTTTACAGACTCCCACCACTCAAAAGCCAGTGATTAAAACAATCACCCAGTTAGGCTTCATTCATACATATTTCAAAATATTCTCTTCATTGTTCCTAAATACAGTTAGTGAAAATAAAAGTAGACAAATGTCCAGGGAGTACTCTGGCTGTGGACTTAATGCCTTCTATGGCCTTTTTGGGTTTCGCTAAATTTTGGGCACAGTTGAATCTGATCAGTTGTCATGCCCACAAAAGGTATTACAAACTGCCAAAACTAGAGTTTGCTTTCAACAGCAAAGTGTTATACATTAGTATTATATATTCTGTTTTGCAAATACCTTAAAATGGAATGTGTATCACCAAGTGCTCACCTTTCTAGATTGTCTCACACATGTAGACTACCTGACTGGCCCCCGGAAGCATGTGAGTTTGAAACTACCATCCTATAGAAGCTCCATAGTGTAACCAAGCTTCTCTACTTACAGGCTTCTAAATCTAAGGCTTTCTCTTTCTCTCCATCAAAATATTTAAGTCCTACCCCTTTATCCAAGACCCAGCTTAAATTCTCCCTCTTGATGAAGCCTACAGTGAAAAACTTTGTGAGTTTGTAGAGTGATTTCTCCATCCTACCAATTCCCATGGCACTCACTGATTCCTTCACTCTTCTAGCACATACTCCATGGTATGAGTTCCCTTTATGTTTAATTCCCATGAACCAAATATAATGGTCAGTGCCTAGGTGTTATATACTCTATTTACTCCCTAAAACCTACATAAAAGCCTGAATATAAAGGGCACTCGATAAATGTTTGCTGGTGATAATGCTGAAGTCAAAGGGAAAATAGGAATTGGGAAGAAAAACTAAGGATCCCGTGAGGCCATGACCTCTAGTGGAAACATCACTTAATGTCTGTGTACTCAAGGTGACTTGCTGATATGAGTTCCACATAACCTCGGGCTACACAAATCAACAGAGCAATGAAAATGGAGCACTGCCTATCCCTTGAGCAAATGACCCAAAATGACCATCGAAGAGAAGGCAATGCTTGCAAAAAAGGGCGGGGGGGGGATAATCACAAGTTTCACACAGTAAGCCTGCAAAGCAACCCCCATTTTTATTTTATCACATGTCCAGGTCCCTTCTGGGAAAATCACACAACCCAAATAAACAGGTGCTAGCAAATGGGTAGAAATTCTTGTAGTGGTGAGGGTCCATTCTTTTTCCTAGAAAAAAAAGACATGATCTAGGATTTTATTTGTAAAACAGGCATTTTACCTGCATAGCAGGAAAGGAACTCAGTCAAGTTTTCTCTAGATGGGCACGCCCCCTTGTGGGCAGTTCCTGACTCACCTCTATGAAATGGTCAGTTGAGATTGTGGGCTGTTTCTAAAATATCATTTCCCCACAATCATTTCCCTCTCTTACTTATATAATATCTTCAGATCTCTAAAATACTGAGGAAGTACAGTTATATTATTAGTAATATTTCAGGTATCATCTTTTTTTTCATTACATCCCCAGAAACAAGCTTACTGGTAAACAGCAAAGCACTGTTTTAAACTAATGTATGCTTGAAGCACTTAAATAATAGATTCAAACTTACCTTCAAAGACCACAAAATTTACAACTGAAGAAAATAACATTATAGGATTGTCTCTCTCAAAATTAATATTAGAATCATCTTTTGTAGATGTTTAAGTTAGTAATGTTAGCTGAGTAAAGACACTGTTCCTAGGTACTCTGATAAGGAAAGAAAAAAATGCTCATGGCTCCTTGAGCTTACACAATATTATAAAGTAACCATACACACCAATCTTAAAATGGCAAATGTTTAGATAATTCAACAAGCATTTATAAATACCCATTATATGCCCTAAGTAGAAGAAAGAAATTTGTTCAGATCTGGGTGGCATTTGAGCTGGTTGTTGGATTAGAGCTGGACTTGGATTAGAATTTCACTTAAGGTCAGGAACACGACAGGGATGCCCAGTCTCACCACTTTTGTTCAACATAGTACCAGAAGTCCTAGCTTCTGAAGTCCTAGCCATCAGAAAACAAAAAGAAATAAAAGGCATTCAAATTGGCAAAGAGGAGGCCAAATTCTCTCTCTATTCTCAGATGAATGACATGATATTTTATGTGGAAAACCAAAAGGCTCCACCCCCAAACTACTAGAACTCATACAGCAATTCAGCAACATGGCAGGATACAAAATCAATTCACAGAAATCAGTTGCATTTCTATACAATAACAATGTGACTGAAGAAAGAGAAATTAAGGAATTGATCCCATTTACAACAGCACCAAATACTGTAAGATATCTAGGAATAAACCTAATCAAAGAAGTAAAGGATCTACAGTCTAGAGACACAGAACACTTATGAAAGAAATTGAGGAAGACACAAAGAGATGGGAAAACATTCCATGCTCACGGATTGGAAGAATAAATATAGTGAAAATGTCCATGCTGCCCAAAGCAATCTACACTTTCAGTGCAATCCCTATCAAAATACCATCGACATTTTTCACAGAGATGGAACAAACAGTCCTAAAATTTGCATGGAACCAGAAATTTTGCCAGAGGATGGCTGAAAAAGAAAACCAAAGCTGGGGGTATCATAATGTCTGACTTCAAGCTATAATACAAAGCTACAATAATCAAATCAGCATAGTTGTGGCACAAAAACAGACACATAGATCAATGGAACAGAATAGAGACCCCAGAAATGGTCAACTAATCTTTGACAAATTAGGAAAGAATATCCAATGGAAAAAGGACAGTCTCTTCAATAAATAGTGCTGGGAAAATTGGACAGTCACATGCAGAACAATGAAATTGGACCATTCCTTTACACAATACACAAAGATAAACTCAAAATGGGTGAAAGACCTAAATGTGAGACAGGAATCTATCAAAATCCTAGAAGAGAACATTAACATTGGCCACAACAACCTCTTTCAAGACATGTCTATAAAGGGAAGGGAAATAAAAGCAAAACTCAACTTTCAGGACTTCATCAAGATAAAAAGCTTTTGCACCACAAAGGAAAGGTCAACAAAACTAAGAAGCAACCCTCGAAATGGGAGAGGATATCTGCAAGTGACATTACAAAGAAAAGGCTGGTATCCAAGATCTATAAAGACCTTCTCACTCTACATCCAAAAAACAAATAATCCAGTCTAGAAATGGGCAGAAGACATGAACAGACACTTCTCCAAACAAGACATACCAATAGCTAACAGACACATTCAACATCACTTGGCACAGGGAAATACAAATCAAAACCACAATGAGTTACCAACTTACACCAGTTAGAATGGCAAAAATTAATAAGACAGGAAACAATACGTGCTGGCAATGATGTGGAGAAAGGGAAACCCTCCTACAGTGTTGGGAATATAAGCTGGTGCAGCCATTCTAGAAAACAGTATGGAAGACTCTCAAAACATTAAAAATAGAGCTACCCTACAACCCAGCAATTGCAGTACTAGGTATTTACCCCAAATATACAGAAGTAGTGAAAAGAAGGGGCACATTCACCCCAATGTTCATAGCAGCAATGTCCACAATAGCCAAACCATGGAAGGAGCCCAGATGTCCTTCAACAGATGAATGGATAAAGAAGAAGTGGTTCATATATACAATGGAATATTACTCGGCCATCAGAAAGAATGAATACCCACCATTTGCATCAACATGGATGGAAATGGAGGGGGTTATGCTAAGTGAAGAGAAAGAAAATTATCATATGGTTTCACTCATATGTGGAACATAAGGAATAACACAGAGGACAACGGGGGAAAGGAGGGCAAACAGGGGAAAGAAGGGGAAGAAATCAGAGAGGGAGACAAACCATGAGACTCTGGACTCCAGGAAACAAACTGAGGGCTAGAGAAGGGAGGGGCATACAGGAATGGAGTAACCAGGTGATGGGTATTAAGGAGGGCACATGTGGTGATGAGCACTCAGTGTTATACTCAATTAATGAAACGTTGAACACTACATCAAAAACTAATGATGTACTATATGCTGGCTAATTTCAATTAATAATAATAAATAAGAATAATAAAATTAATAATAAAATAATTAAAATAATATTATTTTATTAATAATAAAAATAAGAATAATTAAAATTCATTGTAAACCTACAAAAAAAAGAATTTCAGCAGGCAGAGAAGTGGCTGGCATTCCATTATTATTATTACATGAAAGAAAAGAGACATAAGCAAAAACATGGAAGTGAGAACTTTCAGTAAATTCATGAAAAATCGTATGTATTTGGCAAAAGAAAAAGAAAATTCCCAAAGGAAAATAATAAAAAAGTAGACTGGGTCCAAGTTTCAAGAGGATTTGTAAAATCAGGCTAATAAGTTGGGTTTTAACTTAGAAATAGTAAATACTCTATTGAAGTTTCTCCCAGAACAACAATACCAATACAAGTATTTTTTAAGAAAATATATCCTGGGATAAGAAACACAGGTTTAAGGAGGAAGTGAGTAAAGCTAGAAGAAGGGAAGCCAGTTATGCAGATACTGCAACTGTCCAGCAATCAATGATGAAAATTTACAGACTTGATGGTGGTAATAATACCAAAACCCAAAAAAAAACAGCAAAAACAAACAAACAAAAAAATGTATTCATTAAACAAATATTTTTGAGCACTTATATGCCAAACTGAGAAACCATGGTCATTAAAAGAGATGCCTGAGGACAATAACAGTGACCTGGAGACAAACTCTGAACCACAGAGAAGGGAGTAAGGAGCTCTACTCCACCTGGAGGAAAGCTAAATGAATGACAGTGCACATGAAGTTATTAACTACACACAACTATGTAATTCCTAACTCACAGAATGTCCCAAGTTCACTTAAACAATGATTACCAATGCACCTGTTTTACTAGGCCCACTCTGACATAATTATGCAGAACAAAGCAATAACCCTCTAATGCTGGCCCAATAACTTATCCATCCCCACAAATTTTGATTCAGTATATTAAGAGTAGAGCCTAAGAATGTTGTAAAATTCCCCAGATGAATCTAATGGTCTGCCAGGTTTAGGATATACTAGAGAAAAGAATCTTTTAATGAGAGGATCCAAAAAGGGGGTTGAACAAACTCCACATTGCTACTGAAAATAGATCAGAGAATATTCAAGCTGGAAATAACAATGGTAATCACCTGGTCCAGCATGCTAACTTCACTGCTGAGAAAACTAAAGTCTACAAAGGCTCCATGGTTGCCCAAGGTCTCTGGACTGGTCAATGGCAGACTTAGACTAGAACTCATGGTCCACTATGCCCCATCTCTTAGCCTGTCCCTGTCCCTCAATTCCTCAAGTAATCCCAGCCTCATGTCTTGAATTCTAAATGGTTCCTGGCATCTATCTATTTATCAAAATCTTTGAGGCTGATTAGAAAAAAGGTAGCCCAATCAAGACTTTAAAACTCAAAGATAGTTCTCCTTCAACCTAATTAAGCACTGGTCCTTTCATCTGACCCTAAAACACCCCTGTTGTTACTCTGTGTGTGTGCACACATGTATACACACACTTATCTTTTCACATATTGGTTTATTCTGCTGGTCTTATTAGCTGTACATATGTCAACATCACTACATCTATAATGTGACAACGTGGGTCCTTAGTACCTGGTGATATCAAATGAGGATATATTTAAAAGATTTGACTTAGGGTCTGATGCTCTTAAGACCATGGTCTGAGTCAGCTCCTAGCTTCTTCTATCTGTCGCACCAATAAAATTCTATCCACTGGAGGTCTTTCCTTTTAGGAAAGCTACAATATGGTGGCTTCTACATTATACACAAGATCACGTGGGACTATTCCAGCGATAACAAAGAAATGCTCTTGTTTTTTCTCCACTAATTCTGTTACACTAAAATTAAAACGAGACTCCAAAGAACAGCTGAATTGAGGGAGAATTTATAAGGCTGAAAATATCTGATGCCAACTTACAAGTCCCCTAAAAAACCACTGGTTACTTTCATTACGAAGTAAAAGCAGCAGTTAAGATTTGTCAACAATGACTTCTTGCTTCAATCTTATCTTGCTTACAATTTAAGACTCAGTGTAGATTTAAGGCATAATCTGGCATGGGTTCAAGGAAGACTTAGCAAGAAACCCAACCCACCAGCTACTGAATCTTTTTATGAGAACTGAGAAGCTTTTTCCTGACACAGGAAAAAAAGATAACTGTAATTATTCAGCTACCAAGGGTTGAAAGTTCTGAATTTAAATAACTGATGAATTGACACAAAAGCACAAGAAACCACAGACATTTAAAGAATTCCTATCAAGTTATACTGCAAAGGAATGATGATCACCAGGCTCCATAATCTACATAATTGTATGAGATAATGGTGATTAATTAAATGTAATATATTTTTTAGAGGGAAGGGAGAGGGGCACAGAGGGAGGGAGAGAGAGAATCTTAAGCAGGCTTCATGCCCAGGGCAGAGCCATCATGGGGCTCAATCTCATAACCCTGAGATCATGACCTGAGCTGAAATCAAAAGCCAGATGTTTAAACAAATGAGCCATCCAAGCACCCCAAATGTAGTATGTTTAAAAAAGATATTGATGTATCTGATTTATATATAAGTTCTACAGGCTTATTCAGTAATCAAGATAGGTAATGCATATGTAACTTTTAATATATTACTTACAACTCAAAGTAATCACTTAACAGAATGAATTTTCAGTTTTATGAAAAGCTTAAATATATAAACTACAGTTATTCCTGTAAAGAGAATTCAAAGAAATTTCTTCTGTTTACTCATATCTATGCATTAACCATGTTCTTAAGAAATACAACAAAACTCCAGATCAAGTAAATTTCTATAAAAGACTAATTACTCCTTTCCCTGTACACATTATAGACAGACATGCACACAAGTACAAATAGAACAATCTGAAGAAAACGTGTTTTTTATGCATTTATTTTCTTTGATCTTAACCTACCTCTCACCCAAAAAATACAGTGATTTAATATGATACAGTTAAGCGTTTACATAATAATTTCAAGATGGTGGATAAAAGAGAAAAACGTTACCCACAATATACTTCAAAAGAATAGAATATATTTATATGAAGCGCACAAAGCAAGGCCCAACATTTCCTTTCTGAAACATGTGGCCAATTTGATGTCCCTATGTGGTGGCTAAAGAACACAAAATTAAAAGTTGTAGCATCTCTTTAGAGTGGTTTTGAACACACAACATTGTATAAAGCATTGCAAAATTTTCTCAATTTGTTCATTAGAAATTGAAGAATGAAAGACATTCACAAAAAGGCCAAATTATCTTTCATCCCACTATCCTATGTAAGTACTGCTTTACCAAAAAACCAATGAAATTAATTGAAAAGTTAAATTACTTTAAAAAGTGGCAGGAGGAGGCAAAGAATTCTATGTACATTTAATTGTAAAATCTGTTATTAAAGAAAAAGGGTGACTATTTCAACTATATGCTTGTGGAAAATGAAGGCGGGGGAAAAAAGGCTTGAAACATCAGATATATTGAGATCAAACAATACTCCCAACTTCTTTTAATATGCTAAGAATAAGAGAGTCCCTTCTGGTAATATCCAGGGCTAACTGTTTGAAACTGATATTTATGAAATCTAGATTATGGTGTACATTGAGTTAGTTTGCTTTCCCAATGTGAGTATCTTCCCTTTGTAGCAACTCAGTCCTGTGCCATGGTCAAGAACAGCAATTGGCCAATGAGTCAATCACTTCATTCCAAAAGAAAGGTTTCATTTCTTAAATATGATAAAGATTAATACTAACACAACTATCTTTTTCTTTTTGTATCAAAACAAAGCAAAAAATAAATTTAAAACACGTCATCACTTCATCACATATACTACAAGAATTACTGATACGTATTCTAACAATGAGAGTTCATGACAATACTGTTGGGAAAGACCCAGATACTACTATGAAGGAATTAGAAAGAACAGAAAAACATGCTAAAAGGTACCACACATATGTGATCAGCAAAATTCATACTGAAAGACCCTCCAGAGGACAAATAGTTCAGGTGTTCTTACAGAAACACAGTCTTCACTTTGCAATATTTACCAATTTCAATTACCACAGTTTAAACAGAACAAGTCACTCAACAACATGGTTGAAATTTCAGTTACCATCGTATATTAACTATGAATAAGTTGCATGAAGTACAGATTTCATTGTTAGCTCTTCAGTTCACAGATCACTATGTAAACACCAGAGGCTCATCATGATCGGTAACCAGTTACGTCACTTCTTCAAAGTCTGTCATGATGGGTCACCGTGCACAGACAGCACACTGTACAGCTGTGCTGCCTCCTTAGCTCCTAGTGATAAATCCATGACATTTTACCAAAAAAAATGATCACCAAAAGAGGGAACTGGCCAAAAAAGATGAAAGTGAAGCAAAGAAACAAAAAGTGATAATGTTGGAAGCAAAATTCTAATCAAACATAAATGAGGTTAAAAAGAAACAGCTGACACTAGGAATGTTTCACACTGACACCATTCAAGATACTTAAGATCTGCAATAAGAGGAAATTAGAGAAGACAAATTTTTTAACATAAATAAGGAATGTGGCCATGATAAAAAGATGTCCCAGAGGAAGTGACGTTGACAAAAAAAACCTGACATTAAAGTGACTTTAAGAGAAAGACAAATACATATAATTTCAATTCTGTGTGGAATATAAAAAAGAAAACAAGTGAATAACAACAACAAAACAAAAACAGACTCATAAATACAGAGAACAAAATGGTGGTTGCCAAATGGAAGGAGGGTGGGAGGTGCACAAAATAGGTGAAAGAGATTAAGAGGTACAAACTTCTAGTTATAAAATAAGTAAAACATGGAAATGCAAAGTACAGCACGGGAAACATAATCAACAATATTGTAATAATGTTGTATGATGACAGTTGGTGACTATACTTATTATCATGGTGAACATTAAATAATCCACAGTTTGTACAACATAGTTGTACAACCTGAAACTAATGTAATATTGTATGCCAGCTATACCTCAATCAATAAAGAAATAAACTGCACTCGAAGGAGAAAGGAGGAAGGCAGGGAAGCAGAAAGAAAAAAAAACAAACAAACAAACTCTGGGAGATATTTTGCAACATGGAAAGGGCAAAGGAAAAAATGTTGAAAGCTGATCCAAAACTAAAAAGGAGTTTGACAATTTACCTTGACATAAAAAGATGCTCACTCTACATCATAAGTTACAAAACAAGAAAGCAAGTGCCTTTCAAACTACCCTTGATAAGTTATTTTTAACACAAATAAAACACTTTAAATTTTTTTTCTTTTTTGTTTTTTTATTTACTTGACAGACAGAGATCACAAGTAGGCAGAGAGGCAGGCAGAGAGAGAGGAAGGAAAGCAGGCTCCTGCTGAACAAAGAGCCCGATGCAGGGCTCGATCCCAGAACCCTGGGATCATGACCCAAGCCGAAAGCAGAGACTTAACCCACTGAACCACCCAGGCGCCCCAAATAAAACACTTTAATTCTTACTGCCACAAATGTTTCAAATTAGTATACTAAATAAATATTAGTTTTACTTACTTTTAATCATTGCTCTATACATTTATAACCAACAGTAAAAGAGTTTTTAATGCTCTGGCAAAAGTGTTTAAAGGTCATGAAACAAGTGTAATTTTTTGTCATTAAGATCCCTTTACACATTTCCAGCTAGTACATTTTTATGGTCCAGCACTATCATGCAAAGTATGAACTGTCTATATGCCATAAGGGAAAGAAGTGGTAAAAGAAAAATCCAGAAGAGTTGGGTGCACCCAGAGAGGGGAATGGAACAGAGTAAACAATGACTATTTTTGTATTATATATACAGCACTACAGTTAAATAGTAAATGTTTCCTTCTCCAGCATGTCTTCTCTCTAAGTCATGAAAAATAAACAAGGTTGAAACAGAGATGCCACTTACCAAGAAAAGGCAATTACTAGAATTGACATTACTCGTTTTAATATTATATCTTAAAATCTATATATCCTGAAAAGTCACAACAAAATTGTTTTTATTTGATTTTTGTGCAGATTAGTTTCTTCCACCAGTATCGGTTTATAGTAATAAAGGATATGTTAATTGTGGGGAAGGAACTGATTAAAAACTTTCTCCCCTTACACTATATGCTACAAATTGCCTACCTAACAGCCACACTCATCCCCCTCCTTTGACAACAAAACCACTATTTTGTTTGGAAAGACAGTGTCCAGCAGCAAGACATGAGCTATATAAGACAGTCATTAGGATAACCCACTCAACTTTCTAAGCTCTCTTACAGCCAAGAATAGCCAAGTGACTAAAATGTGCCTCTTCTCCACTATTCCCCCAAAAATAACTAAGGGGAAGTCTACAGAGAGACTCTGGAAAACTTTTGCATCCCAGATTTTAAAAGTAACAGATACATCTGGCAGTAGTCTCCCTACCCCCATCATCTCCCTTCTTCTCACCTTGAATGCAGATGTGACATCTAAAATTGTAGGAGCCATATTACATCCATAAGGCAAAAGGCATGAGAGAAAGGCCCAAGAGAATCCCAGATATGTTGGCTAAGCACCATTGGAAGCCTAAGCTAACGCCAGCAACCAACCACCTCCAAACTTTTTATTATATGGCAACAGGCCAGGGAGAAGGAAGACAAATATGCATAGCCTAACCACAATCAGGTTTTCTATTGTTTGCCGCCAAAAACATTCCAAGGATTAACTATTCTTATTTTAAACTAAGTCAAATGTAAATGTAAATGATCAAAGACTGAGGAAAATAAAAATACTACAGTTTAGTGAGATAGCAAGCTATTAAATATTTCTCTTGCTTTAATTTTTATTTCTACTAGTATTGTGGTAATATTGGTAAAAATCAATTACTTTTTTATAGAAAAACAAGAAATATCAATGCAACAAAAATTTCCAATTGATTTATTTTCAGGATTAAAAATATTGACTTACTCTACCATATACTCTTCAAGACAATGTTTATCTCCTTCAACAGTAACAAAAATTGTCAACATTACGAAAGTTACCAAACACTCTATTCTTTTGGCTATATTTATATAACCAACTCACAGGTTATATTATATAGCTCCAACAAACAGTAGTCCTGAGCCTCAATCAATGCTGGCTAACCACAACTATGCTGAAGCTACACACACAGGATAAGAAGAAAAAAACCAAATACAGGTTATTTAGAAAGTAGCTATCTGTCCTTCCCTGTCATGTCTCTAAAAAAATTACTATACTTCCTCTTAAAAATTATAACTTTCTTCCTCACTGGCTCATCATCCAGTGGTCTTTTCTTTCTGTGGCCATGTTTATTACCTTTACTATTGAAATAAGGCCTACCAAGGTTATGCAGCGAACATCTGTAAGACAAAGCCTCTGGCCAGCATCTTTCTTTAATGGCAGGGCCTTAGGTCCCAATCATTTTTGTAGGCCAGTGTCAAAATACAGAGCTTTGCTTTAAAGCTCAGATACTCTGAATATTAAAAATATTTTCCTGTCAGAAAGGGGAACCCTCCTACGCTATTGGTGGGAATGCAAGCTGGTACAGCCACTCTGGAAAACAGTATAGAGGTTTCTTAAAAGTTGAAAATAGAGCTACCCTACAACCCAGCAATTGCACTGCTGGATATTTACCCCAAAGATAAAGATGTAATGGTCTGAAGGGGCACCTGCACCTCAATGTTTATAACAACAATGTCCACAATAGCCAAACTATGGAAAGAGCCAAATGTCCATCAACAGATGAATGGATAAAAAAGATATGGTACATACATACAAGGGAATATTACTCAGCCATCAAAAAAAGGAAATCTTGCCATTTGCAATGATGTGGATGTAACAAGACGATATCATGCTAAGCAAAATAACTCAATCAAACAAAAACAATTCTCATATAACCTCACCAATACATGGAGTTTCAGAAACAAGGCAGAAGATCATAGGTGGGAAGAGCGAAAAATGAAAAAAGATGAAATAAGAGAAACAAACCATAACTCTTAATCTCAGGAAATAAGCTGAGGATTGCTGGAGTGGAGGGAAGTGAGAGGGATGAGGTAGCTGGGTGATGGACATTGAGGAAGGTAAGTGTTGTGGTGAGTACTGTGTATTATATAAGATTGATGAATCACAGACCTGTACCCCTGAAACAAATAATACATTATATGTTAATAATAGTAAAAAATAATTTTCCTGTCATTTAAGATATCTAAAATACTCCACCCAAGGTAATTAATTTGGGCAGCAGTTTTCTTACCCTTCCTCCCCTCCTTTTTCTTTTCTTGGCCAACTGAATTTAAGGTTACAGGTCACAATGGCAAAGACTATTGTGTCTACATCAATTATAGCCACAAACAACTTGAATATCTACTATCACTTTTGTTCCCAATAACAGCCCTGCTATGGGAGAATATCACAATTTCCTTAAAGATAAGAAAAGTGAGCCTTTGGACACCTGGGTGGCTCAATTGGTTAAGCCTCCGCCCCTGTTTGGCTCAAGTCATGATCCCAGAGTCCCAGGATCGAATCCCGCATCATGCAGCCCACTGAGTGGGAGGCTCGCTTCTCCCTCTGACCCTCCTCCTTCCATACTTTCTCTCACTCACTCTCTCTCTCAAATAAATAAATAAAATTTAGGAAGGAAGGAAGGAAGGAAGGAAGGAAGGAAGGAAGGAAGGAAGGAAGGAAGGAAGGAAGGAAGGAAGGAAGGAAAAGAAAGGTAAAAGAAAAGAAAAGAAAAAAGAAAACTGAGCCTTTTTATGATAAATGACTTACTGAATTATAGACCATAACTGACAATGGTAGAGTCTCTTGACCTGAGATCTCTCTCTCTCTTTTTTACTACTCCATGGCAAAACTTCTCAAAAGAATCATCTGTACCCTTGTTCTCCCTGATTAACCTGTGCCACACTGGTCCATAATCCACTGTGTCACAGAAACTATCCTTATCTAGGCCCACAGTCTTCAGTTGCTAAATCCAAAGGTCAGTTCTCTGCCCTCTTAGCAGTGCTCCATCCAGATGATGACTGACTTTGAACTACTCCTCTATGGCTTCCTAGACACTCTTCTGGTGATAACATCTGTCTCACTGACTGCATCTTCTTTCTCCTTTGCTGGGTTTTCCTCTTCCCAACTTGTACATGTTTAACTGGCTCAGGGTTCAATTTTCAGACCCCTATCTTCTCTCACTACTAAGTGAGCTCATCTAGCCACATGTATGTATATAACTTTTGATGCCAATAATTCCCAAGTGGAAATCTCCTTTCTGATCTGTCCATAGCTTCAGTTATATGTAACCCAAATCCACAGTTAATCTTTCCTCCTGCTGTATCAAGCTTTTTATTGAAAAATCCTCCTTAAAAAAGAAAAAGAAGGGGCACCTGGGTGGCTCAGTGGGTTAAAGCCTCTGCCTTCGGCTCAGGTCACGATCCCAGCATCCTGGGATCGAGCCCCGCATCGGGCTCTCTGCTCTGAGGGGAGCCTGCTTCCTCCTCTCTCTCTGTCTGCCTCTCTGCCTACTTGTGATCTCTGTCTGTCAAATAAATAAAATCTTAAAAAAAAAAAAAAAAGGAAGAAAAAAAGAAAATTCCTCCTAACCAGTATGGTAAGTGGTTGGTTAAATTTTTCAAAAGTTGAATATTCTCTGGGTAAAGTGGAGAATCATTTAAAAACAAAGTACACATAACTTAAACATTTTCTTCTTATTTAAAACACAAAGGTTCATTCATTAGCCAATCTTTTTATATAAGACCAAAGCCTTTTCTTTGAATGTAGGCCCACAACTAAATGTTCCATATCATCTTTCTTATTTAAACTATAATACACTGAACTGTCCTAGGATTTCAAGTTTCATTTTATCTAAAATAGAACAAGAACATAAAGACACTAACAACACACCCAGAATGCTTTTAGATTTTTATGATTTTTCTCTTTTACGGCTGGCATGTCTATACTTAATTCTATGGCAATTTTTTATGAACCAACTTTATTTTTTCAAGTTAGCTCTCAAACAACAATCTTACCTTACAAACCCATAACTCTGTTTTTTAAACTCAGTATTCATCAGTTTACATGACACTTAATGATTTATATAATTACAGTAATAATAACAAACATAACGGGGTTCTTGGTGGCATATAATTCAACTGAAAGGAGCAGAGTGCATGGTACACTAAATGATGTTCTATTAGCTTTAGGGCGTTTAGGGTGCTGTTGGCATCAGGTAATGTGTCTTATGGTGAAATTGGAAAGTATTGGTTAATCTGAGTCCATTAAGGGGAAATGAGCCAAATTTCCACTTCTTACATCTATCACCATGAAGCCATGCCTCCTCCAGGCCTCCTTACCTCAGTAAACGGCAATACTCAGTCACTGAAGCTAAAACCTTTCATTCTTCTCTCTTCCTTACCAGTATCTAAGAGAGCAAAAATGCCTATCTTTCTAGGAATTCTCAAAAGATGTCCCTGATACAGTTACTTCTCTCCAATGTCATCCCTATCAGTTCCTGTTGTCAACATCTCCCAACTGGAATAACTTCCTAACTAGTCCCCTCACTTCTACTCTTGCCCCACCCTCGCATGACACAAAACAGCCCAAGAGAATGCTGTAAAATGTGAATGAGATGGCATCACTTCTCTACTTTCAACTCTTCCATGGTTACTCATTATTCATGAAATAAAATGGAAACCCCCTGCCATAATCTACCAGATCCTAATGGAGCCAGCACCCAGCTACGTCCCCAGCTCCATTTCATACCATTCTCCCCTTGCACTCTGCTTTAGGCACACTGGCGTGCTTCTCCATTCCCTCCATTGCATATGCAGTTCATTATGCCTGGAATGAGTTCTCTGATTCTTCATAAAATTCACATCTCATTTTTCAATGATTATGTCCTCAGAGAGACCTATCATGATGACTCTAGCTAAAGGAGTCTTCCTTTAAGGCTCTTGTGACTCACATCCAAGTTACTCTGTATCATATCATCTTAAGGGCAGTGTTTTCCTTCCTAACAGTTACCAAACATGGTAACTAGCTTACTTAATTATATACTTGTATGTTTCTGTTTCTTTCCACTAAAATGTAGAGTTTCATTATTGCATGAATTTCTTCCACCTTGTTCACCATTGTTTTTCTTAATACCCAGCTCCGTAACAAGACTAACTGCTTAATAAATATTTTCTGAAGAAAAAAAAATTAATCTTCTGAATAAGACCAGCTAAATATATTCTCTATGAGATCAACTGCATAAAAATCCTAAACTCATGTCCAAAAAAAAAAAAAAAAAAAATCCTAAACTCATATATAGGAACGTTCAGAGTAGGGGCACCTGGGTGGCTCAGTGAGTTAAGCATCTGCCTTCAGTTCAGCTCATGATCCCAGGGTCCTGGGATGGAGCCCCATGCTGGTCTCCTTGCTCAGTGGGGAGCCTACTTCTCCCTCTCCCTCTGCCTACCACTTCCCCGTCTGCACTCTTTCTGTGTGTCAAATAAATAAACTTTAAAAATCTTAAAAAAAAGAATGTTCAGAACAGCTTTATTCACAGTAGTTAAAATCTGGAAACAAACCAAATGTCTATCAATAAGAGAACAGAAAAACAAACAAATTACAGTATATTCACACTAGGAAATATTAATCACTCAATACATTAAAAAATAATGAGCCAGTGTCTCAAAGGTACTTTGCAAAATCAACCAAAAAGAAAAGAGTACCTTTTGTATGATTTTAACTATATAAAGTTTAAAAAAAATACAAAACATCTATGGTGAGAAAAATCAGAGTAGCAGTTACCAGTGGAGGGTCAAGACTGGTTGGAAGGAAGCACAAAAAGAACTGGAAATGTTCTACTTCTTGACAGGTATGTGAGTTGCATGGGTATACACATTAATAAAAATGACTAAATTACTCACTGCATGCAAATTTTACCAGTTTTTTAAAAGGTCAAAAGTCTTAAATTTGCTCGCTCAGATATCACATGGGGTATAGAAACCCAAGAAATGGACCACACTACTATCCACTTTCACCAAGACCTACCTACTAATTTGTTCATTCACATGATAATTTTCTACTCCTTTCTGGAAGAAAATGAAAAGATTTAGACCAAAAAAATTTGATTAATTGTTCCTTGTAGCAACATACTGGGAAAATATATAACACTATGAAAGATAACTTATTATGCATTTATATAGAGTAAATAAAACTATGACAGAAAGCATAAACAGTATATAAGCAATATAAAAGGAATAACCAATAAAGAACATTAATGAGATATCAAAGTACATCAAAAGCCTGTAATATGAGACACCCATCATGAACTGGGTGCTAACAAACCCCAAGCCATAGGCTAAGCAAGAATGTTGTGGTTTTCAACTTCTCTCTAGCCCTCAAAACACCTAAGATACGTAACACATGGACTCATGACAGCAACAGTGATGTGCAAAATGCAAACAAAGAATATAAAAGACTAAGAAACAGAGACATGTAACTAGAATGTAAAAACAAATCTACATGAATTCAATATACACATTTCCTTATAAACACACTCTACCCTCTAAATAGCCATGTTAAGAATCACTATCCAGAGCTATAAGAACCAAAACAATAGTCATGTGCCACATGTACCTACTGAGCACTTAAAATGTGGCAAGAGCATATGAGAAACTGAATTTTTAATTTCATTAAATGTTAACTAATTTTAATTTTAAAACATATTTAATTATTAGAAAGTTTTCAGTATGTTCAGAATAAACTGTTATATAAACCTACTTTTTCAACTGTTAATTTTGTTAAATTTAAGTACAAACCAAATATTTCCAATGAAAACTTAGTGCCATAATTGAGATGTTAAATATAAAATATACACCAGTTTTTTTTATAAGTTTTTTTTTTTAAGATTTTATTTATTTATTTGACAGAGAGAGATCACAAGTAGGCAGAGAGGAAGGCAGAGAGAGAGGAGGAAGCAGGCTCCCCACTGAGCAGAGAGCCCGATGCGGAACTCGATCCCAGGACCCTGAGATCATGACCTGAGCCGAAGGCAGCGGCTTAACCCACTGAGCCACCCAGGCGCCCCAAATATACACCAGTTTTGAAGACTTAATTAAAAAATGAAAAAAAAGGGAACCCTCCTACACTGTTGGTGGGAATGCAAGCTGGTGCAACCACTCTGGAAAACAGCACGGAGGTTCCTCAAAAAGTTGAAAATAGAGCTACCTTATGACCCAGCAATTGCACTACTGGGTATTTACCCTAAAGATACAAATGTAGTGATCCAAAGGGGCACATGCACCCAAATGTTTATAGCAGCAATGTCCACAATAGCCAAACTATGGAAAGAACCTAGATATCCCATCAACAGATGAATGGATAAAGAAGATGTGGTACATATATATAATAGAATACTATGCAACCATCAAAAGAAATGAAATCTTGCCATTTTGCAACGACGTGGATGGAACTAGAGGGTATTAAGCTTAGCGAAATAAGTCAATCAGAGAAAGACAACTGTCATATGATCTCCCTGATATGATAAAGTGGAGATGCAATGGGGGTGGGGGGGTTTAAGAGGGTAGGAAAAGAATAAATGAAACAAAATGGGATCAGGAGGGAGAAACCAAAAGAGACTCTTAATGTCACAAAACAAACTGAAGGTGGCCGGGGGGGGGGGGAAGGGTGTAGGAAGAGGGTAGTGGGGTTATGGACATTGGGGAGGGTATGTGCTATGGTGAGTGCTGTGAAGTGTGTAAACCTGCCGATTCACAGACCCGTGCCCCTGGGGCTAATAATACATTATATGTTTATAAAAAAATAAATTTTTTTTTTAAAAAATGAAAAAGAAAGCTCAACAGCTCACGAATAATTTTTCCACTGGTTATATTTCTGAAGGGATATTTTGGATTCACTGGTTTAAACAAAATAATTATTAAAATTAATTTCACTTGTTTCTTCTTACTTTTTTAAATGTAACTACTAGAAAACTTAACAATACATATGTGGCATGCATTGTATTTTTACTGGAAAGTACTATTCTAAAGCTGATATGTCTAAACACAGATTATAGATATCATTATGATACATTAATGGTTAATATTTCAAACACGTCCTGACCTTTTCACTTGATTGTCTTCTTTTCTTTAGTTGAATGAAATCTGTTTCCACTCTTTCTGCCAGCTCTAGTTTCCTCTTGTTCCTTTTAAATGCAGCTAAACTGAATCCTATAAAAGAAACATTAAAAATAACATTTGAGAAATATTAGGGTAATGAAGTAATGAGATATCCTGAAGAGCCTTTCTTAAGAACGATGAAAAAAGGGTTAAAAAAAGTTTTTCCAATGTACACTGAAGTTATAGAAGAATAAGAGAAATAACCTAAGGTTAAAGAAATAAGAAAAATGTTAAATCCAGATAGGCAAATCAATTCTGAAGGTAGGTGGCACCCAGTGGTATCTGCTAATGCATGCTACTGCCAACTTTGGTTTTGAAGGTCTCTGTGCATAAAGGACAAGGAATGAAATCTTGAGGCATGAGAAAACATACTAGAGATTTTCCACAAAAAAAGTAAGGAATCTCAAGGAGTAACATGCCCAGTGAAAGGGAAAAACTGGAAAAGGCCACTGTAAGAAACAGGAAACCTGCAAGTTTCAGCTGTGGCTACAAATGTAAAGGAGGAAAAGTCTCACTAGAAAATTCATGAACAAAAAATACATTCAGACAAATTTAAAGAATTCTTATTATCTGTGTGGTCTGAGAACACACACACATACACAAACACACACACACACACAAGTGATCTTGATGTTGCAGAGCTTTAAAAAACCCATCAAAAACAAATGCAAATACTGCCTGGAAAAACACATCCTAACTTACCAGACCTCAGAGAATTCCCAAGTTCCAATTAACATGAGCCCATAGTTTAAAAAAAAAAAAAAATTACAAAATACATGAGAAATGAACTACCAAAAATAATAGACTAAAAGCCAGCCAAATATAAGAAAGGATAACATGACCTATAATGGCCTCAAATAATGAAATAATCAGATATAGAATGTAAAACATGTTTATCCTCACAGAAATTAAGAAAAAATATATTGAAAATATAATTAAGGCATAAAAAATGATAAAATGACTGGGCAGACTTAAGAAAAATGGACCTTCTAAAGATAAGAAATATAATAATTAAAAATTTTAAACTTGACATATAGATTTCAACAGCCAATTAGATTCAGCTGATAAAAGAGAAATTATAAACTAGAATACAATGCTAAAGAGATAGAGTTTTCTGATTGTGGCAGACTAAATTATTCAGAGTAATTCTCCTACTTAATTTACTAAAAATGTTGGATAAAATATTAAGAAATATCATCTTAAAAACATTAGAACCCTTATAAAAAGTACCAAGCTAAATTCTGGGGTAAACCGAGGACTAATGCTGTTATTATTGCACTACGAGCATTTGCCAACACTAGCACACATGAGTTCGGTTAAATAGCATCAAAGAGAGACATAAGCCAAGCCCAGAGCCCATCAGAGGTGGGAGTTTCATAAGACACACTTCCCACAAAATGCTGGGGACTGAAAGAGCTAATGCTCCCATAATAGAGCTGATTCAGAACTATGCAAGTCCACTTAGTCCACTCCTACCTTCTATCTCAACACCAAGTACATTGAGCAAGACTGTCTTGGATCTAGGGGGGAAAAGAATGAGGAGGAGGAAAAGGATAGGGATAAGAGGACTTAGAAAGAGAAAAAAAATACCCCTGAGAAGTCCAAAGTTGACTGGAGCACTTGCATAGAGATTTGCAAACACGTAGTCTGGGTGGGTCAGGGAATGTTAAACTTCAAATTAAGTTTAAGTAGATTCTGATTAATGGTGTGTAAAATAATGGAAAATATATATATTTGTCTCTTCCCTTAGTTCCTAGGAAAGATCTCTTAAAATCCTTGTAATTTCCTAAATTATAACAGCACCAGGACCATCTTTTGTTCTACTGTTTGGTCATTGACCCCAGTTTCTAACAGAGCTCCTAAATCCCTTGGCATTCCTTGGTTGATACGAATGTCTTTTGCTTTAATGAGGCAACTCTCTTAGTGGGCTCCCAGATAGCATCAGCAAGAAGACTAGTCACCAGAAAGACTAAACCATGATTAAAATCTTGAAATTTTCAGCCCCATCCCCATCCACTGGGAAGGATGGAAGTACTGGCAATTGAGCTAAAGAGTTATGCATGCCTACATGATGAAACCTCCGCAAAAATTCCAAAAGTACAAGGTCTGGGGAGTTCCCAGGTAGCTAAGCATACATGTCAGGAAGATGATACAAGTTAACTGAACCCAAGAATGGGGTCACGGGAACCTCTGATTTATAGCCAGTTGGTCAGAAGCATAAGTGACAACCTAGACTTTCAACCAGTATCTAAAGAGGAGGTGGCAGATTCATGAGACAAATTCTAACTCCAGCTGGAGTCAGTATTGAACTTAATTGTAGGACACCCAGATGGCATCAAAGAATTGCTTGGTGTAGAAACCCACACATCTGGTGTCAAAAGTGGTGTTAGAGAGGTGTTTTTATTGTTTGTTTGTTTGTTTGTATTTTATTTGAGAGAGAGCATGCACACAAGTGGGGGGCGGGGCAGAGGGAGAAGCAGACTTCCCAATGAGCAGGGAGCCTGACATGGGGCTCGATTCCAGGGCCCCAAGATGATGACCTGAACCAAAGGCAGATACTTAACCAACTGAGCCACTGAAGTGCCCCGATGTAGAGAGTTCTGAGTATGACAGCAGTATGAGAGTAAAGGACAGAAGAGTGTTTTTCATATAAACAGTACACATATAATTGGCAAAAATAAATGCAAAAAATAGTATCTAGACAAAAAGCCTCCATCCTAGGCCATGGTGAAACTACACAAATAATTATTCAAGGGCCATGATAAGCACACAGTCAAAGATAATCAGGCACAAAAAAAAAAAAAAAAATGGGGCACCATAAATGAGAACATGCAGGAAAAATATTCTAATTTGGATCTCAGATGCTAGAATTATCAGGCATAAATATGAAACAAGTACACTTCTAATGATTAAAAAAGATTTTAAAAACATGAAAAACATCTACAATTCATACCATAAACTAAAAGAAACCAGGCTCTTAAAAAACAAAACAAAAACAGAACTCCTAGAAATGAAAAGATAAATAACCAAAAGGAAGACCTCAGTGTACATGTTTGGTAGCTGATAGGATAGAGAAAAAAGAGCTGCTAAATTAGAAGACTAATCAGAAAAAAGTTAGCCAGAATGTAGCTAAAGGAGATTAAATGGAACTAGAGGTATTATGATAAGTGAAGTAAGACAATCAGAGAAAGAAAATTATCATATGATCTCACTATATGCAGAATTTACAAAACAAGGCAGAGGATCATAGGGGAAGAGAGGAAACAATGAAACAAAGTGAAACCAGAAAGGGACACAGCCATAAGAGACTCTTAAACTTAGGATACAAACTGAGGGTTGCTGGAGGGGAGAAGGCTGGGGGGATGAGATGGCTGGGTGATGGACACTGGGGACGGTATGTGTTGTGATGAGCACAGGGTATTGTGTAAGACTGATGAATCACAGACCTGTATCCTGAAACAAAGAATACATTATATGATAAATTTTAAAATATTCAAAAAATAAAATAAAAGAGATAAAATGATAGAAAACACAGAAGAAACATTAAGAAATAGGGTAGATAATGTGAAAAGGTCTAATATTGTGTTTAATCAGAATTTCAAAGGTGAAAGTAAAAGAATAGGATATAGGTAATGTTTTAAAAAACTGATTAAGAAAGACTCCTGTGTGGCTCAGTTGGTTAAGTGTCTGCCTGCAGCTCAGGTCATGATCCCAGGGTCCTGGGATCAAGTCCCACATCAGGCTCCCTTGCTTGGCAGGGAGCGTACTTCTCCCTCTGCCTGCCACTACCCACTGCTTCTGCTCTTTCTCTCTCTCTCTGACAAATAAATAAATAAAAATCTTCCCAAAAGATAAAAAATAAATAAAAAATGGAATAAGATTTGTCCAAAATTATAAAAGCCACTAATCTACAGATTTAATAAATTGTAAACAATATCCATAAATTAAAATCATAAAAGACCATAACAAGATACATTAAGTAAAATAGAATATGAACAATGAAATAGAAAAATCTAAAAATAGCAAAAGGGAAAACAGGTTACCTTCAAATAAGTGACAATTAAAATGACAGCCATCTTTTCAACAGCAAAAAAAGGAAGCCTGAGACAATAGACTAATTACTAACAATGTGCTGAAAAGAAATATGTCCTGATTCAGAACACTATATTCAGTGAAAATATCCTTCAAAAATGAAGGGAAAATAAGAATTGTTTTATATAAACAAGAATGAGCAAATTCATCACCAACAAGACCTGTACTAATGAAAATACTAAAGGGTGTTCTTCAGAAACAGAGAAAATAACACAAAGTGGAAGCCGAAAGAAAAAAAGAAGTGGAGGAGATTAAATGCAAAGGAAAAAGTAAATGGGCAAATCTAAATGAAAATTGACTGTTATAAAATAATAATGTTTCCCACTGTTTTAAATGCATACTGAGTTTTAAAATATAAACACAAAAGTTGGGAAGGTGTTAAATGTAGTTCATTCAAGTACTCTATAGTCCTTGAATTGTCTGAGAAGTGATTAAAAAGTACTACCTTCTAATAGACTTGCATAAGTCAATTATGTATGTTGAAATTTCGAGGTTAATTCAAAGAGAATGGTAAAAGAAGTCAATACAGGGTGCCTGGGTGGCCCAGTCAGGGAAGCGTTTGACTCTTGATTTCGACTCAGGTCATGATCCCAGGGTTGTGAGATCAAGCCCTGTGTCAAGCTCTGTGTTAGGTGTGCAACCCCCTTGAGATACTCTCTCCCTCACCCTCTGCCCCTCCCCTTGCGCTCTCTCTCTCTCTCTCTCTCTCTCTCTCTCTGGGGGAAAAAAAAAGGAAATACAAACATATTAATAAAAAAGAAAATGTAATGCTAGAAAATAATACTAAAGAAGGCAAGAAATGAGATATAGAAGGAAGCATATGGGGGACAATTTCCCACCATGTGGGACAAATAAGAAACAAAGAATAAAAGAGAAAATTCAAATCCAAATATATGAGTAACTGAATGAAACATAAATGGACTAAATGAACCAATTAAAATACAAAGATCACCCAAAAGATGTTTAAATGTATGTGCTGCTTCTAAGAGAAACATCTTAAATATAAGAATACACAGAAAGACTGAAAACAAAAAGAAAGATATACATGCAAACACTAACCAAAGGAAGCTATTACGGTTATTCTTTTTATTTCTTTTTTTGTTTGTTTGTTTGTTTGTTTGTTTGTTTTGAGAGAAAGAGAGTGTAAGTGGAGGGGGGAGAGGCAAATGGAAAGAGAAAGAGAGAATCTTAAGCAGTCCCTACATTCAGTATGGAGCCAATGAGGGGCTCAATCTCATGACCCTAAGATCATGACTTGAGCCAAAATCAAGAGTCAGATGCTTAATTGACTGAGCCACCCAGGCACCCCTACAGTTATTTTAGTATCAAACAAGTAGACTTCAAGGCAGCAAGCATTACTAGATTTGGAATGCTATTTCTTTAAAATAAAAAGGTCAATGAACCAGATTTTTGTGGGGCTGTTAACACATCCAAGTAAATATATGGCAACTAAAGCAAAAGAAAACAAAAATTAAGTTCTTTCATAACTATCATTATTCACAAGTAAGATGCTTATGAATTTAGAAATCAATGAGAATCTACATATAGATTATTAGGATTAATAAAAGGGTTTAGTAATAAAGCTACACAAATATATGTGTATATGTATATATACACATATGCACATATAAACAAACATACATATATGAAATACAATTATATTTATTGGCAAAAAACATTTTGAAAAATACTTTGGCATCATCTGGTAAAGATGAAGATAGGCAGACACTGATTCAGAAATTCTACCACAGTGCATTTATTTAGAGAAAGCCAACTGATACAGAATATAAGTACTAGAAAACTTGTAAGTGTATTAGAATGCCAACATAATTGTCTACCTACAGGAGGTATGTCTACAAGAGTTCACAATAAATGGGTTAAAGAAGCAAAATGGAGAGATTATTTCTAATACCAGCCAAAACTGTAAAATACCCAATAATAAACTAATCACAAAGTCTCAAAACAATACTGTAGTAATGACATAGAAATGAACCAAAAAAAAAAAAAAAAAAAGGCTAATGGAATTAAACATCAAGTTCAGAAACAAATTCATGTATATTCTAATGGAATTTGAGAAAAACAGTCATATTTAATACCAGTAGTAAATAAATATGTTATTCAATAAGCTGTCTTGACATAATGTTATCTATTTGGAAAAATAAATTGGATTCCTACCTCATGCTATACATAAAAATGAAATCTTGAAGTATTAATGATTTAATATATAAAATCTAAAAGAAGGGGGGGCCAAAAAAAAAAACCATCACACAACAATATAGGCATATATATCGGGTTTTTTTGAAAGAGATTTTATTTTTTAGTTTAACTGGTTTTAATTTGAAAATAGTAGATTTTCCATAAAATGTTATCAAAGCCAGAATCTGTTAAAATCTTTTTAAAATGTTAAAATAATCTGTTGGCTGATACAATTATATAAGATTCAAAATGCCCATAAGGCAAAAGACATATACAAAGGTAATGATAACTTAAATTTTTTAAGTATAAGCAGACAGCTATGAGAAAGGATTAATATCTTTAAATCAGAATGATATAATACAAAACTAATAAGATGGAGTTAGAGAGAAGATGGCCAAGTAGGAAATGCCAGGAATCCATCTCTCCATCTAAAGAATAATTGCTCTGCCAGAATTTAATGCAAATGTTATGGAACTCTGGAGTTTATTTAAGGCTGTAACTCTCAAATGAAGGCTTGAAGTAAACTGTCACTAGTCAGGGTAAATTTTAGCTCTTACTGCAGTAGCATCTACCCATTCCCCATCCCCATCCTTCTGGCAGACAGCCATGCATGTATTCCTAGAGTAGACCGCACACAGCCTGTGAGTGCCAGCTTGGGCAATAAAGACCCTGTCCTCCAAATACAAGATATGTACTCTAATTGCTTCTTGCTGGTATTGGTCACAGGTGCAGATACAGAGGCGGGCAGCCATTGCTGCAATGCCCTCCCTCTCCAGATGAATTGACTTCCAGGGAATTTAAAAGGTTGGAGTTTTTTCCCCACCTTCAACTTTTCTCTTTTTCCCTTTGGGAAAATTTTAAGGAGATATACAAATGGCCGATAAGCACATGAGAAATGTTTAACATCATAATCATTAGGGAATACAAACCAAAACCACAATTAAATGCTACTTCACACCCATTAGAATGATTGTTATTTACAGAAAATAAATAGGTTGCAAGTGTTGGTAGGGATACGGAGAAAGTGGAACCCTTGTACACTATTATTGGGAATTTAAAATGGTGTTGCCAATGGTAGTCCTTGTGCAAACTGAAAACAGAATTACCAGAAAATCCAGTAATTTTATTTCACAGTTCTCAAAAGGATTGAAAGTAGGGATTCTAACAGATATTTGTACATCCATGTTCACAGCAGCATTATACAGTGGCCAAAGGTTGGCAGCAACCTAAGTATCCATCAAGAGGTAAATGGATAAACAAAATGTGGGATATATATTGTGGAATATTTTTCAGCCTTAAAAAGAATTTTTTTTTTTAAACTAGGCTCCACACCCACCCAATGTAGGGCTTGAACTCACGACCCTGAGATCAAAACCTGAGCTAAGATTAAGAGTTGAATGCTTAACTGACTGAGCCACCCATGTGCCCCACAGCCTTAAAAAGAAATTCTGACAGATGCTACAACATGCGTGAACCTTGAGGATATCATGCTAAATGAAAAAAGCCAGTCATAAAGGGACAGATAATGCATGGTTCCACTTACATGAGGTAACTACAGCAGTAGTTTTATTTCAATTTTTTATTTTTTATTTTAATGATGGAGAACAGAATTGTGGTTGCCAGGAGCTAAATTGCCAGGGGCTAAGTGGAGGGAATTACTGTTTAATAAGTATAGAGTTTTACTTTTGCAAGATATAAAGGGCTCTATAGAAGGATGGTAGTGATGGTTGCACAGAAATATGAGTATAATTAAGGCCACTGAACTGTACCATTAAAAAATGTTTAGGAGCACCTCAGTGGGTTAAGTCTCTGCCTTCAGCTCAGGTCATGGTCTCAGGGTCCTGGGATCAAGCCCCACATCTCTCTCTCTGCCTGCCTCTCTGCCTCC
The DNA here is from genome assembly GCF_964662115.1 of Mustela nivalis. Taxonomy (NCBI): domain Eukaryota; kingdom Metazoa; phylum Chordata; class Mammalia; order Carnivora; family Mustelidae; genus Mustela; species Mustela nivalis. The sequence goes on along the minus strand of NC_139027.1, from coordinate 106,578,195 downwards.
TTGTGATCTCTCTCTCTCTCTGTGTCAAATAAATAAATAAAATCTTTTTAACAAAATGTTTAAGATGATACATTTTATGTTATGTGTATTTGGTCAAAACATTCAAAAAGAATTACAGAAAAAAATGTACACAAATGTTTATAGCAGAATTATTTATAACGACCCAAAACTGGAAACAATCCAGATATCTTTCAATGGGCAAATGGTTAAACAGTGACAGACCCATAGCATGGGTTACTTAGCAATAAAATGCAACAAGCTATTAATAAATACAACCACCTGGATGACTCTCCAGAGAACTACACTGAATTACTAAAAAGCTTGTTCCGAAAAGGTTATATACTGTATGATGCCATTCATATAGCATTCTTGAAAAAGCGAAATTATACTAATGGAGAATAGATCAGTGCTGCCAGTGGTTAAGGAAGGCATGGAGATGAGTAGGTATGACTATAAAAAGGCAAACTGGGTTATTCTTGTGAAGATACAAGTGTTCTGTATCTTGACTAAATCAATGTCAATATCCCAAACATAATATTACACTATAGTTCTACAAGATTATTACCATTGGAGAAAACTGAGCAAAGGATCCACAGGGATCTCTCAGCATTACTTCTTTTAACTGCATGTGAATTTATAACTATCTAAAAATAAAAAACTTACAACAGACCACTGGGTGTTATGCGCAACTAATGAATCACTGAACACTACATCAAAAGCTAATGATGTACCACAGTGGCTAATAAAAAAATAAATAAAAATAAAATACTTGAAATAATAAATAAATAAGTATAAGGAAGGAAAAAAACCTTAAAACAGCATTAACTAGCCATACTAAAGAGTGAAGTATTGATATATCACATACCAGTTATCACAAAAATCTAAAATTAGTATACAAAATGTTTTATCAATCATGCTGTCTTTTAAAGTATCCTACTCAAAGGCAGAAAAACTGTAAGACCAGAATCCAGCCAACAGAAAAGAAAATAGGATTCTTTGTAGCAGAATCACACCCATAAACTGAAAGGATAGAACAAAGTCTGCCATCTACTCTTTACTTATATTTAAACATATACATACCATTTAGTTGACGCAGATTTTGAGAAATACTTTGTGTAGAAAAGACAAAGTTTCAAGGTTGAGACTTTTGAATAAAATCCTAGAAAGGACTTATCTTAGGAAGAAAGACCACAGGCTAGTACTAAGGTTTAACTCTAAGTTTAATAACAAAACTGAAATAGACTTACTCTCACAAAGCCTAAAAACCAGGCTATGACAAACACTCTATGATTCCACTTCAAGGAGCTACATAGAATAGGCAAAGTCATAAGAAAGAAAGTAGAATAGAGGCTACCAAGGGTCTAGAGAGAAGGGGGAATGGGTAGTTACTGTTTAACAGGTACAGAGCTTTCTGCTTGGGATGATTAAAAAAAAGTTACAGAAATGCACAATGATGACAGTTATACAGCACTGAATATACTTAGAACCACTGAACTATATACATAATACTGTTAAAATAGTAAATTTTATGTTATATATATATATATATATTTTTTTTTCTTTACCACAATAAAAGAAAGGAAAAAAAAGGTGCTAAAAGAAAAAAATCTGACCATGTGGAAGTCTGTATTCGACAAGAAATTATACTTTAAAAGTAAAGGCAAAAATAAAGGGTTTTTTTCAGATAACAAGCTGATTTTTCACCACTACACTTACCACATTACCAGAAATGTTTGCTCTAAGCTGAAAGGAATAATGCCAGGCAGAAATTCACATCTACATGCGGGAATGAAATATTAAGTATGTGAGAAACTATGTCAAAGACTATTTTAGAATAAACCTGGGAAAGACATTCTAAAAACTTCTGGAACAATGAAAAGGGATAAAAACCTACCAATGACACCTGCCCAAACCACAAAGGTAATCAAGTTTAAAAAATCGCACTGGCCAGCTGCACAAGCCACACCGTCTTTGGGGTGACCCGTGGTGGCCGTTTTGAGGACAGCTAACCTGCAGTCTGCACATCCCAGACCGCCTCCCACGGAAGCCTGAGCCAGCCGCCTTTCTCCCTTCGTCTCATAACCATGCCCACCAATGAGAATGCTAATTCACCAGTTGCCCGCCTTAACAGATTCAAGAACAAGGGGAAAGACAGTACAGAAATGAGGCGGTGTTGAATAGAAGTTAATGTGGAGCTGAGGAAAGCTAAGAAGGACGACCCAATGCTGAAAAGGGGAAACGTAAGCTCGTTTCCTGATGATGCTACCTCTCCACTGCAGGAAAACCGCAACAACCAGGCACTGTAAATTGGTCTGTTGACGACTTTGTCAAAGGCATAAACAGCAACAGTTTGGAAAGCCAGCTCCAGGCTACTCAAGCTGCTAGGAAACTGCTTTCTAGGGAAAAGCAGCCCCCCAGAGACAACATAATCTGGGCTGGATTGGTTCCAAAATTTGTGTCCTTCTTGGGCAGAACTGATTGTAGTCCCGTTCAGTTTGAATCTGCTTGGGCTTTCACTAACACTGTTTTGGGGACATTAGAACAGACCAAGGTTGTGGTAGATGGAGGTGCTAGGCCAGCATTCATTTCTCTGTTGGCATCTTCCCATGCCCACATCAACAAACAAGCTGTATGGGCTCTAGGAAACATTGAAAGTGACGATTCAGTTTTTCGAGACTTGGTTATCAAGTATGGTGCAGTTGATCCGCTTTTGGCTCTCCTGTGGTTCCTGATATGTCATCATTAACATGTGGCTACTTATGAAACCTTACGTGGACACTTTCAAACCTTTGTCGCAACAAGAATCCTGCACCCCTGTTAGATGCTGTCGAGCAGATTCTTCCTACTTTAGTTTCTCTGCTGCATCACAATGATCCAAAAGTCTTGGCAGATACCTGCTGGGCCATCTCCTACCTTACTGATCATCCAAATGAATAGATTGAAATGGCTGTGGAAACAGGAGTTGTGCCCCAGCTTGTGAAGCTTCCAAGAGCTACTGAATTGCCCATTGTGACTCCTGCACTAAGAGCCATAGTTAATATTGTCACTGGAACAGATGAACAGACTCAGGTTATGATAGATGCAGGAGCACTTGCTGTCTTTCCCAGCCTGCTAACGAACCCCAAAACTAATATTCAGAAGGAAGCCACATGGACAATGTCAAACATCACAGCTGGCTGCCAGAACCAGATACAGTAAGTTGTGAATCATGGATTAGTACCATTCTTCATTGATGTTCTCTCTAAGGCAGACTTTAAGACACAAAGGGAAGCTGTCTGGGCTGTGACCAACTATACAAGTGGTGGGACAGTTGAACAGATTGTATACCTCATTCATTGTGGCAAAATAGAACCACTGATGAACCTCTTAACTGCAAAGGATACGAAAATTATTATGGTTATTCTGGATGCCATTTCAAACATCTTTCATATTGCTGAGAAACTAGGTGAAACTGAGAAACTTAGTATAATGATTGAAGAATGTGGAGGTTTGGACAAAATCGAGGCTCTACAAAACCATGAAAATGAGTCTGTATACAAAGCTTCATTAAACTTGATTGAGGGGACGCCTGGGTGGCTCAGTGGGTTAAGCCGCTGCCTTCGGCTCAGGTCATGATCTCAGGGTCCTGGGATCGAGTCCCGCATCGGGCTCTCTGCTCAGCAGGGAGCCTGCTTCCTCCTCTCTCTCTGCCTGCCTCTCTGCCTACTTGTGATCTCTCTCTGTCAAATAAATAAATAAAATCTTTAAAAAAAAAAAAAAAAAAACTTGATTGAGAAGTATTTCTCTGTAGAGGAAAAGAAGATCAGAATGTCAGAATGTTGTGCCAGAAATTACTTCTGAAGGATATACATTCCAGGTTCAGGATGGCATTTCAGGGACCTGTAACTTTTAGCTTATACAGCTGAGGCAGAAAGTTGTTTGTGGTGTGCTCTGTTTGGTAGAAGTTTGTCTTACTGTTTCTCTACTAAAATCTCTTTTTAAATGGGTTTTGTTATTATAGCACTTTTTACAATAAAACTCTACTTGACCTGTTCCAAACTGTACAAACTTTATGAAGCTCCTCCTCTCAGTGGGTTTCTTATTTCTAAGTGGAATCTCCTCTCTTGCAGTGTCCTGCAAATAAAGATTAAATTCCACCCTTTTCTTTACTTTAAAAAAAAAAAAAAAGGTAATCAAGCTTAAAGAACACCATTAAGTACCAGTATACAAGCTAAACTTGACTGAGGATTAGACAAGTGCCCAAATAGGATAGCATTTAAATTTTTTTTAATTAAATAATATTTACAATTTCTCCTCAAATTCACCTAGGTCAATAGTTTTCTTTTTTGTAAAGTAAATAAATGTATTAGTCATAGATGAATCCCTAGAAATTAAAACAAATAAAAGCCAAAATTACAAATTCATCAGAAATAGAAGATGAAGGGATGCCTGGATGGCTCAGTCAGTTAAGCATCTGCCTTGGGCTCAGGTCATGATCCCAATCCTGGGACCAAGTCCCACATCAGGCTCCTTGCTCAGCAGGAAGCCTGCTTCTCCCTCTAGCCAGCCACTCCCCTGTTCATATACACTGCTCTCTCTTTCTCTGACAAATAAATAAATAAATCTTTTTTTTTTTTTTTTTTTAAAGAAGTAGTAGAAGGTTTAGGAGATAAAACTGAAGACATTTCTGAGACAGTAGGACAAGAGAGATTTCAAAAAGGAGAAAAAATAATTTTTGAAAAATATACAAGGGATTGGAGCATAAGATCCAACATCCAATTCACAAAAATTATAAAAATAAAATAAAGATAAGGAAGAGATTAATATACAAAATTTTTTTAAGTTCCTCAAAATTAAACTACATGAATTTCCAGATTAAAAGTACTCAGTACTCTGTACTCAGTAAGTACCAGGCATGCTGAATAAAAAAAGACCCATTCTAAGATGCTTCATTGTAATATTAAAAACACAGGGATTAAAGCTTCCTTCCAAAGATGAAAATACACCATAAAGAACTAGGAATCAAAATGCATAAGAGCAAGACTGAAAACTAGAACGTAAGAACAATTTCTTCAAAACCTAGGAAAAATAATTTCTAGTCTTGTATATACCAAATAAGGGAATAAAACAAGAGAAAAAAAAACATGAGATTCAGGAAACAGAGAACTTGGTATTGGAGAGATGAAAAGGAAATCCAATATGATGGTGAGATAAAGACCAGGGATGGGAGTCATGTACCAGGCTTACTGAATACCCAATCTAGACTTGAAGGTGCCAAGTGGCATATCTCCAAGGAAAAACAAAATGGAACTATCAAATGACCAGATTTGACTGTGTGACATAAGAACACTACCTAAATTCCACTGGGAGATTTTAAGGCAAAATCAGTGGGAGGGACTATGAGAATTAGAACTCATACTCCCAGTTTGCCTACCATGAACGTATTTCCCTTCCCTCCAGCCTCTTTTATATTACAATGTTCAGCTACATGAGTCCTCATTTTGAATATAATGTTATTAAAAACTGATCCTTAAGGGCATCTGGGTGGCTCAGTTGGTTAAGCATCTGCCTTTGGCTCAGGTCATGATCCCAGAATCCTGTGATCGAGCCCCCCATCTAGCACTCTGCTCAGTGGGGAGCTTGCTTCTCCCTTTCCCTCTGCCTGCCATTCCCCCTGCTTGTGCTTGCACTCTCATGCTCGCTCTTTCTCTCTCTCTCTTTCTGTCAAATAAATAAAATCTTAAAAAAAAAAAGATCCTTATTACATACCTGCTATGATATATAATCATTTCTTTTGAATACAACTTGGTTTCCTTGGATTGAATGATTCCCCGTATTTTCATGATTATTTATAGTCATAGGTAACTATGACAGAAAATTAAAATTTAACTTAAAAAACAAGTAGTATATGTTTTCAATATTTGTCTTTTAGGCATAAATATTAGTAGCTATGATTTCATTTTTCAAATAGACATATAAAACACATTCACATTTATATATTTATAACTCATTTTTCATTTTTTAAAGTCATTAGAGTTAATCATGATCAGACAGTAGTTCTTGATAACAATTTCTAGTTACTACATAACATTTCATCATATGACAATTTACTTACATTCCTCCCTGTTGGATATAAGATTTTTCCAAAATTTTTGACATTCTTAATAATGCTTACTGAGAACTATATAAATTTTTGTCTATATTTCTAATGTCAAGTTCTTACAAGCAGAATAAGTTTAAGGCTTTGCTCTATATTACTTAGCTGTCCTCCAAAATTTCTGCTAACTTATATTTGTACCTACAATGTATTGTATTCGTTTCATCACACACCTATGAGCAGTGATACAGTATTTTTAACTCTCACAAATTAGGAGGGAACAAATTTAACATGTACTCATTTGCATTTCCCAATTAGTTATGTTCTATTATCTACTTACGACTTTTGATCATTTTTCATTTGGGGTATTATTTGTGTGGTTTTTAATTTAATATACTTTTCATAGATTAAGGATATGTATACTTTGTCATATTTATGGTAAGTGGGGTTTTTTTCAGTCTTAACTCTTACATAGTAACACTTTTGTTCTTTATTCTCTTGCACTTGTCCCTAGAAAGGCCTTCCTCAGGTCAAAGATGGATAAATGTTGACCTGTGCTTTCTTCTCTCTCTCTGAAGGGGTAGTATTAAGGTTTTACTGTTAGTAATTATTTTAAGTAACCTAAAAGGGATCCTTTAGCAATACTTCTATAAAACCATAAGAATGGGGGGATCCTCAGGAATATAAAAGTACCTTAAAATCAAATAACTTTAACTCTAAATAGTTCAACATATAAGCTTCCTTTTTTATATATCAGAGTACTATGTGGATTAAAGCAATGTAACACTTCCAGGTACATATGCTAATACAGCTTAATTTTGAAAAATTTTTACTCACTTGTGGTCATGATGTTAGGAGGGCAAGAGGGTATTCCGTGATCTACTGCCCATCTGTAGGCTCCTTCTCCAACTAAAAAGCTAATAACAGAAAATTATTCTTTTAAAAATTCAGTATCATCTTCTCCTACAAATTCAATAAATATAAATCATGTAAGGCAACTGAAAAAATGTCTGGCACAGAGATATAATTGTAGGTTTACCTCAAAATAATAATATGGCCATATGTCCCAAATTTTAAAATTTTCTCCAAGTTAGAAATTTTACAATTGAAAGTGGTACAATTTCATTTGCAATAACCAACAACTAAAAGTTGGCAAAATTCAACACAAGAAGTAAATGGTTGATTTCCCAGTGGAAAATATTAAGATTTATCTTGGATCACTATGGCCACAAGATCTATTTAATAAGGTTAAGAATTAAAGTTTCAGTAAACGTTTTCAGATTTGGTGATCTTGCCTACTATAACAACTGGGCCTACTCAAAATGAGTGGGTACATCTAGAGATGCCCCAAAACAATGAGATGTACTTACATTTGCAAGACGTGATACCCCAAAAATATACAAATGACCTATATATATGACCCTTAAATCATTTCTACTATGGTAAGTACTATGGTGTGTACCAAAAGTAATTTTTTAAGCCCTAAACTTCAAGTTTTAACATAAAGAAGTAAATAAAAGGATACTGTTCACTAACTGTAAAAAACTTATTTTCAAAGATTTCAAATAGCATTCAGGATAATTAACCACTCCATTCCCTAACACAGTAACAGCAAGCAGTTACCATAATAATCAATCACTTCATCTCCTTCCATAGCCAACTTCTTAAAGATCTGAACCAGCTAGTAATAGATTTCCTTGAACTTGTTTATGCCTGCTCATTAGTTTTCTGATCTCTATTTTTCGTTTCTGTTCTTCTAATCATCCCAACACTAAAACACAAAGTAATACACATTGAAGTCTTTAGATTCATTTGTTAATAAGACCAGTGACAGACTGGAAAACAAAATCTAAGGAGCCACTCAAACACATCCAATAGTTCTAGTGAGAAACTAAATAGTTAAGTCCAATAACTATTTTTCCAATTTACATAAAGGTAGGAGGCACTGAAAAAAGAGAGGGCCAAAAAGAATAAACAACTTTACCCCTTCAAATTTCTATTTTTGTTTAATTCTAAAGGATTCTGAAAGTAGAAAATAGTTTGTCCTATCCTCCATCAAATGAAACCACATAGAAAATGAAAAGAAAAGCCATCATATAAAGTTCAAATGGAAGAAAAACTGAAATAGAAACTTGAATACAAGTTGAGCCATCCTGATGGCATTTTTAGCACTTCCTTCTTCTAGAAAAGGAATGTAATATAAGAAATAACTTCTCTTCATGTGAAGATGTAAAAGATATGCTGAAGTAGTATATTAAATGATCAGAACAGAATTTTGAAGCTAAATCTTAGCATGCCCATTGGTCATCTTGGGTCCAATCCCAGTATCAGGAATTAATGGCATTTTACAAAATATTTTTAGTTTTGGGGGTCTGGGGGGCTCATTCATTAAGCATCTGCCTTCGGTTCAGGTCATGATCACAGGGTCCTTGGATCCAACCCCTCATCAGGCTCCCTGCTCAGAGGGAAGTCTGCTTCTCCCATTCCCCCTGCTTGTGTTCCCTCTCTTGCTATGTTTCTCTCTGTCAACTAAATAAATAAAATCTTTGTTAAAATAAAATATTTTTAGTTTTAGTTTTCATTTCTTAAAGACACTGCTTTTAAATTAAATTAATTTGCCATTGGCTGCTATGCAAGTTTTTAAAATAGTTGAGGCATTTTACAATATTCATGGGAATTTGACTATATGGTTCCCATCTTATGGATAAGAATATTGAATATCTGACCTTTTCTTCCTATCAAAAACTACCTCTCTAGTAGTTAATAATCACACAAAATGGCATATAAGTGCTTTTGAAATCATTTTTTAAATTCTGAAAAGCTACATACTAACATGCCCAAAAAATCACTTTCTAGAACATTAAATGCAGTATCATTCACATTTGTCACAGTCTTAATGACTCTCCAAGGAGAAATCTTGGAAATTTTGTCTCATTCAAGTTAGGAAATCCCATCGACTCTACCTTTGTAATATATCCAGAATGTGACCACTTCTCACCTCCTCTCCTGCTACCACCTTTGTCTAAACCGCCATCATCTGTTACCTGAACTGTTGCAATGAACTCATTACTTTCATGTACGCCTTGCTTTTTGCTCCCTGCCCCAGTCTATGCTCACTAGCCACCGACTTCCTTGTAAAACATAAGTCAGACAATGACATTCCTCTTTTCAAAATCTGCACAATCCTGGAGTTTGAATGAGAATCCTAAGTGATGTGATCCTTCCAGCTCCCTCCTTACTTCATCTCTTAGCCTTTTTGCTCCCTGGCTTACTTTACTCCAGCCTCCCCAAAACACAAATATGCCAAGGGGACTACTAGTCTCAAGGCCTTCACCCTGAATGTTCCCTCTATCAGTCTCATCCTTTTTTCCCAAGCGGCAAGTTTCCTCAACTGCTCAAAAGTGTCCCCTTAATGAGACCTATGTAAAAATATACCCAACTACCTACTCAGGACTCTCAATCCCTGCCATTTTGCTCTTTCCACGTTTTTCTTTTTTCTATCTTCTAACATACTAGACACTTTATAATTTACATATTATGCCTCTTGTTTACTTCTACCTTCCCCAAAGAAACTGTAAGTGTCATAAGAATGGGAATCTTTTGTTTTTTCACTGACATATCCAAGCATATGTGACAGTGCCTAAAGCATACTAAGCATCAAATAAACATAGGCAAGATATTAAACAAATAATAATAAACTAGGGTGTCCCTGTCAATATTCCTTAAGGGACAACATTTTCCTTGTGTTATACCCAATTTAATTTATATTAAAACAAGTCCAACATGATGTAAAACAAAAAGCAATGACACTCTACTGAGGGCAGCCCTGAGATGGGGTTATTGAAACCTTCAACAGGCCATTGCTTCTTGTTTGCTGCAGCAAACGCTAGCACAGCCAAGCTTCCCAGAAAGAGTTATTTGGCCAAATATGAGATGTGAACTACAACCTCATGGATGGCAATCACCCATTTTCAAGGAATCATGACTCCATAATTAGTCTAAAAATGTCTCATTCTGTGATTTAGAAAGCTCTCAAGAAAGCTCAGGGATCCCAATAATCAAAATACATTATTCTGGATGATAAAGACACAAGAGAAAATGAGAGCTGCTTCTTTGGACTTAAAAACTGATTTCTAGGGCACCTGGGTGGCTCAGTTGGTTAAGAGACTGCCTTCGGCTCAGGTCATGATCCTAGAGTCCCAGGATTGAGTCCTGCATCAGGCTCCCTGCTCGGCAGGGAGTCTGCTTCTCCTGCTGACCTCTCTCCTCTGATGCTCTCTCTTTCTCTCATTCTCTCTCTCTCTCAAATAAATAAATCTTTTTAAAAAAAACTGATTTCTATCTATTTTACCTATCGCTTCCTTATTCATCATAAATATAAAAAATTGAGGAAAGACAAATTAGTACTACTGATCACTTAAAGCTTACAGACTTATAATGTGCAAATAAAGGGGAACTTGCTGTATTTGGAAATAACATACCAACCAAATTAAATAATCAGAATTTAATGCTTTAAATTTTTATTTATTTTTTTTTAAGATTTTATTTATTTATTTGACAGAGATCACAAGTAGGCAGAGAGGCAGGCAGAGAGAGAGGAAGGGAAGCAGGCCCCCTGCTGAGCAGAGAGCCCGACGTGGGACTCGATCCCAGGACCCTGAGATCATGACCTGAGCCGAAGGCAGCGGCTTAACCCACTGAGCCACCCAGGCACCCTTTAAATTTTTTTTTTTAATTTGAACTTTTTTACATCTAAAAAGTTACTTTTTGGACACCTGAGTGGCTCAGTCCATAAGCATCTGCCTGTGGCTCAGCTCATGATCCTGGGATCAAGTTCCACATCAGAGTCCTTGCTCAGTGGGAAGCCTGCTTCTCCCTCTGCCTGCAGCTCCCCCTGCTTGTGTGCTCTTTCTCTCTCTTTCTCTTTCTCTAACAAATAAATAAATAATCTTTAAAAATAAATAAACAAATAAAATTAAAAATGATTTTTTTAAAAAACAGAACCTCAGCCTAAGCAATTGACATATAAAAAGATGAACCATCTTTAGAATTGAAATAGATCTCATCAATGTTCACATTTCTCTGGCTGTCTTATAAAATTTTTTCTACTATTGTTATTTTGTTTTTTAAACTTTGGTTTAAACAGGAATCCATCTAAATCTCTATCTTATGATTAGTTAATAGATCTCTTACATTTCTTTTAATCTTGCATTTTGAATTGTCTTTTCTTTTTTTTAATTGTCTTTTCACATTCATACAACAAAAGTAGTACAAGTTTGAGTTAATTTATGAAATATAATAGATTAAATAGTACTTTAAAATAAATAATGTACCAAAAACTAAATTTGCTTCTGAAAAAAATCCTAGGGTCTAATGAGCACCTTAAGGTTTAATTTATACTAAACATAAAATAATGTTTGTCTAGTTCACCCTTTTTCATCAAAAGAAACATAATTTACAGAAATTATAACTTCTATATTAGGAGTCAGCACAAAGTTTTTCTGTAAAGGGCCAGATAGTAAATAAGTCGGTTTTGTAACCACAATGTTTCTTTTGCAACAACTCTATTTGGCCTTTGCAGGGCACAAGCCATAGATGATACATTCACAAATGGATATGGCTGTGTCCCAATTAAACTTCATTTACAAAAGCAAACAGCAGAACAGATTTGGCCCATAGTTTGCCAATTCCTGTTCTAAATAATAATGCCTATCAAAGCTGTACCCTCCCTATCATAATGGAAAAAGATTCAAGCTACACTTTTTATAAATAAAATAAAGAAATGGGTAAATGTGACACAGTTTATGATGGTAGTCCCATCAGTTTATGAAGACACCAAATACTCCATAAATCTGACCAAACACAAATACTTAAACAATACAACACATTATGGTGGCTATAACCAAAAACTAAGGTATGCAGATAAATGAATTTTTTATTTAAACACTTCTTAGAAACACCTATTGTATGTAATACATTGCTGTCTCCAAAAAGTCTTGATAGATAACACCACAGGACCAAGATTTCTAAGTGTTCCATCTGCTTTTGACACTTTTTGTACCTTTATGCCTGGCTCACAGAAAATGAGTAATAAATATTTGCTAAGTGAAGGGGAAGTGAATGAATAATTGAATGGGTATAAACAGTTACTTCTCATTATTATAAAAGGATTCCATTTTCCCTTTACTTCTAATCTGCTGCTTCTAATGTGATATGAAAGGACTCCCAAATTTTCTAATAGCTTAAAAGTGGTCAAGTAAGGGACTCAGTTTCATTACCTGCAAAATGTGTCTTAAATCACTGTGTAATTTTTATGAGTTAATGCATGCAAAACATATAAAATAGTGCCTGATATAGTGTACAAACATAATAAATGTTAGCTATTACCCTTACAGAAATTAGATAACTGGACATATTAGGGTAATATGAAAATAAGCTCAAGGTAAAAAATGATAAATTTGGTTTTGTTGATTTAGGACACTCAAGGAATTTTTTTCTCAATTACTGCAGGTATACAATAAACTTCGAGGAAGTTTTCTGCTTCTGGACAAAATGGAATAACAGGGAACAAATTTACACTCTTGTCTGAAGATACTGTTTTGAAAATCAGACAAAATATAGGAAAAACAGTTTTCAGTAGGCAACATAAGGGTAGTGATCCTTGAGAGAAAGGAAACAAAATAGGTAAACTCTTGACGGACCCAGCCTTCTGCCTAGAGGGGTTCCAACGCACAGCACAGCAGCTTCTTAGTTGAAAAGAAAGACCTTGGCATCTGGAAAATCCCAGACAGCTAAGGTTCACAGGGCAGAGTACCCAAGATGAGAGAGTTGCACAGAAAAAGAACTCTAACATCTGCACAGTCCCCTGTGCAGATGAAGTAGTCAGACTACTTCAGCAGAATAGAGATCAGTGTATGTGTAATAGGAAATCACCCAAAATCTGGGAAATAACACCACAAAAGTTTTAGAGGAAAAAAAGCTCCAAGTTCACAAAGGGATAGGAGCAGCTCAGGTCCTGTTCCCATCAAAATAAGAAACCTCATTCTAAATACATTTGTTACAGTATACAGAAGAGTTTTACCCAATAGCAAAGCAAAATTAGCTCAAGGCTAAAAGCTTCTTTAGTCGCATGTAACAAAGTATAAAGAAGATTTGAAAGGATGAACCTGTCTCTAAATAATCAAACCCTAGAATAAAGCTCAAAAATATTTATTAAAGTTTTAAAAGATCTGGCACCAAATAAGGTAAAACTCACAAAACCTTGAATGCAATAAAAAAAATACAAAGCATGCAAAGAAGCAAGGAAATGCAGCCAATAAAGAAGAGAAAATATTTCAAATGAAAACTCAGAAATGACAAAGATGACAGTAAATTAGTAAATAAAGATATGATAACAATTATTACAAATCAATTCATATGTTCAAGAAGCTACAGGAAAAATTAAATATGTTAGGGACACTTGGTTGGTTGAGGAGTCTGCCTTTGGCTTGGGTCACAATCATAGGGTCTAGAGATCACATCCCACACTGGTGTCCTTGCTCAGTGGGGAGGCTCTTTCTCCCTCTGCCTGCCACTCCCCCTGCTTGTGTTTGCTCTCTAACTCACTCTCTCTGACAAATTAATTAATTAATTAATAATAAAAATAAAAAAAACATAAACATGTTGGCCCTAATCAATACGGACATTAGTCAGATGTTGGAAATAGAGTTCAGAATGACAATTATAAAGATAATAGCTTGGGGGTGCCTGGGTGGCTCAGTGGGTTAAAGCCTCTGCCTTCGGCTCAGGTCATGATCCCAGGGTCCTGGGATCGAGCCCCGCGTCGGGCTCTCTGCTCAGAGGGGAGTCTGCTTCCTCCTCTCTCTCTCTGCCTGCCTCTCTGCCTACTTGTGATCTCTCTCTGTCAAATAAATAAATAAAATCTTTAAAAAAAAAATAAATAATAGGTGGGCTAGAAAAAACACAGAAGATACTATAGAACCCCTTTCTGGAGAAATAAAAGAACTAAAATCTAACCAAGTCAAAATCAAAAAGGCTATTAATGAAGCGCAATCAAAAATGGAAGCTCTTACTGCTAGCATAAATGAGACAGAAAAGAGAATAAGTGATACAGAAGACCAAATGATGGAGAATAAAGAAGCTAGGAAAAAGAGAGAAAAACAACTATTGGATCCCAAGGGGAGAATTCAAGAGATAAGTGATAGCATAAGATGGGATCCCAGAAGAAGTGTGGGGGGGGGGCGCAGGAGGTACATTAGAGCAAATTATAATAGACAACTTCCCTAATTGGGGGGAAGGAAACAGGCATCAAAATCCAGGAGGCAGAGAACCTCTCTCAAAATCAATAAAAATAGGTCAACACCTCATCATCTAATAGCAAAACTTACAAGTCTCAGAGACAAAGACAAAATCCTGAAAGCAGCTTGGGACAGAGTTCTATAACATACAATGGTAGAAATATGAGATTGGCAGTAGACCTAGACACAGAGACCTGTCAGGCCAAAAAGGACTGGCATGATATATTCAGAGCACTACACAAGAAAAATATGCAGCCAAGAATACTATATCCAGCTAGGCTGTCATTGAAAATACAAGGAGAGATAAAAAGCTTCCAGGACAAACAAAACTAAAATAATTTGCAAACACCAAACCCCCCCTACAGAAAGCATTGAAAGGGGTACTCTAAGCAACGAGAGAACCTAAAAGTAACATAGACCAGAAAGGAACAGAGACAATATACAGTAATATTCACCTTACAGGCAATACAATGGCACTAAATTCATATCTTTCAATAGTTACCCTGAATGTAAATGTGCTAAATGCCCCAATCAAAAGACAGAGGGTATCAGAATGAATAAAAAAAAAATAAGACCCAGGAGGAGTCAAGATGGCGGAGAAGTAGCAGGCTGAGACTACTTCAGCTAGCCGGAGATCAGCTAGATAGCTTATCTAAAGATTGCAAACACCTGAAAATCCATCGGCAGATCGAAGAGAAGAACAGCAATTCTGGAAACAGAAAAACAACCACTTTCTGAAAGGTAGGACCGGCGGAGAAGTGAATCCAAAGCGATGGGAAGATAGACCCCAGGGGGAGGGGACGGCTCCTGGCAAACGGCGGAGCAACGGCGCACAGAATCAGGACTTTTAAAAGTCTGTTCCGCTGAGGGACATCGATCCAGAGGCTAAACCGGGGCGAAGCCCATGCGGGGTCAGTGTGGCCTCAGGTCCCGCAGGGTCACAGAAGGACCGGGGGTGTCTGAGTGTCGTAGAGCTTGCGGGTATTGGAACGGGAAAGCCGGCTACAGAGACAGAGCCGACAGTAAGCTCACAGCTCGGTGTTACCTTGAACCGGTCGCAGGCTCGGTGAGCTCGGAGCGCGGCCAGAGGTCAGGCAGACGGGAGTAACTGGGCGCTGTTCTCTGAGGGCGCACTGAGGAGTGGGGCCTTGGGCTCTCAGCTCCTCCAGGCCGGAGACCAGGAGGCCGCCATTTGTATTCCCTGTCCTCCGGAACTCTACGGAAAGCGCTCAGGGAACAAAAGGTCCTGAAAGCAAACCCGAGCAGATTACTCACCCCGGCCCCTGATAAGGGCGGTGCAATTCCGCCTGGGGCAAAGACACTTGAGAATCACTACAACAGGCCCCTCCCCACAGAAGATCAACAAGAAATCCAGCCAAGACCAAGTTCACCTACCAAGGAGTGCGGTTTCAATACCAAGGAGAGCAGCAGAATTCCAGAGGAGGAGAAAGCAAAGCACGGAACTCATGGCTTTTTCCCTGTGATTTTTTTTAGTCTTGCAGTTAATTTAATTTTTTTCTTTTGCATTTTGTTTTTTTTCTCGCCTTCTGGTTAAAATTTTTTTTAACTTTTACCTTTTTCTTTTTTTAACGTTTTTTAACTAGTTTATCTAATATATAATTTTTTATATTTTTCTTATTTGTTTTCTTTTTTTTTATTCTTTTCTTTCCTTTGTTTTTTCTTTTTTTTTTTTTTCTTTCTTCCTTTTTGAACCTCTTTCTATCCCATTTCTCCCCCCTCACGATTTGGGATCTCATCTAATTTGGTTAAAGCATATTTTCCTGGGGTTGTTGCCACCCTTTTAGTATTTTACTTGCTCCTTCATATACTCTTATCTGGACAAAATGACAAGACGGAAAAATTCAACACAAAAAAAAGAACAAGAGGCAGAACCGAAGTTCAGGGACCTAATCAATACAGACATTGGTAATATGTCAGATCTAGAGTTCAGAATGACAATTCTCAAGGTTCTAGCCGGGCTTGAAAAAGGCATGGAAGATATTAGAGAAACCCTCTCGAGAGATATAAAAGCCCATTCTGGAGAAATAGAAGAACTAAAATCTAACCAAGTTGAAATCAAAAAAGCTATTAATGAGGTGCAATCAAAAATGGAGGCTCTCACTGCTAGGATAAATGAGGCAGAAGAAAGAATTAGTGATATAGAAGACCAAATGACTGAGAATAAAGAAGCTGAGCAAAAGAGGGGCAAACAGCTACTGGACCACGAGGGGAGAATTCGAGAGATAAGTGACACCATAAGACAAAACAACATTAGAATAATTGGGATTCCAGAAGAAGAAGAAAGAGAGAGGGGAGCAGAAGGTATACTGGAGAGAATTATTGGGGAGAATTTCCCCAATATGGCAAAGGGAACGAGCATCAAAATTCAGAAGGTTCAGAGAACGCCCCTCAAAATCAATAAGAATAGGCACACAACCGTCACCTAATAGTAAAATTTACAAGTCTCAGTGACAAAGAGAAAATCCTGAAAGCAGCCCGGGAAAAGAAGTCTGTAACATACAATGGTAAAAATATTAGACTGGCAGCTGACTTATCCACAGAGACCTGGCAGGCCAGAAAGAGCTGGCATGATATTTTCAGAGCACTAAACGAGAAAAACATGCAGCCAAGAATACTATATCCAGCTAGGCTATCATTAAAATAGGAGAGATTAAAAGCTTCCAGGACAAACAAAAACTGAAAGAATTTGCAAACACCAAACCAGCTCTACAGAAAATATTGAAAGGGGTCCTCTAAGCAAAGAGAGAGCCTACAAGTGGTAGATCAGAAAGGAACAGAGACCATATACAGTAACAGTCACCTTACAGGCAATACAACAGCACTAAATTCATATCTCTCAATAGTTACCCTGAATGTTAATGGGCTAAATGCCCCTGTCAAAAGACAAAGGGTATCAGAATGAATAAAAAAACAAAACCCATCTATATGTTGCCTCCAAGAAACTCATTTTAAGCCCGAAGACACCTCCAGATTTAAAGTGAGGGGGTGGAAAAGAATTTACCATGCTAATAGACATCAGAAAAAAGCAGGAGTGGCAATCCTTATATCAGATCAATTAGATTTTAAGCCAAAGACTATAATAAGAGATGAGGAAGGGCACTATATCATACTCAAAGGGTCTGTCCAACAAGAAGATTTAACAATTTTAAATATCTATGCCCCCAACGTGGGAGCAGCCAACTATATAAACCAATTAATAACAAAATCAAAGAAACACATCAGAATAATACAATAATAGTAGGGGACTTTAACACTCCCCTCACTGAAATGGACAGATCATCCAAGCAAAAGATCAGCAAGGAAATAAAGGCCTTAAACGACACACTGGACCAGATGGACATCACAGATATATTCAGAACATTTCATCCCAAAGCAACAGAATACACATTCTTCTCTAGTGCACAGGGAACATTCTCCAGAATAGATCACATCCTCGGTCCTAAATCAGGACTCAACCGGTATCAAAAGATTGGGATCATTCCCTGCATATTTTCAGACCACAATGCTCTAAACCTAGAACTCAACCACAAAAGGAAGTTTGGAAAGAACCCAAATACATGGAGACTAAACAGCATCCTTCTAAAGAATGAATGGGTCAACCGGGAAATTAAAGAAGAATTGAAAAGAATCCTGGAAACAAATGATAATGAAAATACAACGGTTCAAAATCTGTGGGACACAACAAAGGCAGTCCTGAGAGGAAAATATACAGCAGTACAAGCCTTTCTCAAGAAACAAGAAAGGTCTCAGGTACACAACCTAACCCTACACCTAAAGGAGCTGGAGAAAGAACAAGAAAGAAACCCTAAGCCCAGCAGAAGAGAAATCATAAAGATCAGAGCAGAAATCAATGAAATAGAAACCAAAAAAACAATAGAACAAATCAACGAAACTAGGAGCTGGTTCTTTGAAAGAATTAATAAAATTGATAAACCCCTGGCCCGACTTATCACAAAGAAAAGAGAAAGGACCCAAATAAATAAAATCATGAATGAAAGAGGAGAGATCATAACTAACACCAAAGAAATACAAACTATTATAAGAACATACTATGAGCAACTCTACACCAACAAATTTGACAATCTGGAAGAAATGGATGCATTCCTAGAAACATATAAACTACCACAACTGAACCAGGAAGAAATAGAAAGCCTGAACAGACCCATAACCAGTAAGAAGATTGAAACAGTCATTAAAAATCTCCAAACAGGGGCGCCTGAGTGGCTCAGTGGATTAGGCCGCTGCCTTCGGCTTGGTTCATGATCTTAGAGTCCTGGGATCGAGTCCCGCATCTGGCTCTCTGCTCAGCAGGGAGCCTGCTTCCCTCTCTCTCTCTCTCTCTGGCTGCCTCTCTGTCTACTTGTGATTTCTCTCTGTCAAGTAAATAAATAAATAAATCTTAAAAAAAAAAAAAAAATCTCCAAACAAACAAAAGCCCAGGGCCAGACGGCTTCCCGGGGGAATTCTTTCAAACATTTAAAGAAGAACTAATTCCTATTCTCCTGAAACTGTTCCAAAAAATAGAAATGGAAAGAAAACTTCCAAACTCATTTTATGAAGCCAGCATCACCTTGATCCCAAAACCAGACAAGGATCCCATCAAAAAAGAGAGCTATAGACCAATATCCTTGATGAACACAGATGCGAAAATACTCAACAAAATACTAGCCAATAGGATTCAACAGTACATTAAAAGGATTATTCACCACGCCCAAGTGGGATTTATTCCAGAGCTGCAAGGTTGGTTCAACATCCGCAAATCAGTCAATGTGATACAACACATCAATAAAAGAAAGAACCAGAACCATATGATTCTCTCAATAGATGCTGAAAAAGCTTTGACAAAGTACAGCATCCCTTCCTGATCAAAACTCTTCAAAGTGTAGGGATAGAGGGCACATACCTCAATATCATCAAAGCCATCTATGGAAAACCCACTGCAAATATCATTCTCAATGGAGAAAAACTGAAAGCTTTTCCGCTAAGGTCAGGAACACGGCAGGGATGTCCATTATCACCACTGCTATTCAACATAGTACTAGAGGTCCTAGCCTCAGCAATTAGACAACAAAAGGAAATTAAAGGCATCCGAATCGGCAAAGAAGAAGTCAAATTATCACTCTTCGCAGATGATATGATACTATATGTGGAAAACCCAAAAGACTCCACTCCAAAACTTCTAGAAATTGTACAGGAAATTCAGTAAAGTGTAAGGATATAAAATCAATGCACAGAAATCAGTTGCATTTCTCTACACAAGACAGAAGAAAGAGAAATTAAGGAGTCAATCCCATTTACAACTGCACCCAAAACCATAAGATACCTAGGAATAAACCTAACCAAGAGGCACAGAATCTATACTCAGAAAACTATAAAATACTCATGAAAGAAATTGAGGAAGACACAAAGAAATGGAAAAATGTTCCATGCTCCTGGATTGGAAGAATAAATATTGTGAAAATGTCTATGCTACCTAAAGCAATCTACACATTTAATGCAATTCCTATCAAAGTACCATCCATCTTTTTCAAAGAAATGGAACAAATAATTCTAAAATTTATATGGAACCAGAAAAGACCTCGAATAGCCAAAGGGATATTGAAAAAGAAAGCCAACGTTGGTGGCATCACAATTCCGAACTTCAAGCTCTATTACAAAGCTGTCATCATCAAGACAGCATGGTACTGGCACAAAACAGACACATAGATCAATGGAACAGAATGAGAGCCCAGAAATAGACCCTCAACTCTACAGTCAACTAATCTTCGACAAAGCAGGAAAGAATGTCCAATGGAAAAAAGACTGCCTCTTCAATAAATGGTGCTGGGAAAATTGGACAGCCACATGCAGAAAAATGAAATTGGACCATTTCCTTACACCACACACAAAAATAGACTCAAAATGGATGAAGGACCTCAATATGAGAAAGGAATCCATCAAAATCCTTGAGGAGAACACAGGCAGCAACCTCTTCGACCTCAGCCACAGCAACATCTTCCTAGGAACAACGCCAAAGGCAAGGGAAGCAAGGACAAAAATGAACTATTGGGATTTCATCAAGATCAAAAGCTTTTGCACAGCAAAGGAAACAGTTAACAAAATCAAAAGACAACTGACAGAATAGGAGAAGATATTTGCAAACGACATATCAGATAAAGGACTAGTGTCCAGAATCTATAAAGAACTTAGCAAACTCAACACCCAAAGAACAAATAATCCAATCAAGAAATGAGCAGAGGACAGGAACAGACATTTCTGCAAAGAAGACGTCCAGATGGCCAACAGACACATGAAAAAGTGCTCCATATCACTCGGCATCAGGGAAATACAAATCAAAACCACAATGAGATATCACCTCACGCCAGTCAGAATGGCTAAAATCAACAAGTCAGGAAATGACAGATGCTGGCGAGGATGCGGAGAAAGGGGAACCCTCCTACACTGTTGGTTGGAATGCAAGCTGGTGCAGCCACTCTGGAAAACAGCATGGAGGTTCCTCAAAATGTTGAAAATAGAACTGCCCTATGACCCAGCAATTGCACTATTGGATATTTACCCTAAAGATACAAACGTAGTGATCCAAAGGGGCACATGCACCCGAATGTTTATAGCAGCAATGTCCACAATAGCCAAACTATGGAAAGAACCTAGATGTCCATCAACAGATGAATGGATCAAGAAGATGTGGTATATATACACAATGGAATACTATGCAGCCATCAAAAGAAATGAAATCTTGCCATTTGCGACAACATGGATGGAACTAGAGCGTATCATGCTTAGCGAAATAAGTCAAGCAGAGAAAGACAACTATCATATGATCTCCCTGATATGAGGAAGTGGTGATGCAACATGGAGGCTTAAGTGGGTAGGAGAAGAATAAATGAAACAAGATGGGATTGGGAGGGAGACAAACCATAAGTGACTCTTAATCTCACAAAACAAACTGAGGGTTGCTGGGGGGAGGGGGTTTGGGAGAAGGGGATGGGATTATGGACATTGGGGAGGGTATGTGCTTTGGTGAGTGCTGTGAAGTGTGTAAACCTGGTGATTCACAGACCTGTACCCCTGGGGATAAAAATATATGTTTAAAAAAAATAAAAAATTATAAAAATAAAAAAATAAAAAAATAAGACCCATCAATATGCTCTCTGCAAGACTCATTTTAACTCAAAGACATCTCCAGATTTAAAGTGAGGTGGTGGAAAACCATTTACCATGCTAATGGACATCAAAAGAAAACTGGGTTGGCAATCTTTTTATCAGACAAATTAAATTTTAAACCAAAGACTACAATAAGAAATGAGGAAGGGCACTATAGCATACTTACAGTATCTGTCCAACAAGATCTAACATCTTTAGATGTTATTTCTTTTAATATCTATGCCCCTAACATGGGAGTAGCCAACTATATAAACCAATTAATTACAAAATCAAAGAAACACATCGACAATAATATAATAATAGTAGGGGACTTTAACACTCCCCTCACTGAAATGGACAGTTCATCTGAGCAAAAGATCAACAAGGAAATAAAGGCTTTAAATGACACACTGGACCAGATGGAAATCACAGATATATTCAGAACATTCCTTCCCAAAGCAATAGAATACACATTCTTCTCTAGCGCACATGGAGCACTCTCCAGAATAGATCACATCTGGGTCACAAATCAGGTCTCAACCAGTACCCAAAGACTGCATATTTTCCTACCACAATGCTTTGAAACTTGAACTCAATCAAAGAGGAGAATTGGAAAGAACTCAAATACATGGAGGCTAAAGAGCATCCTCCTAAAGAATGAATGGGTCAACCAGGAATAAAAAGAAGAATTTAAAATTTCATGGGAACAAATGAAAATGAAAACACAACTGTTCAATATCTTGGGATGCAGTAGAGGCAGTCCTAAGAGGAAAGTCTGTAGCAATATATATAAAAGCCTTTCTCAAGAAAGAAGAAGGGTCTGAAATACACAACCTAACACTACACCTAAAGGAACTAGAGAAAGAACAGCAAATACAGCCTAAACCCAGCAGGAGAAGAGAAATAATAAAGATCAGAGCAGAAATCAGTAAAATAGAAACCAAAAAAACAGTAGAACATACCAATGAAACTAGAAGCTGGTTCTTTTTAGTAAGAGTGATAAACCCCTGGCCAGACTTATCAGAAAGAAAAGAGAAAGGACCCAAATTAATAAAATCATGAATGAAAGAAGAAAGATCACAATCAACACCAAAGAAATACAAATAATTATAAGAACATATTATGAGCAACTATATGCCAGCAAATTAGACAATCTGGAAGAAACAGATGCATTCCTAGAGATGTATAAACTACCAACCAAACCAGGAAGAAAAAGAAAACCTAAACAGACCAATAACCAATAAGAAAATTGTAGTAATCAAAAATCTCCCAACAAACAAGAGCCCTGGACCAGATGGCTTCCCAGGGAAATTCTACCAAACATTTAAAGCAGAATTAATACCTACTCTTCTGAAACTGTTCCAAAAAATAGGAATGGAAGGACAACTTCCAAACTCATCTTATGAGGCTACCTTACCTTGATCCCAAAACCAGTCAAAGATCCCATTAAAAAAGATAATTGCAGACCAATATCCCCAGTGAAAAAGGATGCAAAAATTCTCACCAAAATACTAGCCAATAGGATCCAACAGTACATTAAAAAGATTACTCACCACGACCAAGTGGGATTTATTCCTGGGCTGCAAGGTTGGTTCAACATCCACAAATCAATCAATGTGATACAATACATTAATAAAAGAAAGAACAAAAACCGTATGATACTCTCAATAGATGCAGAAAAGCAGTTGACAAAATACAGCATCCTTTCTTGGTCAAAACTCTTCACAGTGTAGGGACAGAGGGAACATATGTCAGTATCAAAAAAGCTATCTATGAAAAACCCACAGTGAATACCATTCTCAACTGGGAAAAAAACTGAGAGCTTTTCCCCTAATGTCAAGAACAGAGCAGGATGTCCACTATCACCACTGCTAATTAAGATAGTACTAGGAGGGGCGCCTGGGTGGCTCAGTGGTTTGGGCTGCTGCCTTTGGCTCGGGTCATGATCTCAGGGTCCTGGGATCGAGCCCCGCATCGGGCTCCCTGCTCCGCGGGAAGCCTGCTTCCCTCTCTCTCTCTCTCTGCCTGCCTCTCTGCCTACTTGTGATCTCCGTCTTTCAAATAAATAAATAAAATCTTTAAAAAAAAAAAAAAAAAAAAAAAAAAAAGATAGTACTAGGAGTCCTAGCCTCAGCAATCAGGCAACAAAAACAAATAAAATGCATCTGAATCAACAAAGAATAAGTCAAGCTCTCACTCTGAAGATGATATGATACTTGATGTGAAAAATCCAAAGATTTCACTCTAAAACTGCTAGAACTCATACAGGAATTCAGTAAAGTGTCAGGATATAAAATCAACACACAGAAATCAGCTGCATTTCTATACACTAACAACAAGACAGAAGAAAGAGAAATTAAACAGTTAATCCAATTTACAATTGTACCCCAAACCATAAGATACCTAGGAATAAATCTAAACAATGAGGCAAAGAATCTGTACTCAGGAAACTACAGAATACTCACGGAAGAAGTTGAGGAAGACACAAGGAAATGGAAAAATGTTCCATACTCGTGGATTGAAAGAACAAATACTGTGAAAATGTCTATGATACCTAGAGCAATCTAAACATTTAATTCAATTCCTACCAAAATACCATCAACTTTTTTCAAAGACATGGGATAAATAATCCTAAAATTTATATGGAACCAGAAAGACCCCAAACAGCCAAAGGAATGTTGAAAAAGCAAAGCTGGTGGCATCACAATTCCAGACTTCAAGCTCTGTTTACAAAGCTGCAATCACTAAGACAGTATGATACTAACAGTAAAAGAGTCTCATAGATCAATGGAACAGAATAGAGAGCCCAGAAATGGACCGATCTGCAACAAAGCAGGAAAGAATGTCCAATAGCAAAAAGACAATCTCTTCAACAAATGGTGTTGGGGAAATTGGACAGCCACATGCAAAATGAAACTGGACCATTTCCTTACACCATCCACAAAAACAGGCTCAATATGGATGAAAGACCTAAATGCGAAACAGGAACCATCCAAATCCTTGGGGACAACACAGGCAGCAACCTGTTCAACCTCAGCTGCAGCAACTTCTTCCTAGAAACATCATCAGAGACAAGGGAAGCAAAGGCAAAAATGAACTATAGGGACTTCATCTAGATCAAAAGGTTTTGCACAGCAAAGGAAACAGTCAACAAGACCAAAACACAACAGACAAAATGGGAGAAGATATTTGCAAATGATGTATTAGATAAAGGGCTAGTATCCAAAATCCATAAAGAACTTACAAACTCAACACCCAAAGAACAAATAATCCTATCAAGAAACGGGCAGAGGACAAGAACAGACATTTCTGCAAAGACGACACCCAAATGGCCAACAGACACATGAAAAAGTGCTCCACATCACTCGGCATCAGGGAAATACAAATTAAAACCACAGTGAGATACCACCTCATACCAGGCTAAAATTAGCAAGTCGGGAAATGACGGGTGTTGGCAAGGATGCAGAGAAAGGGGAACCCTCCTGCATTTTTGGTGGGAATGCAAGCTGGGGCAGCCACTCTGGAAAACAGTATGGAGGTTCCTCAAAAAGTTGAAAATAGAGCTACCCTATGACCCAGCAATTGCACTACTTAGTATTTACCCCAAAAATACAAATGTAGTGATCTAAAAAGGCACGTGCTCCCCAATGTTTATAGCAGCAATGTCCACAATAGCCAAACTATGCAAAGAGCTTAGATGTCCATCAACAACTGAATGGATAACAAAGATGTGGTGTATATATACAATGGAATATTATGTAGCCATCAGGAAAAAAAAAAAAAAATCTTGCCATTTGCAATGACATGGATGGAACTAGAGGGTATTATACTAAGTGAAATAAGTCAATCAGAGACAGACAATTATCATATGATCTCACTGATTTGATGAATTTGAGAAACAAGACAGAGCATCATAGGAGAAGGGAGGAAAAAATGAAACAAGACAAAACCAAAGAGGGAGACAAACCATAAGAGATTCCTAATCTAAGGAAACAAACAATTGCTGGAGTGGAGGAGAGTGAGAGGGATGGGATAGCGGAGTGAAGGACACTGGAGAGGATATGTGCTGTGGTGAGTGCTGTGAATTGTGTAAGACTGATGAATCACAGATCTGTTCCCCTGAAACAAATAATACTTGTTAATAAAAAATAAATAAATAAATGACCTACCAAATAAATAAATAAACAAACAAATAAGCATGTTAAGTAGATACACAGAAGACACTTTTTTAAGTGGCAAAAAAATCAAATTTCTGAAGATGTCTACAATGTCAGACATGAAAAATAAAGTTGATGGGATTAACAAGTGATTAGATATTGTAGAAAAATAATAAACTTGAAAACAGCAATGGAAATTATTCAAAACAAAAGAGAAAAATAAATGGAAAAAGTAAATAATTTACTAGTGATCTGTAGGAGTACAAGAAGTCAAATATACATGCAATTGGAGCCCTGAAGGATAGAAAGAGGAATCAGAAAAAATATCTGAAGAATTAATAGCCAACAAATTTTCCAAATTTGATAAATTATATTTCCCTTCATATCCAAGATGCAAAGTAAATCCAAACAAAGACATTACAAGAAAAGTGCAGACCAATATATCTCATAATATCTGAGATACAAAAATTCTTTACAAAATCTTAGCAAATTGGATCTGACAATATATCAAAAGGATAATACATAATGACCAAGTAGAATTTATCCCAGGAAAGCAATTGTTGCTTTAATAGTTGAAAATCAACCAATTGCTGACTGACCAAATAGAAAAATTATAACACCATCTTATTAGATGCAGAAAGGCATTTGAGAAAGTACAACACTCATTCCTACTAAAAACTCTCAGAACAGTAAGAAGGGGACTTTCTCAGTATAATAAAGAATATCTATGATAGAGGCGCCTGGGTGGCTCAGTGGGTTAAGCCGCTGCCTTTGGCTCAGGTCATGATCTCAGGGTCCTGGGATCGAGCCCCACATCGGGCTCTCTGCTCAGCAGGGAGCCTGCTTCCCTCTCTCTCTCTCTCTCTCTGCCTGCCTCTCCATCTACTTGTGATTTCTCTCTGTAAAATAAATAAATAAAATCTTTAAAAAAAAAAAAAAGAATATCTATGATAAACCTTCAGCAACTACCATACTTAAGGGTAAAAGACCAAATGCTTCTACTCTAAGATCACAAACAAGGCACAAACGCCCACTCTCACATTTTTTTTCATTCTCACATTTCTACTCCACCTAGCATTGGAGCTCCTAGCCTCTGTAATAAAGAAAAGGAAATTAATTAAAGGAGCCCAGATTAGAGAGGAAGAAATAAAACAATTTTTATTCTCAAAAGAAATTATTGTCTATGTAGAAAATCTTAACAAATCTACAAAAAGATACTATAAAACAAATGAATTTAGCAAATTCCCAGGAAAGAATATCAATGTAATAAAATAATCATATTTCTATATTGGCAATAAACAACTAGAAATTAACATATATTATACATATAATTTATCATACTATCAAAAAGAATAAAATACTTGGGGTGCCTGGGTGGTGCAGTCAGTTAAGCAGCTGACTCTTGGTTTTGGCTTAGGTCATGATCTCAGGGTCCTGAGATCAAATCCTGCATCAGGCTCCTGAGCATGGGCTCAGCAAGGAGTCTGTTTCTCCCTTTCCTCCTGCCCCTCCCCACATTCATGTGCTCGCTGTCTCTCTCAAATAAAAAAATCTTTTTTAAAAAAAAAAGAGAATGAAATACTTAAGTATAAGTTTGATAAAAGTTATTCAAGACCTGTACACTGAAAAACTATAAAACACTGGTCAGAGAGGCTAAATGAGACTTTATTAAATGGACATGTTGCAATCCTAATGAAAATTTCATCAGGCTATTTCTAGAAATAGGCTAATTCTAAAATTCACATGGAAATGCAAAATGCTAAAATGGTCAAAACAACCTGAAAACAAAGAATTAAGCTCAAGAACTATGTACATGAGGAAATGAAACAGCTAGTTTCAGACAAGGTTAGCACCACTATATTATATAATTTTAATGGAGAGATGGCCATCACTTTTTCCCATGTATTTTATCTTTGTAAAATATAAATATACTGCACATGTCCCCTTTAAAAACTGCTTCATCTTGTTCCCTTCATCCTTCACAGAAGTAACAACAGTAAGTTTGATAACCTTTCCAGACCTTCTTTGTACATCTATGTAAATATATACTATATACAGCCTTAAAAAACCAGAGTACTGTCTATGTTGTAATACTATGAAGGAATATATGGGAATAAGAGAAGCTTAAAATCAGGACAACTGTTACCTAGGAGCAAGGACAGAGACATGAAAAGACATTTCTGCAAAGAAGACATCCAAATGGCCAACAGACACATGAAAAAGTGTAAGGGTGTGGACAACGGGAAGGATAACAATAGAAAGGGTTCCATCTAGACAGTTTCAAATCTCTTCATAATGTCTTATTTCCCAACCTGGAGGGTGGGAAACAGTATTCCTGGTTATAAATATTGCATTATTTTGTATTTTTTTTAAAACATAAATTAAACTGAATGTATCATACGGCAATTTGATTTTTTTCCTCTACGATATACAGATCTACCCATTTTACTATATATAAATGTTTCTCCATTTTCTAATACTGCAGATTATTTAATAATATGACTAGAAAATAGTTCACTTAGCCATTGATGGACATTTAGATTGTTTACAGTTTTATACACCACAAGTAATGTTGCTGTAACCTTCTTGTGCTGTAGAAGTCTTCCTATGTACATGTGAAGGTGTTCTATCCCAAGATAGAACTGCTGGAGCACACAACATGTGCATGTTCAATTTTTTACATTAATAAATAATATCAAAATGTCTCTCAACTGGTTATATCAGTCTACGTTCCCAATACTAGTACTACAAAGAAACTGTTTCTCCACAATCTCAACACTGGGTATCATTAGTCTTTATTAATTTTGCTACTTTGAAATAAACATATCATCTTATCATTTTAATTCACAATTCCTTAATTAGAGTTGGGCCCCTTTTTGTGTATTTATACACCATAAATATTTTCCTTTCTATAAAGTGCCTATTTTGTACCATTTACCAATTTTTTAAAATTTAAGTTGTCTTGTCTTACTAATATTTTACAGTTCTTTTTTTTTCTTTTTTTAAGATTTTATTTATTTATTTATTTGTCAGAGAGAGAGAGAGAGAACACAAGCAGGCAGAGAGGCAGGCAGAGGCAGAGAAAGAAGCAGGCTCCCTGCTGAGCAAGGAGTCCGATGTAGGATTCGATCCCAGGACCCTGGGATCATGACTGAGCCGAAGGCAGTGGCTTAACCAACTGAGCCACCCAGGCATCCCGTATTTTATGGTTCTTAAACACTATGTTTACAATTTTTTTTTTTGCTACTATGCTGCAAATAATTTTTCTCAGTTTCAAAAGCCATAATGTCTGAATTCAGATCATGTTATCTTCAGTTGTAAATAACTATACATTTTCACTTCTCATATGTTTCCATATTTAGCCTTATTTTTTCATCTTAATAAGGTCTTTGCTACCCCATAGTCATAAACACAATCTCTCATATTTTTTCTTAAAAATTTTATATTGTGCTTTTTTACCTTCATGTTTGAATTTAATTTTTTTTGAACAGCATGACACAAGAATTCAAATTAACCTGTATCCGCTAGATAGCCAGCTGTCCCAACATAATTTAATACACCATAATTTTTCCCCACAATGCTTTGAGATGATACTTTTTTTTTAAGATTTTTATTTATTTATTTGTCAGAGAAAGAGAGAGAGAGAGAGCACGCACAGGCAGACAGAGTGGCAGAGGGAGAAGCAGGCTCTCTTCGGAGCAAGGAGCCTGATGCGGGACTCGATTCCAGGACGCTGGGATCATGAACTGAGCGGAAGGCAGCTGCTTAACCAACTGAGCCACTCTGGTGTCCCGAGATGATACTTTGATAGACGAAATTTAATTTTATACTAGATCCGCTTCTAGACTTCCTGTTTGGTCCTACAGATTTTTTTCTATATATCCCTATATAAAATACTAATATTTTCTATATATATTTTTATATAGATCCCTATACCTAAATCAACCTGTTTTAATTATGATAGTATTATGAAGTATCAGGACAGCTATCAGATGAGTCTAACTCTTTGATCTGTTTCAAAATGTCCACTATTGTTGTATACTTGTTCCTCCATCTAAACTTGAGAACCAGCTTGATAAATGCTATAAGTAGTGTGGGGAATGGGATTACGGTGATTTGCAGGCAAACTTTAAAATACTTTACACAAGGTTTATGCTATTTTCCTTGTCAACTAAAACAACTGCCTTGTTCCCTCTCTACTGGGCATGTATCTTCTAATTGGTTTAATTAGGGTTAATTATGCTTTATGTACAATAGCAAACATGGGTAAAAGAACACAGTCACATTTTAATTCAACACTGAAGAGAATATAAATCCAGAGATAATCTCTTTACATCTATTACTCCCCTAAAAACAAGTCTTATCCACTAGGACTCTATGTATGTTCTAAACAAAACTTAGCAAATTTGGGGTTAGTGGACTTCAAAACAGTTAAAAAGCATGACTTTAACACAAATTATGAGGAAAGTCTAAATAAGAATTCTTATTCACTTTTCCTACTTTCAGAGTTATAAAAGTAAAGTTATCGATATCAAACACATTATGAACAATCTCAAAATTTCAGATTTGCTTCTCCTTATCCTTCCTGATTGAAGACATAAATATTAAAAATTGTATTTCTTCAAAAATTTTTAAGATTAACCTTTCTAGTATTACAATTAAACAACTGACAAGTATATGATTAAAATGAATTACTTGAGTATATTAGGATAAGAGGTTTCAAGACTTTTTAAAACTATATTAATTTATTTTCTATGACTTCAAATTATAACAGTCAAAGTGATTATCTTATAGTACCGTTGTGACAACTTTCAACACGGAACATTAATGTAACCTTCACAGCTGGGCATGCTGAACATATACTGAGTACCACTGGCAATGAAGCATATCTGTTATTATTATTAGGCATGCTAGTGGAATGATGGCCATATTTTGCAAACATACAGGCAATTTACAAAATTATTTAAGGGTAAAAAAAAAAAAATCATGTCAAGGATTTCCTTTAAAATACTATAGGAAAGGGGTGCCAGGCTGGCTCAGTCGGAGGGACTCTTGATCTCAGGGTCATGAGTTTGAGCCCCAACTGGGTGTGGAGATTGCTTAAAATCAATAAATAAATAAACTCTAAAAATTATTTTTAATTAAAAAAATACTATAGGAAAAAGAGACTGAGTAAGATAGATGAAGGGCAAAAGCAGTTAATTGTTGGAGCTGGATGACAGGTTCATGAGGGCTCTTACAATGTTCTCTCTAAATTTATAAATACTTGAAAAGTTCAAAGTTTTTTTAATGAAAATTGTATATTAATGCTGGAGAAAAACATAATCTTACTAATCTTAACATTACAATGTGTTTCTCCAGAACTGAAAAATTAAGTACTTTTATTCTAAGATCATCTCAAAATTAAAATTAGTTTGGACTCTGCACTTTAAAAGTTTCATAACAAAAGATCCCAACTGTGCACTTCAGAACAGCAAAAACATCTCTGTAATCAACTACAAAACCAAAAATTAATTCTGATCTCTTTCCTGCTTTAATCTGTATTATTCTATTGCATCTGAAGCTCTATCAAGGGTACAAAATGTTCCAAGATTATAGAACAAAGTGTGTCTTCCTCTCAAAGGCAAGCTACTGCTGGTGTGTAACCAACATCATCCTTCTGTAGATAAAAATAGCCTTCAAACACCACATGCACCAAAGACAATAGACCCAAGGAAAGTTGGGCAGAACAAAGTAGTTACCAGGGAGGAATTCGGCCAGCCGAGAGCTTGCCCTTCTGCCCTTCACACAAGAGTCTGTTTGCAACTGAGACTGGATTCTTGATTCCTATAAAAATAAAATTGTCAGAAAATGAAGTCAGAAAAATATCTTCAGGTTTCCCACTAAGTTTTGTGGATGTTTCAATAAAACAACTTTTAAATATCTTAGAAAACTCTTCTTTTATATATACTAATGAAAACCCTTAATTATCATGAATAATATGGATAAAATCAACAAATAAATGAATATCCAGTAGAGAGAAGAATATAAAACATACATTCTCATGTTTTGTCATATGCTACAGCAACAAAGACTGAATTTGAAATAATTAATATTTAAGTTAGGTCCCTTGTTAATAGATTTCAGAATAGAATAGAGATACCGAAAATGAGGCATCTACTTTCAAAAACTGAATTTCTTCCAAAGAATAAACATGATTACAAACAGCTTCAAGTTTACCGTGGTGGGGGGAGGGGAGGAATGAATGGCCAAAATTTTTCAATCTCGCCTACAAGAGAGACAGAATAAAGAGAATATCCTACAAATCAAGTAAGAGTGGGGAGAAGAGGCCAAGTATGTACAAGACTGTAACCTAAAATATGGTTCAGATTGTTTCCAGGAGGGAAAACAGAATGTGAAGACAAGCAAGAAGAGGATGCTTATCTGGGAGGAATACTAGGACAGTATTAGTGTGAAAAACAGTCATGATGACAATGATGACAAATAAAGCAATGTGATGATGACTGAAGACAGTGAAAGTAACTCAGTATCTAATATATACTAACCCCCATACCAAAGCCTTAAATATATCAGATTAATTCATTGACTTCTCAACTCTATCATATAAGTATACTTATGAACCTTGAGGTTCATAGTACTGAGGAAATATCCACACAGAGGGTTAAGTCACCTGCCCAAGATCATAGTGCTGAGATTTTGACAGAAGCAGCTAATGCCAGAGACCACACGCTTAACTACTAACCAATGGATGCCTCTCAGGACACCATCAGTACCAAAATAAAAATTAAAAATATCAATCAATCAATGAATCAGCAGTGGGATATAAAAAGAGTATTAAAACTCAAATTAAGGTCACCATATTGACTCAAAACAAAACTATCTAGCTAAACAACAAAAACATGCCACCAAAAAAACATATGAAATACCGAATAAAGGAAAAGCTCAGATCTACATACTTCCTCTTAAAATATATCTCTGTATATGATGATCTAATACTTAAAGACTTTGATAACTGTCAATTAAGTTATAAATTTAAATCTAAAAATTCTGCATCAAAACTTCAAAAGGATCTCTATGATGTATGACAAGTTGACTCTTAAATTCATCAGGAAAAGAAAACTTTGGGGGTCAAAATGAAGAGGTATTCACCCTTCAAGATACCATTTCTTGGGCGCTTGGGTTAAGCCTCTGTCTTCGGCTCAGGTCATGATCTTAGGGTCCTGGGATCAAGTCCCACATCGGGCTTTCTGCTCAGCAAAGAGCCGGCTTCCCCCTCTCTCTCTGCCTGCCTCTCTGCCTACTTGTGATCTCTCTCTCTGTGTCAAATAAATAAATAAATCTTTTTTAAAAAAATACCGTCTCTTATTAAAAACTATTCTTAATTTAAAAAGTGTGGTTTGAGCACAAGCAGACAAATACACCAATGGAACAGAATAAAGCTAAAGTCCAGAATAGACCACACAAGCATTTGAATGTTTAATACATGACATAGACAGTATTTCAAATGAGTAGAAAAAGACAGACTCTATATGAGAGGTAGAAAGAACACAGAGTGATGGGAGTCAGACTGTTTTATAACTGTACCTGCTATCTATTGCTTCTCAGCTATAAATTCTCCCTTCACTGCCTGACCTGTGAAAATGGATATGGGCCCTTTAAATATGCTTCCTTTGCCAGTTGGCACACTGGTAGCTTTGACAGTAGAGGGCACTGGAGACACACTGTAGGAAGACCAGGTGGCTTCTTAGGCAGGCTTGGAGAGCTTCAGTTTTTCTTCACTATTTGGCCCACATGGTATTCCCTGGTGCTAAGTGCCTTCAAGGTGCAGCTTTCTGCAGCATTTGGCCACCACATGTTTTCTCCAGCTCCTGATTCAGGCTACAGCAGCATAGCTGACAGCCCCAGAAAGAACAGGACTGTGCCCAGCTCGAGTCACAAACGTTCTCAGCCTCATAGGCACAAAGAGTGAAGTGTCCCATGGGGAGAGGGCCGTCGGGTAAGCCAAAAACCCAGTCTTTACCCTGTGCAACAGAGGTTCAATTCACATAGTTTCCTCACCCCCATGTGTCCACCTACCAGCCTGAGCTCATTTGTGCCCCACAGGATTGTTCTTGGTCTCACAGTGACTGTGGCCTGTGTACCCAGCAACTTCTCGGCTAGGCAGTGGGCTACAACCATACCTTCTTCAATAAGGTCCAAATCTTCCAAGTTTATCCTTACTTGGGTATTCTCCCTCTGCCCTAGAATACATTTTGAGTTCTCTTTCCATCTTTGTATAGTTACTCTCCTATTACTGTTTAACAGTTCTGTACATTAAACATTCCCTATTTAATCTACCATGTGATTTGTCTCCTACTTGGACCCAGACTGATAAAGTAACCTTGGGCCAATTACTAAATATCTTCTGTATTTCAGATTCCTTATCTGTGAAATGAGGACAAAAGTAGTGTCCTCAAAAGGTAATTGTGAGAATTAAATGACTGCATACATATGAACTACTGGAGAACAATGCATGGTATGTAACAGTCACCCAATGAAAAATTGTTATTATTATTGTTATTATTCAAGATTATGTAGGGACAATTTGTTGGTTATTTCAGAAAAAAACAATGCATTAAAAAAGTAAATGAAAAATAAATTATAAGTGTATGAGAAGAAAATATAGGTGAATATACTTATAATTATGAGGGAAACCTTAAGAAATGCAAAATACAAAAGACACACAAAAAAAAAATAAGTGGGTAGGAGAAGAATCAATGAAACAAGATGGGATTGGGAGGGAGACAAACCATAAGTGACTCTTAATCTCACAAAACAAACTGAGGGCTGCTGGGGGGAGGGGGTTTGGGAGAAGGGGGTGGGATTATGGACATTGGGGAGGGTATGTGCTTTGGTGAGTGCTGTGAAGTGTGTAAACCTGGTGATTCACAGACCTGTACCCCTGGGGATAAAAATATATGTTTATAAAAAAAAAAAAAAAAAAAAAGAAAGGACAAATACCCGACTTTTGTAGCAGCATGGACGGGACTGGAAGAGATTATTATGCTGAGTGAAATAAGTCAGGCAGAGAGAGTCAATTATCATATGGTTTCACTTATTTGTGGAGCATAACAAATAGCATGGAGGACATGGGGAGTTAGAGAGGAGAAGGGAGTTGGGGGAAATTGGAAGGGGAGGTGAACCATGAGAGACTATGGACTCTGAAAAACAATCTGAGGATTTTGAAGGGGTGGGGGGTGGGAGTTTGGGGTACTAGGTGGTGGGTATTATAAAGGGCACGAATTGCATGGAGCACTGGGTGTGGTGAAAAATAATGAATACTGTTATGCTGAAAATAAAAAATAAATTAAAAAAAAAAAAATAAGTAATAAGTTTGAAAATAAAAATTTTTAATTCTAATATAATAAAGCACATTATAAGTAAAGTTAAAAGGTAAGCCACAAGAGATATGAAACAGTTCACAGAGAAATGCTAATGGCCTTTAAACATGAAATTTCATTACCAATAAAATTTCATAATGAAAGAAATTAAAATTAAAACTAATTGATAGACTCTTTCTTACCCATCATAGAAGCCAGAAAGGATAAAGAAGATTGGAACAAGTGAATAACCAAATTGACCAAACCAGCACATACAGAACATGTACCCAACAACCACAAAATAATTACTCTTTTAAAAAGTCCACACGGAATGTTTAACAAAGCATACCATAAACTGGGCCATAAAGCAAGTCTCAAAAAGCATAGAAGGAATCATATAAGGAAGCATAAGGAATCATATAAAGGATGTTATCTGACCACTGTGAAATTAAACTAGAAATCAAGGAAAAAAAGCTAACTAAAAAGTCCTTAAGTAAAGACATTTGACAACTCATTTGAAAAAGACAAATTCCTTGAAACTCACGTGAGAGGAAAACATAATCTTATAACTCTTAAAGAAAGAGAATCCATTTTTTAAAACTTCCTACAAAGAAAATGCCACTAATTTAGAATAACTAATGAGTTATCAGAAGAAATCATTCCAATCATATGCAAACTGTTTCCTAGAAAAAAAAAAGTCCCAATTCATTTTGTGAGGTCAGCTATAACAGGATTCCAAAACCTGAAAATATTCCAAGAAAGGAAAAGTAAGCCCAATCTAATACATGAACATAGATGTCAAAATCTTAAACATCAGCAACTTGAACCCAACAGAATATAAAGATACAAACATGACCAAGAAGACTTTATGCCAATAAAAGGAACATTCAAAAATCAATCACAAATTTCATGTTTAACAAAATATAGGAAAAAACTCTTTACCTCAACAGACACAGAAAAGCATTTTATGATAATTCAATCAATACCCATTTGTAATAAAAACTATCAGTAAACTAAGATTAGAAGGGAACTTCCTCAATCTGATAAAGGATATCTATGAGAGTCCAAAAGCTAGCAGAGCATACAGAATGGTAAAATATTTAATGTTCTCCCTCTAAGATCAGGAACAAAGCAAGGATGTACACCATCCCCACTTACATTCAGCATTGTACTGAATGTTACAGCCAGTATAGTAAAGTAAGAAAAAAATGAAAAGTTTAAATATTGAAAAGGACAAAGTAAAATTGCATGAGTCATAGGTAATATAATTGTGTATACAGAAGTTACATGGGAACCTATTTTTTCAAATGCTAGAACAAGTGAATTCATCAAGGCTAGTGAATTCAAGCCCAATAACAAAATTCAATTATATTTCTGAATTCAATAAAACAATTAGACACTTTAAATTTATATACTTATATACTTATAATAGCATCAAAAACTAAGTATCTAGAAGAAAACTAATAAAAGATATATATAATATTTATACTGAAAACCATAAAACAATGCTGAGGAAAAAACATGAGTAACATTTATATAAATATACATATCCTATATTTGTGGACTGGAATATCCAATACTGTTAAGACATCAATTGTCCACAAATGATTCTATATACTCAATGCAATACCAATCAAAATCCCAGCAGGGTTTTATTATGGACATTGACAAGCCGACTCAAAAATTTTGTGAAAATGCCCAGACACCTAGAATAGCCAATATAACCTTAAAGGAAAAAAAAGAAAAGAAAAAAAAAGGAAGTTAGAAATCTTACACAAACCAGGTATCAAGTGATACATATATATCACTAATATAAGTATATTAGAAAACATAAAAAATATAAAGCTATAGTAATCAAGAAAGTATAGCAATAAATAGAACAGTAGAGTAGAACAGAGGGTACAGGAACAAGCCATTGTACATATAGTCCATCACCTGATTTGCCAGCACAGTTATGTGAAGAGAACATTGTCCTTTCTATTGACAATGGCAATGAACCAAGTGGATATCCATAAGAGAAAAAAAATTAATGTCAGCTCCTATCTTACATACACTAAAATTAATCTGGGCTTGATAAAAGAGCTAAATGTGAAAGGTAAAAAATAAAGAACCAAGATGCCCTTCAATGGACGAATGGATAAGGAAAATGTGGTCCATATACACTATGGAGTATTATGCCTCCATCAGAAAGGATGAATACCCAACTTCTGTAGCAACATGGACGGGACTGGAAGAGATTATGCTGAGTGAAATAAGTCAAGCAGAGAGAGTAAATTATCATATGGTTTCACTTATTTGTGGAGCATAACAAATAGCATGGAGGACATGGGGAGTTAGAGAGGAGAAGGGAATTGGGGGAAATTGGAAGGGGAGGTGAACCATGAGAGACTATGGACTCTGAAAAACAATCTGAGGGGTCTGAAGTGGTCGGGGGGGGGGGGAGTGGGAGGTTGGGGTACCAGGTGGTGGGTATTATAGAGGGCACAGATTGCATGGGGCACTGGGTGTGGTGAAAAAATAATGAATACTGATATGCTGAAAATAAATAAATTTAATTTTAAATAAATAAATAAAATAAAATAAAAGTACTATTAGGGATGCCTAGTGAGCTCAGTCAGGAGAGCATGTGACTCTTGATCTCTGGGTCATGAGTTCAAGCCCCACAGTGGGTATAAACCTCACTTAAAAAAAAAAAAAAAACACCAGAACTATTAAAAGAAAAAAATGGAGACAATCTTCATAACTTTGGGTAGACAAAGATTTCTTAAATAAAATATTTTTTAAATAACTATAAAGTAAAAGGTTGGTAATCTAAACTACATTAGAATTAAAAACTTCAGTTCATCAGAAGACAGCATTAGAAGAATAAAAACATGATCCACAGACTAGGAGGAGATATACATAACACAGGTATCTGACAAATGATCTGCATTCAAATATATAAAGTATTTCAACAAATCAATGAAAAAAGATAATCCAATAAAAATATGCAAAAGACTTTTGAACATAAAACAAGAATATCTAAATGGCTAATAAGTATGTCATAAGGTTCTCAGTGTCATTAGTCACCAGGGAAACTTAAATTAAAACAATTAATGCCGGGGCACCTGGGTGGCTCAGTGAGTTAAAGCCTCTGCCTTCAGCTCAGGTCATGATCCCAGGGTCCTGGGATCAAGCCCCACATTGGGCTCTCTGCTCAGAGGGGAGCCTGCTTCCCCCTCTCTCAGTCTCTCTACCTGCTTGATCTCTCTCTGTCTGTCAAATAAATAAATAAAATATTAAAAAAAAAAAAACAATTAATGCTACTGCACAGATACCAAAATTGATGAATTTTATTTTTTTAAAGATTTTATTAATTAATAAATGAATGAGAGAGAGAGAGAGAGAGCACAAGCAGAGGGAGCAACAGGCAGAGAGAGAGGGAGAATCAGGAGGCACCCCACCAAGCAGGGAGTCCAACATATGGTTCAATGCCAGGACCCTGGGATCATGACCTGAGCCAAAGGCAGACACTTAACCAACTGGGCCACCCAGGCCACCCCAAAATTGATACATTTTAAAAAGAATAGCAATGCCAAATGCTGGCCCTCATGTAGTGTAACTAAAATGCTCATACAGTGCAGAGTGTAAGTATAGATTATAACTACTTAGGAAAACTGTCCAGCAATATCAACTAAAGCAAAGCACATTATGTACCCAAATGTATCATCCAATATAATGTTGAACAGAAGTGATGAGAGTGAACACTGCTATATTATCCCTGATCTTAAGGATAGGACTTTTTTTTAAGATCTTATTTATTTATTTGACACAGAGAGAGAGAGAGAGAGATCACAAGTAGGCAGAGGCAGAGAGAGAGGGGGAAAGCAGACTCCCTGCTGAGCAGAGCACCTGGATGTGGGGCTCAATCCCAGGACCCTGAGATCATGACCTGAGCCGAAGGCAGAGACTTAACCCACTGAGCAACCCAGGCACCCAAGGATAAGATCTTAATGGTAAAAATCTTAGGTTTATAACCAAGATAATTAAGAACATATGTATACCAAAAGACATGTACAAGAATATTCATTGGAGCAGTCAAAAACTAGAAACTATTCAAATATCCATGAAAAGGAGAATAGATAATTTATTATATATTCATGCAATAAAATACTACTAAGTAATAAAAAGAAAAAAATTACTGTGACAGAAAAATGTGTCAAACTCATAGGCATAGTGTTAAGGAAAAAAAAAAAGACACAGAGGTGTATGATTCCACTCATATAAACTTCAGGAACAAGCAAATTGATCTATGGTACCTGCAGTCTAAATTAGGGGAGAACAGGAGGAGGGGGTAAGGCAGGAGCAGAGTATAGGCGGTATGGACTAGGAAGAGCATAGAAAACCCTCCTGGAAATGTTCTTTTTTTTTTTTTTAAGATTTTTTTATTTATTTATTTTCGAGAAAAAGCACATACAAGCAGGGGAGGGAGAAGAACAAGCAGACCCCCGGCTAAGTGCAGTGCGAAAAGCCCAACGCAGGGCTAGACCTTCGAACCCTGAAATCAGGAACTGAGCTGAAATCAAGAGCCTGATACTCAACCAAGGCCACCCAGGCACCCTGAAAATGTTCTGTATTTTGACATGGAAATATTTCATATCTTGCCCTGGATAATGGTTTATATAGCTGTATACAATTAAAAATTAATGCAGCTTTATAATTAAAATCTGTGCATTTCATGTATATTTGCTTTAATAAAAGAATTATAAAATATTAGATATATCTTATATGTACTGATGTGGGGGAAATCTCTGAAACATCCTATGCAAAGAAAAAATTAAGTTTCATAAGAATATGTACATATTTTTTTTAAAAAACTACATATGTGAAACTATTTCTATTACATAAAAATATAGATAAATGCAATTTTTTTACTGGTTAAACCTCTCCATGGAGAAAGGGATAAGAAGGAAAGATCTGGAAGGTCAAGGGGAAATTCTATTTACATCATTTAAATTTTCTAACAAAAAAATATATTATGTGTGTATTTCAAATAATCATAAAATTAATGGAATATACTAACTCACAGGTTAAATGTCTGTAATCCCAAGGAGATGGAGGATAATGATCAAATTCTAACAAAGATCTAACATAAGCTTTTTACTATTTTCTTTAAAACTTTGCATGTTTTAAAACTTTCAAGATTTCATGTTTTACATCCAATAAAAGGAAACGATGTTGTTTTCAACACTATTCTAAGCAAGAATTGTAGAAAACACTAGATTGACTAAATCTTTAGGAGACATCATATAGTAATATTCATAATTTTTTAGAGAACAGAGATAATGTGTTATAATGTCCACATACCACTCAGTGCTCCAACAGCTCCAAAATTTAAGGATTTTCCATCCATTATGCTGGCATCACACTCAATTTCACCCAAGAGATTTAGATTAGATCCCATTCCTGCATTTGTAAAAGGAGAATCCTAAGAAATAAAAACAAAAATTAAAATACCATTAGTCTTAAAGAAGATTAATGTCAATCCTTTATAAACTGTTTCAAAAACTAGAAAGGGAAAGAATACTTCCCAACTCCTTGCATGATACCAGTACTAGCCTGATTCCCAAACAAGACAAAGATATCATGAGAAAAGAAAACTACAGGCTAATATATCTTGAGAATATAAACACAAAAATCCTCAAGGAAATGCTAGCAAACCAAATGCAGCAAAATATGAAAGTCTTATACACAATAAACAAGAGGGATCCTAGGGAAGCAAGTTTGGTTTTAATATGTGAAACTTAATGTGCATATTGTTATGATTCTTGATGTTAATAAAGAAGAAAATAACATAAAGAAAAAATGCAGGACCATACCAATAAATACAAAATCCAACACCCTTTCATAAGAAAAGCACTCAACAAACTAGAAATAGAAGGGAACTTCCTTAAGATGATAAAGGACATCTAGAAAAAGTCCAGAGCAAACATAATAATTAATGGTGAAAAACTGAATGCTTTCCCTTAAGATCAGGGATAATACAGCAATGTTCACTCTCTTCAACATTAAAATGGATATTCTGGACAAAACAATTAGGCAAGAAAAAGAAATAATGAGCATCTAGGTTGGAAAAGAAGAAGTAAAATTATCTCTTAATAGAAGATGACATATTCTTGTATACAAAAAGTCCCAAGGGTGCCACTAAAATACTATTAGGACTGATAAATAAACTAGTTCAACAGAGTTTCAAAATATAAGATCAATATACAAAAATCAATTGTTACATCTACACATTAGCAATGAACAATGCAACGATGAAATTCAGAAAACAATTCGACTTACAATAAAATCAAAAAGAATAAAATACTTGGGAATAAATTCAACAAAAGACGTAGAAGACTTATATACACTGAAACTATAAAACATGTTAAGAGAAAATTAAAGAAGACCTAAATAAATGTAAAGACAGCCATGTACATAGATCAAAAGGCTTAATATCTTTAAGATAGCTATACTCTCCAAAGTTGAACAGCTTCAAATCCTGTATCAAATCCTAGCTACCTTTTTTGCAGAAATTGACAAATTAACCCTAAAATTCATAAGGAAATGCAAGGGACTCAGAATCACCAAAGTAATCTTTAAAAGAAAAACGAAATCAGAGGCTCACACTTCTAGGTTTTATAACTTACAACTACAGTAATCAAGACAGTGTGATATAGGGGCACCCGGGTGGCTCAGTGGGTTAAGCCTCTGCCTTCAGCTCAGGTTATGATCTCAGGGTCCTGGGGTCAAGCCCCACACTGAGCTAAGCAGAGAGCCTGCTTCCCCACCTCACCCCACCCCTGCCTGCCTTTCTGCCTACTTGTGATCTCTGTCAAATAAATAAATAAATTTTTTTTAAAAGTGTGATGTAGCTAAGGACAGACATACAGATCAATGCAATAGAATTCAATCAATTCCATAGAATTGAGTGCCCAGATAGAAGCGTTACATTTATGGTCAATTCAACAACTATGCCAGAACAATTCAATAAACAAAGGATAGTCTTTTTTCTGGGGGGAGCTGGGACAACTGGATATTCAATCCAAGAAAATAAAGCTGGGTTCTATCTCACACCCTATACAAAAATTACCTC
Organism: Mustela nivalis; assembly: GCF_964662115.1. Classification (NCBI taxonomy): domain Eukaryota; kingdom Metazoa; phylum Chordata; class Mammalia; order Carnivora; family Mustelidae; genus Mustela; species Mustela nivalis. The sequence goes on along the minus strand of NC_139027.1, from coordinate 106,536,025 downwards.
CAATTTGATCAAAGACCTAAATGTAAGAGTTAAAACTATAAAACCATTCAAAAAAAAATTAGGACCAACATTCATGACCTCAGAATAGACAGCAGTTTCCTAGATATGACACAAAATCACAAAAAAAAAAAAAAACAAAGGAAAAACTAGATAAATTGGATATCATCAAAATTAAAACTTTTGAGTTTCAAAGCACACAATAAAAAAGGTAGAAAAACTCATAGAATGGGAGTGGGGGACTGTAAATCATTTATTTCACAAGAAATTTGTATCCAAGATATATAAAAAACTTCCCACAACTCTAAAATAAAAACACAATTTTAAAATGGATAAAGAATATGAATGAACAGTTCTCCAAAGAAGATAAATAAATGGTCGATAATCACATGAAAAGATGCTCAACACCATTACTCATCAAGGAAAGGCAAATCAAAACCACAATAAGCTACTTCTTCACACCCATAATTCCACTTACAATAACATCAAAAAGAATCATAAAGACAGATGTGTTGGCAAGGACATAAAGAAATTGGAACGCTTATACACTGCTGATGGGAATGTAAAATGGTACACCACCTTGGAAAACATCTGGAAACCCCTCAAAAACTTAAAAGTTACCATTTGACCCAACAGTTCCATTTCTAGGTATATACACAAGAGAAATGAACTATCTACACAAAACTTATACCCATATAATCACAATAGCTTACTTAATACTCCTATGCCAGCACTTCTGAAAACAACTCAATGCCCACCAACTGATGAATGGGTAAGTAAAACATGGTATATCCATTCAGTGGAGTATTAATCAGCAATAAAAAGTAATAAAGTACTGATACATGGCAAAATATGGATGAACCTTAAAAACATAATGCTAAGTCAAAGAAGTCAGTCACAAAAGATCACATACTGGATGATCCAATTTATAAGAAATTTCCAGAAAATAAAATCCATAAAGTAGATTAGCGGTTGCCAGGGGTTGCAGAAGGGGGAATGGGAAGTGACAGCTAATATGTACTGTTTTTCTTTTTGTGGTGATTCAGATGAACTAAAAGTAGATGATGCAACGGCTGCAGAACTTTATTAATATACTAAAAACCAGTGAACTGTATACTATGAAAGAGTGAATTTTATGGTATGTGAATTATATATTTAAAAAGATATCATGAAGGGGTCCCTGGGTTGGCCAGTTCGTTGAGCATACAGCTCTTGATTTCAGCTCAGGTCACGATCTCACAATTGTGAGATCAGGCCCCACATCAGACGTCACTTTGAGCATGGAGCCTGCTTGAGATTCTTTTTTTCTCCCCCTTCTCACCCCCCTCCCCAAATCTCTCTCTCAAATAAATAAAATCTTTAAAAAAATAAAAATAAAAAGAGACCATGAAGAAAAAAAAACTTATATCAGCAGACTACACAGAACATAAAGGCCTAGAATCAGAAGAGCACATGATGAGCATTGGGTCATATATGCAACTAATGAATCATTGAACATTATATCAAAAACTAATAATGTATTATATGTTGGCAGCTAGTTGAATTTAAATTTTAGAAAACGAAAAGATGTCAGTCATGTATTTGAAATCTAAAAGAAAGATACTGCCTTATTTTTTTAATACTGTGAATAAAGCTTTTAAATATATATACCACTAGTCTTGTTATGTCAATATATTATCATACATGATTCCCAACCACAGATATGGGGGGCGGGGGGGAATGTAACAATATAAAATCTTACAACAAAAATAAACATCATGGGGACAAAGTTCTAAAAGACTTCAAAAAAAAAAAAAAGAGCCGGGTGTGGAAAGATCACATTGACACTCCTCAGCATCACTGCATAGATGAAAGGCCTACTCCTGTACCTCACATTCTAGAAAACTGAGTCAATCCAGAAAATTAACTCTGTTCTAAGGTAAGACCTATATTATCTAATAAACTAGGGCAAATCTGGATCAACCTTTAGATCACCAAATGCCTCATATCTTCTACAAATACCCCGTTTCCTGTATTTCTTCAAGATCCAAGAAAACTGACTACAACATTAAACCTTCTTAATATGTACCTATAACTAGAGCAAAGGGGTCAGGGATTAGAGAACAGGGCTTTTGTCCTAATGCAGTTAAATAACCTTATAGTCAATAGAACTTTAAATAAGATCACAGGATAGAAAAAAAAAAGTATGTAATTATATAGAACTGAGTAAACAGATAATAAATGCTTTGAGCACTCAAAAGCAATGGCCCACTAAGACAGAAAAGTTAACAGCAGACTTCCTGAAGGTAGCCAGGAAGCTAGAAAATTCCAGCTGATGGAAATTATGTGAGCAACATATAAGCAATGGGAAAGCATCAGAGCCACAGAAGACACATTTAGCAAAAATGATTTACTGGAGCCAAATCTGAAGACTGAGACATGCTGAATAAATCAGAAGCTGAACCTGAATAAAAAAAAAAAAAAAACATTGAGAAGCCAGTCAAGATTTCTGTATAAGAGAAAGTCAAAATGGGTATATTGGTCAAGGAAACAAACTGACATTCACATGTTGTATGAGAAGGAAGGAGAGGAGACTGAAATCAGTGAGACCAAACTGAGGGCTATTTTACAACTTGGCTTGAAATACTAACTACCTGGCATGGAAATGATAGTAGTAGGAATAGAAAAAAGGAGAGAGAGAAGGGAAAGGAACAGAACTGTGAAACTTGAGAAATAAATAAAACCATGAATAAGAAAAGGCATTTTATAAGATGGAGGAAAGAGTATGCATAATTAAGCATAAGGATTTTCATTAAGGTCTTCCAACTTAATATTTCTAGCTAAATCAGTTCAGAATTAAATCTTGGGAAAGAGATCACAACCAAAGAATAATTAAATAATAATTAATTTTATTGATTGATTAATTAATTAAGAATTATGGTTTAATACAGATGAAGACCGAATTCTTGCCCTGGATCTTTTCATACAGAACAGAGCAGAAGAGATTATAAGCAAGTAAATTACATTACAAAGGTTTGGGTTTTTTTGTTTTGTGAGGTTTTTTTCTTTACTACATATAACCTCCCTTGCCTAGTCATGCATATCTTCAAAGTATGGAAAAGGAACGGAAATGTGAAAAAAATGTAAAGCATCTACCTACATATAGTAATTCCCAAAATATACATACAAGATCATACCAGGGTATACAATATCTCAACAATCCTTGATATGGAATATATCAGCTTATCAGCTCGGCAAAATTTTTTAAATAATCCAATTAGAAATCACAGATTGAACAAAGTTATTCTGAAAATGACTACTACATGATGGTTTAAATTTAACATTTTAAAAATACATACGAAAAAGCGTGCAAAAAATTAAAAGGTATCTTAGAAGAAATTTTTTTCAAAAATATTTCTCCTACTTCAAACTATATTAATAATTTCATGGGCACCTGGCTGACTCAGTTGGTAGTGTGTGTGACTCCATGTGGGGGTTGTAAGATCAAGCCTCACGTTTGGTACAGGGATGACTTAAATTTAAAAAAAAAAAAAATTTATATATATAACTTCAAAAGTATAGAGAGAAGTGAGTTCAGGAAAATTGGAAGGGGAGAGGAACCATGAGAGTCTGTGGACTCTGAGAAACAAACTGAGGATTTCGGAGGGGAAGAGGGTGGGAGGTTGGGTGTGGGTATTACGGAGGGCACATATTGCATGGAGCACTGGGTGTGGTGCATAAACAATGAATTCTGGAACACTGAATAGAAATTTTAAAAGATAAATAAAATGTTTTAGAAGTATATCTACTGAACTTCTACTTCTGACTATGAAGACATAATAGAGATTATATTTATCTTCCTAACTAGAAAATCGGGCAAAATACACAACAAATGAATTTCAATCAAAGGCCAGCACAGGACTGTGATCCTGAAAAAAGAGTCACAAATTAGATGCCTCAACTTAATTCCCAGAGATACTTTCCAGGCCATAGCACAGGGAAAAGAAACCCAAAAGAGAGCCAACATTCTTCCAGAGTTGAGGAGATGAAGTTATGAGTTCAAGGAGGCTAGAAAGCCTAGTAAATGCAGTACAGGGTACAAAAAGAAAAAAGCTACAGAGAGAAGTCCAGAGATCCAGAGTCTTTAAATAAGTATTGGTCTGCATATATTTGTTAGGGAACTTCCAAGGCCAAAGGAAAATGCTTTGGAAAACAGTAAGCTAAACAATTTCTGGAGCCCATACAGAGGGGAGACTAGGTTATCTTCCCATCAGCCAGATTGAGGCTATCAGGGAAAGTCTCAGAAGGTAACGCCACAAAAATTAGACCCAATTAACTTTAGAAAATTTACTCTAGACCAGCACTAACAAAGTTTTAAAGCAAGCCTCAAAAAAATAAAAATGATTTACAATGAACAAGTGTCCCAAAACAAAGTTCTGCAATAGCCAACTCCCAAAGATATAAAATTCACAATGTTTAGTATAAACCCAAAGATGACCAGACATGTAAATAAGCAGAAAACCATGGCCCATAACCAGAAGAAATTACAATAAAAAAAGATCCAGAAATGACACAAATGATAGAAGTAGCAGACAATTCCAAAGCTAGCTAATAATGTTAAGACAGCTCTCACAAACATGCTCTATATGTTCATGTAGGTATAAGAAAACACGAGGGTAAAAGGAAAGAAAAGGAAGCTATTAAAAAAAAATAAACTGAACTTCTAAGATGAAAATTTTCAAAATCTACGGTAAAAAACACTTTGGAACAGAAAAAGCATTTACATTAGGTAAAAATGAAGGAATTCTGAATGGAGTATGGACTTCAGTTAATTATAATATGTCAAATCAGGTTCATTAATTGTGAAAAATACACCATACTAATGTAAATGTTAGTAATAGGGGAAATCAGGTGTTAAGTATATGGGAATTCTCTGTACTATCTTCTGAATTTTTCTGTAAATCTAAAACTGTTCTAAAATTGACAGTTTCTTTAAAAAAAAATCAACCCACAGCTTGGGAGAAAAAACCTACAAAATATACAAAATAAAGGACTTACATTCAGAGTATATAAAAAATTCACACAACTCAGTAAGACAAATGATCCAAAATTTTTAATGGGAAACAATTTTATGTACTGATTGCAAATAACATACGAAAAGATGCATAACATCACCAGCAATTAGGGAAATGTAAGTTAAAACCACTATGTAAACCTCTAAAGTGGCTTAAAATAAAATGAAATAAAATAATAAAATGGCTAAAATTAAGAAAACAGACAATAGCGAGTATTGGCAAGAACGTGGAACAACTGCAACCCTCATCCATTAGCTAGTGAGAATGAAAATTACAAATGGCTTGGCAGTGTCTTTAATGTTAAGCATACACTTACCATAGATCCAGAAATTCTACTCCTGGGTATTTATCCAAGAAAAATGAAAGCATATGTCCACATAAAGACTTGAATAGAAATGTTCATATCAGCTTAATCAGAACAGCCAAAAACTGGAAGCAACCCAAATGACCATCAACTGGTAAACAGATAAACAAATTATGATATATCAACACAATGAAATACTACTCAGCAATGAAGGAACAAACCCCTAATACACCTAACAATATGAAGGAATATCAAAAGCATCATGCTAAGTGAAAGAAGCCACTCACAAAAGACCACATAGTGTATGATTATATTTAATCCAAATTCTAGAAAAGGCCAAATTATGATAAAAAGCAGACAGTGGTTGCCAGGGGCCACTGAAAGAATGCCTCTCCCCTGCAGAGAGACATTAAGAGGGAATTTTGGAAGTGACAGAAATGTCACATATCATGATTATATTGATGGTTACATGATTGTATACATTTATCATAACATCAAATTATACAATTAAAATTGGTAAATTTTATTGTATATAAATTATACTTTGATAAAACAGACAAAAAAGAAGTGTACCTCTCACTTGATACAAACTAATCACCTATATACTAATTTTCCCCTTACAAAAAATATACATTAAGTTTTTAAATGGTCATTTGTTGATTTTCTGACCTAAATCATTTTGTACAACTAGAAATAATTACGCCCAATTAGTAGCAAGCAATCCTTCTAATATCTATTAGACCCTGTTATTCTCATGTTCAAAAATTTAAATGGTTTCCCATAATACTTAAAATCTAAAGTCCTAATTCCCAAGGGTTACAAGATCCTACATGACCTGGCCCTCCCTCCCTCACACATCTTATGTACCAGCCACACTGACTTCCTTGCAATTCATGGGCACATAGAGAACATTGCCACCTTAGGGCTTTTACATTTGTTCATTTAATTCTTTGAAATGCTAAGTGTAGTGAGTGACTCTAGTAGGAGAAAGAGCCAATCAATAAAGACCGTGTGCGTGTGCACGCACATGTGTGTGAAGGTGTGTGTGTGTGTGTGTGTGTGTGTGTAAACACATATATATACATACGTATAAATAGCTAATGTCCAACAGTGATGTGGTATAAAGAATAAGATGGAATAAGGGATAATAGGGCACTTTTTCCTCTAACCAAAAACTCTCTTCCCCAACATCTTCACATGGGTTTCTCCTCTATTTCATTTAAGTCTCTGTTCACATGGTATCAGAGGGCCTTCCCCTTACTGAGTTATTAGCATTTCACCAACTTTCCCAACCATTTTTTTTCCTCTCACTATCTTATGCTTCTTTACGGCACTTTTCATTACCTGATATTACATGTACTTTTTGTGTAGTTCTATCCTCAGAATGTTAAGCCCCATAAGTACAATAATTTGTCTTTTTCGGTGTTGTATCCTAATGTCTAACGCAATGTTTGGCATTTATTAGGTACTCAATAAATATCTGTAGAATGAATGAACAGGAGCTAATTATAACTAGATATAAATAGGATAATTGATCATTGTGAATTATAACCCTTAAGCTGATACTTATCCTTACAAGTTACTCTTACAGAGAAATCCCAGAATTTAAGAGTATTAAGAATCTAATCTTTTCACAATTAAAAAAAAAGAAATGAAATAAATTCAAGCCAGAGCATTTTCAGCTTCTACAAGATGAAATTTTAAAAGCAAAATATTTTTTAAGCTTACTCATAACCTTCAGAGGAGACACAAGTTTTACAAAGTAAGATCCCTCTGACTGCTTGACCCACCCAGCGAAGAGAGGGTGGAAAGGCCAAGAATGCAAGTCAGGAGCTACATCCCCATCATGACCTGTAAACCCTTTCCTATTAACAAAATTTGGAAACACCAAGCCAAGGCAAAGATCTGCAAAACATTACTCTTTCACTATAAACCACAACCTGTATTACCCATTTAATGTCCTTTGCTGAAAGCATAAAATAAAATAAAATAAAATAAAATAAAATAAGAACTATTTGCAAGGCTAAAGGGTATACTGTACCTCCGGGGATCTATTATGAGACCTCTATTAACAGCTCTTACAGATACAAACAATTTAGTTTTCAAATGTTGTATAAAAACTAGACTGTCACATTATAAAATCATTTTTATATAAAATGATTTATGGTTGTCCAATTTCTATCTTCCTATAAGAAGTTAGATATTTACAGGAAATTACTAATATATTAGTATTCATATCCTGTTACTCTAGTGCAAATCAACAAATATATCATAAGATGAATAAAATATAGTAGAATGAAATTATGTGATAATATGGTTACTTATTCAAATTGTGTTAATCATTTTAATTATTGCCTTCACCAACAAGCAGGTAGCTTTATTAACCTAAAGCTGAAGAGAAAGAGGGAAAAAACAGCTTCTAAAACAAACTAATTGTTGATTTTTTCTTAAACACAGTAATAAAAACAGGATGTATACCCCATGTTCTTACAGTCTTTTTCAAACTAACACTGGCAAAACCTGTGCAGTACACTTATCCTATCTGACACTCTCCTAAGAATTACAAATTCCCTGGCATTTTATCATCAATTCTCATTATTTACAGGATGAATAGATATCAGTGAAAATGTATCACCAAAAAGTCATTTGGAGTGCTCGTTTCAGCAGCACATATACAAAAAAAATCACTTGGGGATTTTTTGGGGTTTGTTCAGCAGCTAATTAAGGTCAAACTTTTGAGAACTGGATTACTGAAAGATTTCCAATTTAGATTCCTCTGTGGTGGTACAGGTTAAGTTTCATTCACTCAACAGACATTTATTGGCCACCTATGTGGCAGGTAAATCTTTTCTGTAAAGCACCAGATACATTATATAGTTCAGACTTTGGGGGCCACACAGGCAATTCCATAGCTACTCAACTCTGCCTTTGTAGCATGAAAGCAGCCAGAGAAAATACAAAAAGGAATAAGCATGGCTTTGTTCCAATAAAATTTCATTTATAAACACCAAAATTTAAGTTTCATATAATTTTCTGGTGTCATGAAACATTATCCTTCTTTTGACTTTTTTTCTAATCATTTAAAAAAGTAAAAACCATATTGAGCTTGCAGACCATTCAAAAACAAGCAGCAGTCCAGATTTGGCTGTCAGGCTATAGTTTATAAATCTGGGAAGTAAACCGTGGAGATACAGCAAAACAGAAAAATATCCTTCCCACGTGGAACCCCCATTCTAGCTATAGGAGACAGACAATAAGACATTAAATAAATTAGATGGCATATTACATAGCAGTAAACATGATGGAGAAAAATGAAACGAGACAGGGAGTACTGGGCATGGTCAGAGGGCTATACTGAGGAGACAAGAAAACTATGTGGGTAATTACAATTTATTTTTCCTTTCAAGTATTTATTTTGATATAATTTCAGACTTGCAGCAGTACTATAGTATCTAGAACATATCAAGAACTCCTAATAACCAAAAAACAACCCAATTCAAAAATGGCCAAAGGACTTGAATAGACATCAACAGACATTCCTCTGAAGAAGATGGATGAATGGTCAACAGGCACATGAAAAGATGTTCAGGGGGCGCCTGGGTGGCTCAGTGGGTTAAAGCCTCTGCCTTCAGCTCAGGTCATGGTCCTGGGGTCCTGGGATCGAGCCCCGCATCGGGCTCTCTGCTCAGTGGGGAGCCTGCTTCCTCCTCTCTCTCTGCCTGCCTCTCTGCCTACTTGTGATCTCTGTCTGCCCAATAAATAAATAAAATCTTAAAAAAAAAAAAAAGAAAGAAAGAAAAGATGTTCAACATCATTAATCATTCGAGAAATAAAAATCATAACCACAGTGATGTACCACCTCACACCTATAAGAAGGTTAGAATCACAAAGACAAAAAGAGCGAGTGCTGGCAAGAATACAGAGTAACTATACACTGCCGTTGGTAATAGAAAATCAGTCAACTGCTGTGGAAACAGTTTGATGATTCCACAAAAACTTAAATACGCAGTTAGTATGACTTAACAATCTGGTACTCAAATACTTGTACAGGAATGTTCACAGCAACACTTTCCACAATTGTGAAAAAGTAAAAACAACTTAGATGTCCACCAATAGATGAAGGAATAAATACATTGTGGCATAATCGTGAACAATGCTGAATAATCCTCTACAAAAGGAATGAAGTTCTGACACATGCTATGATATGAATGAATCTTAAAAATATTATGCTGAGTAAAAGAAGACACAAAAGATCACATATTGTATGATTCCAGTTATAGGAAATATCCGGTATAGGTAAATCCATAGAGACAGAAAGCAGATTGGTGGTCGCCATGGGGCTAGGAGAGGAGGGAATGGAAAGCAAGTGCTTAATAGGTACACAGTTCCCTTTGTGGAGATAGAAGTGTTTCTGGAACAAGACAGAAAGTGATAGTGGTATGGTATTATGAATGTCTGAATGCCACTGCATTACTTTTAAATGATTAATTTGGGGCACATGGGTGACTCAGTGGTTAAGCCTCTACCTTCGGCTCAGGTCACGGTCTCAGGGTCTTGGGATCGGACACTTCTCCCTCTTCCTCTGCCCCTCTCATCCAATCATGCTCACTCTCTCTCTCGCTCTCTCTCTCTCACCTCCCTCTCTCTTATAAATAAATAAATAAAATCTTTTTTAAATTTTTAAAAAATAAAGGCATTTATCAGCAACAGCATGGAAGAGGCAAAAAGCAAAAACACACAAATGAACTATGAGAGGCTACAAAAGCTAACCACTTTGGGAGCCAAGATTCAATTTTACTGAAGAAAAATTAGATGAATTGGAAAAAGATTAATAAAATGAGAGAATTACTAAAAAGGACATACAAAGCTTTCTGGGTAATCCTCACATATGCAGCCACAAATATTATGTGCAAATCAACGACTTTTCTAAGTATGTTTTCCATTACAAAGTAGTGGGCTCAAGATAAGATAAATGATGTTGGAAGCTAAATTAGCTAAGCAAGACAAAGTTTGGAAAGTAGTGCAATATGCTTGTACTTATGGTCATTTCTGGTACATTCTTAACCACGAACACTGAAAATAATATTTTACTCCTGAGACAAAAAGTAAATAAAGGAACAATTTAGTTCAATCTTAGTTGGGCCATACAGTATTTTGATCTGCTTTAGCTCCAGCTCTAAACTCTTTGGAGTGAGATACTAGGTTCTGGTTCAAAGTGCTTCAATGGGAAATTTTTTGAAAGTCTTTAGTTTGATTTGAAGTTCATTTTCAAAATAATAAGTTAATATTTCAGTCCAATTCCAACTGCAAAAAATTAAATCAAAGCTCATTCCAGTTTTACTCTTACTTTTGGTAGAAATCCCTGTTAAGCTATCAATTCATTTTCTTGGCCCTTTCAACAAGACAAAAGTTGGTGTATCTGTCCAAGTCTTATTTTCTGCTTTACCTTGAACTGAAATACAGTCTTAATTACAAAGCCTCCTGTGCCAAAAATGGCAGCTGTCATTCGGCCCTAGCAGACTATAGCCCTGAGAGAATGCATGCTCCATGTGGCCAGGTCTTATTTTCTTCAAAAGAAGTTTGAAATCCAGATTTTTGAGTCTCCTAGTTTTTAAATGTTGGCAACAAATTCCAATTTTTAAAACTAGTCTATGAGCCAATTAACATATGAGGTGTCTCTTCTGCAACCACTGGCCCACAAGTTAGTAAGGTATCAAGCTTCTGATGCAAAATCTGAGCTTTGCTAAGTCTTCAGTGAAAACTGAATATATAATACAGATTCCAGACAAAGAAGCTCTCTGACACAAATGCCAGTCCAAACAACAAATCGTGATTTCATTCTCATGCTTAGTTGAATATTTAAAATACTGAATATTCTTCCTTTTTGCTATTTAAACAAGAAAAATAAATACAGAAGTAAGCCCTATAATCTAACTACTACATGTCAACACACTTTATTTACTAAGAAGTGCCGGGTTAGTGGTCAGGAATGTCACATATCTTCTGATTATGACGACTGGAATTTATAATACTTTTTTGCTCCTACAAACAAGTCAGATAAGCTTTATCCCCAGAATCCACAAGAAGAATGAGGAATCCTAGAATTTTTCTCAAGACTTCCTTGATCACTATTAATCAACTTCATCTACAACTTAATCCAATAGTGACTGCCATTATCAAAATGATAAAACATGATACTCTCTTTGCGGCTAGTAGTTTGGAGCAGAAAAATTCAAAAAACAAAACACACACACAAAAACATGTAAAACTTACACAGTTACATGGGGGGGGGGCAGTGGTATCAATATTCGGGTAATATGTAAAATATGACAAAGAGAATCAGGTAAAATAATTAAAGGATAGTAAGAATCTATCTATAAATTAGATACCAGATCCTACATAGTTTTATAAAAGCTGGCTCTCATCTCAGTGTGAACTATAGAGATTTCAAGATGAAAGCAACAGGCACATGAAATCAAGCAAATATTAAATTTGAAGAAATTAATAGCATTCAGATGGACAATATATACAGAAAAATTCTTGGGCAAACAAACAATAACAAGGTAACCAACTCAGAAATCCACTTGAGTACCTTGCCTATGAAATCACAATTAGCTTACCCAAACTTTGCCCTTCCCCTACCCACCCTCCACAACTTGCCCAATCACCATTTCTCTGCACCTCTTTCAGGATATTGGGGATGGGCTTAAAAGCTGTAAATCTACCAATTATACTGCCTTTTGTCCAGTTATGAAAAAAAACAACAACAACACTCTATTAAGAGAAGGTAAAGCTACTAGGTTTTTTGTTTGTTTGTTTGTTGTTGTTTTTACTACTAGTTAATTTTATTTAACTGTGTTATCCTTGTTTTGAGTAACTGAAAAATGTGGACGATCACAGGGATCTACCATATAGAAATTACAAGATTATGGATTCATCCTAATGTCAGGTTTTTTTTTCAATAGACTGATTGATTGATTGATTGATTTTATTCATTCATTTATTTGTTTGATGCAGAGAGAGAGAGAGAGAGATCACAAGTAGGCAGAGAGGCAGACAGAGAGAGAGGGGAAAGCAGGCTCCCACCTGAGCAGCAAGTCCGATGCAGGGCTCAATCCCAGGACTCTGAGCTCCTGACCTGAGATGAAGACAGAGGCTTAACCCACTGAGCCACCCAGGCACCCCTCAACTAATGTTTGATATAATATTGACTTAAAAAGCAGAACTTTCACAACTGGAGCTAATTAGAAGTCACAATATTTGTTATCATGGGACTACAGAAAACAAAGACAGAAAAAAGCTAGCCAGAATGTCCAATTTAATATCCAGCAGGCAAGTAGTTACTAATTCCTTAAAAACCTCCAGGCAAGTGATATCCATGTAATAAGAGCATGTTGTGTCCAAAAATATGGGAAACATGCAGCTCCCAACATAGCACAGGGCAATTTACCATTATAAATTCTTAGTTAATGTTTGTATATAGAAACTAATAGGTATTTGCAAATTCATATTCAAGTCACTGAAAATAAAACCCAAAAAACCTATTTTCACCTTTGTTGAAAACAAAGGTATTAAGAAATTATTTCTATAGTGATGTTGCTGCCTGTTTTTAGAATTATTCTATAAAACAGGGCATATGACAATACTTTCACCCAAATACTAGCCAATGAAAAACAATCAAGACACACTTGACTGATATACACTCTTGTTTATGTTGGATTTTTTTAGCCAATTAACATTACATTAATAAAGACTGGAAACGTTAAGAATTAATGGACTCTAACCAATAAGTTTCAGCAGCAGTTAGCCAGAAAACATTTTTACTAGGCCCAAATGAAGTATCTTTCATTCATTAATACAGAACCACAGGGCATACTTAGACATCAGAGGCTCAATGATCTAAAAAAAGTTCCTAGGGAAACAAAAAAACTTTCCATTTTCATTCTGTAACTGCTCCTTAACGACAGCAAGTATTCTTTCTTTTTCTGGCATTCTCTCTACCTCAGGACATATTTACAGATGCACTGGCTGCTTTACAGACATGCTAAAAGTTCTTGCTGTGGTTGATCAAAGTTGGAATGCCTGGGGAAATTACTCAACTTAGACAGCCCGGAATTATATCTAGCCAAATAGTTACAGTGCTCTACTTTTAACATGTGTTAAAGTAATACTTTAGCTCTCCTGGATGTAAATTGAAAGAGTATTTGTTTGCATCACACCCTGTGAACATTTAAGTCAAATATGTTACATTGAATACCAGTTTTAGTATCTAGGACAGTTCACTTCTTTAATGCTTCAATAACACGAAAGACAACATATTTTATATTGGGAAAAAAAGCTTCACATACAATAGCACATGTATTAGGAACTAAGGCTTTTTATGATCCTCATGAAACATCCAAACTCTTCTAGAAATGTCATAAAAATTGCAATAAATGTTGATACTTGTTCATTAGAGCAACTATTGATCTGGCATACAATATTTTGATAAAAACTAGAAGTATTTTTTTTCTTTATTACCAAAAAATATCTTTAGTAAAAAAGCACTGCACCTCTATACTCAACCTCTTTCTATTATTAACCTGCCTAATTTGCAAATAAATATATAACATAATTAAGCAGGAAAAGGACATCACAGCAGTTTATTTTCAAGGGTTTTTTTTTTTTTAATTGAAAGCCACAGAACTGCAGTACAAAGAGTTACTTGTCAAACATAACACAAAACTCTAAAATAAAATATTGGCTCCAATAGACTTGCACATCTGAAATAGTTTTAAACTTTGTTTTAGTTGGATTCTTTACCATGTCCAGGAAGAAGTTAGCACACACAGTACCTGAGATTGTCCTTTCCACATGAGCTACAATAGGAGAGACAAATGTAGCTGTTTCTCTAGTAGAGCTAAATTTGGCATCCACTTACACTTCCCTTCAACCTAAATAATTACACCTTTTAACCATGTTGACAATAATATGGAAATATCACTCAAAAAGAACCTAACAGACCATGAGATCACAATGACTTAAGTCATCCTTCTATCAAATGTGAGGTGAGGACCTGGTGAGAATTGGAGGGGAGAAAGGAGGATTACTAACTTATAAGTAGTAACCTATAATGCTTCTTTTTATTAAGATGACTTCAACACACTAGAAAATGTTAACATCTGCACATACTCCAAGAGAAGAAAACATAAATAAGTTCCTCACTCTGGATTTTCTAAGAAGCCTAACAAGTGTTAACAGTGTTGATATCCTACGTTCTAGTATAATAAGCGTGTCATGAACTACCAGGAAATGTGTGTACCATGCAGGAGGCTAGACCCTAAGTGAGAATGACAACTAGTAACAATTCCCTGGCAGTGGGAATGACCAAAGAACTTTCATCAACTGGGATGCCTAGAATTTAATTATAAATTGTTTGCTCCGCTATAGTGGGATGCGATCCTGCATTATTCTAACATTTAGGTAAAATCTACTACACACATAAGAACTGGAGAGAGATGAACAGAGAGAATATAAATGAAAGAAAACTGAAGCAATATTTTGTCCTGCTTTGGAGTGGGAATTAGGATGTGATCCTGCTGGGATTCCTAAAAATCATGTAAGTCTCTTCATTCCTTTCCAGATTCTAAATAAATCTGGGGAAATGGGCAAAAACTTAAAATCAGAGGGCAGTCTTTCATGATATCAGCCTGTGATAATGTTCAACACAGAAAAAGCTTCTTAGCCCAGAAATTACAAGAAAGTAGAAAAAAAAACAACAGTAGATATTCGATTATAAAATTGATGACCCAAATACACACATGCACACGCACAAAATGATTCAATAGTCACACTGCTACAAATATAAGGGCCAATGAATCTTATATCTTAGGACATACAGGACTCAATTCATAAGTCTAAATTGCTTCCACACAGCCAAAACACAGATTACCACCAACTCCATTGTACTACCAAATGTTGCTTTAAGTAGCTCAAAACTGAATTCCAAAATGTAATATGTTCTTGGAGAGTACAATTCCAAGAGCAAAATGAGAGTTCACATATAAAACTACATGCTCCACAGGAACTGCTAAGTCTAGTCTTGGGCCATATCTTCTAGATTCAGCCAAGATGAATACATCTGATAAGGTCCACACAACTTATCAAGAAATGGCTAGAAAAAAGAGGAAACTGTTTCATGTTCCCATAAGTACAAAGTAAAACATAATAAGCTCTATACTTCAGTGTTTTGACTTGACCAAAAACTAATACACAGTTTTGATGTAGGGTAAAATTAAATCAGAATGTAATAATTGATTCAGTTTGCTTTTTATTCTAAAAAAATTTTAAAGAAAAAAAAAAATCACTGCTTTTCCATTAAGCAGGTACTTTGTGCTAGAAAGCACATTTAATTTCTAGGGTCCTCAGAAAAGAACAGGTGTACCCACTGTATAAACACAAACAGTAAGTTACAAGTTGCCCCTAAGTACTAAAGGCAAGAATTAGCATCACTACTCAAAAGTGTTTTAAAAAGAGTGTAACTTACTTTTACTGTCCCAGGCTAACTGGGCTCGACATGTCTGGTGCTTCTTTGTCTGCACATGGCCACCCACAGCCTGTCTTCTAATTAAATCAATACTCTAGCAGCAGAACAAGCAAACAAGTTGCCTCCCATCTGCGTACAGCTCTTCAGGACACATTTCCCTTGGTCAGAAGGTGGAAATTCTTGGGAGAGGTGATTTTCTCTGCCTCTTCACAAGAAGAACATGGATACTTGGCTGGATGCAACTCCATGAAGTGTAACTGTGTATGTACACCTCAAAAAATAAAACAAAAAAAAAAATGCAGAGAAACATAAAGACTCTATAAACAGCTGGAATACACAGAAATACTGAAGCACCACTGGAAATAATGCTAAACAGACGGGCAAAATGGGGTCTTTGACCGAAATAATCAATGATACCAAGTTGGGGAAAAAAAAAAAGAAAGGAAAAAGAAAATCTAAAGACAAAACTCACACTTCATGCAATGAAAACAGGTTAAGTACTACAGAGGATAAAAAGTAAAACTCCTTGCTTCAAAAACACAAAAACAGGTCCTCCCCACATTACAGAGAATAAAAGATATTATAAATTGAAGAGAAAAATGAGACTTTCAAAAGTGTTAGGTCTAAAATTAGACTCATCAGTCATATTATAGTTAATGGGCACTTGAATATATGTGAGCTAAATGCCTCAAACTGTCTTCCAGTGTGTTCAACGCCTCATGGGAGGGGAAGGGAGGAGGAAGCAAGGAACCACTGAAATACTCAGCTACCCTCTGCTTATGAAAAGATGATCTCTGCAAACCAAAAATGTTCAGAAAAATGGAGATGCTCATTTATTTACATATTCTTCCAACCTCCAAATAAACAGAAACATCTATAAAACAAATGTCCCATTTTTTACAACAACAAAAAAAAAAAACACTGAGTAGGGTATGTGGCAGGATGTGGTTAAGTGTCTACTCACAAAGAAACTCCACAAGCAAACTTGCAAACAGGTCTGTTGAGAGGAAGTTGGGTATATCAGCCATTCCCAAATCCCCTTCCATCCTAGATATACGCATATGCCAGGAGCAATCCATACCATCTCCACGACCACCAAGTATTTCAAGGACTGGCAGGCCTTATATGCTCGCTCTCTCTCTCTCTCCCTCCCTGTGGCACACATTTACAATGTCAGAACAGGGGATGTGGCCTAATCCTGCAGCTGCAAGAGGCTTGATTGGGGGCACCAACAACAGACTAGTCAACAGTGATGACATTCTAGAGATCCCTGCCTTAAAGAAATACATGCAGAGCTGGCTCTATGTCTAAGAGGATATAGAGACAGATAAAAGTGTAATGATATTATATATAATAATATAAATATGTCATAATCCAAACAGTTTTTTTCCTCTCATATCCCAAACTATTGGCCATCTATAAGAAGTTACTTCTTAAAGAACTTTCCTAGAGTTTATAAGCAAGCATCATATTGGATTAAACAGAGACCCACAGACAACAGCTTCTAGCAAAACAGATATAAAAACATGTGCCCGATATAATCTGTTCTTTAAATGTTAAAGCATTTGGACAATAAACAAATTTCAGCCATGACTTACCATCTCCCTTGATCATAGGGAGCCTTAAA
Organism: Mustela nivalis; assembly: GCF_964662115.1. NCBI lineage: Eukaryota > Metazoa > Chordata > Mammalia > Carnivora > Mustelidae > Mustela > Mustela nivalis. The sequence continues at coordinate 106,518,518 of NC_139027.1, read as the reverse complement.
GGATTAATCAAATAAAGTCAACATAAGAACTGCGGTGTCCACTTGGAATAATATAAACTCAACAAAACATTTTTAACAAAGGAGACTGCAAGCTGCCTCTCACTATATGAAATGTCAAAGCTATATCTACCACAATTTTTAATACACAGTATTCTATCTACCAAAATAACTAGTTTTCAAAATGAATTGACCAAAATCTCTGAAAGCCTACATAATTCAAACTCTCAGCCAGATTCATCAGTTTTCTCATGCATGACTACAAATGACCTCTCAAAAGTGTGTCATTCACATTTCATCCATGATTCCTTATTAGAAAGGAATTCCTTATTAGAAATTATTATTAATTAACATTTTCTCAGAAAAACATTGATGTGCAAAAGGAGCTTCAGTAAGGATTTTACAAGAAGCCTGTTTTCCATCAAAATCTGTGACACTCTTTCTAAGTTAAGTTGACTCATCCAGAGCTATAACCAATTTCCTCAAAGAAGAAATTCATATCAGAAGCTATACCATGTGAAATGTGCAAAATTATGGTGTAGAGTTTATAATCCACTGCCGCTACCTGAACCAAAATTATTCCAAAGCAGCCATGAAAAGAACTGTCTTCCAAATGAATAGCCCCAGATAAGAAGATCAAGATGCTTCACAATACCTCTTCTCCACTATCATGAGATCAAAACTGCACTATCCAAAAGATAGAAGTCACTTTTCCATCAGTTTGTAAGGACAATCTCAAAAAAGCTATAAACAGCTAAGTGAAACAATAGGGCCAAATCAGTTTAACAGTAAATTAAAATACGATCTGTAAACTAGCCTTTCCATTTCCCTCCTTACATTTTGAAGATAAACAAAATGCACTTTGGTGTCATATCATTTTCATTCCCATACTGTAGAGCGCGCCTCAAATGAAGTGGCCATCTTCCTTCCCAAAATCCTGAGGAGAGAAGCTGGTAAGTTTAACGGGCAGATCTTATGCACTCACCTCCCCACTCCTTTAAATGACAAAGATCCCTCTACTGCCCAGAAATGGTAGACTTAGGATGACATCACTTGTCTGCAGTAGTAAAAAGGGTAATGAAACTACACAAGGTAATCGGTTTCTAAGAAAAGGTCAAAAATGATGTGTTTTGATGGCCTGCATAAGTGTGCATGTGGCTATACCAATAAATTTCTTCTACCTTGTCTCTTCCTCCCCTATGGCATGGAGTTGAAATCAGTGTACTTTTGACTCTTTGGGTAAGTGCAAATTCTCATATGTATATATATTTTTTGAAATTTTATTTATTTCCTTGACAGAGAGAGAGAGATAACGAGAGCAGGAACATAAGCAGGGGAAGTGGGAGAGGGAGAAGCAGGCTTTTCGGGGAACAGGGAGCCTGATGTGGGGCTTGATCCCAGGACCCTGGGGTCATGACCTGAGTAGAAGGCAGACGCTTAATGACTGAGTCACCCAGGTGCGCATATATATATATATATATATACACACACACACACAGATAAATAGATATATAGATATACATATATCTATATATATATATATATATTTTTTAAATATATATATGTATATATTTTTTTTTCCTTAAATACAGGCCAGATACCCCTTCTAGCCAGTAAGGACCATTAAACCATTTCAGGCACTTCAGCCCACAGTTAGTAAAGTGTTCAAGGAATTCTGCCTAAGTTTAAAAAATAAGGGGCTTTTTGTACCCAAAAAAAGTACATCCCAAAGTCCAAAAAAAAGGTATGATTTCAGCAATCAGGACAAGACTTAGCTTGACTGAATAGATTGGTCAAAACTAAAGAAAAGAAAAGTAGGTACTCTCAAATTAAATGTAATACATTATAAACCAAACTCTCTGGGACTTTTCAGTAAGCTGAAAGGACTTAAGATTGTTACTTTTAATTTTCTAAGTACAGAAAATATTAGAATCTGATTTCCTTGTATCATTCCATTGACCCGAACTATTACAATACTCCAACTGAACTCTTGAAAACCTCACCTTGCTTAAAGGTGGTGAATCAAAGCAACCGAAACTGCAGGGGGCAGTACAAGCATGACTTCCAACATAATTCTTAAGATTTAGGAAAATTCTTCCAGTGACCTTAGCCTTTAAACTACTAAGATACCTCAAAAATTCCACATCAAAATGATTCTTAAAGATAATTAATTAAAATTCTTCTCCAAATTTAACAGTGGGGGTGGGGGAAGAGAAATATACTAAACTCACTCCTGTGATCCCATTATCCGTGTAACACAGCCCAGTCAAAAATAATAAAACAAGTTTGTTTAAAAAAGAACTTCCTATCCACGCTCTTAAAAAACAGAGGTCATCATTCAAAACTATAGAGCTCACTTACTCATGATTAACTTACTATTCCAGAATGTATTTTTAATCACTTTTAAGCATAAACAGGTAAATTCTTTAAAAGTATGATTGATTCATCACTGGAGAAAAATGTAATAAAATATTCAACATGATATAAAGTATGACTTGAGAAAATTAAAGTTATTCTAAGATGAAAAGAAAAGTAAAACTTAATCAATTTTGTATTCACAGTTGCCATTACAGTATTATCTCCCAGCTACTCATTAACCTTCTTTTTCTTTCCATGGATCCACACTGACTCCATCTATGCACCACTGATAATGATAATCTCAGGACATCCTCTTACACGCAAAGGAGAGTGATTTGCAATTAACAATTGAATTAAGTTAGATGAAGCTTTCTCTGTGTTTTGAGTAAAGGTAAGATCCCATGGTAAGTATATCAATCTTCTTTCTTAGAGCACTTTTCTCCTTTCATCCACAATATATAGTTGACCTTTTCTTGACATTGTAAAAACATTTCATTGATAGTCACCATAAATATTTACCTCATATATATCATTTCCAAAGCACTTCATAATAGTAATAATTACTAACTTCTCAGGGCTTGTCATATGTTAAACTCAATCTTTAGAACTCTATGAAATAGGAATTACCCCCATATAATAGATGGAAAAACTGACTCAAGGAGAATCTGTGAGGTGCCCCAGGCTAAGGGCTGGTAGAGCTGGTATAATATGCATCAGTCACAAACAGGAAGGGACTACATATCCCAAGTCAGATGTCTCAGGAACCAAACTACAAAAGAACTTGTACCCATCTTAGATGTTCACCTTCCTCGGCTATAGTTGGACCCATCTGAAGGCATTAACAGGAGAGATTAAAATCTACAAAGCATGATCAAAAGTGTAGCTCCACAACTAATCAGGGGAATATACAGAAAACATGGCCAGGATGTCTCATAAACTCCTGGGCAATTTTCACAAAGAAAAGAAAGGCCTGGCATGACTGGGTAGGTGCTCTGATATGAGAACCTAAACAAAAGGGCCACAATCCAGTCAACTTGGGAAGACCCACTCCATCTACCTCTTATCTCAAACTCATCACTGTTTTATTTTCATATCTTGATTTCCCAAGCAGTCTTCTCAACTAGAAAACTATTTGTTCGCTATAATCCTCTATACAGACTGACACAATCTATCTTCTTTAAGTCTGAGCAACAAAGGCAGTCTTCTGAAGGCCTCAATATCTCCAGGACAAATTTATCCTCAAAGTTCCAGTCCCTCCCTATACAGTATACAAGTACAGTGACCTTGAAAGCCTCCCCACCAAATTTCTCCATGTCTTCAGTTAACCAGAAACCAAGTTAATCACACTGGACAAGACACATTTCATACAGCATGGCTTCAGGATACAAATCTAACTGTTAGGTTTATGAGGAAACTTCCCCATCTATTTTAGACACTTATAAACAGCTGTAATTTTTTTGTTTCCTGGACAAGAAAACGTGTAATACTTTTGGGGAAGGGGAATTAACTTCAGGAATCTTCCTACTGAACATAACAAGAAAATTTAAGTATCTAAACACCAATCACTTTGGTATTCATGAAGCTCACAAAAAAAAAGGATGGGGAGATGTCCCCAGTGAAAACAAAACCTAACCCTCTGTCACAGGTTTCTTCATAACTTTATTAATACAGTTGGGAAACACTAGTCATATAATTGATGGTTAACTAACTCAACATTTTCATGTCACTGAAGCATAATGAACATAAACTGACAAATATTTTAAATAAAACACAGAAGAGAAATACCTCAAGTTCCACCAGAGCCGCAGTCACTGCATCTGTCGCAAGAGCACCAGCCTGTAGCTTTTCAATTGCCTATGAAACCAAGGGGGGAGATTATTCATTGTAAAACCGCAACTCCCCAAACACCAGAAACTATCCAAAACCTTAAAGAAATGTAGCAGATATTTAGAGTTAATAAAAATTGGTCACTAGTTCCATTCCATACTTCAAGACATAACCTATTTAGATTTACAACAAACACGGGCTTTTTTCAAGATACTTCATGATACAGTTCACTTATCACTCAAATTAAGACAATGAATAAAAATTTAGCCACTAAACGCAAAGTGCAGGCGATTTAGTAAATGAATGGGCCTCATTCATCACATGGCAATTCAAAAACAGCCACAGACATTATGTCAATTTAGTTTGGCTTAAATATCCTGATAATTCAAAGGAGGATGCTTGTTGTGGTAAGCACCAGCTGCTGTATGTAAGTGATGAATCACTAAATTCTACACCTGAAACTAATACTGCACTGTATGTTAACTGGAATTTAAATAACTATTTGGAAAAAGAAAAAATAAATATCCTCCTAATTCATATTTTATATACATAATTGAATATCAGACTAAGCTAATAACATCTCCTACTGCTACTACACTCCACACCCCTAACTATAAAAAACAATGACTCTCAGTCACAGAAATACTTCAGAATCTTTAGATGGACACATACATGTGACAAAATGTTTTTGGTCCTACAAGTGGTTCCCACTTATCCCATTTCAGTTACACCCAGTCAACTGCGGTCCAGAAGGAAATGATCCTCTTTCTGACATAATATCAGGTTAAGAGTAGCCTAGCACTATGCCCCAATGCCTAAGTCATTCACTCACTTTATCCCATCATGGAGGCATTTTATCATCTCACATCATCCCTAGAAGAAGAGGTGAGTACTGTATAGTTAGATATTTTCACAGAGAAAGAGACCACATTCACACAACCTTTATACACACACAGTGTAACTGTTCTATTTTATTATTACTGTTTTAATCTCTTACTGTGCCTAATTTATAAAGCAGACTTTATCAAAGGTATGTATATATAGGAAAAGTACATATAGGGTTCAGTACATATGCAGTTTCAGGCATTCACTGGGGATCTTGAAACATATCCTCCTTGGATAAGGGAAGATTACTGTATAATATATTGAGATTTAAAAAATCATGTTCTTTTGTAATATAAACTATAGAGAGTAAAGGCCCACAAAATCACCTTACTTCTAGAGTATAAAGGAAAGAGAAAGAAGGAAAACTGATCTCTAAATGAACGACTAAAGCTCCAATTTAGTCAACAGAGAAAATGCTCAAAAGCTAAGAGTTATATTTCTCATTAAACTTTTAAGAAGTTCATTCACTGTGTAAATTGAGGAGGCTGAGTATTCATTCCAAATGTATTAGGATTCTAAGACTATAGTTATATAAAACTTACTTTTTTCAGATGATGTAAACATCTTAACTTTGAAAATTAAGATTAAAAAATATGAAATAGTTTAGAGAACTTTTAGCTTTATTGTAAATTTCAAAAAAACAATAAAATCCCCATAACAAAATATTCTTATTTATTTATGTGATTTCACTCGTAAGAAAAAGCTTGGATCTCTAATAAAGCATAATCTTTCTTTCAAATAGTATTTAATTATAAATGATGAGCTGGAAGAAACCCGTATTTACTCGATATACTAGCCACTAAAGTTATATTTGCATAAAAAGTAATGGAAGCTTTGCCAATAAGAGTATATAGTCAAGATCAAAATAAAAACAAACAATATTTCTTCTGAATCCATTCCTGCCTCCACATTTAAGTCAACAATTTAGCAAAACCTCAAAGCCAAAGAGAAAAAAAGCACAACTGAGACCAAGAGCAAAGCTAAACTCAGGAATGACAATGAATTTGCTACGATACAAACTACATAATGAAAAACAGAAGGAAAAAGCACAGGATAATCTCCCTAAGAAAAGCATCCATTTTAATCTTTATTATTTATTTTCTTCTCTTCACAGAAAGACACATCAGCTGTCTTTGAACTGTTTTCCCTATTCCTTCAATGGAGCTCAATGCCTTTGCAAAGATTAAAAGATATATAATTACATGCCCACAATTCCAGAAATACAGACTTTAAGCAGGGAAATGAAGGGAGAGATCTAAGTATCATTTGGAGAATAAAAAACACAAAACAAAACAAAAAAGACACCCCACAAATATGAGCAAAATAAGTTCATGGTCAAAACTAAAGACCATCTTAGAAGTCAAGCCTTAACATTTTGAATTTCAAGGTAAAGCTGTTTGTTGGTAGGGGCGCCTGGGTGGCTCAGTGGGTTATGCCTCTGCCTTCGGTTCAGGTCATGATCTCAGGGTCCTGAGATGGAACCCCACATTGGATTCTCTGCTCAGCAGGGAGTCTACTTCTCCCTCTCTCTGCCTGCCTCTCTGCCTACTTGTGATCTCTCTCTCTCTGCCAAATAAATAAATAAAATCTTTTAAAAGAAAAAAAAAAACGGCTGCTTGCTGGCCAAAACTGAAATGTTTCCATCAGACACACTCTGTTCATACCTTCTGACAAGCTCGTTTGCATACATGTTTATATTCCTTGGCTTTGGATTCAGAATGATAACCTGCACCTGCAGTAGGGAAAAAAACAACCAGTTGTTAGTTATCATCAAAATATTAGAGATTTTACTTATATAAACAGTTCATACAAACTGATGCTCTCCTGGTGAAATAAAGCTATTGTCCTACATGCACGGAGTTTTCAAACTCTAATAGATTCCTTCTGCACATAAGCCTTCTTAATGCCATGTCTTACCTCCTTTTTCAAAGGCTATTTTCCTGCCAGAGATACTAGAAATAGCTCGTATTCCCAAACAGCCTCCACCAAGACCATCTTTCAAAAACCTTTCTCCAAAGCCAGGAGATTTTTTTGGTCTGGGGTTGATAACCTAGGAGGTGTCAGGGACAGAGTTCCTTCAAGTTCCTTTCTATTGACCTTTAGAAAGTGCCTGCCATTTGGCAAAGTACTGTTCAGAATTCTGAATTCTTAAGAGTAACTTCAAAAAACTAGGTAGTCTAAATAACATTTGAGGTTGAGGAGTATTACATCCCACCTCTCCACAACTACCAAATACCACCATTCCCATGCACACTTTTTATGTCCTCTCACTATGGGAATATAGCCCACCGTGTCTCTGAACCCTCGGTGAGAGCATATTTCAGTCAGCCTATTAGAAATCCCAGTAGTCCCCATCTCTTAAACACCCAACAACTGCCTCAAGAGACTCGCTCTGAAATTTGTTTCCCTAAGAGTTTTAATACTTGCTTACTTAGAGATTTGAGAATAATTTAAATAAGAAAGAAACCAAGAGCCCTTAAAGGGCCCTTAAATTCTCTTGATGGTTAGGCTTCTAAACAAAGTTCTTTAACAGAGCTCTTAATGTCCCCCCTCACCTAAACACCAAGGTCCCACAGGGGTCCAACAGAAGGAAGGTTAAGAACTGCGTTTCTAAGCCTCAAGGCTCCTCAAGTGGGTCTACAGACTCAGACATAAACTTACCCCACCTTTCCTCAGACCAAAGAAAGAAATGGCTCGTGAATATATCAGTCAGGGACCAGGACAGAAAAAATGCCAAACCAACAGAAACCCCTTATTCTAATCCTATTTCTCAGGAGAACTCTGAAACCTCAGAGAGCCTGCACCAATATTTAACAGGCCTCTCTTCATGGTCTTCTAACATGTCTGTCATCTTAGATCTGGGGGCCCCAATCTTTCAGCAATATATCCCAAATCATGGAACACTACTACTACTAAGTAGGTAACTTTAGAGGATGGTTGACAGTTTTAATAGGATTTAACATACAAATGCTTCGTTTTGAATAAGGGAAAAGTCTCAGCACGGCTACAGTACATCTTTCATATCTGGTTAGCACTTTGTAGTTTCTCTATCTAACAAAGGGAAGATAGCCTCAGGATCTAAGCCACTGACATATGACAGGATTCAGCTAAAATTTAATCACACTGTTTTGCTTGCACTATTTTAAAGTTATTTTCTCCTCATGCAAGTGACACTGACACTTCATTTAAGTAAAGACAAGTTTCATCTTTCAAGTTTTAAGTTAAGTGTTCAGCTTTTAAATATGAGGTAAACAGTATAAGTAGTATATAGATCTAGGAAAAGTCAAGAAATCTTAAAATCAAATGACTGACATTTGGGCAAGTCTCCCCTAGTTTAAGAAAAAAAACATTAAAATCTCTACAGTGGATGAGGAACTGAAATTTTGTACCTTAAATGTGTAAGACATATTTCTGTATAATCAGTCTATCTGCCCTTCTGTTAACTTAGGAGAGGGTGACCTTAATCCACGTATTTTCCTGCCATAACCCAGATTTCCGCCTATTACTACTGGCCCCCAGCACCAACTTCATCTAGGAGCCATTCCCCCTTAGTGAGTGTCTGAAAGAAGAGGGATACCACCATGATAGTCATAGAAAGCAATGCTTTCCAACTAATCAAAAGTTCTATGTTGCTGCATGTTACAAATGTCAAACCTTTCTTGTACATTTGTCACATACTCATTCTGAATGAAATAACTCACTGGGTACCATTAAAGATGCACCAACATGGTATAGTAGAAGGCAGGGTTCTGCTTCCAAGTCTACTTCTAACTGGGTTATTTCTAAATGCATTTCATTTCTTTGTAAAATCTTTTGAAAGAAAAGCAAATTGAACCTGGGTTTTCTGATTCTCCTGGAATAGGTACAGTAAGACTTCCAAAGTCATCTAGTCCATATACAGCCAAAGCTTAATGACCAGGCATGACACCAGTTTGACAAGAAGACACAATTCTACTCCATACCCCATATCAAAGTTAATCTTGATTCCACCCTGCCTGACTATCTGAGGAAAGTTAAAAGGAGATCTAGCCATTCCCTCTCTCTTCACAGAAGTCATGAATTGTAAGTAAATGCAAGCAAAAAAAAAAAAAAAAAAAAAAAAAGACTTAAGGGAAAAAAAAAGTCTGCTGGGCAGACCTGAGCAGAGATGCACTACTCTGAAACCCAAACCACCCCCCCCTTTTTTTTAAAGATTATTGTTTATTTATTTGACAGAGAGAGAGATCACAAGTAGGCAGAGAGGCAGGCAGAGAGAGAAGGGGAAGCAGGCTCCCTGTTGAGCAGAGAGCCTGATGCGGGGCTCGATCCCAGGAGCCTGAGATCATGACCTGAGCCAAAGGCAGAGGCTTAACCACTGAGCCACCAAGGTGCCCCTGAAACCCAAGTCTTCAAATGATTGGGGACCCAGGGGTTGAAGTTCACTGCATCTGTCCTCCAGGTCCTCTGTATTGTCAAAAGTGCTACACTGGGACTTTAAGGCCCACTTACAGGTCTCAACCTGGCCCTAGCACAACCTAGCCGTGTGGCTGAAGCTACTTAATCTCTCTTCCTCACTTATAACATGAAAAAGGCAAATTAGCTCTATGACTAAAGCTAAAATGGCTATAGTTGGGGTGCCTCGGTGGCTCCGTCAATTAAGTATCCAACTCTTGATTTCAGATGTGGTCATGACTTGGGGATCATGGGATAGAGCCCTGCACTGGGCTCCTGCTCAGCATGGAGTCTGCTTGAGATACTGTCTCCCCCCCCTCACCTCCTCTTCTGCTCTTCCCCCACATAAGTGCTCTGTCTCTCTCTTAAGTGAATAAATAAAATCTTTTTTAAGTAAATAGCCATAGTCAAATATGCAGTCAATAAAATTTTTCAGCAGCATCATTTTTAAAACACAAACCAGAGTTTAAGAAATTACTTTGCCTGATTTTAATACTACCTAATTATATCTATTATATGGGGTAAAAGTAAATAATGGGGTAGAGAAGTGAAGAAAACATAGGAAGAGCTATAATTATAAGATCTTTCAAGCAGGAAGCAGGAGAGACCTATATTGCAGTCAATCCCTTTGGTTCCAACTCCTCTCTGGCAGTTTGCCTCCTACATATGTGAAATTCAGTTCAGTATACTTCAAGGTAAGGTGCAAAAAAATCAACTTTATTTTCATCTTCCAACTCGCCCACTTAGAGCTTACCTGCATGTACCAACACAAAGCCCCCTCGCTTCTCCTTATGGGACTGCTTTGTTTCCAACTCTTTGACTGTTATTTTAACAGTCGAAATCTGAGATGATCTGGAAGGCACCCCTTCTCCAGAACTCATCCCCTTCTCCATGGTCATTCTCTGAGATTACCATCTTCTATTGGGAAAAGTACATACTTCCATCCAAAAGTAATTGCAGGAGAGGAATTACCCTAAAGAAAAACAGGCAAAGATGGTATACATTTCTTTCACTAACATACACATAAATTATACAAATTTGTATAAAGATAACATTCCAAAAACCTAATTTTAAAGTTACTTAACTGGGTAATACAAAGAATATGAAAAAGGTTAGGATTTAAATCTGTCCACAAACAATACTTACTTAAAATCATATAAACAAAAGAACTGTTGTAAAAAGACTTCATATGCAGTCCAGAGGAATTTTATCTTTCATTGTATTTACACTGAAGAAAACCTCAAAATAACTTAAATATCACTTTCTACTTCCTTCGATCCAAATGTTAATAATCTCTGGGACATTCTAGAGTCACTAGTGATGCTGATTAACACCACCAAGGCTCGATATAAAGTCTATATTACAGCTAACTTTTTCTTCCCCAGCTTTACTATGACATAACATATAAAATTGTATAATTTTAAGGTGTACAAAACAATTTGACACATACACATACTGTGAAATGATTACCACAATAAGACACCTAGTTTCGGGGCGCCTGGGTGGCTCAGTGGGTTAAAGCCTCTGCCTTCAGCTCAGGTCATGATCTCAGGGTCCTGGGATCGAGCCCCGCATCAGGCTCTCTGCTCGGCAGGGAGCCTGCTTCTTCCCTCTCTCTCTGCCTGCCTCTCTGCCTACTTGTGATCTCTCTCTATCAAATAAATAAATAAAATATTTAAAAAAAAAAAAAGACACCAAGTTTCACACTGTTAGATAAACTCTATACCCTATTCTAAACTGAGAAGTAGGGAGGGGTGTAAGTCTTTCTTTGCCAATATAAAACATAAATAGTAGCATAAAAAGTGATTTAGTTGCCTAATCCCAAAAAATTGTGTTACTCAAAGTGTGGTCTGCAGATCAGGGTTTGCTACCAGTCTGTAAGAGACTTATTTTATTCATATAATAATTGGTTTATATGCACATTTTCAACAATGTGTATACTTTTTATATTTTTTCCTTCTTGTTTATATTTTTGAAGCAATATTATCCATTAAATATAATAAAATTGAGCTTTTATTTTTATTCTTTTCTATTTAAATTCAATTAATTAACATATAATATATTATTTGTTTCAGGGGTACAGGTCTGTGACTCATCAGTCTTACACAATACCCAGTGCTCATTACAATACAAACCCTTCCCAGTGTCCATCACCCCTTTATCCCATCCCACACCCCCACACCGCTCCAGCAACACTCAGTTTCTTTCCTAAGATTAAGAGTCTCTTACAGTTTGTCTCCCTCTCTGGATTTCTCGTTTCATTTTTTCCTCTCTTCCCTTATGATCCTCTGCCTTGCTTCTTAAATTCCACATATCAGGGAGATCATACAATAATTTTCTTTGACTCACTTATTTTGCTTAGCATAATACCCTCTAATTCCATCATCATCATTGCAAATGGTAAGAGTTCAAATTTTTTTTTTTTTAAGAGTTCAAATTTTGATGGCTGCATAATATTCCATTATTTTTTTATCTTTCATTCATGGTTCTAAATTTCAGTTTTGTTTGGGGCTTGGCTTTTTTTTGGTTTTAGTTTTTGTTCTTTTACATTTTGTAAAAAATAGTCAACAATGGACTGAAAAATTTTTTAAAGCTGGTCTTTTACACCAGAGTTGGTCTGAGAAGCACTGCAATATGGCATTTCAATTAGAAAGGAAGCAACTTCTACTCTAACATTAGCTTTCATTTAACTCTAAACCCATTAATGGTCTGACTGGCCTAGTAAATAAAGAATTCCAACAAATGACTAAAACAAGGCAACAAAGGGCAAATGGGCAAATCCCAGTTAACAGAAAAATTGTAGAACAGTGTAAACAGATCAAAAGATGCTAAATCTCACTCAAAAGAGAGGTACAAAATAAAACTACATCCATTTTTAACTTGGGATGACCAACATCAAAATGATATCAGGTTTTGAGGTTACTGAGAAACAAGAATTCTCACACAACTGCTAGTGGCAGCATAAGATGACAAAACTCAACAAGAGCATTCTGGCAAAATCAATCAAAATTACAAATGCATTCTGAAAGATATGAACCAACAATATGTCTTGATGTAAGTAGTTAAAATAAAAGCAGCCACTGGAAAAAAAAAATGACAATATTCTTGATATACAATACAGATTGACTAATCTTACAGATAGTTTTGGTAAGTAAAAAAGGCACACTACAGAAATATATGCAATGCCATATTTTGAGGGAGGGGAGAAAAAAATAATACAGCTAAGTATACATGCAAAGCACAAATCTGGAAAAATATGTCCCAAAATATAGTATAATAGTGGTCACCCAAAGAAGATTTGAATGATGGATGGACAAAGGTGGAATGGAAATTTTATTGTTCAGAGTTTATACCTTTCAATATTGAAAAATCTGAACATACAACTCTCCCAAAAAAAACACTTTTTTATTCATTTATTTATTTATGGAAACATGAAGTAACTAGCTAAATCCCAAGTTCCAAAATAGAGTAAGCCTATGAGACCTCATCTGAAAACTTCACTAAGAGGGCAAATACCATATGCTGAGGGTTCTCAACATGCATCCCACCTAGGATGGGAATGGACAAAAACATGGCCAACCAACAATACTGGCCCCAAAAGTTTTTGTTTTTCTGTTTTTGCTTTGTTTTGTTTTTCTGTTTTTGCTTTTGTTTTTCTGGATCTTGAACTTCTGAGGCCATGCAAATTATAGGTAATTCAAATTTTTTTAAAAAATTATAGTATTTGATCTCTAGAGTTCAGACTAAGGAGTAAAAAATAAATCATTATTGTAGATTAACATCAAATATTCCTGGGATTATTTTTTATCACATTTGTATTCATTTCATTATTACAAATCATTATTTGAAATTGATGAAGCATATTTACATCAACATACTGATCTGCAAGAAAAATGCCTAACATTTCAGCTAAGCTTTGAAGTAACATTCAACACACAAAATTTCCAGTGAAAGGAAACGTATAAGCATGTTACAGTTTTTACACAACAGAAAACAACTGTACAGCTCATTTTTTTATAATGCCTTTATTTCTGAATATGCTTGAAAATGGACATTTTGCAATTTCCCACTAGTGACGATATTAAAATTCATTTTATTGTTTCTAAAACACTGACAACTTGTCCATCCTCTGCAATAGTCGCAACAAAAAGTTAACAAAAAGTTAACATATGACCCAGTAATTTCACTCACAGGTATATACCAAAGAGAACAGAAAATATGTCCACAAAAAATTATACATGGATATTTATGGCAGAATTATTCCTAATAGTCAAAGTGTTAAGAACTCAAATGTCCATGAACTGATAATGGTTAAACAAAATGTGGTACATTCATACAATGGAACATTAACCAGCCATAAAAAAAATAACTAAGTACTGATACATACTATGGCATGAATGAACCCTGAAAACAGTGAAAGAAGTCAGACATAAAAGGCTACATACTGCATGTTTCCAATTATGTGAAATGTTCGGAGTACGCAAATCTAAAGAGACAGATGTAGACTAATTGTTGCCTTGGCCTGGGAAGCTAAAGGGGAATTGGAGAGTGGCTGCTAATGTGGGCAGGCTTTCTTTTGGTGGCAATAAAAATATTCTAAAATTGATTGTGGTGATGGTTGCACAATTCTGAATATACTAAATACCACTGAGTTGTACGCTTTAAAAGTGCATAAATTATATAATAAATGAATTCTATCTTAATAAAGCTGTTTGGATTGAGAGGCGGGACAGGTCGGGGCGGGGACGGCTAGGGAAGAAAAAAATGAAACAAGATGGGATCCAGAGGGAGACAAACCATAAGAGACTCTTAATCTTACAAAACAAATTGAGGGTTGCTGGGGGGTGGGGGGTAGTGATAGGGTGGCTGGGTGATGGACATTGGGGAAGGTATGTGCTATTGGTGAGTACTGTGAAATGTATAAGCTTGATGATTCACAGACCTGTACCCCTGGAGCAAATAATATATTATATGTTAATAAAAATAATTTAAAAATAAATTAAAGGGGCGCCTGGGTGGCTCAGTGGGTTAAGCCGCTGCCTTCGGCTCAGGTCATGATCTCAGAGTCCTGGGATCGAGTCCCGCATCGGGCTCTCTGCTCAGCGGAGAGCCTGCTTCCCTCTCTCTCTCTCTCTGCCTGCCTCTCCATCTACTTGTGATTTCTCTCTGTCAAATAAATAAATAAAATCTTTAAAAAAAAATAAAAAATAAAAAAAAAATAAATTAATTAAAATACCAATAAATAAATAATTAAATAAAGTTGTTTGGGAAAAACAAGTTTCCTGATTCCCATAAACTATATCTTTTCCCATAAATGTATCTTTTCCAAGCTACCAAACCTAATGACCTTTTCTTACTCTGATGCCTGCAACTTTTTTCTTTACATCCCCTGCTCTTCTTGGCAAGCATGCCAATCTACCATCCTAGCTGTTCATGATTCCCCTGACCCTTCCCAAGCTTGTCCTCTTACATGACTCCCTGTCCACAGGTCTATTCTCAAATGTCTCCTTCAGCAATTTCATCCACTGCCAACCTTTCAAAAGAATCCTCTCAGTAAATCAGATATTTGTAACTCTTTATCTTCTGCTTCTTGAGCTCTAGCCACAAGTCTCCTGGATAGCTTAGTTCAACCTGGATCCTCTTCACTCTTAACCTACCCAAAACAGTCTCATTTTTGAATGAGAAATCTAGTTATTTCCACATCATGCCTTGTTTTTAATAGCACTAGTTATTTCCACATCACGCCTTATTTTTAATAGCACTAATCCTTTTCTAACTTACCTTGAAGTCATCCTGGACTGCACCCACTTTCCAAATCTTCTAAATTTCTCCCTCAAGCATTTAACCTCCTTTCCCCTCCTGCCTCCACCTTTGTTCAGTTCACATACCTCTTAGCATAAATGTTACAAAAGCACTTTAACTTCTCTCCCCAAATCCAGACTATCGTAAAACAACCAACTACAAAAAACTGCCAAAATAAATCTCATAAAGGACAACTCCAATCAAAATGAACGGCATGCCAAAAGACATAAGCAGACAATATACACAAGAAGAAATATACTGGATATCCAATATTAAGGAAAGAATATTCAGAGAAATAGAAATAAAAATGGAATCTTCCTAACTAGCACTGTACTGCCACCATAAACTGAGGTAAGTAACCATTTTGAAAAGGAATTTATCAGGAAGTATCAAAAGCCTTAAAATGTATAACTCTGTATATACTACCTTTCCAGAGATACTCTATGTATAAACTAGTCTATTAAAACATAAGTAACAATACTACCATGGATACCTCCAAAGAGAACTGGGAGACTGAAGGGCAAAATGAAAAGGAAACTTGATTTTCTCCTAATAGCCTTTTGCATTTGATGTTTTTGTTTTGTTTTGGGTTTTTGTTTTGTTTTGTTTTTTAGATTTTATTTATTTGACAGAGAGCGAGAGATCACAAGGAGGCAGAGAGGCAGGCAGAGAGAGAGAGCGGAGAAAGCAGATTCCCTGCGGAGCAGAGAGCCCGATGCAGGGCTCAATCCCAGGACCCTGGGATCATGACCTGAACTGAAGGCAGAGGCTTTAACCTACTGAGCCACCCAGGTGCCCCTGTTTTGTTTTGGTTTTTTTTTTTTTAACCAGGTACTATCTGCTAAAAATATTTAAATTAGCCATCTCTGAAACTAAGATGAACCCAAATTAACCTGATTATCAAGGTCAGAAGAGAAACTCAGAATAAAACATCAGTTTTGCTCCAGGGACTTTCAAGGCACTAATTTTAAGGTCTAAATCTTGACCCCTGTTCTCTCAAAGACTTTTATTTTCCTACTGCATGTGATGACACTTTTTTGTTCTTTATACCATTTAAAAAACTATGACATGTCCTGTTTGCCCCAGTGTTGAATTTTTCCCTCTAGATTTACTTGGTCTTTTAGAAGCAGTCGAAGAATAAGTCAGGGAATCCAACCATCTTACAGCAAAAGGCTTTTATAGAAATCCAGCCCTTAAGCTATAGCAACTGATTAATAAAGAAGCATTCTGCTGCTCTTAAGATCTTGACATTGAAGGTTTAATGCCTCATTCAATGAGCTCCAAAACACACTCGTTTCATCTTTGACCCAGTAATTTCACTTCTGAGAACACTTTCTACCAAAATAACTTCAAAAACAGAAAAGGCTTTATGCCCGTTATGCTATGTTTAACACAGGATAATTTAAAAAAACAAAAATCTGGAAGTGACCCAAATGTCCAACATAGAGAAATGGTTAAAAAAATGATAACCTATATTATTTATGGTCAATTGGTTTTCAACAAGGGTGCCAAGACCATTAAATAAGGAAAGGATGGGGCGCCAGGGTGGCTCCGTCAGTTAAGCATCCGACTCTTGATTTTGGCTCAGGTTAAGATCTCAGAGTCATAAGATGGAAATGCACGTTGGGATCTGTGCTGGGTATGGAGCCTGTTTAAGATCCTCTCTCTCCCTTTCCCTCTGCCCCCTTTAAAAAAATTTAAATAGGGAAAGGATAGTCTTTTCAAAAAATGGTGCTGGAAAAACCAGATGGCACATACAAGGAATGAACCTGGATTCCTACCTATGCTACCTACCTATTCCTTGATCCACACAGACCAAGAATTAAATGCAAGAACTAAAACTGTAAATCTCTTAGGAGAAGACACAGTAGTAAATCTTCAAAATCTTGAATTTGGCAATGGTTTTAGACATGACACCAAAAGCACAACCAACCAAAGAAAATATAGATAAATTAGAATTCACCAAAAGTTTAAATGTTTGGGGCACCTGGATGGCTCAGTCATCAAGCACCTGCCTTTGGCTCAGGTCATGATCCCAGGACTGCACTGGACACTCTACTCAGCAGGAAGCCTGCTTCTCCCTCCCCACTCCCTCTGCTTGTGTCCCTCTCTCACTCTCTGTCAAATAAATAAAATCTTAAAAAAAAAAAAACTCTTCTATTAAAAAAAAGAATTCATACAACTTCAAAATTTTTTAAAATTCAATATGAAAATGAGCATAGGAATTGGACAGACATTTCTCCAAAGATACACAAAGGGCTGATAAGCATAGGAAAAGATGTTCAACATTACCATCCTTCAGGGAAATGGAAATCAAAGCCACAGTGAGGTACCAACATCATAGGTATACCTCAAAAACAAATATTAAGTTTTAACAAGGATATGGAGAAATCAGAACTCCCATATCCTGCTGGTGCAGACCACTTTCAAAAACATTGGGCAGTTCCTCAAAAAGCTAAACAGAGTTACCATATGACCCAGCAATTCCACTCCTAGATCTATATCTAAGAGAAATATAAACATATATCCACACAAAAACCTGTACATGGATCTTCACAGAATTATTCACAATAGTCAAAAAGAGGAAGCAACTCAACGGTCCATTAACTAGTGATGGATAAACAAAATGTGATGTGTGTGTGTGTGTGTGTGTGTGATGGAATATTATTCAGCCATAAAAAGGAATGGAATATTGCTACAAAATACAACAGGATGAACCTTAAAAACATTATGCTAAGTAAAAAAAGGCAGATACAAAAGGCCACGTGTTCTATAATTCCATTTACCAGAAATGTTCCGAATAGGAAAATCTACAGACACTGAAGTAGATCAGTGGCTGCTAGGCACTGGAGGAGGAAGGAGACGGGAGAGTCTAATTAGTGGTTGCCAGGGACTGGGGAAGCCAATGGGAAGTGACTGTAATGGGTAGAGTTCCTTTTGGAGATGATGAAAATGTTCTGGGATTAGATAGTGGTAATAGGTGCACAACTTTATGAATATAGTAAAAACTAAAATTTACAATTTAAAAGGGTGGGCTTATGGTATGTGAATTTTATCTTAATAAGAAAAGATCGATCTAGGCAATGGATGCAATGTACAACAATTATAGTTTCTAGTTATAATCATATCTAAGACACGCTATGATCATAAACAGGTTAAAAAAGGCAATAAAAAATAGAAAGGGATCAAAATGCTGGGTTGGTGAAACTGTAGGTGATCTCTTTTTAATTATTCCTGCATTTTCCACATATTCATTAATAAGCACGTACTGCTTTTACAAATGGGGGGGGGGGTATTTAAACAAACCAAAAAGGAAATTATTAAACTCCCTAGTGTATGAAAATTCCTTAGCTTAGTGTTCAACGATCTCAGTCACATGGTCCCGAAAATACCTTTCATTTCCCCTCCCCTACAGGGGCGAGTCAAGTTACTCCCTCCTTCCGGAAACGCGATGCCCTCTATTTCCAGGGCACCTCCAGCTCCCGTTTTCCACCCTCCTCTCCAGCTGCTCCTTCTCCATCTTCTCGGTCCTTGCCTCCTCCGCCTCCGGACCAGTAAATGCTAATGTCCTGAGAGACTCTAACCAGGCCGCTAGAACACCGCGGGGCTGCTCTCGCCCCAACCCGCCACGCAGGACTAGGGCGCACACCCTCGGGTCTCTGCGAGCCTCTGCCTCGGAGAACCCCGCAGCCCGCGAGTGCAAAGTCAGTGAAGGACAGCGAGGACTGCCCGCACACGGACAGTCCCTTCCCCGGAGAAGGAAGAAGACTGCCAGGCTAGAGCCACGGCTGAGGAGGAGACCGGCACGGGCGCCACGCGCGACCGAGGGGTCGAGGGACGTCCCGGATCCGCTCCTTCAACACCGCCCCAGGCAGTGGGCATTCTGTGCGCCGCCCCCTCCCGGCCCCGAAGAGGATGTCCCAGCGAGCGCGCGGGCCTGGACAGAGGCAGCGCCGCAGCGGCGGCAGCGGCGCGGACAGCGTGAGAAAGAGAGACACTCACCAGCGTCAGCCCCGAGCCCTCACAGCACCGGAAGTAGTCACCCGCCCGTTGCCAGGGTGAGGAAGCGGGACTGACATCAAGCTTTCCCATTGGGTATGCGCGTAGCACGTGGCCGGAAGCAAACGCCCACGCGGGGCTCAGACTCTGCCCACTGCTTCCGAACATTGCACCTGGCGGTTGAAGTTCCACGCAGACTTCACCTGGACCCTCATTCTGGGCTGCGCAGGCGCCGCTGCCAGTCTCGTTTAACCCAGACTCTTAAATGAGCCAGTCCCCGGTTTCGACCCAAATGGTGGGCAGACCAGCGATGTGATAGGAAATGAAGTTAAAGTAGCCATGATTTATTGAAATGTCAATTCAGAGCTTAAATTTTTTCAGTCCTTGCAGCCTCCCTGTTACAGTAGGGAAAACTGGAGTTATGCCAGGATTCTATGTGGGAGGTGGGGACCCTCCCTGCCCTGGGGAGAATCAAAGTGTGGGTGGCCTTTCTTTTACCGTCTCGCTTCTAAGAGCAAGACCAGTAACAATGTAATCCATTTAATGTTTCCGGGTAACTATGAACATGAGTCCTTTAACAAATAACCACCTTTAAACCTGCTTTAGAAAGCAGAGATTGAAAATAGTAGCTCTAAGTATGGTCCCCAGATGAGAAGCTTAACGTGACCTGGGCCCTTACTAGAGGTACAATTTATGAAAAAACGTTCCAAGTCGGGGGGGGGGGGGAGCGCGATTATTTTAATTGCAGATAAAAATAACAATCCTCTTCTGATTATATAAGATTTTAGGACTGGTACTATATCGTGTTGGTGAGGATTGAGAAAACAATCATTCTTGTTCATTGCTGGTGCAATAAAGACTTTCACAAATTTGGGGGTGACAGTTTGATAGTCATCTACTGCAATTTTAAATGTGCTTACCCTTTGACCCAGAATATCTACTTTAAAGAGTCTACCTACAATATTCCCATTTGTGCACCAAGATATATACATCTATTCATACAAAAAGTATTTATCAAATAATTTCTACAAGCTTGGCACTGCTCAAGGAGATGAAGCACAGTTCAAGTAGGAGAAAAGAAAAAAATGGGTGTGTGAATTTTTATCAATATGGACCAGTTAATTCAGTTATAAAAATGCAAACTATATGAAGATGCAACCATTTTTTAAGTACTAAGCTGAAAAGCTATCAAAGACATGATTTAAAAACCCAAAATATCTTACATCCCATTTATGTATGCATGTCTATTTATTTTTATGCATTTTACATATACGTACATAGACAGTATATGTGGAAAATGGTTAAAAGATTATGTACCAGAATATAAATGAAGCTACTAACAAAAATAAGATTGGATTAAGATAGGGGTGAAATCGTTTTTATTTTATGTATATCAATAACTACAGAACACTTAAAAATGCTGGATAAAATATAGCAAATATTGTTGTACTCAGCTAAAAGAGACCAAAAAACAGAGACCAAAAAAAAAAAAAAAAAAATTGGAGAATCCAGAGTAGGGTGCCAGTGCTGAAGGCTCATCTCTACTGAGAGCACTTACATAGAGCAGGAGGCTAAGGTGTGGGTTTTTAAGCCCATAAGGTAACAAACAGAAATACACACACACACACCCTTAGTAAGAACAGAAACAGGAGAAAGTGAACATTGATCTCATAGGCTTCTGGTTTTGAAGTCATCAGATAAAGAATATAAAGTAAATAGTTCTTAAATGTTTGTAAAAAAAAATAATAATAAGTGAGGGAATAGAAAACCAAGCAAAGATTAAGAAAATACTCTCCCCAAAAAATCTGACAGAATTGAAAGTTAAATAAATAAAAAATCTAGAAATACAAAATTGTTTATTAAAAAAAGAATCCACAGTAGATGGGCTAAACATTACCTAGACACAATCTGAGAAAAAATTAAGCAAATTGGAAAGTAGATATAAAGAAATTACCCAGGATGAGGATCAGAGAGACAAAGATATGGAAAGTATGGATGAGAATGTAATAGATGTAGAAGATAGGCTAGTAGGGCTAGAATGTCTAATATACATAACATTAGAATTCCAAGAACATAAAAAAACAAACAAGGAAGAGGCAGTATCTTAAGAGATAATAATATGAATTATCCAGATTGATGAAAAACAGAAACTCTCAGATTCAGGAAACTCATGAGTCTCAAGGGGGATAAATAAAAGAAATCCAAACCTAGACACATTATGCTGAAATTTCAGAAGATCAAAGACAAAAATATCTTAAAAGCAACCAGGGACAAAATACCTACAAAAAAATGAGTAGACTGGAAAGAGATGCTGCAGTTTAACAATTGAAAATAGAAGATGAAAATAGTATTTTTGAATTACTGAAAAATGTCCAAAGTGCTGAAGAAATGTCAACCTAGAATTGTTTACCCAGCTAAACAAGAATTCAGGAATGAGAATGTAATGAGGATATTTTCAGATAAGCCCAAACTGAGTAAATTTACCATAAACCAAATTATTTATAAAGGATACAATGCTAGGGGAAGAAGAGAATACCAGAAGAATTATTCAAGAAGAAATAGAAGTTGACTTTAGGGATCCCAAGTTCTGAGCCTAAGAGTCTCATGAGAGGTTTACAGAGTTGTCTTTATTTCCACAGACTTAGTCTCTAATCCTCTGATATCTATGTTATTTACTTTTTATGGTGAAAGCATGTGACATATCACCAGTAACCACGTTCTATGTTTGTATAGGTCATCTTACTGTATATGACAGTGCAGCAGATCTTTTTTTCTTCTGAAATGGCTGCAACATAATACTGTCCACCTCACTTGCCCCTTTGAATGTTGAGAATTTGATACTTCTCCCATCTCGAGGCAAGTCTATGTTCCCTACCCTTGAATCTGAGCCAACTTGTGACTATAGCAGAAACCACACCAGGTGACTTCTGAGGAAGTTTGCAAAAGCAGTGCAGTTCTTTGTGATTCTCTCTTGCAATGCTTGCTTTTAGATCCCAGCCACCATGCTCTGCAGAAGCTCAAGCAGCCTCATGGGAAAACCATATGTGGAAGTTGTGACCAATGACTCCAGATAAGGTCCAAGCTGCAGCCAGCACCAACTGCCAGACAAGTAATTGAATGGGCCTTCAGAAGATTCCAGTCCTCAGCCATGGATTAGCTTTCAACATTTATGTCTTCCCAGCTTAGCAATCATAAGCAGAAGCAAGCCATCTCCACTTACTTGCCCTTTCCAAATCTTGATCATAGTAATATAATAAAATGGTTTTTGCTTTACTTCACCAGGTTTACATACTAGTAGTACTTGATCACAGGCTCCAGCAACAGAGCCAAAGTTCACTGGCTCTTATATTAAGGGTATCATGCCAGGGTCCTGACACTGAAAGTCTAAGAAAAGTTAGCAGTAGCTAGGAGGATAACCTCATGGGTCTGGACAACTCAACTGCCTCCAGTTTGCCCACCTTATCCTCACTAATTTTTCCTCTTTCTTCTTTGTCTTTAGCACTCTCCCACCATAGGTGACCTGGGTTGTTTCTTCTTCTTCTTCTTCTTCTTCTTCTTCTTCTTCTTCTTCTTCTCCTTCTCCTTCTCCTTCTCCTTCCTCCTCCTCCTCCTCTGGACAACTCAACTGCCTCCAGTTTGCCCACCTTATCCTCACTAATTTTTCCTCTTTCTTCTTTGTCTTTAGCACTCTCCCACCATAGGTGACCTGGGTTGTTTCTTCTTCTTCTTCTTCTTCTTCTTCTTCTTCTTCTTCTTCTTCTCCTTCTCCTTCTCCTTCTCCTTCTCCTTCTCCTTCTCCTTCTCCTTCTCCTTCTCCTTCTCCTTCTCCTTCTCCTTCCTCCTCTCCTCCTCCTCCTCCTCCTCCTCCTCCTCCTCCTCCTCCTCCTCCTCCTCCTCCTTCTTCTTCTTCTTCTTCTTTTTCTTCTTCTTCTTCTTCTTCTTCATTTTTCTTCCAGTAACTTCTAGGGGTAGAAGGGAAAGCTTTTTACATAGTAATAGTAAGAGTAAGCATTTATTACATGACAGCAGTAATTGGAACATGTGTTGTTACCTGGAAGTGGATAAACACCATAACAAAACATAACAAAAGAACATTACAAGAGTAAAACATGTGGCATTGACTTTGAGACTTTGTGAAGCAGCAAGGGTAGGAGGGGATCCTAAAGGAGAATGTCAGAAATCCAAGAGGCCTTGAGGAGGGTGCACCAAGGGCACAAAGGAAACTGAGGAAGATGTTGAAAATCAGAGAAAAGGATCCCTTGTTACATAAGACCAAAAAGTTCAATCAGAGAAAAGGATCCCTTGTTACATAAGACCAAAAAGTTCAACCCCGGCTTTGAGGACAGATACAACCATCCCCAGGGTGCCCTGCCTGAATTCCTGACTCATAGACTCTATAAGCATAATAAAACGGTGGGTTTTTTTTTTTTATGTCATTGAATGTGGAGTGGTTTTTTACACAGCGATATTAAATGGAATGGGCAGAAATAGAAGAAAAGATGTTTGGTTTTTTCAAATGCATAGAGAAGTCACTATGTTGTACATCTGAAACTAATGTAATATTGTGTGTCAACTATACTCAAATAAAAAATTATAAATAAGTAAATTAATTAATGAATTAATTAATTTAATTTCATGAAAAAATGCACAGATAGGCTCCCTTCCATTTCTTGGACAACGTTGTTACCTGCTCTGTTCCCAGAATTTAACTACAAGTGAAAATCCCTCCCAGTCCTGCTCTGCACACCTTTATCTTGGGAGTCTGGCTCAAGCATTGCTCTTGCCATCCCCTAGCAGTTTAAGTGGAAGTAACAAAATTCCATCTAACCTGTCTTCAGAGCCAATTTTTCAAATTTCTAACCTGTGTCAGTGCAATTGCTCTCAGGTCTTTTGAAATATTAAGGATGACAGTTATCTAGCTAATCAATTCACTGGGTGTTAAATATAAAAGAAAGGCATCTACTACTTAATTTCCTTCAAGAAAAATATCCATCTCCTTATTCCCCCTTTTTTCAAACCCCAACAAAAAATTCAATGAGGAAAAAGATCAGGGGACACGCATGGACCGTAGGCTGGGAAAACTGTAATGCACATTGTCCAGGATGCTGAGTGTAACTTTGTCACTCTTTTTAAAATAAAAGGACCAGCCAGGTTTTTTCCCCTCCCTCCAATGTTAATATCTGCATATGCTTGATCATCTACTTCTGTGAATTCAATGTAATTCCAGTAAACATAAAGCAAATTGTTTGCTTGGAATTATTAACTCTTATTATTTGATGTTGTTTAGAACCAATAACATGTCTCCATCTTTATAATCTTTACAAAGAAGAATGTGCCTGATAATATTTGGAAGAGAACTGGGTTATTTAGCTTCTACTGCAATGTTTCTCTTAAGTGAGGAGGACACTGAAGGAAAGTAATTTATACATTAAGCTATAACTTTTTTTTTTACTTACTACAGAAATTTTCTTTTTTTTTTTTTAAAGATTTTATTTATTTATTTGACAGAGAGAGAGATCACAAATAGGCAGAGAGACAGAGAGAGAGATGAGGAGAAGCAGGCTCCCTGCTGAGCAGAGAGCCCCATGCAGGACTCAATCCCAGGCCCCTGGGATCATGACCTGAGCCGAAGGTAGAGGCTTAAGCCACTGAGCCACCCAGGTGCCCCTTACTACAGAAATTTTCAAAGATGTGAAAAAGCAGAGAGGATCATGCCATGGCATCCCATTTTCCAACATGAATTACTCTGTAGTTATCTGGGTTTTTTTCTGGCTGCTCACATTTTGTTAGCAGATGCCTCTGGAGTCCCTACCACATCTCCTTGGCTCTGATTTTAGCTCTAACATGCAGCTCCAACTTGCACTGTCAGCTTCCCTGGCTTTCTGCTATCTGGCCCTAGGCCATTTCTAATGCACAGTAGCTTTCTCAGCCTTAATGCAATGAAATGACTCCAGGCTGTGCCTGGGCATTAACATTCCCCAATGCAGCCCTCCACTACGACCAGTTTAAGCCTTGCACCTTCTGTCCTTCAACCCAATTCTGAAAGTCATTCCTGTAAATTTCGCAGAGTTCTCAGGGTACTGAGCCATGCTAGCCTACAGCAGCAAGCAATGAAGTATGTTCAGTGCTTCCTGCGGCCCTGCGTTATGCTTTGTTCTCACTTGGGCTTCCGACAACCACTTCCCAAAAACCTTCCTGCACCTGAGTTCCTTTCTCAGGGTCTGTATTCAGGGAAAACCAAACAAAGACTGGCATCCTTCAACCAGTCATATCTTTTGGTTGTGGCCAAAGTCTAATATCCATTCCTATGACAATCATCTTGCAGACAGGACAGATATTTTTCAAGATGCTGGCCGGTGTGGCTGACTGCTGTAGAGTGGTTAGGAGTGGCGCAATTCTGCTTTTCTACAAAAATTAAGAGTAGCATTTCCTTCCAATATCCTTGCTTAGTTAGAGAAGAAAGAAAGAAGGAAGAAGGGAGAAAGTGAGAGGGAGGAAGCTTAAGGAAGAAAATAAATGACCTATATTCCCTCTGACAATTTTTACTACAGAATTAAATTTTGCTTTAGGAGCTGAACACAGATAACTTCAGCCACCCTATCCGAATTCTGAGCTTTACTTCCAAATCCAAGACTAGAGCCATTGTAAACCCATGAGAACCCTTAGGATGTGTTAGCAAGTAAATTGGCTGTCAGCACCTGAGACCTGGGAACACACCCAGTCCCCCAGGGAAGCTGGACCCAAGGGTCAGAGGACAGCACTATTGTAGCCTAGTGTCCGTAATGGGAAACAGATGCTTCCAGCTGTCACCTGCCATCAGCCTGCTCACAGACTGTTTTTGGCCTTGGCACCTTCTGGACCAATCCAGCTGTGTAAACACACTGTGTGTTTACTCTGTGGGAGCAGCCAATGGATCTGCCTTTTTTTTCTGTTAGAAGAGCCTGCCTGTGTTGAATGCAAGGCTTAACTCATTAGAATAACAATTAAACAAAGGTAGGGTTGTTTTTTTTGTTTTTGTTTTTTTTTCTTTTCCTTTTCTTTGTAATTTTTAGCCTCTATTTGCTTTGCTATCAGGATGTCTGGGTGGCCTTAGCTGGTGGTTAGTCTACTGAAAGCTAAGGGGCAAAGGGAATCTGTTTGAAATAAGAATGCTTTAAAGAAAGATGGAGAGGGGGCACCTGGGTAGTTCAGTGGGTTAAGCTGCTGCCTTCGGCTCAGGTCATGATCTCAGGGTCCTGGGATCGAGTCCCGCATCGGTCTCTCTGCTCAGCGGGGAATCTGCTTCCTCCTCTCTCTCTCTGCCTGCCTCTCTGCCTACTTGTGATCTCTCTCTGTCAAATAAATAAATAAAATCTTTAAAAAAAAGAAAGAAAGAAAGAAAGATGGAGAGGGAGTATGGGAGGCAGGATGCTTGAGTTCTACAAGTAAGCACATGACTTTGGGAATATCACTTAACTTCTTTGGGTCTCATTTTCCTTAATCTGTGAAATGAAGGGGTTAGACTAGCTTATCTGTACAGAATTTTCTCATTACTAATATTTTAAGTAATTTGTCATTTTTATGGCTTCTTAAACATATTCTTTCATTGAACAAATACTTTCTGAGCATATACCTTGGGTGCCTAGCAGTCTGGACAGCATTTTCAAAATATTAGTATTAGAAGACTTCTCAGAGCCCAGCTATGTAATAGGCACTTTCTTTTCTCTCTCCAAGTTCTCTTCTTTCTTCCCCCTGATAACCGTGTTCCTTGGACTATGGAGACTAATTCCTACTCCCATTTAATGTGTCTTTGCTGGGTCTCCCAGCCAGAGTCTGGAGCAGGTGTGAAACACTTGATCCTGGTGTAGCTAATCACATACAATCCTAGAGCTATAAGTTCAGGCTCATGATTTATTCCAGGCCAATCAAAATTCTTCCTGAAGTCTCATGTCATGGATTTTTAGAGAAAGAGAGTCCTCCATTTTTTTTTAAGATTTTATTTATTTATTTGACAGACAGAGATCACAAGTAGGCAGAGAAGCAGGCAGAGAGAGAGGAGGAAGCAGGCTCCCCGCTGAGCAGAGAGCCCGATGTGGGGCTTGATCCCATGACCCTGAGATCATGACCTGAGCTGAAGGCAGAGGCTTTAACCCACTGAGCCACCCAGGTGCCTCTCCTCCATTTTTTTTAAGTAGTCTCTATGCCCAATGTGGGGCTCAAAGTTGTGACCCCAAGATCAAGAGTCATGTGCTCTACTGACTGAGCCAGCCAGGTACCCCAAGACAGAGAATCTTCTTTTATATGTGGGGTTACTAAATTGAAAAGAGATAGTATCTGTGGCCATTCCCTTTCCCTTTTGCATGGGAAAAGCCCAAATGGAGTTGGAAAAACTATGTGTTGGGAAAGGCCAACACAGAAAAAGAGGAGATGGGGAGAAATTTCAAATGGTTTAGTTTGAAAGCTTTTCTCTCCCAGGTATGTGTACCAACCTCTTTCTCAGCCACTTTCAGATTGCTTTCTGTCACTTCCAACCAATAGAGTTGTGACTGATACATCGTCAAACTATTACTTTTTAATGTAATTCTCACAGTGGTTGGGATTTGTCCACTGTTAGCTCTGCTAGAGCGTAGCAGAGCTGGGACCTTCTGGTTCCCAAACCAATAGATTTTCTAAACCACAGATCTTCTGACTCCCAAATCAATTCTTTTATTTTTCTGTGTTTCTTCCAACTTCATATGGTGAAAATTTCCAAACATGCAGAAAACTTAAAAAACAAAAAAGCAGCTACCTATATATCTCCCACCTAGATTCACCCGTTACATATAGCTGTGCATGCTTATCATATATCTAGCCATTTCTCTATCCAGGCAAAATATCTATCTCATTTTTAAAATGAATTTCAAAGTAAATTACAACCAGTCCTCTTTTTGTCATGCTGTATCTCACCCTTATAGACATGGTGGTATGTTGGATCGGGCTTGGATGGGCCAACTGGCTTGTCCATATCCATGATGTGCAAGGGCACTCATGGCAACAGGACAGAACCAGGGATGGGAAAGGAAGGCAGCTGGAAATGAGTCAGAGGCCACCATATATTAAGAGTGGTAAGCCTGGAGGAGACACACGGAAATACGTAAAGATGTAAGTGGACAAAATAATTTTTGTTAGTGATGAGTGCTACAAAGAGTGTAAAGGACAGCAATATCATAGAGCCTTCTTGTGTGTCAGGGAATACAGGATCATATCAGTCCTAGGAAAGCTTCATGGAGGGCATGACTTTGGGATTCTATCTCAGTGAAGAAGGCAATCAGCCATGTCAAAATCTGGAACAAGAAGTTTGGAGCAAAAGAAAGAGCAAGTAAAAAGGCTCCAGAGCTCCCTAGTAACATAAAAAAAAAAAAAAAGCAAGGCACAGTCTCCTCCATCTCCTCTCCACCACCCTCTCCTCTCCCCTAACTCCTCCTCCCTCTCCTTTTCCATCTTCTCCTCTTCATCACCATCATCATCAAACATCCTCAATAGATTGGAAGTACATGTGATATATTCACTAGTGAATCATTGCTGTTTCTAGGTGAGTTGAATTATTACATCTTGTTTGTAACTCTATTGGTCAAATAGTTATTTTCATAACTCCACCAGTCACTTTCTGGACAAAGATCAACAGCTCCAAGGGTAGTTTTGACACACAGAAGCCCCATAAGCCTACAGAAACAAGCTGGTCCTAAACAGGAACATGTTGGTCTTTCACAATTTTGCTGGTCCAAAGAACAGGCTCAAATTACATCCCAAACAACTCATGGTTTCTTATGCTGCTCTTTTAACATCATAATTGGCAGGCTCTTGGCCAAAAAAATTGTTGGTTTATCTTGTGCAAATGGCTTAAATATGTGTTTTAGCATTAAAATGATCCAAAACCAACACTTTGCATTGCTTTCCAGTGCCTTTTTGACCTGCCCTCACTGGAAACCAGATTAACTTAAAGCTTTATTCTTGAAATGTCTTAATCTTCTGAGACCCATTCTGCCTTCATTGGTTTCAGGATCATGAAGGTATGGGCCTCTTCAGTTTCTTTTATTTTCAGTAATTTTTTTCTTTAATTGAGGAGATATTTGTTCATAAATGAGCCAAAGAACATATGCTTCAAGTTTTATTTTTATAGTTTTTTAACTATGCCATGAATAATGTCCAAAACATCAATATTAAACCAAATTAATCCCATAACGGATCAGAAGGACATTTGGATCTAACATGTAGTCAACTGCATTTTTTTCTTTTTTTTAAGATTTTCTTTATTCATTTGACAGAGAGAAACACAGCAAGAAAGGGAACACAAGCAGGAGGAGTGGGAGAGAGAGAAGCAGGCTTCCTGCTGAGCAAGGAGCCCAATGCAGGGCTAGATCCCAGGACCCTGGAATCATGACCTGAGCCAAAGGCAGACGTTTAACAAATGAGCCACCCAGGCACACTGTCAACTGCGTTTTTCTTATTCAACTCTACAGAAATAGTAGAATTGGATTAGAAAAGTCAGAAATGCCCTTAGAAACAACAAGATGGAATTTTTTAAATGTAGAAATTATATATACCACAGTTATTTAGAGCCAGAATTATCATTGGAAAAGCTTATTTCTTGGGAGCAAAACTGTATTTATTAAGGGCAACTGTATCCCAAGTACGGGGGTGTCTCTCAGAATTCTCAAAATGTGAATTTTTGCACATACAAATATGGATGCATTGTCACTTTGCAGTAATATTTCTACAAGTAGGGTTGGAAGAAGATGCATTGAATGCTGCTGGCGCTTCCTCAGATCCCCTCAGATCTCTTCCCTTGTCTTCTGTATTTTTGCTTTTAACAGCGAGCACTTGTGACTCTCTTCGGAGGCCATCCCTTGGGCTGCTGAAGACACATTGCCCACTTTACTGAGAACGGGACATGTCTGGGAGTTCATATCCCACTAGTGACTGGTACTAAACTATGAAGCCCTTCTCCCTTCCCTGGACAAAGTAACTAATTTTGAGGTATAATTTCAACTCTAGGGCCCCCTGGGGGATCTGGCAGAAGCTGGGGCTCTGCTGGAAGTCACTTTTTGCTTGGTGTCTTTCTCTCCCCATCTTAGCTCCCGAACATTGCTACCTATTTCTCTCAGAAGTCCCTCTTTAACATAGGACTTGCACATGAGTCTTCATTGCAGAACTTGCTTCTGAAGAATCCTGTGTAAGAACTGAGATGAAGTTCATCTGTTCCAAACCTCTTGTTCACAGAAGATTAACCCAACCTATCAATTCTCAAATATTTATTACAGGCCTGCTAAGTTTTGGGTCCAGTCCAGTCATGGCAAAGTAGATCTCTAGGAAAGTGGAAATGACGGAGTTCCTCTGACCCAAGGCACAACTTATCTTCCATCAGAGCCAATGGAGGGTGTTACCAATGACAAATGGAGGAATTCTCTCCCACATTTCAGTACCATTCATACTTTATTAACCAACATTCACGGAAGCTGGGTGAGGGAGAAACCAATGAAGATCAATTGGAAAGTTACGTGAATCATCTATACCAATGGGAGATAGGCCAGTAGAAAAATATCTGTAGATTTGCCCAAGTCCAACAGCATTCAGTGAGCAACACTGAAACATTATTATTTGATTATTAATATCATTTTCTTCTAATCTCTATTACTTCTCTTTAAAGTTTGCAAATATATAACATAATGACAGTTAAGAAATTATAGGAAATGCTCTTATTTGCCCCAAGAGACCCTAAACACTACTGTGAGGAGCTGCCAATTAAAGCACCTCTAATCTCACTGTACTTTTTAATTTTTTTTTTTTTTTTTTTTTTTACAGACCGAGAGAGAGATCATAAGTAGGTAGAGAGGCAGGCAGAAAGAGAGGGGTTAGCAGGCTCCCTGTCAACCAGAGAGCCTGATGCGGGGCTGGACCCCAGGACCCCGAGATCACAACCCGAGCTGAAGGCAGAGGCTTAACCCACTGAGCCACCCAGGCACCCCCTCACTGTTCTTTTTAATCATCCATGAATATTCGCTATCAGCAATGGATACTTCCTAGTTTCTAATTAGTCATGTAATTTTTTTTGCACAGCTACCTGGGTGCTCAGTACTTTGAATTGCCAGTGAGAAACATGGATAAAGAGAGGCTGTTGGGCCTGGCACTCCTCTTTTTTTGTTTCCTAGAACCCATTCTAAACAAGCAAACAAAAAACTATGTGCTTCCAATATCATCTGTGCTTGGGAGAATAACGGCCCCCAAAAGATGTCTACGTACTAATCTCAGGAACCAGTGAGTATGCTGTTTTACAAGGTAAAATGGATCTGTACCTCCAATTCCAACATGGGGGTGAGGGGGGGCGTTTCGGGGTTTCCCCACAACAATAACAAAGGCTCCAGACAAACAGCTGGTATCCTATTACTGAACTCAGTTCTAACACTATCTACCTGGAGATAGCATGATATTCCAACAGATTAAGGGCTCAGTCCCATAAGACTGTCAGTTGCAAAGGGGCCTGGGTGACTCAGTCAGTTAAGCACCTGCCTTGGGCTCGGGTCACAATTTCAGGGTCCTCAGATTGAGTCCCATATCCAGCTCTCTGCCCAGTAGGGAGTCGGCTTCTCCCTCTCACTCTCCATCTGAACTCTCTTGCTCTCAAATAAGTAAATGAAATCTTAAACAAATAAACAAAACAACTGCCATTTGCAAACCCAAATTGTTACCTGTGCTACTGACAAACAGGTATCAGAGTTTCCCACAACCCCCTCCTCAGGTTAGATTAATTTGCTAGAACCACTCACAGAATTTAGCCAACATTTTACATACATGTTGAAAAGAAAATCACAGGCTCAAATTGGT
The DNA here is from genome assembly GCF_964662115.1 of Mustela nivalis. NCBI lineage: Eukaryota > Metazoa > Chordata > Mammalia > Carnivora > Mustelidae > Mustela > Mustela nivalis. Next base: position 106,486,379 of record NC_139027.1, on the reverse strand, counting down.
ATCACTTAGGCCAAGTCACCAAACTGCGGCTTAATACCAAACCTAACTGCAGTTTCAGTCTCCTCCAGAAATGAAGTCTTAACCTGCCAGTCAGGAATTCTCTGATACGACTAATGAGGTAACTGTCACATGAGCCCTCTCCATCCCCCAAAGGAAGGTAATCCACCTAATGAGACCCCTTGCCCTTTCTTCTGAGCAAAGGTGACCTTGGAGCTCCCCTTCTACTTTCTAGTTGGGGATGCTGCCTGATTCGTGAATTGCTTAATACAGCCAATGAGGTTGCATTTTTGTTTTTGTTTTTGTTTAATTTTATTTATTTGACAGAGAGAGAGAGATCACAAGTAGGCAGAGAGGCAGGCAGAGAGAGAGAGAGGAGGAAGCAGGGTCCCTGCTGAGCAGAGAGCCTGATGTGGGGCTCCATCCCAGGACCCTGAGATCATGACCTGAGCTGAAGGCAGAGGCTTTAACCCACGGAGCCACCCAGGCACACCTGTTTTCGTTTTTCAAAAATGTATTTATTTATTTGAGAGAGAGAATGAGAGTGCACCAGTGAGGAGAAGTGGAGGGAAGATGCAGAGGGAGAGAGTATCAAGCCAACTGGGTGCTGAGCTAGAAGCACCTAGGGTCTCAGGACCCTGAGATCATGGCCCGAGCTAAAACCAAAGGTCGGGTGCTTAACTGACTATGCCACCTTAGCACCCCTGAATTTTTGTTTTTTAGCATGAGATTAGCATTTTATTGTAAAAGGCTCTAAGTCAAGAAGGGTCATATAGAAGGATTCATAGAGCAAGGTATGGGAAAAAAGCATGGAGCTTCTTGCCCTCTCTAGACACACCGCTCCCCCAGCACCTCCATGTATTCACCAACCCCAGAAGCTCTCTGAACCAGTCTATTAATAACAAAAATTCAACCAAGAGGCACCTGGGTGGCTCAGTTGGTTAAGCCTCTGCCTTTGGCTCAGGTCATGATCTCAGGTCCTGGGATTGAGCCCTGAGTCAGGCTCTCAGCTCAGTGGGGAGTCAGCTTCTCCCTTTTCCTCTCCCCCTGCCCCTGCTTGCACTTGCTGTCTCTCTCTCAATATATAAATAAAATCTTTCTTAAAAAGTCAATGAAATAAAATGTAAAGATTTAGCTGGCTTTATTAATCAATTCATAAATTGGGCAGTATCCCATCTAGTAAGTAGAGAGGTGCTCTCTTTGCTACATAAAAGGAAAAATTTGTTAAAGTAGAGAAGGAATGAGCAATAGGAAATTATTAGCAAAAAAAAAGTCTATTGTTTTAGGCAAGGTTGCCCTTCTAAGGGGAACAGAAGGAGTCTATAAGTAAATTTCCTAGTGCTGACCAGGAAATTCCATGTAGGCTGGTTAAAGGTTACATGTGGGGGCATCTGGGCGGGGGGGTGCTCAGTCTGAAACCACAGTTATGTTATGTTTGGTATTAACCCTTGGTTTACAGACTCGGGGTCTTAAGTGACACCATTTTGGGCTGTGATTTTCTTTTCTTTTTTTATGTGATTTTCTTTTTAAAAAGTCCTTCCTGGTTTTTATGAGGGCTTCCTTACATTGGCATGGTTGATTAAATCATTAGCCTTTGGTGATAGATTGAACCCTCTCCCTGAAGCCAGGGAGTTGGGACTGAATTCCAACCCTCTAAGCACATGGTTGGTTCTGCTGGCAACCAGCCGCTGTCCTTAGGTGGGGGTCCAAAAGTCGCCTCATTAAGATAACAAAAGAAACTTTCCTGCTCTCATCACTTAGGAAATTCCAAGGGTTTTAGGAGAAATGTGTCAAGAATCAAACACAGGAGTCCCTTATCCACGAGGGATACATTCAAAGTCTCCCAGTTTCCATGGGCTGAAACCGAAGATAGTACCCAACCTTATATATTCTAAGTTTTCTGCTATACAAACATACCTATGATAAAGTTTAATTTATAAATTAAGTGCAGTAACAGATGAATAACAATAACACAATAAAATGAAATGTTATAACAACATACTATAAGAAAAGTTATGTGAATGTGATCTCTCTCTCTCTCTCAAAATATCCTGTGGTATTGATTTCACTGTTCCTGTGATGATGTGAGATGAAAAAATGCCTAGGTGATGAGATGACGTGAGGGGAATGAGGTAAGCATTGTGATGTTGGGTTGGGCTCCTACTGAACTTCAGACCAGGAATGGTCAGAAGGAGCATCACCTGCTTTCTGACTGAGGTTGACTGTGGGTCCCCAAACCTCAGCAATTGAAACCCCAGATAAGGAAAGAACTACTGCATGTATTTCTTTTACTAAAAATCATGATGTCACACAAGGCAAAATGAAAGTAAGATTATAGATGGAATTAAGGCTATCAACCAGCTGATTTTAAAATGAAGAGATTATCCCAGATTACCCAGCTAGGTACAACCTTAATCAGTAGGGTCCTTAAATGTGGAAGAAGGAATCAGAAGCATCAGTGTCAGAGCAATGCTATGTGAGAAAGACCTGGATAACCATTGCTAGCTTTGAGGATGAAGTGGGGCCATGAGCCAAGGAGTGCGAGCAGCCTCTGGGAGCTGGAAAACTTGAGAAAACAGACTCCCCTAGAGCCTCCAGAATGGAACCCAGCCCTACTGATGTGTGGATTTTAGCCCAGTGTGATTCATTTCATACGACAGAATTGTAAGATTATAAATTTATGCTATTACAAAGTTTGTGGTAATTTGTTCTAGCAACAATAGCGAAGCAGTATACCATCTGCTTTCCAGGTTCATTGCAGCTTCTGAAGAAAGTGCAAAACCCCTTCTGTGTCATAGCCACAATTCTTTTGTTATTCATTCAGTTTGACTCCCATGACCCGCATTTGAAATGGCCTACCATTTTTTTTTGGCTGTCACTGGAGTTTTCTGTATTTTCCCAGTCTTTTGTCTACAGAACTCAACTGCAGTTATGTTTCAAGTGCTATCACTTTCTTCTGGCCTAAGTACAAAACTAACACCAACCACCGTGAATATTTTCAAGCTTAGGAATGCTAGTTCCCTTTGCAATTTACAATTCGGGGTATCTGGCTTCCTTTTCTGCCTTCCCTTCCACCCTTCTATTCTGTTTAATTTGAGATTCTGAAGATATGATGTTCAATGATGTTAGCAATAAAGAATGAAATCCAGATGGGTTATGACAACTGAAAGAAAATTTTCAACTCCTCTGGACAAGATACATTAAGATCAAAGACCCAAAGTGATGACATCAGTTTCACTAAGGCCCCAAATAACTCCACATGCATTTACTCACACACTCATTTATTCATTCAATTGAACGTTAACAAATATTTATTGAGTGCTGACCATGTGCTGGAAACTGTTCCAGAGCAGAAGATTCATCCATAACAATGATCTCTGCCCTTCTAAAACTTATTTTCTGGGGTAGGGAGACAGGCAATAAACTAAACATTTAAGTAATCTATGGTGAAGATGGTAAGCTCAATGAGAAAAAAAAAAAAAAGAGCAGGACATGTAAAACGGATTAGGGTTGCTGCAATTTAAGTTGAGTGGACAAAGACAGCTTTACTTTAAAAAGCAGTATTTGAAGAAAGGCTTGAATAAGTGAAGGGGCCAGCCATTTCACATGAAAGAAGCAACCAGTTCAATGGCCACAAGGCAAGAGCAAGGGTGGAGGGTTTGAGGAGCAGCTAAATCAGTGTAACTGGAGCAGAAGCAAGGGGGGAGAGAGTTATGGGATGAGGCAGGGAGACAGTTAATGGGGGGACTTTGAGTGAAATAGGGAGCTGTGATCTGCACTCAGTTACAAGGTGTGAGTCCTCCCACCCCCAATATTAAGCAATTCTCTGACATCAGCTGAATGTCCTACAATTGAACTCAATTCTGACATTCTCTACATGGAGATAGGGTCAGATCTCACAGGTTAAGGGCTGAGTCCTACAAGACTGCTTCCCTGCCACCCCACCACCAGCTTTAGATTGAAGGCTTTAGTGATCCCATCCTTCGGTTTGATTAAAAAGGCAACACCAGCTAATAGAACTTAGAGAAACATCGTACTTACTAGACTATCAGATTATTATACAAGGGTATAACTCAGAAACAGGCAAATGGAAAAGTTGCATAAGGCAAGGTATGTGGAAAGGGTTTATAACTTCCTTGTCTTCTACAAGCTTGGCACACTCCCCAAACCTCCACGTATTCACCCACTGGGAAGTTCTCTAAGCCTTGTGTGGTTTGATTTTGTTTTACAGAGGCTTCATTACATAGACAGTTGAACCCAATCCCCAGCTCTTCTTCTCCTCTCCTGAGACTGAGGAAGTGGAACTAAAAGTTCCAACCCTTCATTCATGTTGTTGGTTCCCCTGGCAATGAGCTCTCATCCCCAGGTGCTTTCCAAAAGTCACGTCATTAACATAACAAAGACATCATTATACCTCTCATTGCTAAGGAAATTCCCAGGGTTTTAGGAGCTCTGTGCCAGGAGTGGAATGAAGACCAAATATATATTCCTTATTATATACCACAGTATCACAGAAGCCATTACATAATTTTAAGACCAAGAGGAACATGAGCTTACTTTTTTTTTTTTTTTCAGTTTTATTAATTTAAATAGTCTCTATACCCAACGTGGGGCTCAAATTCACCACCCGGAGATCAAGAGTCCCATGCTCTTCCAACTGAGACAGCCAGGTGCCCCAAATCTTATCATGTTTTATCTAAATGAGCTATTCTAGTTGCTAATACTCTACAAAAGAGAATCAATGGAGAAAGAAAAGGGACACCATGCATGAGACAACGTTAGTAATCTAGGAAAGAGATGATGGTGGTGAGGACTAGAGTGGTGACAATGGGTGTGATAAGAAGTAGTCAGATTCTGGTTACATTTCAAAGGTAGAGCCAAGATGATCTTATGTTTGATTGCACACATATTATGTGAGAAAGAGAAAAATAAAAGATGACTCCAAGTTTCTTGGTCTCAGGAAGGATGACATTTTTAATTAATGAAATGCAGAAGGCTATAGATGGAAAACTTCATGGAGTAGGGGAAGATCAGAAGGTCAAATTGGGGCATGTTACTTCTGATACATCTAATAGATAATTACTTGAAGCTACCAGCTTGATAGTGGGATATATGAGATAGAGTTCATGGGACATTTCTGAGTTGAAAATATATATTTGAGAGTCATAAACATATAGTTCATGTTTAAAGTCATTAGAATAAAAATGAGATCCCCTAAGGAAGTGTGTGTAGATAAAGAAGTCAAAAACTGTGTCCTGGCATTCAGTACTAAGATACCAAGGATATGAGGAAGAACCCACAAAGAAGGCTCAGAAGGAGTCATGGGAGTAGCAGGTGTTAAAATTCAAATGAGTAAATTTGAAGATCTAATTGGCTTTATTAAAGGGTGACTGGGTGGTTCAGTTGGTTAAGCTTCTGACTCTTGATTTCAGCTCAGGTCATGATCTCAGGATTGTGATCAAGCCCTACTGGGCTCTGCACTGGGCGTGGACCCTGCTTAAGATTTTCTCTTTCTCCCTCTCCCTTTGATCCTCCCCACCCCCATTACCCTCTCTTTTCTCCTCTAAAAAATAAAATAAAATAAAATAAATAATGGGCTTTGTTAAATGAGTCACAAATCATGCAGCATTCCATCTAGCAGAGGGAAGCTACACTGAACTATACTAAAGAAAAGTTTTTAAAGGAAGAGAGAAAAGGCATACAAAAAGAAAAAAAAGAAAAGAAAGGAAGAAAGAAAGAAAAATTTATTAGTAAGGAATGCACAGTTTACGCAAGGTTGCTCACCTAAGCAGAGGGGAAGGGGTCTATCTGTAGATTGACCAGGAAATTCCATGTCTAGGAGTTATATTCCTGGGGGTTACAACTGTAGTTAAATCAGGGATTAAGTTTTCGTTTAGTGACTTGGGGCCTGAACCTAAATGATGCCATTTGGGGCCTGTGGGGTTTTCTTTGGTGGGGCAAGGGGTGTTGTTTTGGGTTTTCTAATTCTTTTATTTTTTATTTTTTTTAAATTTTATTTATTTATTTGCCAGAGAGAGATAAAGAAAGAGGGAGAGCATAAGTATGGAGAGTGGCAGGCAGAGGGAGAAGTAGGCCCTCCACTAAGCAAGGAACCCCTTGCAGGACTCAATCCCAGGGCTTTGAGATCATGATCTGAGCCAAAGGCAGATGCTTAACCAATTGAGGCACCCAGGTGTCCCTTGTTTGTTTGTTTGTTTGTTTGTTTTAACAGAGGAAAACCAGTAGAGATTGGGGACCTGAAAGCCAAGAGGTTAAGTTCTCTCAGGAAGAGGGAGTGATCAATTGTCCATTAGATACCAGTGTGGGGGCGCCTGGGTGGCTCAGTGGGCTAAAGCCTCTGCTTTCAGCTCGGGTCATGATCCAGGGTCCTGGGATCGAGTCCCGCATCGGGCTCTCTGCTCCGTGGGAAGCCTGCTTCCTCCTCTCTCTCTCTGCCTGCCTCTCTGCCCACTTGGGATCTCTCTCTGTCAAATAAATAAATTAGATACCAGTGTGGAAGCCATTGGTTAGCCTTGACTGTAGCAGTTTCTTGGAGTGTTCATGGCAAAGCATAATTTGAGTGAGTTTGAAAGGAGGGAAATACAGACAGCTTTTTTTTAAGAGTTTTGGTTATCAAAATTAAAATGAAGCTAAGAACAAAACTATAGCAAGAGAAGTGAGGTTAAGAGAATGTTTTACAATGAAAAAAATAACAGCATGGATACTTGTGCTGATGTGGATAATCAGATGGAGAAGGAAAAATGATATCAGAGCAGAGGGAAGACTTGTTGGGGCTATGTTCTTAAATAGTCCAAAGGAGACCATATAGGGCAGTGGTTCCCAAGCTCTAGTGTGAATCAGAATTCCCAGAGGGCCTGCAAAAACCCAGATTGCTGGGCCCTACCCCAAAGCTTCTGATTCAGTAGATCTGGGATGGAACATGAAATTCTACATTTTTCAGTTCTCCAGCAATGTTGATGCTGCTGTTTTGGGGATCCCACTTTGGAAACCACTGGTTTATTGGGAAAGAGGTTGTTGACTCTAAACAGGAGTCCATCCATTAGTCTGCAGTAACAGATTCATTCATTAAAGTAGTTATACAGGAGGGTTTATTTTGGAAAGATGCAGCCGAGAAGACAAAAACAGCTAACATAGCCAATCTCTGTCTTAAGCTATAGGACTTACCAAGAACCTGGCATTGCTTCTGAAGAGAAGTCACTTGGGATAAAGTCTAAGTTTGCATGCACACTATCTTCACCTCCACACTAGCTGGGCCATTTTTCTGATGTCCAGCCAAGCAGAAACACTTGGTTCCCCAAATCACTCAGTTTACATGATTGGAACGTCTCCGAGGCCACTCCTGGCTGAGCTTCTGCAGCATTCTTGGGAGTCCCAGGTGCATCACACCCTCAGCCTGCTCTTTCCAATGCATGTTCCACAACATCGCAAAAGAGCCTAACTAAATGTGATGGTGTTGTTTTACTGGCCAGCATTTGGAATTGTGATTAGCTGGGGGCCAAGCCAAAAACCTCAAGAAGCCCGAGTCTTGTATTTTCTTTTTTATTTTATTTTATTTTATTTTTTTTGTTCTTCTTGCAATGTTCCTCGCTTGCCAGAAACAGCCACTATCATTCAATCTTTCCATAACATTTTTTTCTTATTGCAGAGATGGGCGAATGTAACAACAGCAACTTCCCTCTGTATAGCTGTTAGGGATTTAAAAACAGTTTCATATTCAATTTATTAGGCCCACTTTATCTATGAGGAAACTGAAGCTCCCGGGGAGCTTTCAGCACTCCAGGTCTTTGAATTCTGAATTTCTTTTTTACATACAACCCCTGTGGAAGTTTAAAGTGTGCAGTATAATTAGTCGACATATGTATATTGTGAAATAATCATCGCAGTGAAGCGTTGGGAACAATAATGCAATGAACCCAAGGCCCACCAGGGTAAAAAGAAAGATCAAGGAAGTTAGTTAGTGGGCTCTGACTTAAGCAAGGAGGAGAACAAGATGGAGATCAGTACTTGCCCTCAAGGAATGATACAAATGAGAATGTATGTGTATGGGTACACCAAACCCTGGATAGAACCCGCAGTTGGATGACTTGGAACCTTCAACAGTTATCACGTCTTTTTTTCCTATTCCCAACATCTTTTTTCCCTAGAATCATGCAAAATGAAACTGCAGATGATGGCGAAGAAGACTGAGGTCATGGACCTGAGAAATAAAGAGACAAAAGAGAAGAGAGAGGAGGAGGGAGGAGGACATGGGGAAGCGAAGAGGAAATTCTAGCTCATTTGCTGTCAGGCAATAGGAAAAAAATGGAAAATCAGAGATGATCCTATCTAAAATAGGATGGCCCATCTCTGAAGTAGAAATTCAAGTAGAGGCCTCATGCACAGGTCTTGAATGCCCCAAGGGTGGTGTCTCCCTTCCCCCCAGTCAATGCCTCATTCTAGGACAGGAAGTCCCCCAAACAAGTTTCCAAATTCAGGCTTTTGATGGAGCCCACTTCCCAGAATGGGGTCCTGGCCTCCTTTTCCAATTGCAGAATATGAATCAGAATCATAGTTAATGATCCTGAAAAATAAAACAAGATGCTCCTTTTACTTGTAGAAAGAAATAAATACACTGTACGGTGATTTTCTGATGCATTTCAGAATAATCTTTGTGTTAACTCAGCGGGAAAGTAATTAGATTTCCTCTGAAAGAGAGAACATTATTTCCTACATTGAAACAAAAACAAAAACAAAGCAAAACAAAACCAAAAAAACCCCAAAGTCAACTGATTCCAGGGCCAGGAGCTACTACAAAATGTTCCTGTTTAAAAGAATTAGTTCTGACCTCACTTCTAGGGGACTCAGCATATGTGTCTTGGGCTTATTTTCCATTTGCTAATTAAAAGTTCCCTGTCAGCAGTATTTATCACTATTATTATTGGTGAGTGAATCATCCTCTTTTTCCACCAAATCTATTTTCCAGGCTCATGCCTTCTAAATGTTGGCTTACAACTTGCTCACAGGTGCCAAAACAACCCACTCAGATGAGCCTTCCCTGCATTTCTCTGTCAAATCCTTTTGCTCTCTAATCTAAGGCTGAAAGTCTTAATTGAACAATAAATGCCTGCTTTTAAGATTTCCTGGATTGACATCTGTCTTACTATCAAGACAAACATTTTTTTTACATTCTTCTAAGACCAGGTTAGAGACCTTTGACATAAAAGAAATAGATTTGCCTTCAGCTTGGTGCCTTCCAGAGTAGAACTGTGAATTCCAAGTCTTACAAATGCATGGATTTCTAGGGCGTTTTGGTAGCTCCAAACCCTTGGCTCAGGTCATGACCCTGGGTCCTGGGATCGAGCAAGCCTCGCACCGGGTTCCCTGCTCAGGGGGAAGCCTGCTTCTCTTTCTCCTGCTTCCCCTGCTTGTGTTCCCTCTCATGCTGTGTTTCTGTCAAATAAATAAATAAAATCTTTTTTAAAAATCAGAAAGTTAATAGTGATTCAATATTATTAACTAATCTGCAGACTTTATTCACATTTTTCTAATTGTCCTACTAATCTCCTTTTTCTGTTCCAGGATCTAATCCAAGATCACATGTATTCAGTTGTCATGTCTCCTTAGCCTCCTTTAGTTTGGGACAGTTACTCAATCTTTCTTCATCTTTCATGACTTTGATCCTTTGAAGAGACAGTTATTTGGGGCCACTTATTTTGTAGAATGTCCCTCAAATTGGGAAATCTACTTTTAAAGAATTACCTTCCCCTTTCATAGTCCTCCTTCCAAAATTCTGGAAGGGTATTGGGGTTTTACTCTTCTTCTACAGTTTAGGGACATCCTGAAAAATAAAGCCTCATGGAAGTAATCTCATAAATGCTTTCATGGTTCAGTCTGAAATCTGGTCATCTTTTTCAAAGAAACAATCAAATCAAGTGTTACAAACAACTTAAAATGGGTTTGAACCAGGGAGGAGACTTATTGCAACTAAGAAATCTGGAGGTAGGCTGAACTTCAGGAAAGGGCTGATCCAGTCCCTCCAGGGTCTCTCTACGTTAACTCTCCTTCTCACAGTGTTGACTTTATCCCAGGCTGGGTCTTTCTGTCACAAGGTGGCTACCAATAGCAACTGGGGAGACAGACTCCCTCATTCACATTCAAAGAATCATTGAATGTTGTCTCTAACCCAGTCATTAGGGCTCAAATATAGAATTTACTCAGTCCCTTAAATCATCATAGCTCACCTCTTGAGCTAAGAGTAGGACCACTGCCACCCATTTCACACGTACGATGCTTTCAGCAGAAATGGGTGCTATGTAGGCAATTAACTCTGTCCACCACAAACCAGAATCCTTAGTGATAGAAGTGTGGATGAGTGTGGTGTTATGGGGAAAGGAGATTCGGGGAAGGTGTGTCCCCATGAATGCTCAGTCAATGCTAAGAGGGAGTCAACCAGAAGGTCAGAAAGAAGACAATCTGTAAAAATCAGGCAAGATAATTGAGAAATGGTGGTTTTATTTTTTTGGTATAACATTTAAAAAAATTTCTCTTGATTACCTCTTTGACTCGCTGCTTATTCAGTAGCACGTTATTGAATCTCCATGTGTTTGTGAATTTTCTAGTTTTATTCACATAGTTAACTTCTAGCTTCCTATACTAGTGTGGTCAGAAATGATAGTTGATACGACTGCAATCCTCCAAAACAAAAACATCTTTAGTCCCTATTTAGACCTATGCATTCGCAAGCATCTTCTGCACAACATTGGCCACATGGGATAGTGGCTGTTGACATTGGGAAAAGGGGATCCTCAGCCAGACAAGTTTGAGAAATGTTACCTACATTAAACATGCCTGTGCCTCAATTCACATCCTTTTGGCTCATTGTTTCACTGTAGCCAGTGCTGTGCCAACCCTGCCATGTGCAAAAGGGTATGTCATGTTTCTCTTGTTCTCTTGGACAAAGTGACTTCTTCACAGCAGGTTGGGAGGACTGCAAGGAACCTGTTGAGAGCTCCTGATGAACATGCAAACCTAGCCATCCATGTGAAGGAGATAACACCTACAGGAAAACTTTGTTAAAGGTGGGATGGAGCCAATGAATAAAAGTGCCTTTTTCCATCTTTCAGGTAGACAATTCTGAGGTGCATCTAACACGGCTCCTCAGTGGAACTCTATATAGAGCCCCTTCGCCCACAGCAGTCTTCAACTCAACAGGGCACCTTGGAGTGGCTTTGTTTTTCTTTCTCTCTTCCATTTTCCCCGTTCCTCAAGATCATTTTAAAAAATTCCTTGTACACAAACCCTTGTCTTAAAATCTCCTTTTTGGAGTAATCTAGCATTAGACTCTAGATGAAACAATATCATGTGGGTTTTTCCTAGTGCCTATTTTCTCTGAGTCCATAATTTTTAGTGGACAGTATGATAATCTAATATTATTTATAGGATGCAGCATTCTCTAAATTAATTGGCATGGCAATACTTTTTTCTTTCATGAACACTTTGTGAGGCTAGTGTTCTGTGGTCACATTTTGGGCAGGACTGGCCTTAGCAAAAATCCTGGGTTTCACATGAGGCAGTTTTAGTAGCTGCTTTCCAAGGTTTTCAGTGAACCCCTCCTTTTATCCGTGCCCTTGTGTTGGCCCACTCCTCACTCCCACATTGAATTCAGGCTGGCCTGGGGCTGTGGCAGGCAGTATAACCAGCGGAAATAACATTGCAGGCCTGGTCTTTAAGAGGACTGGCAATTTCTACTTACTTCTTGGAACACTAACCTTTGGGAGCCTTGAATTGGTATTTGAGAAGTCTGGCTGCCTTGCTGAAGAGAACACGTGGAGGGGCCATGTGAAGAGGAGAGGGACCACATGGAAAGGGAGAGGCTCCCTAGCATTCCAGGTGAATCTCTGGATGATTGACTCCAGCCTCACCTACCATCTGACTGCAGCCCAAGCAAAACCAAGAGAAGAACTGCCCAGCTGAGGTCAATTAAGCTATAGAACCATGAAGGTAAAATGTTTCTTGCTTTAAGCCACTAAGTTGTGGAGTGGTTACAATGTGGAGTATTACAGTGCAATAGATCACAGAAACCCTGGCAGAATAGAACTGACAATTGTTTAAGCTTCCAACATGGAGTCCTAAAACTGGGAATGAGGAACCATCATTTCAGTATTTGGTTGTCTTCCTTGGATGACTGCTTTCTTCTCTTAGTGTTACCTGTTAAATTATTTTGTGTGTTTTTTTTTTTTTTTTTTTTTTTTTTTTTCTGTTCAAATTTGTTTTCAAAAGTGTGGGTCTCTTGTTTTGAGTCCTAGATCTACCACTTATTTTTTCATGGCTTCTACCTCCCAGCATCCTTCTAAGCATCTGGCCATATTTTTCTGAAGATTCAACCTTTTCCATGTTCAGTCCTTGTACTGGGCCTGCCCTGACTCAATAAGGGAATGTAGAACACAGGCATGGCCAACCAGAAGTTTCTTTCCCCTGGTTAGAGTGATTGACAATGATTCAAGGTAACAAAGAAAAATCAGAGAATTCTACTTCAATGACAAGAAAATAAGCATCTTCTCTTCTGCTAGAATTGGGTTTGTGAGGATCTAAGCAAGAAAATTGAAGAGTATATTGAACTAACACACCCCACCCTTCAGGTTCTAGCCTGGCCTCTATCTTAATGACCAGATGTGTATATCCAGTGGATTGCCTGACATCTCCATTTAAATGTTGAATAGGCATTGCAACTTTGCTTGTCCCAAAACAACTCTGGGTATCCACATATCCCAAATATGCTTTTCCCATGGTCTTCTCTATCTCATAAATGGCTCCACCGCTGACCCAATTTTTTAAATTAGAAACCATGGAGTCATCCTAGATTTCTCTCTTTCTTTCAGCTCACACATCTGATCCATAAGGAAACCCTTTCTGCTCTACTCTCAAAGAATATCAAAATCAAATCTCTTCTCAGTGCCTCCACTAGCCTGCTCCAATCTATTGTTATCTCTTGCTTGGATTATTGCAAGTTTCTTGAAGATTTATCTCTTCTAAGCTGATACCTAGAGTTCATTCTCCACTAAACAGCCAGTGATCCTTTCAGCCAAAAATCTGACTGGGTCACCCAAACTGCTTGAAACCCCCTTAGTAATAATCTCCTTGAAATCTCTTGTCTCACTCAATAAAGGCTTTACCTTGTTTGATGCTCTCCTGGATCCAACTCCCAATTAACCTCTGACCTTTCTCCTCCCACTCACCCCATTTCTCCCTTTGCTCTAGCCACACTTCCCAGGCAGGTCCCACTGCAGAGCCTTTGGACCTCCAGCTATCTGTTTGCCAAGTTCTGCCCCTAGATAGCTGGTGATTTGCTCCCTCACCTCCTTCATATATTACCTTATCACTGGGCATTAACTGATACTAAAAATTTTATTATTAATTCTGTTAGGTGGTGCAATAGTGGTATTGTAGATTATGCTAAAAAATGTTATCATCTGTCATAACTGTATACTGTGTGGATAGAATGTTGTTTGTGTGTGAATGTGATTGTATGTGTGTGATGTGTGTGAAGATAGAAGGAAATAGGTGAAACAACGTTAGAAAAATGTTAACAGGTGAAACTAGATGGGTGAAATTGGGAAATGGTTTATTCAATCTCTCCTTTTGTGTGTTTGAAATTTCCATACTTAAAATGTCTTTAATTTACTTTATCAAACACTTCTTTCTGACCACAACTTTCTTACTCTTACCTTTTCCTGATTTAGCTATCTTCATAGTCCTTATCACCATCTGACACAATATACATTATTTATTTGTCTGTTTATCCTTCTCTTTTTGGTAGAATGTAAGTTCTATGAATATTTCCATGAATGCAAGAATGTAAATTCCACGAACATTTATCAAACATAGCTGTGTGCTATTTACTGTTTAAAATACAATGTTTTGTTCATTATACCCCCTGCACCTTCAATGATTAACATATACCATGTTTTCAAGAAATATTTTTTATTTGATTGTGATTTTTAATTTTCATACCATGAAGCTTAACCTTTTATCAACAGAACAATCCTTTTAAAATATTAATCTGAGGGGCACCTGGGTGGCTCAGTGGGTTAAAGCCTCTGCCTTCGGCTCGGGTCATGATCCCAGGGTCCTGGGATCGAGCCCCACATCGGGCTCTCTGCTCAGCAGGGAGCCTGCTTCCCCCCCGCCCCCCGCCTGCTTCTCTGCCTACTTCTGATCTCTGTCTTTCAATAAAAAGAAAGCATGTTAAAAAAAGTAATAATAATAAAATAAAATATTAATCTGATCATGTCACTTTCCATCAAGAGACTAGAGTGGTTTCCCATTACACTTAGAATAAAATTAAGATCTTTACCAAAATCCAAGGAAGAATTTTGTAAAATTTTCAAATTTCTTTGGTTATGCCACTGATGGTGACACAACCATCAAAATGACACAACCATTCAAAAAGATCAGAAAACAGGAAATCCTGAAATTCAAAGACAATATCACACAACAAGAAATTTCCCTGAATTTCGCTTTGTATTGTCCGACCTAGAGTCTAACAGGACTTTAAATTTAAATGGAAATGTATTTCCATTTAAAATACATTTCCATTTAAATTATCGTCCCATTCCTAACAAGATAAAAATTAAGTAAATCAAATGAAGTTAAGGCTGTGTTTTCATCATAACTTTGCCAAGCATCATTCACTTTTTAAAAAATCACATTACTGTAACAAAAGTGTCTGTAGTGTTGAGTCACCAATTCAGGCCACAGCTGTACGGCTGCAAGATCTACACATAAGAAATATTTTTTAATTTAATGAAAAATATGCACAGAAAAGAATGACCAGATATGGAGAAGAGCTAAAATGCAAATGTTAGAGTTTGAGCTCCTGGACTCAGCTGAACCTGAATACCGACTATTGGGCTTTGCAATCGCATGAGCCAGTAAGCTCTCGATTTTTATTGGATCAGTTTGAATTGGTTTCTCAGGAAGAACTTGCAACAAAAAGAACCTTGACACAGTATGTAACTAAATGTCTCCAGATTTCTTTTCCAGGTAGCAATACAGGAAAACTATTACTTTCTGTCCAGCCTACCTCATAGACCTGTTAACATTTGTGAGGCCCAAATGAATTACTAGATATGGAAGCACATTGCTGACTTCAACATAGTTCTGCAATGTGTACTCACAATTATGCAAATAATAGAATTTTTGCATTAAAAGGAAAGTTCGACTGGGAAACTATACTACTTAAGAGTTACCAGAAAAGTCATTCTGGCTGCCCAGAGTTTTCATCCAGGGAAGGAAACAACCCTGCTCCACTGAAAGAGAACCAAGAATAAAAGTACTCTGGAAGTTAAAAAAGAAAAGAAAAAGAAGTGGGGGAGGTTACAGATAACCATTCCCAGACCCATTCTTTTTATGGAACAGGCCAAGAAAACACCAGTATTTTGTTCAAGGTCATACAGCAACTTTCAGTGGCAGAATCAGGACCAGAAACCCAAATCTCTTGGCTTTCAATCCCATACTCTTTCCAACACCACAAATGTACAGTTTCATTCTTCTGAAGTTTTTTTCTTTGTTTTTCCTTCCTCTAAATTTTTGGAGAAAAATCATAGTCTTGGGGATCAAATTTGAAGTCTCTTCCATTTCAGTATTTGACCTATGGAATAACTTGCAAACAAAAGAGGGAGACAGAAAGGAAGTCTCATTCCCGTATTCCATGGTTTCCCAGCCCAAGAAAATCTCAATGGCTGAAGCTGTTGGTTGCCATCTATTCTTTGAGGGTCTGGGACCTTTCTTCCAAAGTCTTTTGATTCTGAGATCTTTAAATTACATTGGTCTTATATTAATTCCTATAGGTCTTTTCATAAACACTGAACTAGTAATAAAAGAAGATTGGGGTGCCTGGGTGGCTCAGTGGGTTAAGCCTCTGCCTTCAGCTCGGCAGGGACTTCCCCCTCTCTCTGCCTGCTGTTCTACCTACTTGTGATCCCTCTCTCTCTGCCAAATAAATAAATAAAATCTTAAAAAAAAAAAAAAGAAGATCAACTTTCGAAGCAAAAGGAGAAAATATTCACAAACTGAATGTGTGGAGTGCATCAATGAGGGGGATGTTGGGTGGAAGAGTAGAGATCATAGGAGTGTTTGAAGATCTGGGGTCCATTCTCACGGAGCCATTTGTAGGCTAATGATCAGCCTTTGGGAAATTGAGCAACACAAGCTTTAGTATCCTGACTTCTGTCTTCTTGACTTTTCTGCAGCCACCATCATCATCTTGCTCTGTATTCCTATTCCTGGCTCTCCATCTCTTAACTTGTTTTGAGATGGGAAAAAGATGTCAAGTTGGCAGTTGCATGCAGAGATCTGAATTTCAGAAGATATAGTTTTGAGTCATTCATGCCTCAGGGATTGCGTTGGCTGTAGGAAGCTGACTCATCCAAGATCACCTCTTTCCAGGGGCCATTCCCATCCAATGACTAATCAATGCTGGAACTCAAAGGCCTGGCCATCTCAGCTTGACTCAGAACAACTCTGAAGACCTGTTCTATCTTCTGAGCTTCTCCTGAATTGATGGAGTCTGTTAGCTCCACACTGCAGCTGAACTTTTCCCCTCTGTCCACTCCTGCTTCTTTCTCCCACTTTCTTCAGGCATTGATCCCACAAACACTCCCCAGTAAACATCCTGCAAACCAAATTCCATCTCAGAGTCTCAGAGTTCCTCCCAGTGAACCCAACCTGCAAGACATTCCTTCATCTCATTCTTGTTTCAGTAATCCCCCTGGGCTCCCTATTTCCAGATGCCCTGATGTCCCTTCCTCCCGTTTTCCCAAGAACTAACTTGACAACTTGTTTTTTGCTCAGTGGTTTCCCCAGACCTGCCACTCTAGCCCATCGCTGTTAGACTCACCACCCACGAACACCCTCTAGTAACCTGATGAGTCCTACTAGCCTCAGCTCTATTTTGTGGATCCTGACCTTAGTGTCTTGGGACAGGGTGAGGACCACACTGTCTGGGATGGAAAAACAGAATGTATGATAGAAGCATACTGAAACAGCCACGTCCACTGAAAGCGGGTAACCACAATCCAAGATAGAGGTTATGACACACCACCCACATCCACAGGCACCACTTAAAATGCTGTGAATGAGACTTCAAATCGCTAAGCTGTCACTGAAATACCAGAGCACACTAGAGTTGTAAGATCTCCATGAAACTTGGATAGGAAATAAAACACATTCTTTCTTTCAAAACTGGCTACCTTTTGCACAGATCCACCACAATTTCTGAGCTTGTCAAAGTTTCCCAACTTGTAGACATATATATAGTCTTCTTACACTGTTATTATTTACTTACTGCTATTTAATTATTTTAAACGTCCTTATACTTTGTCCGTAATCAATTTGCTTTCCCAGTGGAGTTGTGTTGTTGATAAGGTGTCCTGTCAACTACTTATTTGATTTAGTTTCTGGAGATAAATATTTAATGAATAAATACAGACAGACGAGAATGGCCGGACTCTGGTACTAACGTCATGATTTGAGCTTCTGGAGCCAGCAGGACCCAAATATCTACCCCTGTACTTCCCGGTTATGTGAGTTAACGTAGTCTCTATTTTGCTTGTACCAGTTTGAGCTGAGTTTTCAACAAAAGAATCTGTAGTTGGGAGACCCCTGGCACACCACATGAACTTGGGAAAGTCACTGTGTGTCTCTAAACTTGTTTCCCAGGTAGAAAATGGTAAACGTATAAACCCTGCCTACCTTATATAGGTAGCCGGTACCATCATATTCCCTCAAGCGTGACTATCACCTAAATTCCAGCTGCCAGCATTTCTATCCCTTTGTGTGAAGGCCCCTTAGTTAGACCAGGCACTGCCCAACTCTGCTGGCCATGAGACGGGTCCCAGAGCAGCCCTCAAGTAAGAATTAGTCTATGAATACCTCAGCTCCCTCAGGCCTCAGGGGGGCTTCCTCTAAAGGGATCATTCTGTTCTGTGTCCAAAGGACTCCAGTAGAATTAGGCTTTAGCTGTCCACAGTACCTTGACCTATCAACCAATTTGCCCTTTATTGGCTTCCTTCCCTTTCCTGTGTCCTTTCCCTACTCCCCCCTCAGTGTTTCCTGGGATCTTGTCCTATATAGAGTACTGGTGCTCAGATTCCTCTCAGAGTCTGCTTCTGAGGGAGTCAACATGAAGTCAACATATCTCATAAAGTCCAGTGTCTCCTATGATTTACCCCTGTTCACAACATGGCTGAATTTTCATTGGCCGAAGTGGTTTAAACTCAGACCATCACTGTATATTTACAAGCATAAAAGCTGTGATAACTGCCCTGACAGGGAACCAGTTGTCATTAAACTCTTCATTTTATTCTCTACACAGTTGTGCGTATCTTAAAGACACCTCTCCAAAAATATTCTTTTCAATAGATTCTGCAGATAAAGGGATAAAAGACTTCTAAACATGCTTTCTTATTTTAAAAACAGCTGGAAGCATGTGTGCATTTATAGAATCAATTCTATAAACAGCATTAGTGTGAATGAAGCTGGAATATATTCCCACATGACAACTGAGAGTCCCACAGAAATATGCTGGCTGAAAGAGAATTTACTGTGGCTTAAGAGAAGCTCTCACACATGGGAAGAAAAGAAATGAGATGCCTCTTAATAAGCCAGTCCACAGTCTACAAGCTAAGTGCACCTAACACAAGACTGTGAGTGGCAACCAGAGCCTCAAAACAAAGAGGACTTGCCAGATGGTCCTAGTGTGGGAAGACCACTGGGCCCTGCTGGTCTTATCAGTGACACCTGTTCTCCCAGCTGGGGTGCATTACTAGTGGTGTCATCTTCAAAAGCAAAGGACAGCAAACATAATCCAAAGGAGAATCAGAAATGCGGGCAGATGGGGCTGATGGCTTGATTAGCAGGTCCCTCTACTTAGGGAGCTGGACTGGTGCCATCACATTGTCTGTTTCCTGTGCTGGTGGTCCTCAGCGCTCATCTTGGCAATGACCCACCACTTGCAAAGTTGTTGCAGATGGCTAGGAACTTCCTCTCTCACCGCAATCTTCTCCCCACTACCCTCCATTCCACTACCCTTACCCAAAACCACAGCATCTAGGATTCACTTAACCAGAGGCCATCACTGCTTTATGGATGTCCTCAGACCTACGTGCTCCGGCTCCTCAACCCTAATCAGAGTTGTAGGCCTCCTTAAAATAAAATAATTGTGTGAATACACAGACACACAGACCCACATTCTAGGCAGGTAAGTAGATAATAGAGGAAGAAAATAAACTTAGTTTATTGCAATAAAAATGTTAAATTTTTGAATTTTATTCTTTATAGCTTTATTGAGATATAATTGACATAAAACATTGCCTAAGGTAAGGCGTACAACATGTTGATTTCATACACTTATATATTCCAAGCATTATATTGTTAGCATTAGCTAACCTCCTGGCTAATACCTCTATCTTTTCACAAAATGACCGTTTCTCTTCGGTGGGGAGAACTCTTAATATTCACACTATTAGGAACTTTCAAGTATATAATACAAAATTATTAACTCTAATCACCATGTTGTACCCTAGATTCCCAAAACTAATAATCTTATAGCCAGATTTGACTAACATCTCCCTACTTACCAACCTCCAGCTCCTGGTAACCCCCACTCCACTCTCTGCAATAGAGATGCAGTAATATTTTAACAATTGGCGAATATGGGTGAAAGATATAAGGAATTTCTTTATACTGCTCTTAAAACCTTACTCTAAGTCTGAAATTATTTCAAAATTAAAAATAAAAAAAGAGGGTGCCTGGGTGGCTCAGTGGGTTAAGCTGCTGCCTTCAGCCCAGGTCATGATCTCAGGGTCCTGGGATCAAGTCCCACATCAGGCTCTTCACTCAGTAGGGAGCCTGCTTCTCTCTCTCTCTCTCTCTCTCTCTCTCTGCCTCTCTGTGTACTTGTGATCTCTCTCTGTCAAATAAATAAATAAAATCTTTTTTAAAAAAATAATAAAATAATAAAAAAAGATAAACCTCAACTGTAAGGGCATTACTATAATTATGATCACAATAGGCAGTATTTTTTAATTATTAAAAACCAACTTTTTAAGGCTGAACATGTAAAATTCTTTTTTTTTTTTAAGGATTATTTATTTACTTATTACTTATTTGACACAGCAAGAGCAGGAATACAAACAGAGGGAGAAGCAGGCTTCCTGCTTAGCAGGGAGCTGGACGTGGGGCTCAATCCCAGGACACTGGGATCATGACCTTAGCCAAAGGCAGATGCTTAACAGCTGAGCCACCCAGGCACCCCCTTAAATTCTTTTTTAAAAATTATTTTACTTTACTCCTAGTTTTTATTGAAGTGATATTCACATAGCATAAAACTAACCCTTTTATTTTATTTTATTTTTTAAGTTTTATTTCGTGATACCTGGATAGCTCAGTCAGTTAAGCATCTGCCTTTGTCTCAGGTCATGATCTCAGGATCCTGAGATGAAGCCCTGCATCAGGCTCTCTTCTTAGTGGGGAGTCTGCTTCTCTTACATATTCACTCTCTATGTTCTCTCTCTCAAATAAATAAATAAAATCTTTTTTAAAAGTTTTATTTATTTATTTATTTACTCGACAATGAGAAAGAGCATAAGCAGGGGGAGGAGCAAAGGGAGATGGAGAAGCAGGCTCCCCGTGGGCAGGAAGCCCCAATGTTGGGCTCCATCCCAGGGCTCTGGGATCACGTCCTGAGTCAAAGGCAGATCCTTAACTGACTAAGCCACCCCAGCACCCCAAAACTAACCATTTTAAAATGAATAATTCAGTGACATTTAGTATTTTGATAATGTTGTACAACCACCACCTCTATCTAGTTCAAAATGTTACATCACCCCCAAAAAGAAACCCCATGTCAATTAAGCAGTTATTCCCAATCTTTTCCTCTTCCCAGCCTTTGGCAATCTAGGCTCTGTCTTTGTAAATTAGCCTATTGTGGATATGTCATATGAATGAAATCAGTCAATATTTGTCCTTTTGTGTCTGGCTTACTTCATTTAACATAATGTTTTTGAGGTTCACATATGTTGTGGTACGTATCAGTACTTCATTCTTTTTTTATGGCTAAATAACATTCCATTGTATACATAAATGACAATTTCGTTTATCCATTCATCTGTTAATATGTCTTTGGCCTGTTTCCATCTTTTGGCTGTTGTGAGTAGTGTGGTTATGAACATGGCTGTACCCCGATTAGAACATCTAAAATCTTGATGGCTGTTAATGTCTACTGATGACTTAAAATATAATTTTATGCTTGACACATACCCAAGCTTAGACATCTCAGACCCATGAATAAATTCTCTTTCGTGCTTGAACTAGATTGTATTGAGTTTCTGTCAACCTGACAGAATCCTCAGATATAAAACTTTAAAACATCTTTCAAAAGGCATGGGGGGAAATTTACTCATTAAGAATGTCTTTTAAGGGGCGCATGGGTGGTTCAGTGGATTAAAGCCTCTGCCTTTGGCTCAGGTCATGATTCCAGGGTCCTGGGATCAAGCCCCGCATTGGGCTCTCTGCTCAGCAGGGAGCCTGCTTCCTCTTCTCTCCTCTCTCTCTGCCTGCCTCTCTGCCTACTTGTGATCTCTGTCTGTCAAATAAATAAACAAAATCTTAAAAAAAAAAAAAAGAATGTCTTTTGAAAACAAAGCCAAATTAAATTTTCTGAAGTGCAAAACACTCCTGTCCCCAAGAAGCTTGAATAAGAATCTGAAATATTTCTGAAAAGGAACAATGAGTTCAGCTAGGCACAGAACATTCCTGAACTGTGCCACCACAAGGGGAAAACATAATGCAGTCTTGAACCAGAGCTTTTTGTGTGTGCCAGATTTAAGGAAATTCAAAGCACTTTATTTGTGAAAGAATTTTAACTTTAAAAACCAGATCTTTCCTAAATCAATGTATAATCATTTTTAGCAATTCATCTCAACAGAAGTCCCTAAATATGAATGATACTTTTTACTTCTTCCTTTACCATTTGCTTCCTGCCACTCATCTTTCATCTCTTGTGGTCATAGGAATTTTAGTATTTTCTTTTCAAAAGGCTTCTAGGAATTGCTTTTGGTTTACTTGATGAAATCTTGCACTACATACACTTCTTCAAAAGGACCTCGTTTCATCTGACTTTTGTTGAAGAAAAAACAGGTAACTGGAGAATTTATCTGCTGACAACTGATCTTCCACTTAAAATATGTCATCACCTTCACTTCGTTTTGATCTTGGGGTCCTTGACTCAGCCAATTTGTTAGGGTACAAATTTGGTCTGATTTTTGTCCAGTGCCCCTTTGTGTTACTACTGTGATGGGTCATTGGTGGGATTTGTACCTCCTTCTGCCCCTCAAATCTGCCACTCTTCTTATTCTTCTCATGGGGCTACTGAGGACTGAGCCAATCAAATCTCTGATTTCCAGAAATGTAACATGGACGCAAGACATTCTAATTCAATATGGCCAGTTCACTTGAACTCAGGTGAATCTAGGAATTATTGGTAATTTAGGAGAACCATATTTAGCTCAGTAAACATGGTCTAGAGAGTAAAAGGAAAGAGGAAGGGAGAGAAGAGAGCAAAAATGATGAGGAGGAGCAGGGAGACAGGGGATAGGGGAGGGAGAGAAAGATGGTGAGGAAAGATGGGGTTGTGAGGGCAGGTGGGAAGGGAGAGAGATTTTCTTGGTTTGTATTACTGGAAAGACGGAGGAATCCATTTTCAAGTGAGACTTGATCGAGTGGGTCACCGATATCCCCAAAGACCTGGCTTTTTTCATCTTTCTCTATGATGAGGTCAAAATGGTTGCCACAGCCTTCAGATCTATATGCTTTCTTTCATCCGAAAGGAAAGAGATCCAAAATTCCTACTCAAGTTCCATGAGTCAAGCTAAATAGGCTGAGATAGGTCACATGTCCATCTCTATGTCGATCACTGTGATGGGAGGAAGGTTGGATGTAGGAAGTGAGGTGGTTTGTGTTGATCGGATGAGTCTAGGTCACATGTCCCACCCCTAAAGTAGAGTTGGAGTCACAGCCCCCAGATCCATACAGATCCCCATGTAGAAACCTAGAATTATTGACGAGGAGGTAGGAGGGAAGTGCATCCTGGAAAGGGAGCCAATGAACATTCATCACATTCACTCTCTTGTTTGGCCTCTGATACTTACAACCCGGGAATGTTAACTAAGACATTGGACTAGAATAGTGAAGACAGAAAAGCTGAAGGTGGCCTGAATTTCCGGGGAGAGGTTGGCGTAGGGTGGTGTCACAGAGACCCTTAGCTTATATAAAAGGACAATACAACTTAAATTGCTTGGGTGACTCTGCTCACCATTCCAGTGTCCATCTGAGATGGTACATGTCAGTGGCTCTTCCCTTGGTCTGTCTTAGCTCTGTCTTTCCTCGCATGGTGTGAGCATCTTGTCAAACAATGTGATTCCAGTAAATACATCATAAAAGGTGGCCCTAGGCCAGCCCCTGCTTTCACTGGTCTTCAAGAAAAGGAACAGAAATGGTGGGACGAAGGACAGACTGAGCAGCATTTACTGAGAATATCAGTCTTGAATGTATCATTGCCAGAGGACTTTCTTTTCTTTCTTTTTTTTTTTTTTTTAATATTTTATTTATTTATTTGACAGAGAGAGATCACAAATAGGCAGAGAGGCAGGCAGAGAGAGAAAGGAGGAAGCAGGCTCCCTGCTGCGCAGAGAGCCCAATGCGGGACTAGATCCCTGGACCCTGAGATCATGACCTGAGCCGAAGGCAGCGGCTTAACCCACTGAGCCACCCAGGAGTGTGCCAGAGGACTTTCAAAGGTAACTTACCTAAAGGGCTTTCAAGGAACTTTTGTCTAAAACACTTCAGGGAAATGTTGCTGATTTATAAGATAAGACTCCTTTTTACCCAAAGAGGTAATCATCAACCATATGAATCAGATCAGTGGGAGACATAGAATATCACTGTGTTTAGGAACATGACCAGTTTGATCCATATTCTCCAATTTTATTTAAATAGGTCTCAGTACTTTATACTTGGTTAGAACTTAATAAATACTGTGAAATAAATATAGTTGATTTAGACAAAATGGATATACCCAGTGACAGAGCTTGGTGAGATAATCTGGACCTAGCATGCTTGAATGCCATTTTGGGACATTTCATGGTGGTGTAGGGTGCAGAAAAAGGTGTCTTAACTTCTAATTCCATTTCTGTGGTAAACTATTCCTGTGACCTGGGAAAAGTTACATAATTTCCTTGAGTCTCAGGTTTCCCCCTGGTGGAATGGGGAAGAAAAATGCTTACTCTGTTTGTTTTTCAGAGTTATTAAAAATCAGTGGCCTGTGTTCTCTTGGGCAGCTGTTCTATGTCCTTTAGGGCAGGATGAGTGCTGTACAGAAGGAAAAACATTCAGATGGGGAGAAAAAAAAGGTTGGTGTCTCTAGAGATAGTCAGTGAACAATTTATCCTGCCTAATGCACCTTTGGATGTTAAAATATAACCCAGTACAAAACTTGTACTGGGTTATACTTACTGTTGTACTTACAACAGTAAGCACAAATACTTCAGAACTCCACAAGAGTCCTAATAGAGACAGGATTTCTCGTGCTCTGTTGCCAACTCCTAGCTTATGATCTTCGACCCAGAAAGCTCAGGAAGGGTATAAATTATGAAAAGTAGTCTCTGCTCTCCATAGCAAAGCATAATGCTAAATCAAACAATAAAAGGGACAGGAGGAGCCAACCACCCAGATATAGATTTTCCAAGCAGAGAAAGTAAATATAACAGGACATATTTATAGTGAATTTGGATGTCATTATATATATGGTGAAGGGGAATGAGGTGTAGGTTTTCCCAAGCAGAGCTCAATTCTGGGGTTACTGAACCTCTTCTCCCAGTGAATTTGTTTTAAAGTTTAAAAATTAGAAAGTTATATCTTTTCTGCCTCAGCCTAAGTCCCATCCTCAAGTAATATATGCCTGTCTCAAGGATCCAACAAAAGTGTGGCTCATTCTGTTAAGCCTCTCCTTTGGCTCAGGTCTTGATCCCAGGATTCTGGGATAGAGTCTCGAATTGGGCTCCCTGCTCAGAGGGAATATGTTTCTCCCTCTCCTTATGCTGTTCTCTCTCTCTCTCTCTCTCAATCTCTCTCTGTGTCAAATAAATAAGTAAAATTTAAAAAAAAGAATCCAACAAAAGCTCGTGAAGTTAACAATCTGTTTTCTGCCCATTACAGTGACTGGACTCATCACTTCCCATTGTTCTGAGGGATGTATCTAAAAGTATGTATATCCAGGGACCCAACTTGTCCTCTCTTGGTATGAACTGAGCAGAGATGGTTATGTATGTCCACAAGAGACTCAGCAAAAATGTTTTTAGCAGTACTATTTGTAACAGCCCCAAAGTGGAAACAGGTAGGTATTTTTTTTTAAAGATTTTATTTATTTATTTGACAGAAATCACAAGTAGATGGAGAGGCAGGCAGAGAGAGAGGGAAGCAGGCTCCCTGCTGAGCAGAGAGCCCGATGCGGGACTCGATCCCAGGACCCCGAGATCATGACCTGAGCCGAAGGCAGCGGCTTAACCCACTGAGCCACCCAGGCGCCCCACAGGTAGGTATTTTTTAAATTTAAACCCAATTAGCCAACAGATGTGCCTAAGATGTAAGTATTCAATAATTCATCAGTTTCGGGCGCGTGGGTGGCTCAGTGGTTAAGCCGCTGCCTTCGGCTCGGGTCATGATCTCAGGGTCCCGGGATCGAGTCCCGCATCGGGCTCTCTGCTCGGCAGGGAGCCTGCTTCCCTCTCTCTCTCTCTGTGCCTGCCTCTCCGTCTACTTGTGATTTCTCTCTGTCAAATAAATAAATAAATAAATAAAATCTTTAAAAAAATAATAATAATTCATCAGTTTCATATAACACCCAGTGCTCATCACATCCTTTGCCCACCTTAATGCCCATCACTCTGTAACCCCATACCCTCCACCTCCCTTTCCATAATCCTCAGTTTTTTTCCCAAAGAGAGGAAAAACGCTCACCATCACTTGTCATCAGGTGTAAGGTGGCATCTCAAAACCACAATGAGATGCCATCTTACACCAGTCAAAATGACTAAAAGAAACAGGTAAGTATTTAACTCTTCAGCTTTATTCATTATTATTTTAACATTTGAAAACTGTAGGATATTAGATTAGTGGTACAGAACCTAAGGAAAATGACCAAGAATGTAGTTAAATGGAAAGCTTTGTCTGGTTCTAGAATGACTTATACAATTTTTTTTTCTTCGGTGAAAATGTAGCATTTTCAATAGACTCACATCCCATGTCATGGGTAGAATTACCAGCAAAGTTGTTAAGAACTGACACTATTTGGGCGCCTGGATGTTTCATTTGGTTAAGCGACTGCCTTTGCGGCTCAGGTCATGAGATACTAGGTCATGAGATCTAGTATAAAAGAATGTTTGTTCGAAAATGGACCAGGGAAGTAATATTCTTTTCCTTGCCTCCCACATATATAAGGTAGATTACAAAGTTTTAGGTTGGGTGAGGCACACTTCTAAAAAAGACTTAAGAAAATTTCAGACTAATCTGGGGAATGTTTGAGACTGAACCAGGTCACTGCTATTTCTTACATCAATCAACCTACTTTTATGTCCATTAAAAGGTTTTTATTTTCATATCCCAAAGTTTGCAATTAATGATTTTATTATTATGGTGAAAGAAAGAGGAGTGAAAATCATTTGACCATCAACCTCAGGGTAAGGGCTTTGGTTTGCCCTTTGTATGAGTCTGTGATACATACAAATCTAAGTCTTTGATTACGATTGAATTGAAGTGGCTCTTCCCATAAGTAGCCTGAGGGGGTCTCTGAAAATGGTTTGCTATTCACCTGACCCAGAAAACCCTACAAAATCATGCAAATCAAGAGGTTCAAATCTTCCTGTTCACTTTAAGAACACACGAGAAACTGCCCAGGCCATCAAGGGTATGCACATCCCAAAAGCCACCAAGTGCCTGAAGGATGTCACTTTGCAGAAGCCATGTGCACCATTCTGTTGCAACAACGGTGGAATCAGTAGATGTTCCCTGGCCAAAGAATGGCACTGGACACAAGGTTGGCGGCCCAAAAAGGGTGCTGAATTTTTACTGTACATGTTTACAAATGCAGAGAGTAATGCTGAACTTAAGGGTTTATATCTAGATTCTCTGGTCACGGAACACGTCCAGGTGAGCAAAGCCTCCAAGATGCAAGGTAGAACTTTCAGATCTCATGGTCTTCATAACCCACACATGACTTTCTCTACCACGTGGAGATGATCCTTACTGAAGAAGAGCAGTAAAGGTCTTCCTAAACCAGAAGAGGGGGTTGCACAGAAGGAAAACACATCCCAGAAGAAACCGAAGAAAGAGAAACTTAAGGCCCAGGAGTAAACTGTGCATAAAATAAATGCAAAAAAAAAAAAAAAAAAAAGTAAAAAGAAGAAGGAGGATGAGGGGGAGGAGGAGGAGGTAGGGGCGGGAGGAGGGTGAGGAAGAGGAAGAAGAAGAAGGTGAATTGAAGTGGCACCTAACCTAAATGCTCAGCTTTCAATGAGGAGAGGCGGGTTACTATGGGAACATGAAGTAGAATGAGTTCTGTCATCTTCAGCACCTGTTCCAGAGATGACAAATCTGACAGTTTCCACTGGTCTACAGACTAGCTCTGTAAGGTAAAAAGGTGTAAGGCTATTCACCCTTCTCCCATCCATTCTCTACCCTTCTCTTCTCTTCTCTGTGCCTGGATGTCTGACCCTTGCTGACCAGAGCTCCCTGCAGCTGCTGCTTGTCATTTTTTTTCAATGGGAGCCACTGGTTGCACAGGTCTTAAACCCAGGCGATAGGGGCTAGCCTTGCACCTGCATTGCATAGCACAGACACATGCAAAAAATACATACACATTAAAGGACACAGGGGCATCTCTGTCGGTTGGGATAGAGCACTACCAATAGTGCCAACAATCTTGGAGTGCGGAAGAATTCAGTGGCAGAGTTTAGATAAAAGAGTTGTGAATTAGCTTGTTAAACCCTTCTCCTCTGCAGGGAGGCAACTGGCTTTAGAAGATTGAAGTATTGAATTCTAATAATGCTCAGTATCCATTTCTTGTTGCTCTTTGGATGCTCCAGTTCTTGCTCCAGAAATACTCACTATGTGGTATGGCATTTACAACAGTTTTATGTGATGGCTAAGGAATATTATATGTTGTGTGTATGTAGTCTAGATGTCACTTGAGCTCAGCATGATACCAATTCTTTGCATTTGGAAACAGATGGACATCAAATACTACAACTGTATATTTTAAAAATATTTTAAAAGGTTTTAAATTTTAAGAAGTAAATACAAACTTGACTTTCACATAGTTTGATTTGAAATTAATTAATAATTTGCTTTTTTAAACAATTTAATAAATTTTGGATTTTCTAGAACAAAAAGCTTTTGAAGCAAAATATGAAAGGTAACAAAATTTACATTTACTTTGCAAGTTTTATGACAATTTATTTAAATATTGAACTCTTCAAGTACAATTATGTTTTACTTTTAGTCCTTCAATCATAATAAAACATAAATTATGTGAAATCTGCATTACAAAATAGTGCTTTTACTAAAATTGAGACAAAAATTTATTTTGTGGAATATATGAATGGAATATTTATGGAATAAATTTATTATTACCCATCCAAATCTTGCTGGCCTTAGGACAAAACCAATCATATGAAATAATAATTTAATTAATATTTTGTTTACTTTCAATTATATAAAAGCCTCAGGGCACCTGGGTGGCTCAGTCATTAAGCGTCTGCCTTCAGCTCAGGTCATGATCCCAGGGTCCTGGAATGGAGCCCCGAAGCAGGCTCCCTGCTCAGCAGGAAGCCTGTTTCTCTCTCTCCTACTCCCCCTACTTGTGTTCCCTCTCACACTGTGTCTCTGTCAAATAAATAAATAAAATCTTTTTAAAAAAAAGCCTCAGGGGCGCCTTCGTGGCTCAGTGTGTTAAGCCTCTGCCTTCAGCTCAGGTCATGATCTCAGGGTCCTGGGATTGAGCCCCACATCGGGCTCTCTGCTCAGAAGGGAGCCTGCTTCCTCCTCTCTCTCTCTCTCTGCCTGCCTCTCTGCCTACTTGTGATCTCTGTCTGTCAAATAAATAAATAAAATATTTTTAAAAAAGCCTCAGATTTTCACTGAGGCTTTTATATATTTATGTATACCTACATATATTACATACTTACATATTTATATCACATATGTGTATGTTTGCATGTATTTACATATTAAATATTTACATATGTTTCAATCTTGTGGTAATAAAAGTATATTTGTTGCTTGAGGCAGGGGTTTGCACACTTCTTCATTAAGAGCCAGATAGTTATTTGAGGCATTGTGGACCAGACAGTTCCTGTTACAACTTCTTGACTTTGAGCTGAGTGGGTGAAAGCAGCCAGGGACCATACACATGAATGGGCCCAGCAGTGTTCCAACAAAACTTAACTTACAAAAATAAGCAGTGGGCTCCATTTGGCCTGCAGGTTATTTACTGACCTATGTTTCAGGTGAAATGGACTCTGAAATGGAGGTATGTGTGCAGAAGGCTAATTGAGGGTACCATTAGGGGACACATGAACACCTCGCTGATCCTATGGAGCACTCAGTGTCAGGGTGGCCCTTTAGTATTGTCCCAACTTGAGGCAAAGGAGGCTGGTCTTTATACCTTGCCATGCCCTGGGCAGGGAAGGCAAGGTGTGATCTTGGATAAGGCAGCTCACTTAAGAAGAGAGCAGTGCCTGGAGAGGGGCTCAGCTGTGAGCAGCCAGTGCCTCAACCTACCAGTAGCTAAGGAGCAAGTGCCTTGATCGTAAGGAGGGAGGTAGTGGCTAATTTTAAGTGTCCATTTGGCTGGCCCAGACATTTGTTCAAGCATTCTTCTGGATGTTTCTGTGAGAGTGTTTTAGGATGAAATTAGCATTTGAATCAGGGGACTCTGAGTAAAGTAAATTGCCTTCCATAAGCATGAGGGTGGGCCTCACCCAATTAGTTTAAGTCCTGAATAGAACAAAATACACTGATTCCCCAAGCAAAAGGGAATTCTGCCAGCAAACAGCCTTCATACTTGAATGGCAACATTGGTTCTTCTCTGGGTCTCCAGCCTGACAGCCTATCCTACAGATTTTGGACTTGTCAATCTCCATAACCACATGAACCAATTCCTTAGAATAAATTTCTGTACAGACACACATACACATACACCCTATTGGTTCTGTTTCTCTGGAAAGAATACAAGGGATATGGGTCTAATATGAGGGATTTAATATAAGGGATCTGGGTGATGTACCATATTAACTATGATTATCAAGATAGGAAACCAGAACACACACAGTATGTAATCTTGCTTTGTTAACATTTATATATTTAAACACATGGTCCATGGGTCCCCATCTGCACTCTTGCTCCAGTCCAGTGGTATGCTAGAGTCAGCTCATACCTGATCTCCATAACCAACTGCATGCATCTCTTGTCGACTCTGTTCAGTGACATTAGGGTGGCAGCTTGAAAATGTTATGGTGGGAGTATTTATAGCAGGGAAATCAGCAAACACTGCAAGTCAGGGCTATTTTTTGTTGCCAAGCAGCTGATTGTTAAACATTTACCTGTATCTGATTGCCCAGGTTCCACAAATATTACAAGGAGGTTTGCCTCCAACCAGCAGTTCCACCCAGGAATTCCATGATCTTCGGAGCTCCTGTGTCTACATTTCTTCTCCATGACCCTCCCAGAACAGAAAGTAACCATTCCCCACTGTTGCTGTTCTCTCCTTGATTTCTCTGATGAGTAGTTCCTTTCCCACTCCTTGATTTTTCCCTGATGAGTAGTCCCTGCACAATAGCCTCCTCATTTGAGCCATCTGAGATGAATTCTTTTTCCTAGTGGGAACTTGACTAATACGAAAGGTGGCTGGTAAATCTGTCTCTTACTTTATGCTCACCCTAAGATTCAGCGGCCATCTCCCTCTCCCCATCTCCAATTCCATCTTTAGGGTTAACAGCTGGTAAGCTGTTCCACTTTTCATCTTCCCTTCTTTGTAACTTGTCCATTTGTCCCTCTTTGCCAAACATAAAGATGATTCTGTGCTGTGGCTTAAGTCTTGATACAGACTCTTCCTAGATACTCTCCAATGGGATAGCGCTATAGCCTGTCGTTTTGTTCTTTGGCCACCTTGGTTATTTAAAATATGTGTCAGGGGCGCCTGGGTGGCTCAGTGGGTTAAGCTGCTGCCTTGGCTCGGGTCATGATCTCAGGGTCCTGGGATCGAGTCCCACATCGGGCTCTCTGCTCAGCGGGAAGCCTGCTTCCTCCTCTCTCTCTCTGCCTGCCTCTCTGCCTACTTGTAATCTCTCTGTCAAATAAATAAATAAAATCTTTAAAAAAAATAAATAAATAAAATAAAATATGTGTCAGTGTTGCTTAGTGAGGTTATTTTTGGAATCCCCAAATATATAAAAAGAAGACAAAGGCCAACTATCCCAATTAATTGGAAACATGACATTTAGTTTCAGAAGGCAAGAGTAATAGAAATCACATGTTCATGTTTGTCTCATCTCTTTAAGTTATTTTAAAAATCAAAAGCTCTCGTGGTTTCAACCTGAAATGTTATATCCCAGCTTCTCTTGACTTACACATTCAGTAATCACTCCTAACAATCAGCCTGGGCATAGGACAAGAAGGGCTGCTGTGGGCCCCTGCACGGGGAGCAGATCATGAGAGCTGTCTCATTGCCATACAATAGCTCTGGAGCTTGGAATTTTTTTTCAAGTTTCCTCTACTTTTCCAAGCACCTCTGGTCACACTGTTCTCCTGAGTTGCATTATTGACTGTAGACACAACATAATTTTAGTGAGGTTTAATCAAAAAGCAACAAAGAGGAACATCTCTCTCTTTGTTCTCATTAGGTTTTGCTAAGCACCCATGAGCTTTTTGCTTCAAAGAAAGAGAGAAAGAAAAAAAGAAAGACAGAAAAAAAAAAAAAGAAGGAAAGAGAGGAAGGAAGGGAGGAAGGAAGGGAAAGAAAAGAGAAAAGAAATAAGAGAAAAGAAAGGGCACGAATTGCATGGAGCACTGGGTGTGGTGCAAAAACAATGAATAATGTTACGCTGAAAAGAAATAAAATTTTTTTTTTTAAAAAGCTAAAAAAAAAAAAAAGAGAAAAGGAAGGGAAAGAGTCAGTTGGATTGGTCTACCAAGTTGTTTCAATAGGAGGGTGTAATATGATGTGATCGTGGGAGATATCTCACAAGTAGGCCATCATAAGAAAAATACGTTCATATAAACAATAGTAAATAATACACTTTTTTAAAATGCTAATCAAGTCCTCAGAGGAGGGAGAGGCTTTTCTTGTAGATACCTACAGAAGATGAGGATGAGGAAGGAAACAGGTCAGAATGGCAGAGGTTGGGGGAATGAGGTATCTCTGTCTGGCAGGATGTGCTAGGTTATTTGCAAAAACAAGCAACTTCAGTCTCAGTGGCTTAAAGCAGGATTTGTTTTTTTACTCATGCTACATGAACAACGGCTGTTGATCTGGCTACCAGTGTGAACTGGGAAGGGGAAAGAGGATGTAGTAAATTTTATATTAATTCTTCACATTTCTGTAAATGTAAAGGGTGTTGCACATCTCTTCTGCCACATATAACTTCAAAACGTATGAGAAAGTTCCCTGCCATGTGTCCAAAAGATAGAGGGCCAGAAATAGGGTGACCAGGACTCCTAATTCAGTGACCTATGGGAGATAAAGACCTGGGTGTGAGAATGGCCCAAAAGTGCCTGCTGCCTTTCCTTCTCCTGTCCCTCTGCGAATGAAGAGAACATATATACATGCCAGAGACTGTCTGAAAAACTTCTACAGCTGATGATAATTTAGGGGAAGGAGACACTTCAGAACATATTTGGAACTTTTTAAAGGAAATTTTTTGTGTAGTGTTAAATGGCCACACCTGATTATATCAAATAATTTTAAATGTAGTTTAATAATGATGAAACATGGCAAGTGAAGATCATGATTTCCTGAAAAATTTCCTGTAAAAGCCAAATGCAGGAAAGTCCTTGCTGTGCAGTGGTTTCTGTAGTTCCTAGGGAGATGAGAAGGGAACTCTCAAAGAAAACTCAAGGGTAAAAGTGTTAGCAGAGTAAAGCTCAACCTATGGGTACCTATGTACGATGAACTGATAAACATTCATGAATTTCTCGTTGTTGTTGTTTTTTTTAAGATCTTATTTATTTGAGGGGCGCCTGGGTGGCTCAGTGGGTTAAAGCCCCTGCCTTCGGCTCAGGTCGTGGTCCCAGGATCCTGGGATTGAGCCCCGAATCGGGCTTCCTGCTCAGTGGGGAGCCTGTTTCCTCCTCTCTCTCTGCCTACCTCTCTGCCTCGTTGTGATCTCTCTCTGTCAAATAAATAAATAAAATCTTTAAAAAAAAAAAAGAACTTATTTTGAGAGAAAGAGAGAGAGATAGCTAAAGAGCACAAGCAGGGGAAGGGGCAGGCAGAGGGAGAGGGAGAAGCAGGCTCCTTGCAGAACAAGGAGCCCAATGTGGGGCTCAATCCCAGGACCCTGGGATCATGACCTGAGCCAAAGGCAGACGCCCAACCGACTGAGCCACCCAGATGCTCCCATTACTTTCTCATTTTTGTAGTACTCTAAATGTAGTATTCCACTGCCAAGGTTGGTTCTTGTCTAGGCAAAGAATATAATAACCCACCTGATAAAGCATTGTCTTCAGTCATGGATGGGATATTCATCAGGCGAGCAGAGGCTGTTACAGCCTGTCTATCACCTGGAGTTCCCCATTGGACCCTCCTTTGAGGCTAGTCACAGATTCTTATTCTCTCGTGTCTAGTCCACTATCCTTCCTTTCTTCCCCAAAAGGAAAAAGGCTAGAGAACTAACAAGATTAATTCATAAATACTGATGGGTGACCAAAAAATCCAACAGTGTAAAACCATTGTCCATGCAGTGGACATTTATTGGCTCATTTTCCAGTTCTGTTTTAGAAACTGCTGAGAGAATGCTCTCCTGGCTCCCACTGACCATAGCTGTTTGATGAGCAGGGAACACAAGCTGGACCTTCACTTTGGCCAGTCATGTTTCTCTGGAAATTTCAAGCTTAGACAATTTTACAAAAGAGATTAAAAAGGTTTTTTTTTTTAATCTGAAATAATTTCAGATTTACAGAAAAGTCATAAAACAGCACAAAGATATTTGTTTGTCCCTAAGTCATATGAGAGCAAGCTGCCAACATGATGCTTCCTCACCATTGAATTGTTTAGTGTTAATTTCCCTCAAAGACACTTGTTTTGTTTTGTTTTTTAAGATTTTATTTATTTATTTGACAGAGAGAGAGATCACAAGTAGGCAGAGTGGCAGGAAGAGAGAGGGGGAAGCAGGTCCCCATGGAACAGAGAGCCCAACGTGGGGCTTGATTCCAGGACCTTGGGATCATGATCTGAGCCAAAGGCAGAGGCTTAAACCCACTGAGCCATCCAGGTGCTCAAGACATAGTTTTTTTTTTTTTTTAATATTTTATTTATTTATTTGACAGAGAGAAATCACAAGTAGATGGAGAGGCAGGCAGAGAGAGAGAGAGAAGCAGGCTCTCCGCTGAGCAGAGAGCCCGATGCGGGACTCGATCCCAGGACTCTGAGATCATGACCTGAGCCGAAGGCAGCGGCTTAACCCACTGAGCCACCCAGGCGCCCCAGACATAGTTTTTTAATAACAAAAATTAAATTATCAAAATCAGGAAATTCACAGTTCTACCATGGTCTCAGTAATGTCCCACATAGCAAAAGGGTCCGGTTTAGAATCATTTCATGTTTCCTTATCAGAGGTTGGACTATTGAAAGACATTTTAAAGTGGCATATAGTAAAACAAAGCCGTATAAAAAGCTATCTAGGGAAAAGTAATCTTCCATTTCCCCTGTTCCCGAGACAATCTCCATTACCAGTGTCTTATGCATATTTCCAGACAGTCCACCATATACAATAAATGTATGTGTTGTGGAAAAGGGATGTCAAAGTTCCTTTACTCAGGAAAGAAATAATATCAGGGGTAGGAGTTCCTGCTTTAAGAATGTTAATATCCGGGGTACCTGGGTGACTCAGTCGGTTGGGTGACTAACTCACGGTTTCTGCTTGGGTTGTAGTCTGAGGGTCATGAGAGTGAGACAGCATCAGGCTCCATGTTCTACATGGAGATTGCTTGGGATTCTCTGCTTCCCCCAATACCCTCTCTCCCCCTCCCTTTGCTTGCGTGTGCTCTGTCTTAAATAAATAAATAAATAAAAATTTTCAAAAAAAGAATGTTAACTATCCATTAGAAACCTAGTTGCTTGCCATCAAGACAGAGGTTAAATAAGTTTCCAAGAGAGTACATTTTCCCAGATTTTGAACATGAAAGTCTTGACCACTTAGAAGAGATAAATTTCTTCTGTTGCCTATATTAATACCCTATCAATTGTTTATTTCTCTCTTTGTAGACATTAAGAATCCTTTGTTATTTGATTATTTTTAAATGCTTTGAACATGTTTTATATTATTATGTAAATCATAAAATAATAGTATAAAGATTGTTTTTTTAAACTGTATTTGTTGGCATATAATATCCAAAAGTAAATATACTAAGGTGTTTTTAATATGCAATTATGTAAGTGCTTTTATTTATTTATTTAAGTTCAACTAACTAATATGTAATGTATTACTGGTTTCAGAGGTAGAGGTCAGTGATTCATCAACCTTATATAATACCTGTGCTCATTACATCATGTGTACTCCTAATGTCCATCACCCAATTACCCCATCTCCTCACCCGCTTCTCTCCAGCAACCTTCAGTTTGTTTCCTGTAATTAGTCTCTTATGGTTTCTCTCCCTCTCTGATTTTGTCTTGTTTTATTTTTTCCTTTCTTCCCCTATGATCCTCTGTTTTGTTTCTTAAAATCCACATATCAGTGAGATCATATGATAACTGTCTTTCTCTGATTGATTTATTTTGCTTAGCACAATACACTCTAGTTCTAGCCATGTCATTGCAAACTGCAAGACTTCTCTTTTTTTTGATGGCCGAGTAGTGTTCTTTTTTTTTTTTTTTTAAGATTTTATTTATTTATTTGACAGAGAGAAATTACAAGTACACTGAGAGGCAGGCAGAGAGAGAAAGAGAGAAGGAAGCAGGCTCCCTGCTGAGCAGAGAGCCCGACGCGGGACTCGATCCCAGGACCCTGAGATCATGACCCAAGCCGAAGGCAGTGGCTTAACCCACTGAGCCACCCAGGTGCCCCAGCCGAGTAGTGTTCTATTGTGTATATATATCACATCTTCTTTATCCATTCATCTGTCAGTGGATATCTGGGGTCTTTCTATAGTTTGGCTATTGTGGACATTGCTGCTACAAACATTAGAGTACACGTGCCCCTTTGGATCCCTACATTTGTATCTTTTGGGTAAATACCCAGTAGTGCGATTGCTGGCTCATAGGGTAGCTCTTATCTTCAACTCGAGGAACCTCCATACCGTTTTCCAGAGAGCAATCACATAAATATTTAATTTATCTTTATTTTAATGGTGTTAGGATGAAAAATTTGAAATTCACTTCTGAATCTAAAACATAAGGCGAAAACTTTTTTTCAATAATATAAAAAATAGGCCTGTAACTTAAAACATGGAAACTCTGATGTGGTCGTCTTATTCCATTTCCTAGTGAGCTTTCTTGGGAACAATATGACTAAAATAAAATGAGTAGAATAAAACAGAGATGGGCAGAGTAGGTTTCTCAGGACTTTCTAGTTCATTGCTCCCAGTATTTTCCTGAGAAGTGATTACTTCTTACCTTTGGATTCTGTACTATGAGATCCCAGGGGTCCTTATAATAAATATCCACCCTCAGTCTTTTGAAATTGCTGCTTAAGCTAGTTTGAGTTGGTTTATGTTACAAGCAACATCCCTGAGGCAATGGATAGGAGAATGGAGGTTCACTTGAATGCAAAGAAATCTGAAGGAACACAACAATTCCTGGAGGGTTTCTGATATTGCTTGAGCTCTCCAAAAGAATCCCAAGATTGTCCTAGAACAAGTCCACATAACGGACCCAAATGGAGGAACATATATACTCAAATAATTGTTTTCAGAGTTTTTCTTTAGTCAAATAATGAGCTACTGTTTATAGATTAAACTCCTTCTTTTAGAGTTGTTCCACTTCTAACTTAAAGGTCTTTCCTAATTCTTAGTTTAGTTAAACAATTCCTCCGCCCCAAATTTTAAAAATGTTGATGTGCTTTATTGGCCATTTCCTGCCTTGCTCATCTGTTGAACTACTCAAAATATATCAGTTTATTACGTCTTACTGGTCTAAGACAAAAGACACTACCAATTAATTTTAGATTTTAGTAAAACTGGTTAAAAAACTCATGAGAGGCTACCCAAGACAAAAGCATGTATGGTGAGAAAAGATAATGACTCGATTTGAATAAAAAAAAATTCATGCAAACAGCTCATAACCCCAAAGCTAGCATTTCTCACAACCTTCCCTAACACATTATAATTTGTTAGTCTATTTGCTTTGGCACTGTCATATAGCATGGAGTTTTCACCTCCACGTTTTGGCAAAAGTTGGGCAACCATATTTAAGGCTGAGCAGACTCTCATTCACACTTTATCATTTTCCCATGGGCCTGTTCTGACTTGCTATTGGCAACTGCTCCTTCATAAACTTTT
Source organism: Mustela nivalis (assembly GCF_964662115.1). Lineage (NCBI taxonomy): Eukaryota > Metazoa > Chordata > Mammalia > Carnivora > Mustelidae > Mustela > Mustela nivalis. The sequence continues at coordinate 106,448,558 of NC_139027.1, read as the reverse complement.
TAAGGAAGTGATAAGATCAATGTGAACCCAAAAGTGAACCTGAATTTAGAGTTTGTAACTCTAATGTCAGTGGACAGTTGCCTTCACAGGGGGTTTGTCCCATTTCTCCTGAGTCCTGTCATTACTAGAAATCCAGAAAGCTTACTCGACTGAGAAAGATTCAGCAACTTCAAGTTGCAAGCATTTGACCATAATGTACTGCTAAGAGTTTTTTTTTTTTTTCCTAAAGAATATGGAGAAATAATGTACAATAGTCTCAAACTAGGGCAAAATAGTTCATACAGACTGTGGCCCAGGGATGCCTGGGTGGCTCAATTCGTTAAGCCTCAGCCTTTGGCTCAGGTCATGATCCCAGAGTCCTGGGATCGAGTCCTGCATTGGGCTCCTTGCTCAGTGGGGAGCCTGCTTTTCCCTCTGACTGCTGCTCCCCCTGCTTAGCACCTCTCTCTCTCTCTTTGACAAATAAATAAATAAAATCTTAAAAAAAAAAAAAAGACTATGGCCCAATGCCACTATATTTATCTTTGTATTAGTTAGGATACAGGTAGAGTGGAAGTAACAGAAACTGAAGAAAACAGTGGCTTAAACAAGGAAGTATTATATTTTCTGTCACATAGAAGTCTTGAAAAAAGACAGCCCATGGATGATATGGTGGTTGTGCTCCATGAAGTCCTCCGAGATCCTGGCTCTTTCCAGTTTACCATACATTATCTCTGGATAATGGAAGGTAGCTTTTTTTGGTTTTGTTTTTTTAATTGAAGTGTATTTGACACATAATGTAACATTAGTTTCAGGTGTATAACATAGTGATTTGATTTGCTATGCTCACCTCAAGTGTAGTTACCATTTGTTACCCCACAATGCTACAATATCTGGAGTGGGGATTTTGTCCTGTGGATCCAAGATATCTCCTAGAACTTTAGCGGTTACATCTGCATTCCAAGTAGTAGAGAGAAGGAAAGAAGGCAAGAGGCAAAATTTACTAGTTTGATGATTTCAAAGGAATGTCCCTACATGCTCTTATTTGCTTCCATACCAGCTGCAAAGGAGGATGAGTTAAACGGTTTTATTATGCAAAGCTTAATGCCAAACCAAAGGGTTCTGTTATTATGGAAGACGGAGAGAACAGATAGTGGGGAACAACCTTTAGTTTCATTCATAGTCACATAAAGTTCTTTGGGGAGCATGCACAATTTTTCTACTGATCTGACCTACTTAATGATCTCTTCTCATTCTTGGCCAGCATTTGGTGTCACAATTTTTTATTTTACACATTCTGATATGTATGTAGTGCTATCTCATTGTGGTTTAATTTGTATTCCCATAACAGCCAATTAACTTGAACATCTTTTCTCAAGCTTGCTTGCCATCTGTATGCTCTCCCCAGTGATATCTCTGCTCATGTCTTTTGCCTATTTTCTAATGAGATTTTTTAACTGCAGAGTTTTCAGAATTATTTAAATATTTTAGATATTAGTCCTCTTTTGGATATGTGGTTGACTGATATCTTCCTTCAGTTTGTAGCTTATCTTTCCATCCTTGTAAGAACATTTTTCACAGAGTAAAGATTTTGTTTTGTTTTTTTGCTGATATATCAATTTTTTTCCCCCGGTTATATTTCCTCCACCGAATTGCTTTTATACCTATGCCAAAAAACAGCTGGGGATATCTGTGTTGATCTATTTCTGTGTTCTCTCTCTATATATATAATATATACAATATATGATCTATTTCTGTGTTCTCTCTCTATATATATTATATTATAATATATAACATATATTATATGCAATTTCGAACAAAATCCCAGAAATGTTATAAAATAAATAAATATATATGTTATAAAAATATATATTTATATATATTTATATATATATTTGTATATTATATGTACAGATGTATTATATGTACAGATGTACATATAATATATTATATTTATTTGTATGTTATATATGTATATTTGTATATGTATATGTGTTTTTGTATATTTGTATATTATATGTATTATATGTACATCTGTACATATAATATAATATTATATATAAATATATATTTTATAATATATATATTTATAAATATATATTATATATTTTATAACATATATATTTATAACATTTTATAACATTTCTGGGATTTTGTTAGAAATATAATATAATATAGTTATATAATATAATTACAAATATAATATATGTCATATAATTGTATTATGTTGCACAGTGAAGGAAATCATCAACAAAACAAAAAGGCAACCTACTGAATGAGAGATGATATTCATAATGTATCTGTATGTCAGATGTATCTGACTAATATCAAAATATATAAAGAACTTTATGCAACTCGGCACCAAAAAAACTCCAATAATTGGATTAAAAATAGACAGAGGGAGGGGGAGCTAAGATGGTGGCATAGGATCCCAATCTTGCCTCAGCCCTCAAACACAACTAGGTATCTATCAAATAATTTCAGATACTTAAGAAGTTGACCTAAGGACTGATAGAACAAGCTTTACAAGTAGAGGGAGAGAAGAGGACACTTCAAGGAAAGTAGGAAGTTTGGAGACGTGGTTTGGGGAAGAAATGGATGGCAGATGCTGTGGGGAGGAAACCTTGGTCGCGGAGAAAGACAAGAGAATGGCATGCACGGGGACAAACACAAGAACATTTCCCCCAAGTCACCGGCTGAGAAAATGAGATGAGCTGAATACCATGAGTTTTTGCAACCAGCGGGGGTCACAGACTGGAGGTTCAGAGGTCACCAGGCTTCGATGTGCTAGAGACCTGACAGTGCTGCTTTACTCCTGGAGTTAGAGGAAGGCAGACTGCCATCTGAAGATCGCCTCAGTGGCACAGGGAGGGAGTGTTTGTTCTTTCTGGAGTGCATCTGTGAGAGGTGGCATTGCCTCTCTGAGGACAAAGACCCTGGGGGCATTTCCCTCCATACCCCTCAGCACAGGTGCAGAGACACCTGCTGAGGGCAGTGAACAGGGACACTGGCTGTTTCACCAGCTTGCTTCAAACCCCATGCCCCTGTGCTCTGCCGTGAGGGCCCTTCTGGGTCCAACCCGAATAGGTCCTGACACAGTGACACCCTTTCCCGGTGGGACCAGTGCAAGTCCCTGACACACCAGGTCCCTGCAGTTTGGAATCCTGAAAGCCAGCAGCCTGGCTGGGGTAGAGGCTAGGGTCCTCTGTGTTGCCGAAGGTGGGCAAGCGACCTAGAAACAGACAGTGTAAAATCAGCAATCTGAAAAAAGCCTGTGATCCAGGAGGGGGAAATGTTTGCTCCCCTGAGAGTGCTTCCGTGAGAGCAGCAGGCATGGAGTCCCCTCTCCAGGGACAAAGGATCAGGTTGGTATCATTTCCCTGCCCTGCCCCTTAGCATAAACTAACTTCGGTAAACAGCATAGTACCAGCACTGGCCTAAACTGTTTACACCAAATCCCACCCCCTGTGCTCTGCAGGTGCTGCTTTTCTTGGGCAAATAAGCCTGAGACCTAGCACAGTAGGCCCATCCCCTAGAAGACCAACACAATACTCAGGAAAGAAATAGAGGGAGACACAAAGAAATGGAAGAACCCTCCATGCTTATGGATTGGAAGAAGAAATATTGTTAAAATGTCTATACTACACAAAGCAATCTACACATTTAATGCAATCTCTATCAAAATACTCCAGCAGTTTTCATAGAGCTAGAACAAACAATCCTAAAACTTGTATGGAACTGCAAAAGACCCTGAATAGCCAAAGTCATGTTGAAAAAGCAAAGCAAAGCTGAAGGCATCACAATTTTGGACTTAAAGTTATATTACAAAGCTGTAGTGATCAAGACAATATAATACAAGTACAAAAACAAACACATAGATCAATGGAACAGAAAATGAAACTCAGAAATGGACCCACCGTTAAATGTCAAATAATCTTTGATAAAGCAGGAAAGAATATCCAATGGAAAAAAGACAGTCTCTTCAACAAACAGTGTTAAGAAAACTGGACAGCATCATGCAGAAGAATGAAACTGGACCACTAACTTATAGCATATACCAATATAAATTCAAAATTGATGGAAGACTTAAATGTGAGACAGGAAACCAACAAAATCCTAGAGGAGAACATGGGCAGCAATCTGTTTGACCTTGGTCATAGCAACATTATTAGACATATCTCTGGAGGCAAGCAAAACAAAAGCAAAAATGAACTATTGGGACCTCAAGAAGATAAAAAGCTTCTACACAGTGAAGGAAACAGTCAAAACTAAGAGACAGCCTATGGAATGTGAGAGGAAATTTGCAAATGACATATAAGATAAAGGGCTAGTATCTAAGATCTATGAAGAACTTACCACACTCAACATCCAAAAAACAAATAATCCAATTAAGAAATGGGCAGAAGACACGGATAGACATTTTCCAAAGAAGACATACACATGGCTAACAAAAACCTGAAAGATGTTCCACATCAGAAAGATCTCCTGAAAGATCTCCACTCAGCATCAGGGAAATACAAACCAAAACCACAATGAGATACCACCTCACACCTGTCAGAATGTCTAAAATTAACAACATAGGGGAAAAAACACATGTTGGTGAGGATGTGGAGAAATGGGAATCCTCCTACACAGTTGGTGGGAATGCAAACCGGTTGCATTGAGGTTCCTCAAAAAGTTAAAAATAGAGCTACCCTATGACCCAGCAATTGCACTGCTAGGTATTTACCCAAAGGATACAAAAATACTGATTTGAAGGGATACATGTACCTCGATGTTTATAGCAGCATTATCAACAAGCCAAATTATGGAAAGAGCCCAAATGCCCATTGACTGATGAATGGATAAAAAAGATGTGGTATACACACACACACACAATGGACTATTACTTAGCCATAAAATAAAATGAAATCTTGCCATTTGCAATGGCATGGATGGATCTATAGAGTGTTATGCTAAGCAAAGTCAGTCATTCAGAGAAAGACAAATACCATATGATTTCACTCATATGTGGAATTTAGGAAACAAAACAAGTGAACCACAGGGGAAGTAAAAAAGAGAGGCAAACCATAAGACAGATTCATAATTATAGAGAACAAATTGAGGGTTGCTGGAGGAGAGTGGGGAATGGGTAAAATGGGTGATGTGTTTGAAGGATGGCATTTGTGATGAGCAGTAGGTGTTGTATGTAAGTGATGAATCAATAAATTCTACACTTGAACTAATGTTACACTGTATATTAACTAACTGGAATTTAAATAAAAACCGGAAAAAGGAAAAAAAAAATGGGCAGAGGACCTAACATTTTTCTAAAGATACACAAACGGCAAACACATGAAAAGATGCTCAACATCACTCATCATCAGGGAAATGCAAGTCAAACCACAATGAGATACTACCTTACACCTGTCAGAATGACTATAGTCAAAAAGACAAGAAATTGGGGGTGCCTGGGTGGCGTAGTCAGTTAAGCATCTGCCTTTGGCACAGGACATGATCTCAAGATCCTACAATTGAGCCCTACATTGGGCTCCCTGCTCAGCAGGCAGCCGGCTTCTCCCTCTCCCTCAGCTGCTCCCCCTGCTTGTGCTATGTCTGTCAAATAAATAATTAAAACCTTTAAAAAAGACAAGAGATAACAAATGGGGAAGATGTGTATGAAAAGAATTACGCACTGTTGGTGGGAATGTAAATTGGTTCAGCCACTGTGAAGAACAGTATGGAGGTTCCTAAAAAAATTAAAAATAGAAATACCATGTGATCCAGTAATTCCATAAAACACTGATTTGAAAGAAATATGCATCCTTATGTTTACTGCAAGATTATTTATAATAGCCAAGATGTGGAAGCAACCCAAGAGACCACTGATAGAATGCATAAAGATGCACACACACACACACACAAACACACAGAGGAATGTTACTCAGTCATAAAAAGGATGAGATCTTGCCATTTGCAACAACATTGATAGACCTAGAGGGTATTATGCTAAGATAAGTCAGACAGAAAAAGACAAATACATATGATTTCACTTGTATGTGGAATCTAAAAAACAAAACAAATTAATAAAAATACAAGCAAAATGCAGAAACAGATCCATAAATACTGAGAGAACAAACGGATGGATACTAGAGGGGACGTAGGGGCAGTGGGTAGGCAAAATGGGTGAAGGGGCGTGGTAAACACAGGGTTCCAGTTATGGAATGAAAAAATTGCAGGATTAAAAGGCACAGCATAGGGAATACAGTCAATGTATCTAATAGTGTTGCATGGTGACAGATGGTAGCTGCGCTTGTGGTGAGCACAGCATGACATATAAACTTGTCAAATCGCTATGTTGCACACCTGAAACTAATGTTATGTGTCACCTGTACTTCAGGAAAAGGGAAAAGAAATTACATTAATCTACACATCAATTTGGAGAAAAATTGACATCTTTACTGTGTTGAATCTTCTAGTTTCTTCATGTATTTGTCTTCCTTGCTTGCCTCCAAGTTATTTACTATCTCCAAGAATTGGCTAGTCCTGTGAGGGCAGCTCCCCTAGGGTCAGCAAGAATCCACTGGTCAAAGCATCAGAATACAGAAAACTTCTAAATGACAGGGTTAAAACAAAACAGCCTTGCTTTGTTCTCAATCTCAGGAGGAAAGAAAGCATTCAGCCTTTCGCTATTATGTTAATTTTAGGGTTTTTTTGGTAAATGCTCTTTATAAGTTAGTTTCTCTCTATTCCAGATCTATTACTGATCATGAATCGATGTTAGATTTTGTCAGATATTTTATCTCATCAACTGATATGATCATATATAATTTTTCTTCTTTAGTCTCTGAATATAGTGGATTATGTTGATTTTCAATGAACAGATTTGTATACTTGAAATTAAATCCCTTTGGTTATGTATATTTCTTTTTATAATGTTGGCTTCAATTTGCCTATTTTGAAGATTTTTTTCAAGTTTTTTTTTTTTCCCAAGATTTTATTTATTTATTTGACAGAGATCACAAGTAGGCAGAGGCAGGCAGAAAGAGAGAAAGGAAGCAGGCTCCCTGCTGAGCAGAGAGCCCGATATGGGGCTCTCTCTCTCCCAAGACCATGGGACCACAACCCAAGCCTAAGGCAGAGGCTTTAACCCACTGAGCCACCCAGGCACCCCTATTTTGAAGATTTTTAGACCTAAATTAATGAGACTCCAGAAGGAAGCACATTTCTATATACTAACAATGTCAGTCTCTAGTTTTATTTGTACTGTCTTTGGTTTCGGTATCAAGGATACCAAGAAGAAAAAATCAAATAAATGGGAACTTATGGGTCACCCAAACTATCCTCACATTGCTTGCTGAATTTTGACAGTGGCCATTTTTTATCCTGAGTTTTACTATCAGCAATTATTTATTGAGATCTTCACATTCTTCATGTGGAATCTTTAATTAATGCTGCACCTGATAATGATTTTTTTGTTTTTTCCTACCTAAAAAATATCAACTCTTTGAGAAAAGAAGCTGGGGCTATGAATTACTTAACAAGGTCAATTTATTTGTTATAAGCAATTATATGCATGACTACCAAAATGAGATTTATAATTAAAACCAGTGACTTAAAAACATAGAACTCAAAAAACAAAAAAAACCCCAAACAACAACAACAAAAAAACCCAAAGCAAACCAATCAAAACCCAAAGGGCTAAGTTTCACAGGAATCTTAAAATCAAACTCTTGAGTAATTCCTATGTTATGATTAAACAGTTTAAAGGAAAAAAGTATTTTTCCCTGCATAAATGAAATACAAATAATTGTAAAACTGTTTATATATTGTACTTGTAAACATATTAAGATTCATGGTCTTCTCAATGTTGAGCAGATAAATACTGGGAATTTCACAGATAGATCAATAAGAACACTGCTCTATTTGGCTGAAACAATGCCAGTGCTTTATGAAAAAAAACAAAACAAAACCACAATTTCCTGCATTTTTCTGTTAAATTGGGCAATTTAAATGTTGTTTTTCTGCTTTCAGAGACTGTTAATACACTCTTATTATCTTCATATCCCTTTGAGTTTTACATCCTTTTATTCTTGAAAACACATATTACATTAGTAGGCTTAAATTTTTATACCAAATGTCAAGTTTACTATTAACCACAAACCTGGCTAATCTCCTATTGCCTTTCAGAATCTACCATATTTATCATTTGTTCCAAGTGACCATTTTGGTTTTTATTTTCATTTGTTTATATAGCACACCTAATTCTCCTCTCTAAATGGTTAGTAGTATATAAAACCTAGACCAGATGAGATCCAGGTGTATTAAGGCCTTAAAGATGTGCTTTAATTTTAAAAGGAATTAAAATTCCTTAAACTCTATAGCAGCATATCCACCCTTCACAAGCATTCCAAAAATCTGAAGGGCAGACAGAAGAATTTTCTGTTACTACAAATAGAAAAATCATTGCAGAGGCTCACGAACATTTCAAATACAATTATGAGCAATGCAAACCTGGAACTGCCTCTTCATAGAATTGTCCTCTTTGTCAAGTTTTCAGGTATTTTTTCAGAGAGTAGTTTATTTAAGGTGCATAAAATGAAATAAATCAGTCCTACACAAATTAATAAAAATATTTTACACTTTTATTTACAAATTATTTTCATAAACTATAATAAACACAAACAAACAATAAAGAAAGCTACAGGCTTCTATCCAATTTGGCTAGAAAAATAAATTATTTACACAAATACCTAAATCTGCCTCCTGTTTTCAGAGAAATTAATGTATAGCATATATATTTCTCCAAATTGTAACTTATTCAGACTTAAAAACTGGGCACTGTTCTTTACACAGAATTGTAAACAATCTTTTAAAAAATCAGGCTAAGAGTAAGTTTCTACTAGAAAGGCTGAATTTCATAAAATACAAAAATTTTATAAATTCTGTATTTTAATTAAGTTAAATTATTATTAACTTGTAGAAATATACAGAGCAAATTTGTATATCATCCATAATTAGGTCAAACTATTATAAAGGTGAAATTTTACAACGGTCAGAATAAGATTTTATTCATATTCTTGAAAGATAGCTTTGTTCCCAATAAATAATCCCTCTATCACTTCACTATACTTTAGAAGAATACATTCTCAATCCAAAAAGAAACAACATATAGCTATTTGATTTTTTGTTTTTTTCTTGCTTGAAACTGCTCTGTTTTATTTTTTACAGATTTAATCAACATTGACAAGGCAGGATCAATGGATTTCTTCTGTGATTCCTTTTGAATTTCACTCTCTTTTTTCTTTATTGTCTGAGTAAGTTCTTGTTCTTTTTGTTCTCTCTGCCGGGCTTTCTCCTCAAGGATTTTTTCCATAGCTTTTGTTTTCTTGAAATTAGGATCTGAAGGATCCAAATTGAACAAGTGGGAGGTATACATCGCCTGAAACCGTGCATCCTTAACATTTACCTGCAAATTCAAAAGGAAAACAAATAATTAAATTAGTAAATCAAAAGGCCCAGAAATGGGGCCAATTTTGAAAGTGAGCTGTCGATTATATAAAATATAAATATGAGTGTTTTGTATTGATTCATTAGAAAATTGTTTTCCCACAGATCTTCAATGCGGTTTTAAGGCCTGTCTTGGAAGTCATTAACTATTTGCTGACAGCTATTTGTAGATTTTTTGTACAGGCTCAAACTCATACATAGGAGTGAATGGCCAGGAAAAAGAGGGAAGAGAGGGAGTGATGGAAACAAAGAGATAGAGCAACAAAAACAGCATGGCCTACTGCAGTGGTCACTGTCCATAGTGAGTGTGTGACATGGTGTGACATAAACCTCTTTCTCAGTCAAGTTTGAGTATGCACATCTTTCCTATCATGAGCGACATACTGCACGTGATTCTAACATTAAAAGCTAAGTATTAGGGGGGGAAAAATAAAGCAAAGCCCTAACTTTGGCGCAATCAAAAGACAAGCCAATACTTCACCTCGTGTTCAACTAAACAGTAATTTGATCCTCCCTGGGATAAAGCAGCTCTTCTGGACTAAAATTTAGCAGCTTTGGCTCCACTATGGGCCCTTCCTAAGACATTTCAGGCTAACTTTGTGCTAAATACTCCTCTCCAGAGCTGACTTTAAATTCAACACCAGCTTTAAGAGGTGTCCCTGGTTACCTCAAAGTCATCCTCTAATAATTCATTCTTCTTCATAAGCTGTTTTTTCTTCTTCTTGCTCAGATTCTGGTGCTCTACAATCTTATTGTAATTGAAGTGTTTCTTACTCTCTTCCTCCTCATCCATCATGAGCAAAGCCATTTCAGCCTGTGGAGAGAAAAAGAAAAGATCAAATATACAACAGTGGTTTTTTTTTTTTTCCCCAGGCAGAAGTATGGGGCACAGATATGCCCTCTAGGAAAGGAGATCCCAGTCACTAATGCTCTGGGATAACATCTGCCATCCATAACCGATTTTGAATTACCAAAACTCAAAAAGAAACTCCAAGATCTTTGTAGAGCAGTAAGATAAAATTTTTAGAAACAACATCACCAAGAGTAGGAGAGGTGTGAAAGTTTGTATTTAAAAACTAGACCACAGAGGTGCCTGGGTGGCTCAATCAGACCCCCAAATAAAAATTTCTCATTTTCACTTTGGTCTTTTCATGCAATGACACTAAATCAGCAAAGATGCATTATTTTGTGAAACAGGCTACATTTTCCAAACGTGTTTTAACAGCAAGGAATTTCTTTTTTCTTTTGCTTTTTTTTTGCCTTTACTTTTCAATACTGATACATTTCTATGAATGCAGGATCTTAATATTTGCTTCTGAAATATGTTTGTTTCCAGTAAACAGTGGAATTTTCTTCCAACCATGGGATTAAACATGAAACTTTAGGAACCAAATAAACCACGTGTACTTGAGAAAATACAGAGTATACTGCCAAACTTTCTATACTTTCTATATGAATCTTTCTATACTACTACTTCAGATTACTTTTTTTAAAAGATTTATTTATTTTTCAGAGAGAGAGAAAGAGAGAATGCACATGCAGTGGGAGCAGCAGGCTCCCCACCCATCCGCCCCCCTGCCCCCCACCCCCGCAGGGAGCCCAATGCGGAATTTGATCCCAGGATCTTGGGATTATGACCAGAGTTGCAGGCAGATGCTTAACCAACTGAGCCACCCATGCAACTCTAGACTGCTTTAATTTTCTTTCACTTACATCACTGGCACCTGCAGTTGGCTTTCTTTTTAGAGCCATTTTCAAAAAAAGAGGGATTTTCTTTGCACTGCTTTACTCTATGAACATTAACTGTGTGCAATAAATGGAGGATAGAAAAGATGCATTATCATGCAGAGTTTAGGTAACCAGTTAGGCTCACTCCCAGACAGTGATAGGAACATCAGTCATAGGGTCATTGTTGACTCTAATTCCTGCCTCAGCAAAAATACTATTAACCTGTGCCATGGATCTTTGTAGAGTTTGCAAAGCATAAAGGTCAGTGCATTTCTAAGGAAGACTTCAATTTTGTACATTACATTTATGTTGTTTGCAGTAATGAGAGAAATTAGCACCTGACAACACAAAAACAAAGTCTGAATTATAGGAGAGATTCAGACGGAATTAAAACTTAAGGCAGTATTTTCATGTGTCTGTTGGCCATTTGTATGTCTTCTTTGGAGAAATGTCTGTTTGTATCTTCTGCCCATTTTTTGACTGGATATTTGTTTTCTGGGTGTTGAGTTTGCTAAGTTCTTCAAAGATTTCAGATACTAGCCTTTTATCTGATAAGACATTTGTAAGTATCTTCTACCATTCAGAAGGTTGTCTTTTGGTTTTGTTGACTTTTTCCTTTGCTGTGCAAAAGCTTTTTATCTTGATGAAGACCCAAGCTCAACATCACTTGACATCAGGGAAACAATAATCAAAACCACAACGAGGTATCACCTCATACTAGTCAGAATGGCTAAAATTAACAAGTGAGGAAATAACAGATGTTAGAGAGGCTGTGGAGAAAGGGGAACCCTCTTACACTGCTGGTGGGAATGCAAGCTTGTACAGCCACTCTGGAAAACAGTATGGAGGTTCCCCCAAAAGTTAAAAATACTGCTACCCTATGACCCAGCAATTGTACTACTGGATATTTAGCCAAAGTACATAAACATAGTGACTGGAAAGGGCACCTGCACACCAATGTTTATAGCAGCCATATCCACAATAGCCAAAATATGGAAACAGCCCAGATGTCCACTGACAGATAAATGGATAAAGAAGATGTGGTGGGGGGCGCCTGGGTGGCTCAGTGGTTTGGGCTGCTGCCTTTGGCTCGGGTCATGATCTCAGGGTCCTGGGATCAAGCCCCGCATTGGGCTCCCTGCTCCGCAGGAAGCCTGCTTCCCTCTCTCTCTCTCTCTGCCTGCCTCTCTGCCTACTTGTGATCTCCGTCTTTCAAATAAATAAATAAAATTAAAAAAAAAAAAAAAAAAAAAGAAGATGTGGTGGATATATACACATGGAATACTACTCAGCCAACAACAATAACAAAAGAAACCTTACCATTTGCAACAAAGTGGATGGAATTAGAGGGTATTATGTTAAATGAAATAAATCAATCAGAGAAAGACAATTACCATAAGGTTTCAGTCACATGTGGAATTTAAGAAACAAAACAGAGGATCATAGGGGAAGGAGGAAAAAATAAAATAAGATGAAATCAGAGAGGGAGACAAACCATAAGAGACTCTTAACTACAAAAAACAAACAGGGTTGCTGGAGGGAAGGTGGGTAGGAGGTAACTGGGTGACAGGCATTAAAAAGGGCATGTGATGTAAGAAGCACTGAGTGTTATACGCAAATGATGAATCACTAAACTTTACCTCTGAAACTAGTAATACACTATACGTTAATTAATTGAATTTAAATTTAAAAAGTCAAAAGAATTAAACTTATGGCAATATTATTTCAAGGTTTTAATAGTTGCATTTTTTTGTCTTAGCTATAGTAAGAATTTTTAATAGTGACATTATTTTCCTCTAAATCAAAAAGGGACATGACTTAGGTTTGAGATAAAATTTCAACTTTGTATTGGCTGGAAAAATGATTGGTAAAAACTACACTGCTAGGAGCACCAGAGTGGCTCAGCTGGTTATGCATTCAACTCAATTTCAGTACAGGTCATGATCTCAGGTTGTGAGATTGAGCCCCACATCAGGCTCAGAGTCTGCTTGAGATTCTCTCCCTCTGCCCCTCCCCTCCACACACACACATACTCTCTCTCTCAAATTAATCTTTTAAAAAAAAACCTACATTGCTAAAATGTTTAATTTTGTGTTTTATAATTTATTTATAAATTTCATTGCTAAAATCAATTATTTATTAGGGACACTAGAAACTCATGTAGACCATTTCATTTAAATTGTACATATCAATTATCCACTAGGAATATAGCAATGATCATGTTTTACCTTTTGTCTTTCTATTTCAGCATCTTCCACTGATGAGCCACCTTTTGTAGATTTCGCTGATTTTTTCTTTTCTTTTATATCTGGCACAACAAACCAACACAGATGGTGAAAAAATTACAAGACTATCTGCGACATTCTATTTATACTAGGAACAAAAATGCAAGATATCTAGGAACAATCTTATCAATAAGCATACAGAAACTAAAGAAAGTAAAAATGTCATTGGAGATAACTATGGAAATGAATGAAATAAATACATCTGGATGGGTGACTTATAAAGAATTTCTTCTGGAAGTAATGTATAATTACATTATTAATTAAAAAAGAAAAACCATGAGATCATTTGAATAGATACAGAATATGCCCTGGGTAAAATTCAACATCCATTCATATAATAGAACAGTATGGCTTAGTGTGTAATAAAATGCACTATTCTGTATCACTGGAAAAAAGAAGGGATTATTCAGTAACTGGTGCTGGGAAATCTGCTTTACTCTGGGGAAAAAAAAAAATCAAGTTATAGCCTTGCCTCATAATGTACAGGAAAATAAAATGCAAATGGACTAGAGAGTTAAACACTAAGAAAAAAAAAAAAAAACCTATGAAAATTCCAGAAGACAAGTTACCTGATCTTATATAGAAGAAATATTTTCTTAGCATAAGAATAGAAGAAATCACACACACACACACAAAAGTGATTTGAATATATAAACACTTAAAATTCTGCATTTAAAAAATTCATCTGGAAAATGAAAAATTCTTTACAATAAGAATTTCATAGTAAAAGTTTAACAAACAATTTTTCCTTCTCTAAAGACAAAACTGATCTTCAGTTAACTTTCTATGCCTATTATTAAATACAACTACTTATGGTAAAAGTGGCTCCTGACTAGTAACACCGCTTATATTTCCAGGGACTCAGGGACTTCTGGAGACAAGATGTTAGAGCAGATGTTCTCATCCTGAATGAGATAGTCACATGCAGGAGCTAAGGGCACGTGAACCTGGAACAGCTGGACTGGGTTTAAATGCTAGCTGTGCCACACTTATGCTGTGGCAGTTTGGACCTAAGCCCTTATCTGTAAAATGGGGATTCTAATAGCAGCACCTACCTCACAAGGTTATTGTGAGTACTAAATAAATTGGTAAATGTGAAGAGTTCAGTTAATGCCTGACACATGATGCTATAAAGTGCCTGCTATTACTACACATAAATAAGACGTCCTGGGCTCCTCAGTGATCATGCTGATGCCTTATTTTTTTCTTCTTTTTTTTTGGTGTCTCTTGGAGTGGGAGGGGTACAAAGGGAATTGGTACCAGGGTACTGAAGTATGAAAAACTAGTTTAATGAGTAAAAAGTTTCAGAATCTACAGAGACATGTTCTGTTACTCTAGAATATTATTACACAATGCTAATCTTCTCTACTGAATGCTGTCCTCTTTGGCTAGGCTGTGCTCTGTCCTTCCAACACAGAGAAACTAATGGTCTGCGAGGTAATATTGATTAATGCTTACATAGCACTTACTGTGTATCAGGCAGTAGTACTGTTCTACTCACTTTACATGTATTAACTAATATAATCCTCACAATAATGCTATGAGGTAGATCCCATTATTTGTTATAATCTTCATTCTGTGGAAGAGGAAACTGAAGCAGAGAGATTAAGTAATTCTCTCAAGTTTAGTAAGTGAAGAAAACGTGATTCACACCCAAGGAGTCCGGCTCAGGGTCTCTACTATTAAACACTAAACAATACTCCTTTACTATTGAATGTCATTCTCTTTGTAGCAACTCTTTCTGTTTAAAATACATTTTATCGGGGCGCCGGGGTGGCTCAGTGGGTTAAACCGCTGCCTTCAGCTCAGGTCATGATCTCAGGGTCCTGGGATTGAGTCCTGGGATTGAGTCCTGCGTCGGGCTCTCTGCTCAGCGGGGGGCCTGCTTCCCTCTCTCTCTCTCTGCCTGCCTCTCCATCTACTTGTGATTTCTCTGTCAAATAAATACATAAATCTTTAAAAAAAAATACATTTTATCATGAGATAGTAAGAAAATTCACATAGCATATAATGGTTGAGTAACTGCAGCTAATAAGGGTAACAAAAAAAACGAAGACTAAAAATTGAGAGAGGCTTTAGAAACTGCTCTGCAGCATGCCCAGCTGAGAGAAAATGCCAGCATGTAAGTGCTGCTTAGGTGCGCCCCTCAGTGCTACCAAGGCATCTGTCTGCACTGCCAGAAATATTTGTAGACAGCCCTTTTTCCTAGAGTGAAAGACTTTATTGTTCCTATCTCAAATGTTTTCCAGGAAATG
The DNA here is from genome assembly GCF_964662115.1 of Mustela nivalis. Taxonomy (NCBI): domain Eukaryota; kingdom Metazoa; phylum Chordata; class Mammalia; order Carnivora; family Mustelidae; genus Mustela; species Mustela nivalis. Next base: position 106,432,822 of record NC_139027.1, on the reverse strand, counting down.
ATGTATCTACTTTCTCATTATCATTTTTTCTCTATTTTAAAATGTGCCTATTTATACATAATATCAGCAAGGTTCCACTTTCTTGGGGTCTGACTTCTCTACATCCTAAGTTTACTTCTGCTCTATGTTTTCAAGGCAAGAGCTCCTTTTTGAAGTGAACAGACAAGTGACACATGCAGAAGATTGTTCTGTGGCAGGAAAAAAACCCAGGCTGTTTATGATTAATACATAAAGGAGATAAAGATCTTCATATACAGCTGTGGGAAATAATATCAAAGAGCCCACAGTGAACTGTTCCGGATTTTATAACAACCTGGTGAAAAGTCATAAAAATAAACTTGAAAGACTGTAGCAAAGGAGGAAAAAAAAAAGAATCTCCAAAATCGTCAGGGCTAAAAAATGATATTCAATTTAACATGATGAAAATTTCTTTGCTCATAAAGAATTTACTGTGCTGGCCCAAACTGTTTAGCCAGATAACAAATAATGTGTAGAGATCTTTTCTGCACTGTTATGTCTACGGCCATACCACCCTGAACGCGCCCGATCTCGTCTGATCTCGGAAGCTAAGCAGGGTCGGGCCTGGTTAGTACTTGGATGGGAGATCTTTTCTGCACTGTTAACAAGATCATATTAAGAGGGTGTATCTTAATTTTTTTAAAAAAATGTGTTGGTTTTTTTCCTTTGGAAAGTTATCAGACCTAAGTTAGATAAAGAGTACTAGGAAAATGAAAATCCCTGTTCTGAAATGTTATCTTTATTTTTCAGTAAATCTTTTGGCAAGTAAGAAACCATGTGTCCTGAGACTGCTGCGAAGTACATACGGATGATTCTAACGTACTGAATAATTCTAAATCAGATGTTATGGACTAAAGAAATAAATTTAAAAATCCTTACTGAGGCTACTAACTCCTTAAGCAAAAAATGTAACAGAATATATCTATGGATAAAGATGTGTTGCAAAACGTTGACCTGTGAAAGGAAATTCCATTTTTCATTACTTGTAATGTCCAACAAGTATTCTCATAAAAAAAACTTCCTCCAAACAGTTTAGCTGAGCACTTTTAAAGAATATATATTTTATTTATTATTTGACAGAGAAAGACACAGTGAGAGAGGGAACACAAGCAGGGGGGAGTACTAGAGGGAGAAGCAGGCTTCCCACCAAGCAGGGAGACCCATGCGGAGCTCGAACCCAGAACCCTAGGATCATGACCAGAGCTGAAGACAGCCGCTGAACTACTGAGCCCCCCAGACGCCCTGCTGAGCACTTCTTATATCAGTTAAAAGAATTCACTGGAGGTCAAATGCAATCT